>NC_086156.1:12413023-13023232 GCF_035149785.1 Candoia aspera | reverse complement strand
ATCCTATGTCCTAGTCTGACCCTGTAACCACAAAGCCATTTGCTGATAAATTGTATATCCGTTTTAAGCCAAACCAAAGGAGAACCAATCTGTCTTTGTATCCTTTTGCAGAAATCGTACCAAAGATAAAGAATCTCTGGAAAGATACATTAATAAACACAACGGAGCCCATAATCTGCAACAGGTTTTCTTCCCTCTTTCTTTTTATTGTAGTGAGTTATAAGTCATTTAACTCCAGTTTTACTAGCAGGATCCAAGCATCCTGATCCCGCCCCCACTCCTTCCAACTGAAATGACACTTTTGTAATCTTTTTTCCTTTTCTTCATAAGACAATGGCTTTATATTTGTGAATATGTGTGTACTATTATTATTATTATTATTTTATTAGTCAAGAAGGAAATTGCAGTGAGCTCCAACTTGTTATGTTCATTAAACAAAGAGGTTTGAAACATGTCCCGTGTGTCTCTTATACCCTGAAATGAACATTGCAGCACAGGGAAGCATTTTCTTCTTTTTCCAAGCTCCTACAGGTAGGGGTGTAAAATGGCATCTTCTGTCTGCAGTCAAAAGTGGCCCAGCTTATTTTAGGAACCTCTGTCATCTCTCTGTGACTTATGAAGACTATGCTGGAGTAAACCTATGGATGCTCTGAGGTCAGTGATAGGATTAGGAAGAAGCATAGAATCCTAACATGGGAGAAGTGAGACTTGCAACCTAAGCATTTTTCTGCAGCTCTTGCTGGGATCTTGTATTGTGGAAAGTAGCAAGCACAGTGATGGGCCTATATGAATGCTGTATGTGACCCTAGAGAGAGCCAGTTTGGTGTAGTGGTTAAGGCAACAGGCTAGAAACCGGGAGACTGTGAGTTCTAGTCCCGCTTTAGGCACAAAGCCAGCTGGGTGACCTTGGGTCAGTCCCTCCCTCTCAGCCCTAGGAAGCAGGCAATGACAAACCACTTCCAAAATCTTGCCAAGAAAACTACGGGGACTTGTCCAGGCAGTTGCCAGGAGTCCAAACTGACTGAAAACACACATACGACCGTAGCAATGACTTGAGAACTTTTGCATGGAGGCATGGAGAAATTAACATCATTTATGTAAAAGAAGCACTAATTTTAAAAAATCAATTCATTCTAGACCTCACTCTCAACAGTGATTTACTTCAACAGCCCTGATGTTTGCAAGGAAGGAAGTGTAGCATCTTGGCCCATAAACCTTGGTGATAACAGGAACAAATTGTAGTAGGTTGTGATTTGTTGAGATTATTTATTTATTCCACCCAAAAATCCTATGGAAACAGCACAGAAAGAAGGGGTCTTTGTCTCTCTCTCTCTCTCTCTCTCTCTCTCTCTCTCTCTCTCTCTCTGTGTGTGTGTGTGTGTGTTCTTTGAATGTAAAAGCTGAACAAACAGGAACACTAAGCACACTGAAATCGTTACAGTGGATATGGTGTGGACGCCTGGAGGCATGACCTTGTATTTAATGCATGTGTTGATCTGCTCTGCATAAATTTCCTTCTAAAAAGAATGTTTAAATTCAGCCTGCATTCTCTTGAGAATCTTTATGACCTTATGGACATGTAGTATTTAAATTAGAGGATGTAGGCGGTGGGAGGGGGAGGAGAGAAAATTCTGGCAGAAGTGAGAATAATAAGGATAACTTTGCATGACTGTGTATCTGCCTGTAGCAATGCTTAATAATTTGCAAATCAGGAATGGATAGTATGATTTATCCCCACCACCACCACTTGCAATACTCATTATTGCTATCAGTTGGTATCTTACCCTAGGGTACAAGAGTTTCTTGAAGGGAAACAAGATGTTTTCTTGCTAAAAGGACCAAATCTGAATTCAAGATGATACAATACTTCCATTTAGGATGGTGCTATTGATGGGCAAAACAATTCTCATGGATGTGTTTGCCACCCATTCTCATTCCATTGGACAAAAGAGAAGTTCTCATTGGGGAAGTGTAGTGTTCTTGTACTTAGTTGCCCATCCACACATCTTCATGGATGTGCTTTCCTCCTTGAGATAAGAGGAAAGGATGTTGTGTTCCAGAATGTTGCCTTCACAACAGCCCTTTCCCCCCATCTCTATGGGAAGGCTAGTTCAGCTGCCAGCTGCACATAAAAGTAATGTGCGTGGTTTGCTATGTAGTGATTGGCCCCTTGGGGCTGAAGTCTACTTCAACTGCATGTGCTCATCGGAAAGCCCCCTCCCCATCTTAGCTTTCCTTATTGTATGAAGCCTGCACTTGCAGGGGAAGAGACATTGTGTGTTTCCTGGGGATTCACCATCTAGCATCCCTACCTCTGTGTCCCATACCTTCCCAGCTGTAAGCATATTGCCCTTTCCTGATGCTCAAAATAGGCATCATTGAAGTAGTGCCCTCCATCTTTTTTTTTTCTTTCCCTGATCTGAAGTTACACAGCCTGCAGAACGTAGGGGGTGGGGGGAGGGAGGTGGATAAAGGGAGACGAATGATAAAAACCAACATCCCATAGTTGCAACACAAACACTACTCTTTTTCTATGTACCTTGTAACATCTGTCAGCCTTAGGAGGTAGCCCAGATGAGAAGCACACCCAGAAGTACTAGCTCTAACTATATTGTAAAGTTAAATCTACAAGACCTTGCGAGTCTTGAAAGTACATCTCTCCCCCTGTCACCTTTACAGTCCAAGAAACTAGGGAGGGTCACTTCTGAGACAGTTGCCATGCCCACATTCCTTTTGTGGGCTCAGAAGCCTCTTATTTGACCATTGTCTAGTCTGCAGCTCTTCCTCCTGTCTCCCAAGGTCATTCCCACATACCATTACACATCACACACCTGTACAAAAGGGGCAGAGAGTGTGTAGCGATGGTGCAATGGTGCTTTTTTTTTTTTTTGACTAAAGCTTCCAATCCTGTGGACAGCTCTGCTGCAGACTGATGGACAGCAGACAATGATAATAAAATGGATGGCATTCTCCTTTGCCATCAATTAACTAAGAATAAGTACAAGAATCCAAATCACACCCACCAAGGTATTGCTAAAGATTGTTTTTCCTGTGATAAAATAACTATCATAATCTTGAAACAATATTCTTCCTATCAAATGAAAGATGAGTTGTAAAATTAAAATGCAGGGTAAATTTTCAATACAGCACTTGGTAAAATATTTCCATAATTTTAAGAGGGCAGGGGAGAGCTATTCCTTATTTACTGGTGCCTGTTACCTTGTTTCCAGCTGGCTAAGTGAGAAAACGGAGTTAGAAGAGGCTCTGAAGATTTTATCCATCTTGCAGAGAGGCAACCTTTGAAACAAAGGTTTAGCAAAACTAAAACTAGGGAAAAACTCTTTTGACTCCAGCCAAAGGTCTATTCAAGCTTGTATTTCAGAGAGAGGAGAACAGCCTCTTTCTCCCACCCTATTTTAGTTTGTGTTTCACCCTGAAATTGGCAATTTTGGACAAGGGCTATAAGAGGCTTAATATGCTGTGACTCAGATTTGAACATCTGCACCAGAACATCCTTGGAGTTTAACTACAAGGGCTGGAAGCTAGAAAAGGTCACTGAGAATGCATTGGCAGCCACTGAATAAAGCAATAAGCAGATGGGTTGAGAGGAGATGGAGCAAAACAACCCAGCAAATTCTTCAACCTGGGCAAGTGAAGTAGCTCTCTGACTTTCTGATGAAAGCTTCTAACCTTATATTTTCAAGGATGGGCTTTAGATCCTACAGCCCATCCGGGAACAAGAGCTATTTAGGCACCAGAGAAGCCCAAGATATTTTGGTTGGGTAGAAATAATGCTGCTATTGCCCTATCATGAAGTCTCAGAATCAGACATTGCAGTTTAAAATTTAAGTTCACCAGTCTGCTCCAGTCTGCTACCTTAATTTTCATGTAGAGTCTCCTGTTCAAGACTTATTGTGTAGAGACAAAAGAGGGTTTATTACAACTGGAAAGTGACTATTTTAAAAAGTCCCTAATTCAATTTTGTCCCTAATGCTTTTCTTAAACCCTGGTAGGAGGGGAACTTGATTCATCAGCAAAATATATCAGAGGAATAGAGTTGTCTTATTAATTCCTGGGGGTGATTGCGTTGCACATACAGTACCATGTTGGATTCAGACTAAGTTAGTCATGCTTTAGTCCAGACTTGAAGCCCTCCAGATCATCTACTGGAGTATAATTCTCAGAATTTGCCATATTGACTGAATGTACTGAGTGTTTTAGTGCAACACTTTATTTTAGAATTTACATAACCACCCACTCGAATGCAAAGCAACACATAATAACCATAAAAAATAGAATAAAACATATTGCGCCAAAGGCAAATTTATCCAACCAAAATGATTGGACAACAACAACTACTACCAGTCAAGATGGGTGCAAAAACCTCCCACTCCAATGCCTAGAGGAAAAAAATTGGTCTTGAGAGCCATCCAAAAAGCAAATAGATCAGGGCCATCTGAATCTTGGAGAATGCTGTTCCATATGGCAGGTGCAGTGACAGAGAAGGCACATCTTCTGTGTCCTATCAGATGACATTGCATAAGTGTTGGCACTCTCAGAGCAGGAGTTGAGGGCTGGACCTCTGCCATCCCCATCAATGCCAACTGGAACCAGTTCTGGAGGGAGGAGAGGGATGCTTCCCACTCAACAATCTCCTGTGCCAGTCCAGAATGATACCATGATATCAAAGGCTGCCAGGTGATCAAGGAGGACCAGAATGGAGCATCACTCCATCCCAATCCCTCCAGTGGTCATCAGCAAGTACAATCAATGCTGTCTTGATACTGTGGGTTACTAAAACCCAGCTGAAAGGAATCCAGATAATTTGCTTCCTCTGAAGCAAAGCCCTCTGAAGCTGAAATCTAACCACCTTCTCAACAACCTTCCCTTGCAAAGGGTCAGAGACAGGTTGGAAACTGTCCAACATTATTGGGTCTATCAATGGCTTCTTGAGGAGGAAGACGACCATTGCCTCTTTAAAAACAGACAGAATCACTCCCTTCCGCAAGGATAAATTCACTACTGCTTGGACCACCCACATATCACCAACCAGGAAAGACCTAGATCTAAATGCAGGTCAGGGCCGCAACTAGGGGGTGGGGGGCAACCAGGGCACATGCCCCGGGTGCCATGCTGGGGTGTGTGTGCCAAAATGAGTGCTGGGGTGTGTGTGCCAAAATAGGCGTGGGATCCATGTTTGCCCCGAGTGACACAGACCCTAGTTGCGGCCCTGATGCAGGTGGCTGCGCTCAGCTCCAACAACCTGTCCACTTCCTTGTGGCTAATGAGATCAAACTCTTCCAAGAAACCTTGCCAGAGCACATCTTAGCCACTCACCTGGGCTGCACAGTGGAAGTCCAACTCAGAATAAATCCAAGGAACTGACATATGCCTGAAGTAATCCTCACAGGACCTCTTCAGATACTTTATTTTACTTATTCCTCCCTAAGAGGGACGGGTCACCTTAAACAGGTGCCTAAGTTGCATCCACAGATGTAGTAAGAGGTGAAAAATAACATTTTGCCACACTTATTGCCATGGTATAATCCTTGATAAATGCTCTTACCATGTTCAGTCAAGACATGAGGTTGGAAAAGGCTGGTCAAACTGTAGTCAGTGGGACAAAGGAGTCATTAAACCCATTGCTTTCAATGGAACTAAAGCAGGGCTTAATGGAGCCTGGACCCTTGCAGCAATGGCTTGACAGGAATATTAGAGGATGACACGTTGGAGACTAGTTTTCAAATGGAGCTACACCTTTCATGTTTTGGAACAGATGAATCAGCTGATTTGTGTGTTTTACACAACTGGGGAAAAAAAGAAAACAAAGCAATTCCTGTTTCAGCATGTTGCCACAAGGTGCTGGCATTCAGTACTTAGCTGGTTGGATGCCCTCTGCTCAATGTTGCAACAGATGTGGATTTCATTATGCACAGTTATCCAGCACAGCCTGTTGGTGTTCCTTTGCAAGTTCAGCTAGGAATTGTGGTCTGAGGCAGCACAAACCGAGGTCAATACATCAGAGAAAACAGCCGATTTTCAAGTGGGGCATTCATGTGCCTTTTGCAAGACTGTATCAGTGGAAAAATGATGCAAGTTGTCTGCAGATAATCTCCCGTGCAGCATGAATGGCGATGGAATGGCGAGGAAAAGCAAGTGCAGTAGCTACAGTATATCTGGGAACTCCTACGTAACTAAGTAAACTAAATAAATCACCCCAGTAGCCACTCCTCAAATGAATAATCTCTTTCTGAAAAAAAAAAAATCCCTAGCAGTTCCTTTTCATTTTGATGATGAGAATTCCCTTTTGAAATGTCTTTCAGAAGAGAAGCGAATTCAGGTGAAATTCCCATGAGTGGATATGGTGTTCTTGCCCTTAGTGAAGGATGAGATGGCCAAGGAGTTTATGCAAATGTCCTACCTTTTTACTGGCCAATCATCTCTCCAGCAATCTGCAGCCTCCTTGGCTTCCCACACCTCCATTAAGTCCCAAGAGAAGACGTTATGAAATCTGCCCATCAGACTTTTACCGATGGACAGAGCAAGGGCAATCAGAGAGACGATAAAATGATGAAGTTACATGTGCTAGCAAACCACAGCACCTTCAGGCCCTTCCACTACCTCCAATAATAAAAGAAGCTCCAAAATACCACTATAAGAAATTTGAAAGGCGTTCTCAAGCATTCCAAACGCTTCTAGAAAACAAGACACTTCCTATGCATAAGGAGAAAACATTTGAGTCACTAGAGTCACTAGCTTCAGCACATTAGCTTCTGTAGGTATATGGATTTCTTCTTGCTTCAAGACACTTTACTTCCTTTCACTTCATCAAGTAGGTACAGTTCAATTTGCACTAGGAACACATACATGTGGAAGAAAGTGTTGGTGTAAGGCAACTCCCTTCCACATTGCTCAGCATTTCATCGAGCTTAGTTTGGCTTATTTTGGACCACCTAGCTTTTACATATTACAACTCACACAAACCCTGATCATAGCTTATGCTGGCTAGAACTGCTGTAGGTTGTATCCCCAAGCTTTTGGAGGACCCTTGGTTGCCCACCCCTGGATTCTAGGTTGCCTGGCAGCAACCTACCAGGGTTTCAGGCAGAAGCTTTTCCGGATTGACGTAGAGATGCCAAGGGTTCATTCTGCAGCTTTTCATATGCAAAGCAGGTGGTCTGCGTTGAGCTACAGCCTTTTGTCTTTTAGCTTCCTATCAAGATTCCACCTGGTACAGCATTCTATAGCCAAGCAGAAGCAGGATATGAAGCTGATGGCCTTTTCTGTTGGCTTGACCCCCAAACCCATCTTTTTACATAGTGGCTCTATTTAACCATTAAGGCTAACAACTGCTAATTAATCTGTCCTCCATGGATGTGCTGAATCCTCTAATGATGACTATTGCCATCTATTTTGGTAGAAATGCCACTACTGAATCTTCTGCCCATCAGCCTCATGGAGTTGACTGCTGAAGTCACAGTAGTGGAAGGCTGATCTTTCCACTTCCTTTTTCCCAGTTTGCAGTACATTTCATCTCTGAAAACTTTCATGGTGGGACCTTCAGAATTGGGCATCTTCCACATGTATTTCAGGATTCTTTCAACTGATTCTCAGGGATTCAGTAGTCCTCTAAAACTCAACCCTTGTGTTTTTCTACCTAGGGAGGGAGAAGGGAGCTTTGGAGGGAGGGTGAGAAGGAAAATGTCCATTTCATAAACTCCTTTTTATTCATGCAACATTGGATATTACCCCTGAGTCATTCTTAGTTCTGATCTTATGAATTGAACTTCCTTGCTGTAGGCAAAGCAAAAAGTTCTTTTCTCCTAGAACATAAAGATTATGTTTAGCAAGAAGGATGTTCTCTATCTGTACGGGATTATGCAATTGACATAAGTACTGCCATAATATTCTGAGTAGAAACCATCCAACTTCTAATACAGAAATAAAGATTATGGAAACCTTTCTTTGAATATGCAACAATAAGGATGGAGAGGAGCTAGAATGTGTACATCTATCTGTCTCATAAAGATGATGCTAGAAGCTGACACATTGCTTTGTAGCCTTGTCAGGTTAATTAACTTTAATTAATTTAATTAATGAGTTAATTGTTTTTAATTATGAGAATCTGAAAAAAAGAATTAAACTTATGTGGGGCAGAGAAATTGGCTAGGGCTGAGGGAGATATCCTCCAAGGCAGCATACTGGTGCTAATGGGTACCCCTTGGCTTCCTTCTGGACTGGTACATCCAGAAAGCACACTCTTCATGAAATTGATTCTAACTGCAGAGCTTGCATTTGAATCCTTTGCCTGATTTTGAGATTTTTCTGTATCTTCTCCCATCCTTGGGCTGGTGAATTCTGGGGTACAGAAAAAATGACACCTTCATTTGCCACGTTTTGGTTGATCCTAACTAAAGTTTTGCCCAAAGCTAGAAGTGGGACACAGTTCCATTGTTACTTGTTTCCATTCAAATCTTTTAACTGAACAACTGATGATTATGCTGAACTGGTGGCTGAGAAGTAAAATGATTCTTGCATTGGTTTGGGGGGTGGGGGAAGCAAAGAGTGCTTTTTTAAACATTAGCGCGGTGGTTTATTTTGCTGTAAACTGCCTGGAACACAATTTTCTAAATACAAAATTTAGATAAATAAACACTATGAATGACTGTAACGCTGAGGGTAATTCTTAACTAGATGAAATACATCATCAACTGGGATTGTTTGTAGAAGCTCCCATTTGTCTTAAACAGTTAACAAAAAAACCTATATGCAATAGTTTCACTCAGAGTGACTAATAATCAGGGTGTGTGAGAGGTTGCAATTCATTGGCAACTTTTTTTGTCATGGAAAAAAGTGAAGGTTTAAGGAACTGAAACAAGTAGCTTACATGATTCATATTTTATATGTTTGCTTCATTGACACCATGGGAACATCCAGCCTCCCAGCTGATTCTGGTCATAATCTAGAAGTCTGATACTTAATGAGTCAATGACAAATCCAAAGCCTATTTTTAATGCTGTGCTGAAGGCTGCTGTGCGATTTCTCAATGTTTTCTTCTCTGAAGAAAGCGGCTTCCTCTATCTTATTCTCAGTAAGCTTTAATATTTCTTTCAGATTTCTCTTGGTGGTGCTTTTGAGCTTACTTCTAGGGGTTATTGTTGGCATTCTGTTTTGACGCATCTTCCCATCACACTGCCACCCTTCTGGCTGCCCACACGTTCCAGACTTAAAAAAAGCTCTTGTAAAGCCTTCAGTTGGGATTTAAAGGAAGTATGGGAAGCCATTCACACAACCTCCTTGGTCCCTTTGCAATTAAAAAGCACAGGACATTACACACAAGACTTGTGTCAGGATTAGAGGGGAAACAGCATGAGTTCTAGGCCTCCCTAAGGCATGAAAGCTGGCTGGGTGACTTTGGGCCAGCCGCTTTCTCTCTTAGCCTAACCCACCTCACAGGATTGCTGTTGTGGGGAAAATAGGACCCTTACCACAATTACCTTTATGAAAATGAGAAATTAAGCCATTGCTGCACATGGTCAAATTCAAACTCAGCAAACCCAAGTCTTGAGGTGCATCAAAATTGCAGTTCTTGGCATAAGGTTGTGGCAGAGGGACCCCTGCAGACAGAGAAGAGGGAGCTGACTAGTGTGTAATGAAAATCAAATGCTGGACTCGAGAGAATCTGCTGAAGTTTATTTTCCCCAGTCCCTTGAGCATGCGGGAATAGGCTTAGAAAACAGAAACAGACTCTTTGGAGCCTCCGCAGTCCCAATGAAGAACTCAAAAGTAAGGTTCAAATAAAAAAGCAGAACCAAGGAGATAAAGTCTTATGGCAGCAGCAGCAACAGTTTATTGCTCTGTCTGTCTCCCACAGTCTCAATAAGCTTTCCAGCCTCCGGGGGTGAGTGGTGGGGGGGTAGATGTCAACAGCATCTCACTTGCGCAGTGCCCGGCTTCCTTTCTTCTCTCCTGACTCCCCAGCTTGAAAAACCATCTTTATTCCCTGCCTAATCAGTACGGCTGCTTCAAGGCCAGGCGGCATAGAAGGTTGGGGAGAGTCGTACAGGCCTGATAAGGATAGTCTGGCCATTTCTAATCTTTAGTTTTCTTCTTGCCAATCTCTGCCATCTCTTATCTCCCTCTCCTTCTTCCCCAGTCCTCATCCGAGTAGCCTTTATATTCAGCAGGCACAGAGTCTGCAAACATTCCTGCTGCTGTGGCGTATTCATACGGAGGCTGGGGTTTCCTAGCAGTGTTTGTGTGTGTGTGTTTTAGGACATCTAGATAGCTTCATAGAATGTTCTTCAAATGGGAAGGTTCTGCAATATGTACTCATGTATTTTCATTAGAATTTTTCAACACAATAGAAGTATACAAAACAAAAGATAGAAAGTGAGAAAAAGCGAAAAAGAAAGGGGATGAAAAATAAAGAAAACATACAGTTATACCTTCTGCCCATCTTTCTACTGAGTAACTATCATCTTGTTCTTTTCCCCATCTTCTCCATCCCTTTTTTTGCAGTGCTAAAATGATAAAAGGAAAACAATGATACACAGAATAAAGGTCACATGAATCAAATTAGTGGCAGATAAATAGGCAGGAGGTAGGGAACGATATATCATGATAGTTGCAAACATGCTTTTTCCTGCTCCAACATAGAGTCAAGGTTTCATAATATGCAGATCCAAATCAAAAGCTAAAGCTGCATCAGATCCTTCCACGCTGAGAGACACACTATTGATCCGGGACTTCCATGCTGTTGTACCTTTCACCAGGTTTCCTTTCATCACTTCTGAACTGTGGAGATCTTGGCGCTCTCTGAGCTTGGTTGTCCATTTGCAGATGTTTCATTACCCATCTAAGTAACATCGTCAGTGCAAGAGAGTGTGGGGTTTGTTTTGTTTATAAACAGTAGCTTGCTGTACCAGTGTTGGTGGGGGTGTGGTTTCCTCCTTGGCAGTCCCTTGATTGGGGCATTGTTTTCTGCTTGATTGTTTGTCTGGTGTTAATCCATGCTTATCTGGGTGTAGGCTGCTGGAGAGGACGTAGTCTGGTCTTTTTGTTTCCTTCTTAGCTTATTGTTGTCTCTTTTGAATAGTATGTAAATGTGGTTTATTTCTATGTGTCTGTTGATGGCTGATTTTTCTGAATGCCAAGCTTCCAGGAATTCCCTAGCGTTTCTGGATTTGGCTTGCTCTCGGATGCTCACAGTTTCCCAGTCGAAAGTGTGGTTGAGTCTGTCCACGTGTGGTGAGATTGAGGAGTTTTCGTCATGTCCTCTGACTGCCGGTTGGTGTTTGTGGATGCGCTTGGCTGGTCTTCTGCCTGTCTGTGCTACACAGTGGCTGTTACAGTCGTTGCACTGCATGTTGTAGATGGCTCCTGTTTTTCTGTTCATGGGCTACTGGTCTTTTGGTTTGCTTAAGTTGTTTTGGAGGTCTTTAGTTGGCCTGTGTGCTATGGTGATGCTGTGTGGTAGTAGTAGTCTGTTGGTTTCTGAGATATCTTTGATGTATGGGAGGGTTACCCTTTTTCATAGCTTGTGTTGGTCGTGCTGTAGTGGGTTGAGTGGTCAGGCACTTTTTGGTAAAGTTGTGTGGATATCCGTTTTGTTGGGAGTTGTTGTGCAGGCGGTCTGTTTCCTTTTTCTGGTGTTCCGGGTTGCTGCAGTGTGTTTGTGCTCATCTGAATAATGTTCTTACACAGCTCCTCTTGTGGGAGGTTGGGTTGTTATGTTGGTAATGGAGCACTGGGTTAGTGTGGGTTGTTGTTTGATAAACTCGCATTTCTGATTTGCCGCCGTTTCCTCCGCTGATGAGGATATCCAAGAAGGGTCATGTGTTGTTTCTTTCTTCTTCCCTTGTGGATTTTATTCCTTTGAAGATGTTGTTGATTGTTTCATGTGTCCTCAATAATTCTTCCTTTTTCATTATGACGAAGGTGTCGTCTACATACCAGATCCATACCTTTTGTTGTATGTGTGGAAGTGCTGTAGTTTCTATGCGCTGCATTATGGCCTCTGCTATGAGTCCTTAGAGTGGTGATCCCATGGGTGTTCCTCTGATTTGTTGGTATGTTTGTCCATCAGGCTGAAAGTAGGTAGTGAGGCAGAGGTCAGTGTGGTCCATGATTCTGGGTATTTCAATCGTAGCATATTTGGCTAGGTCGAGTGTGTTGTGTAGAGCTGCTGCCATGGATTCTTTCGCTACAGATGGATGTAAAGAGTGCTGTGACATCAAATGAAACCATAATCTCACTTCTTCTATTTTTAGGTCTTGGATTTTCTGGAGGCCCTGTAGTGGGGAGTTGATGGAATATTCATTCCCCTCTATGAGATGTCCAAGCTTTTTTATAAGTTCTTTGGCTATGTTGTATGTTGGGGTCCCTGGTAATGATATAATTGGATGAAGAGGTATGTTGGGCTTGTGCATTTTTGGGTGTCCATAGAAGTGGGAGGACGGGTCAGAATTACTAACCGGAAGCTTCCAGTTTAAAAAACAAAAACCCAACACTGTTGTCCTAACAGCCAGGAACCACACTGAGACAAGGAATAGGTCTCTAGTGTTTTATTACTGCTACATAACAGAGAATCCTAACAAACTGAAGAAGCGTGGGAAAACCCAGACATATAAACCCCAGAGACTAAGGCGGGCCCGATCTGTGTCTCTTTGAATGGCCACCTAATTCCTCAGTGCTACGCATGCGCTTAACAGTCTGGATGGGAGCCCCCTGCTCGCCATCCTCACTCATGACAACTGTGCTTTGTTCATATTAATGCTTAGAGCTTGTCACAGACGTTACACAATAGGCTAATGGGAAATGCTTGGGGAAATAAGAAAAAGACAAGGAGGTCCTGCTGTTTTGTTTTGTTTTTAAGTTATTACTCAGCACCTTTGTCATCAGAAGCCATGTTGCAGGATGTTGAATCAGGCACTTTCAGGATGATAAGGAGGGCTTCCTTGTGACTCAGTGCTATTGTATACAGTAAGAACATCCTAGAAAGGTAAGTCTCCATGGAGTTAGGAAATATGTCTCTTGCTTTTGTTAACAAGGTTCTGAGGACATTCTGTGAGATCACAGTTAAGGAAGAATTATTCTGAGAGGATAAGAAGAGGGTGAACTAGAGATCCCACTTTTATAGAGAACATTAAGAAAGGTTGGGCAGGTGATCAAATGATAGTTGTAGGGGGACTAATGAGAAGAGAACAATCCTTAAAAGAGGAGCTCTAGGGAAGCACTCCCAAGAAGGCAAGAAGTAGGGGAATGACCCATCAGGTCTTGTGGTGGCCATAGTCGACTGAATGGCAGCCCAGCCCTGTTGCCAACCTACTGCAATCCAGACTGGAGTTTCTGAAGTTGGTTTAAGAAACAAATGAGAGCAGTATGGGAGACAAACACTTTAGACTGCAGTGCAGAATTGCCCTTAGAGTCAAATTATACAGGATGTAAAGCTGGATGTGACTTCCCTTCTCAACTTTATCAATGAAGAAGCAACATGGGAATGTGCTGTATGGTCAGAAATGGAGGATTTGTTTTCCAGACAGATGCAAATAGGTGACTTAATTCTCAGCTTGTTTCACCCATTTACGATTCCCTAGCTGCTATCTTCCCACAGGAAAGAAATGGTGAACCCAGCATTTATTGCTGAGTTCTTATTTAGTAATATTTATGTATGTATGTATGTATGTATGTATGTATGTATGTATGTTTCAAATTTAGTCACTGCCCATCTCATTCAGAGAGCTACTCTGGGCGGTTTACAATAAAACAAGAATAAATAACAGTTAAAATAAAATAAAACAATACAATAAAACTAACTTCTTAAATAAATAATATATTCCAAGGGATAGATGGTAAAAAGTTCTTAATTTAATTTATGGGAGCATCTTCAGGGTGTTAACCACCTCACGTTGGTTGGTTACCCCATCTCACACCCCACACGAGATGGCAGAGCCAGGTCTTCAACCCTGGAAGAATATCTGGAGCAGAGATCCTAATAATTTTTGCATAATTTTGTGGGGGGGACTCCATCGGGTTTTTTCACTCCCAATCAATTCATGAGGCAGGGGGAATGGATAAATGCTAGCAGGAACAAAGTTTGGTCACTACCTGACTTTGCCCAGGTTGGAAAAAAATCTAATTTACTTTTGAAAAAGTACAAGCTGATCAGAGTGTCCAACATTTCCTTCTTTCTTTAGGTCTTCATAGCAAAACAGCAAACAAACAAACCATCAGCAAATAGCAGTACAGGGCCGTCCCCAAAACTTGGTTCTCTTGCAGCACTTCTTGGAATGACCACACAGATGAACAACATGGAGTGGTTCTGCTCGAGACATCACCCAGCAGGAGGATGATCATATGGGGATAAAGTCACATGTGACACACTGTGCATCATGTATAATTTGAACACTTTGACAACATGGAAAGATACAACTTGGCAAAAAAAGTAGATGGTGTTTTCAGAAAGTGTAATACTGACATTAACATTAAGTAGGGACGCGGTGGCGCTGCAGGTTAAACCGCTGAGCTGTCGATTGGAAGGTCGGCGGTTTGAAACCGCGCGGCGGGGTGAGCTCCCGTTGTTAATCCCAGCTCCTGCTCACCTAGCAGTTCGAAAACATGCAAATGTGAGTAGATCAATAGGTACCACTTCAGCAGGAAGGTAACGGCGTTCCGTGTCGTCATGCTGGCCACATGACCCGGAAGTGTCCTATGGACAGCGCCGGCTCCAAGGCTTAGAAACGGAGATGAGCACCGCCCCCTAGAGTCAGACTCGACTGGACTTTACGTCAAGGGAAACCTTTACCTTTACCTAGCAATCATATTTGATTCTCTCAGCTAAAATCCACTCAAGTTAGCAGCAATTCTGCTAACTATTACTGAAGGAAAATATAATACTAGTGGGATGAAGGATTTCACCTGACTGCTTTGCAGTCAACCTTAAGTAAAGGTAAAGGTTTCCCTTGACATTAAGTCCAGTTGTGTCCGACTCTAGGGGGCAGTGCTCATCTCCATTTCAAAGCCGAAGAGCCGGCGTTTGTCCGTAGACACTTCCGTGGTCAGGGCCAAATCTATCTTTTCCCCAGAGTGTCATTTCTTTACTCCCAAGCTATATAGATAAATGGAAGAGGAAAGCTGGTCTCTGTGTATGCTGTGATTCTGCTATAAAACATTAGGTAGAAAGTTCAACATTGCTGAAAATCTTCTCTTCAGTTTCACTGGAGCCAGGGGCGTCCACGGGGTATGGTCAAAAAAGTCAAGATGGTGGCCACAGTGGTGCAGCTGAAGCTTTGCCTGCTTTTTATGTGTATCTCACATAATTCAGTTGCTCATCAAAATGTTCTTACCATCAATATGTTTCTCCTAATGTTCCATTTATTTATTTGTTTGACAGGTTTTTTTGCATACTGCCCCAATCTGGGTGATATACAGCAGAAAGAAATTAAATCAGCAAGAATGCATTAATACCATTAATGCATTGTTTATTCTTATGTTGTTGTTTTTAATCTTAATGTATAAGCCACTTAGAATTGCTTTCATGACTGAAGTGACATACAAACTGAATTAATAAATAAATAGTAAAAATTAGCATGTGATTCTGCTGTAATTAAGGTTCTACACCTCACTATCATTTGAAACCCCATTGAAATAAGGTCTTCAGCAATTACCTAAAGATGAGGAGAGCTTCAGCCAACCCAACCTCTGGAGATAATGTCTTTCAAGTATGGGGGCTTTTACCAAGAAGACCTGGCATCTCACCCAACCCCTTTGTACCTCCAGTGGAGAAGGAATTTCCCCTTGGACTTTCCTTTAATGCCTGGACTGGAAGAGAAGAAGCATGTTGGTGAGGTGGTGACAGATATACCCTCCTGTAACTTAAGCTGGGAAGAAATTTATTCTAGTTGTACCCAGCAATAGAAACACCTTCAGAGATCTGGAAAAGTGAAAAGGATATTTGCCTGAAGTTTGCATTGGTTAAGGACTAGCATTAAGGGCTTCGTCTCTATCAGTTTCTCAAACAACTAGCAGAATCGGGAAAAGTAACATGAAATAGTGGGGGGAAACCCTCACAATAAGTCATGCAGAGTAAGATAAATTATGTTAGTCAGTTGAACAGTGATGGCTTTCTTCCATCACCATGTGAAAAGCAAATATTTTGTTTTTCTCAGCTTTTGCCTTTCCTTGAATAATCTGGATCTGTAATGCCAGACTCCTTGGAAGAAAAGAAGAATGAAAGATCTACTTAATCCAGCATCTAGATTTAACCATGAGGCAGATCAGATGCTTCCCAGAAGATCATCTACAGAACCTCAGTGCAATTCTGCTGCTGTTCCACAGCAACCTGTTTTCAGTGGCATCATGCCCAGGATCATATGAAGAAATCTGGCTGACTCAGAGCAGCAAATGGCATGCCATTCCCATCATAATGCAAGTATCCAATACTAGGGAAGCTATTTTGGCACGTAAAGCAGAATAAACTGTAAGTGCTGAAAATTAAAAAGCAAACAAACAAGGCTATCATAAATTAAGTATATGCTGATTTGCTGCCCTTTCAGGACAGTCAGAATTAGCTGCCTGATTACTGAACATAAGGGGCCACCGTGTACCTGCCTCTCAAAATGGGGTTCTCAGAACGGTCCATATCTCCAACATGAGTAGAAGCCATCACTATCAGTTCGCCCTTTATGAGTTTGACCAGTCCATTGAAAATAACCCAGCTGGACCTGATGGAAGTTATTAGTTCTCTCCTAAAGCTGTAATTCTATGAGATGTAATTAAGCTATAGAATTGTGCAAAGCAATAAGTGAGATCTGAATAAGAATGCCTTCACTGGTGCCACACACTTTGAGTTGAACACTTCAATTAATTATCCCAAAGCTCTTTGCTTTTCAGGTATCTTTTTAAAAAATCACAAATCCATATTTAATTAGAACCTGGAATAAAGCACCCTAAGATAAGGTTTACATTTTAAAAAAATCAAATAAAAATGTATCCATTGCCTTTGTTCTCTGACTGAGGGCATAATTAATTCAGAACTGTCAGTCATGTTACTAAAATGTCAGTGGCAATGCAGGAGTTTGATCTGGGTTGGTGCAGAATATATTTTCTACAACATTGTACAATTTTTAGGTGCCCCAAAGGCGGCACATATAACATCTTTGCTACGTGAACTGCACTGGCTCCCAGTTTGCTTCCGGGTCCAATTCAAGGTGTTGGTTACCACCTTTAAAGCCCTACATGGCATGGGACCAGGTTACCTGAAGGACCGTCTCATCCCCATCACATCAACCCGTCCCACCCAGTCATGCAGAGAGGGCATGTTACAGACTGTCTGTAAAATAATTCCATCTGGCGGGGTCTCAGAAGAGGGCCTTCTCTGCAGCAACTCCTACCCTCTGGAACATTCTTCCCCCAGAGGTGAGACAAGCCCCCTCGCTCCTGGACTTCCGCAAAAAATTAAAAACCTGGTTGTGCCAGCGTGTCTGAAGTGGGAAGAGGAATAGTCAGTCATGGGGTGGCTAGCGCCTTAGAATGGCCCTTGATACTCATTGATTGAGGTATACTTTTAGCCATCTGGATCCTACCATATTTTTACATCTTTTATCTATTTCTATTTATTGTATTTATGATGATATTGTACTTTAAATTTTGCTTTTTGTAAACCGCCCAGAGACCCTCCATGTGTGGGGTGAGATGGGAGGTGATAAAATTTGATAAATAAATAAATAGGTTACAGTGGCAAAAAGGAAATCACCTCTGCATCTGGACAACAGGTTGGAGGCTGATTCAGTACTACCCTTTAGTAACTTTCTCCATTCCTGCATCCTAAGCAAATATAACACATGTTTAGTATGTTTACCTATGATGCACACTTGCTAATTAGTGATTACTATCTTTGCCTATGATGCAAACATACTAATCATTTCCTTGGGGCCATCCATAACTTCATAATTCCTTGAACTGAATTTGCAAGAACAGAGCAAGAACACCTTATACCAACAATCCACAGGTCAGTAAAAATCTGGGCCACTTTATTTTTCATATTAGCAGGACGGCATTACATTCTGGCCATTTTTAAGTATTTTTTTAAAAAGAACCATAAGATAGTTGATATTTTCATCCAATCTCTGTTTGAATCTGTAGCTTTCTGATATCTGAGAATTGTGTGTGTGTGTGTATTCCTTAATAAATCATTTGTGTTCCGTTTCCATATTAATCAATTTTTTTAAAAAAAAACTAAAGTAATTCACATTTAAATACGCATTATCTCTCTGTGTCCATCTGTGTGCATGAATTTTATCTCAGAAATGTTTCTGCATGGATTGTATTTCAGAAATGCTTTTCTTTAATCCCATTTTGGTAATTTTGGGAGATATGATCTAAGCTGCAAAACTCAGGGTAATGAAATCCATATTAACCTGGAAAGTATTGATCATGTCAGTTTGCATCACAATCCACAAAGAATTTGTTAAAATTTCTACTGGCATCTCTGGTAAAACAAGAGATGAAATTGAGATGTCACTATAGCCAGATTCCGAATGTTTATTTTTGCAGTATTTCATATTCTTCCTCCGTAATGTTTTGCTCTCATGTGCCAGTTAAAAAATTTAATGCCGCCAAGATTTAATTCTGTATTGCTGATGCTGGAATAGCAGCATTTCCCTGTTTTAATGGATATCCTGATAACTCTGTAAATTTTGTTCTCTCCTTTTAACAACAAACATATGCCAGGATAGACAAAAGCCACTTGGATTTAAGCACAAAGAGCTTGGACCCACTGGAAACAGCAACCCAGTGAATATAAAAAGAGACATTCCAACTTAAAACAGAAGCTCAAAAGGTCATTGGGGAACTTCTGTTGGCAATGGATTTTGTGCAAATTTGGGATACACAATATTCACATTTTCACCAGCAAAATAGAGCCAAGGAAGCATGGCCAGATGGGTGGATGTAACCAACTAAAAATATCACCTTCTGTAGACTTTAGCCGTTCCTTAAAGGTATCATATGCTGATGACAATTCCGATGATTTGGGGCAGGTGATCTGGTATACGTATCCAGTCTTGACCAGAAGTCCATCCTGTCTTCAGCCTAGTTCTAATGATTTTTGAAAATTTTCCAGAGTGTTGCAAACCCTGTAATATGTCAGAACCCTATGCTGAAATCTCAGTCATGCAAATTAGTTCATGTGATTCCAACAGATGATTTTTTAAAAGTCGTATGAATTGATTTTGAGGTAGAACCGAATCATACATTCTCAGCAAGCATGACTTTGTTGAGAGCAATCCAGTTCTTCTTTAAGCTCTGATGTTTGGTGGGTTTGCTCTAGGTATTATTAACAAAGACTAGCATGGGTACGATCATGCCAGCTTAGAGGGATGGTGACCCATCCTTCCAGAATTCAGTGACTGCACACAGGAGATAATATGTATATGGCCCTGCAGTAAAACTGCACATACTAATGGAACTGCATAGCACCTTTCATTTCTCTTCATGAATATCTGCTGGAAGGAAGCATTTCTCAGTACACACAATTTTTTTGTTTAAAAAAAATCTTCATCTGAAAAGAGACCCTGCCTAACACCTTTTCTGTAAACCTTATACAGTATGCACATTTTTTAGGAAGGAAGACATGGTGCATAGTTTCAGAATTGGATGTGGTAACCTGTGAAGTTCTGAGATGTTCTGAACGTTTAGTGAATGCTGGTGTGTATTCACTACAAAGTAGCACTTTTAAGTGTGCACTTTGATTTTCAGGGGAAAGCAAAATATTCCTATTGCAACCTGGATTCCTCTCCTGTAAGTGGGAGTTTTGACTGCCTGAAAAAATGTTTTTTTAAATATTTGTGGACTAGCAAGATATGAGGGGGAAAAAATCAAGATGAAGACATTGGAATTCATGTTGACTTTAGCATGCTCATTGTCCATGACATTTGCGGCCTCAGAAATTCTTCTGAGTCTATCCTGGACCACAGCAGATTTCCTCCCCCCACCAGTAAAAGAAGGAACTTATTCTCAGAGTGTGTAAGGGTTTCTTTCACATTTCTGTTGGTGGAATTTGAAAACTCACTTCATTGCTGGAGATGTCAGACAATGCTTAATCCTCGTGATGTTGTGGTGGTGATTTCTCTTTCTTCCATCACATCATGGTTGTCCACCCTTTGCAATTAGAGAAGCATTGTGGCATGATGCCTGAAAAGCTAAAGGGGCCCCAACCTCTGAGATGATTGTACAGTGAACAGGAGAGGACACATGTTCCTCTTGACCATCTCATAGCCAAGAACTTCATTTTCTCCCCATGACAATTTCATCAAAGTTCTCTTTCCTCTTGAAAGAAACTTCCAATGCACGGTTTCTCAACCTTGGCAACTTTAAGATGTGTGGACTTCAACTCCCAGAATTCCCCAGCCAGCATGGCTGGCTGGGGGATTCTGGGAGTTGAAATCCACACATCTTAAAGTTGCCAAGGTTGAGAAACACCACTCCAAAGCATCCCCTATCAATACCAAACACACAGCCATTTTCAAAAGTAAAAACACAAATAAAAATTTAGGAGAATTTTTTTTCTTCAAAGCAATGTTTTGAACTGCTATCTGTTGTTGTTTTTTTAAATTTTTCATACAGCAGAATATCTGTCTGATGCTTTTTCATGTGGGAAGTTAGTTACATGAGTATTTTATTATTCACTGGTTCTCCTATAATAAGAATCTCCAGGGGCTAATCATTCTGTCAAGATGGATTAAATTATTCTGTCTCTTTGGGGAGGGGAGAAAGAAACATCCTTCCTCACTGAATGTGAGTTTGGTGTTTTGCTACCGCTGTCATATATTCTAAGGAGTGCTATTTTAAATGGCATGATATTTTTAACATTACCGGATCACTGGCAATTAGCCATTTGTGAATCCTTCTTCTTGCTGTCACCATTACTTTTCTTTCACGAACCCCTTCCATACCATAGCATTAGACACAGTTGTGTTAGCTCCATGGCAGGAATGAAGAGTTTCTTTTATTTTTCTGACATTCTTTTTTTCAGTGTCAGGGGTTTTTATCTTGTTCTCAGAACAATATCGGAACATTCCTTTTAAACAATAGACTTGCTGGGTGTGCTGGGGAATAGGAAGCAGAATCAAAGTCAGTATGATGCATGGTGTTCTTGTGATGGTACCTTTGAAAATCAGGCCACTCCAATACAATGCTGAATTCTTTTGCAGCCTCTCAGCTAGGGAAAGCATGAAATGATTTCAACTGCTTGGCCTAAAACAGTGATTTCCCCATGAAGCATCTCTGCCTCCAGAGTCTTTCTGCAACAGTGTGTTTGTGTCTTGGGATGTCATCATCATCCCCAAAAGGTGTCCTCCAAATCGACTCCAAAATTTGAACAGACCTGATTGGAAATAAATTATTTCCCAGGCTTTTTCTGGATTTTCTTTCTATTCTAACAACTTAATAGTTCAGGTGGGCCAGAAGCT
Organism: Candoia aspera; assembly: GCF_035149785.1. Taxonomy (NCBI): domain Eukaryota; kingdom Metazoa; phylum Chordata; class Lepidosauria; order Squamata; family Candoiidae; genus Candoia; species Candoia aspera. The sequence goes on along the minus strand of NC_086156.1, from coordinate 13,001,762 downwards.
GCTTCATGAGAAGCAACCAAATTATCTGTCTTGTCCAGCATCCTGTTCCCACAGTGGCCATACAGAAGATAAGAACACAAGAGCATCCTTCAATTTATACTTCTCAGCAACTGTTACTATGAGGTCTACTGCTTCTATGACAGGTCATCATGTATAATCAGGTATTTTAAAACCATTAATAGCCAATGGATACTAACTTGACATAGCAGACATTCCATCTCTAATGTGTTCTGTAAAAGATTGGCCCTTGAAGACAACACAGAAGTGGTAGATAGGGCAGAGCATGCTATTCATTTAATATATATGCTTTCTTTCAACAGAAAGTTTCTAAAGACAACTCAGAATACACTAAAATCTTACACACACACACAAACACACACGTATACACATCATGATGAAAAATATAATATATGAACAATACAAGCATAAATAACAGAAAGATTGATTAAAGTTTAATTACAGCTTCCCGAAGGACAAGATGGCTTTTCTTCTGCCAGTTCCATTTACTGAAGCCAACCAGATTGGAACTGAATCTTGCTTCAACACGGGTGATGGGAAAACATTTTTCATTGTGACCTGAAAGTTTACAAATACCTGTTTTCCACTATTTCCCTGCCACCTGAGATATTGTAAATTATAGCACCAACTTTTCTCTGAACACAAGTATTTCAGTTCTGAAGTGGGCTCTGTGACTGGTTTGGTTCCAGTGAAAGAAATAGCAAAGGGAACATTCAGGACCACTTCATCATTAAGCAGAACAAGGCAGCCATTCCATGCAACTGATTTGGGGCATCCTGAGAGACGGAGTAATTGATTACTTAATGTGAGATTGTTGAACTGATGTCACCATCAAGAGGAATTTTGTGGATTTCCTGTCCCACTTTGACTGGTTGGGGCTTAATCTCCAGGGTGGGGGGAAGTTGAGGTGGAGCAGATGAGACATTTTCTTTCGCAGACAGCAATAGATAATTTAAGGGCTTTAGAAAGATGGGAGAAAATGCCATTATAAATGCATAATGGCTGTAGAATCCAAAAGACGACTTGAATCCAGGAGTTAAGAGTTATACCAAGGATTAATAGTAAACACCTAGGGAGGGTTGTGTGAATATTTATGTAATATTTTCCCTGCATTCCATTCATTCAAAAATTCCCTCTGGGAAAAAACCCTCATTTTCCAATATTTTTTTCCCCTGCAGGAGCATCTGGGCTTGCCTTTTTATGTCGGATTGCATCTTCTGCCTTTCAAAAAGAAAACAGAACAAACCCAGTCAAACGAGTCGGTCATATATTTGACAAAACATTAAAGAAAGAGGTGGCAGTTATACAAGATAAGGGAATAATGCAAGTCAAGACACTGTAAATTATGGCTTACAGTAAAAGTGTATACACTGTTATTATAAAAGTTATAGCAGTGATTTATTTTTAGCAAGTTGTCCTATCTTTCCTCAAACAATCCAGTTGTTAATCTAATGCAGGCTTTGAGTCATTTCATGCCTCTTAGATCTTTTGCCCTGGTCACCATATGTCTAAAATGGATGTTTATTTTTTTTCCCCTTTAATTTTTTGCAGCACACAAGAGAATATTTGCTTGAGACAAGATCCAACAGTGAATGGTGGACAGAATGTTAGATTTGAAATCTGGGTTCAAATGCCTGTAGAAACTCACTGAGCAAATCACAGCATTTCTCTTTCAGCACCTTCACTTTGAAGGAAGACAGGATGCAGATGTGTTCAGTTCTAGGCTGCTGTTAATCATAAACCCAGAAGCACCAGTCCAAAGAAGGGTGAGCCAGATATTAATAAGATGAGTCACAAATCAGCTCTGCAGCAACTATTTTGAAAAACAGATTTCTGTAGCCAAGCACTGAAAATCCCAATCAGTGCACTAAGGGAAGGGAAAACTCAGAAAGTGATAATATTTCATTGGGGCACATAGGGAGAGAATGAGAATGAGAATGGGGATGATATTTTCAGTGGCTTTTTCATATATCTGTCCTAAGGTATTTATGCTTCCAAAGTGGCTTACAAACCAATTGCTAGAAGACCAGTATAATAATATTCCATCTATTTAAACCTAGAACTATGAACAATGGGCCTCACAAAACATTTTACTTTATTCATGGGTAGTGAATTTAGAGGCAGGACAGATTTTATCAAGTCTGTAGGTGAAATAGGAATTTCTCAGAATCAAATCCCTCCCTCCCTCCCTCCCTCCCTCCCTCCCTCCCTCCCTCCCTCCTTCCTTCCTTCCTTCCTTCCTTCCTTCCTTCCTTCCTTCCTTCCTCTCTCTCATTCTCATGAAGATCATGGTTATTTCTCTGGACTTTTTTTCAATCGTGTTCGATTCTCAGAGACTGCCTGGACAAGTCCCTGCAGTTTTCTTGGCAAGGTTTTTAAGAAGTGGGCTCTGAAGTTGGCCATTGCCTCCTTCCTAGGACTGAAAGAAAGTGACTGGCCCAAGGTCACCCAGCTGGCTTTGTGCCTAAGGTGGGACTAGAACTCACAGTCTCCTGGTTTCTCTGAATAATATTGAGTAAATAGGGCAAGACCACAGAGAAGGCCTACTCCTGGTTGTCATCAAACTAATAGCTGTCAAGTGGATCCCAGAAGACAACTTAAGATAGATGATCTTCCAAAACTCTTTAGCATTTTAGAATGAATATCAACACTTTAAATTAGGCTGAAAAACAAATAGTAACTTAATATATCAAAGACAGACTTGATGCGGTGTTGACAAATCCATGCCTAGTTCCTGTGAGCATTCTTGCTTTGGCATTCTGCATCAATTTAATCTTTCAGGTTGCTTCTAAGACCAGATCCATAAGAGGTGCACTGCAGTAATCCAGCTTGGATACAATCAGTGATCCATACGTTTCCATGGTTGAACAACTTTCTCTTCCTCTATTTTCTTCATTGAAAATGTATTTTATATTCTACCAGTTTAGTTTTGAAAGGTTTTGAGTGCCTGCACTTCAAAGAGCTCTTTCATATTTTCTTTTGTTCCTTATTTATTTATTTATTTATTTATTTATTTATTTATTTACTTCAATTTATATAGCCCCTCATAAGGCGATAGTGACTCTGGGCAGCAAACTTGGGATTAAAAAAAACCAACAACAAAAAAAGATAATTAATAATTAATGATAACAACACCACAATCACTCTAATGGTGCCCAAGGACAGTCTAACTTAACCCATGCAAAACCCAAAATCACAAGCTCCAGACTGCACACCCAAGTCTTCAAGAATTATGAAATGCTAGCAGAGTCAGGACCAAGTAAATCTTGGGAGGGAGGGATGAGGTTCCATAGGTGTGAGGGAATGTGAGGGTGACCTTGGAAGAAGGGGTGGGGGAGGAGAGATGCCACCTGGGGAACAATCAGATAAAAGAGAAAGGAGCCCACAACAGAGTAACAGCCAAAGAAAGAAACTTAGGAAGGACCCGCCCTAACTACTCAGTGGGTAAATAGCAAGAGGTTTGTAGTTTCAGACTTGCAAGATTCTGTTAATGTAGCCTTACAATAAAGCTCATCTACTCATGTTTCCTGTCTGGTTTACCTGGGAGGCTGACAATAGGGCAGATCGGCAACAGAGAAGGCATGCTTCCTCAGACTTGCCACATGGTGCTATTTAATAGATGGGACCGCAAGCATGCCCACTCTGCTGGATCTAGTCCTGCCTTCTCTGCCCTATTTCTTTCACTGACTTTTATTGTCTTCTATTTATTTTTAATCTAAGCAATGCATTCGTCCTTCCAGCTACGTTTTGTCCATTTGAAGGAGAAAGACAGACAGGGGACAAAGCCTGATGTTTACTGCAACTAATTTGACCAGAACATTGGCACAACTAGGAGTGACCTGCACCCCCAATATTTTTGTCATCACAAAGACTAATGTCTCTGCTCAGTCCGGCAATAGAACTCCAGGAGGGGCAGCTGGTTTGGCTTGTATCAAGTACCCATTACTTAAGAATTTGTCTGAAATGTAATACTCCTTTTCAAGTTAACCTATTTGGCTTCACAGCTAACAAAGAACTGCAGAAGCATGTCCAATGAAGAAGCAAAAACATTTTGATTATTACTATACATAAAAAGGAAGCAAAGCTACCTTACTGACAGATAAAGAGAAGGATGGATTCCCCACCCCCATCAGAAGGTCCTTTTTGAGCCTTATTACCCATTAAAAAGGAAATCATGCAAATATGAATATGATAAGGAATAACAAAAGCTGCTAGATACCACTGGGTTTATTAGAATGTGATTCGTCCTGGAACTGGACAGATGAATGATAGGAGCATAAAACAGATATCTGTGTCTGCCATCTCTGCTCATATAAACTATAATTCCCCACCCCACCCCCATGGGAAATGGAGGAAGAAAACAAAAGCAGTCAATTGTTCAACAGCTGATCAAATACACCAGTAGTAATTCCAAAAATGCATCTTTGCCCTTGACAGTAGCATATGCTTAGTGACACTCAGCATTCATAAATTCAAGGCCAGGTGTGCAGAACGGAAAGCAAAACAAAAGAACTTTCAAAGGGACCTTGACTTTAGAGGAGAAGCTTGTCCATAAATGCTCAGGGACTCTCTAAAGAAAAAAAATGGAGAAAGGCATTGCAAATGCAGGGATATGGGTGCCAGAAAGCAGGAGTGAAATCACCTGCAAGATTTCCTTTACAATATCATGCTTAGTTATATGTGCTATATCATAAAACAAGCAAGCAAAGAAAGGAAACAACAAATTAGAAATATTGATCCTAAAAATAACAGATACAGTGCAGGCAGTAATGGTAGTGGATGATGATAGACAGACAGACAGACAGAGATAGAGATGATAGATAGGTAGATAGATAGAGATGATAGATGGAGATATAAAAACTGAAATAGACAGACAGACAGACAGTAGATGCACAGATAATCTTTCAAACAAGATTTAGAAAGTGGCCAAATCTGGCTGTGATAAATTCTAATAACTACTTTATTTTGCATTTATCCCCTTAGCCACCCAGCAATAGGGTGGCTAAGGGGATAAAATTATCTACCTGCTTTATCATTTAGTGTGGTCCCATTCTTTAGACCTTTCCAGTTGTTTTTGTCCAGTCCCAAACCTTTTACAACCTTACCTTACCAGACCCTTGTCCATCTCTGTCCATTATATCAGAATGGAAGATGCAGGACTCTCCTCCTAGGCACAGATATGTGTGGGCAAGAGATGGTGGCAAAATTAATACTAGATTGTAGGGCCTGCCTGTTGGGAAAGAGAAGCCACCCATGAAACTTGCCTTTTTCCATCCTTTTCCAGCACTCTTATGAAGAAACAAAGCAAGGATCTACTCAGTCTTCGAATCCAACACCTTCTCATCTAGCCCCTTAGCTATGTCAAAGTTGTTGCAAAGGTGTGATTATTGAGGAAAAGAAAACTCACCTAAGTTGAAGAGTTCCCTGCCTTGGGACACCAGGTCAACACTATCTCTGTAGACCTTTTGTCAGCCTTGTGAGGTAGTCCAGACAAGAAGCACACACGAAGTATAGTTCAACTTTATTGTAAGCTTACATTAACAGAATCTTGCAAGTCTGAAAGTACTTTTCTCCCCGGTCACCTTCACAGCCTAAAAAACTAGGGACAGTCCCTGCTGAGATGTTTGCCATGCCCACATTCCTTCTGTGGGCTAAGCTGACTTTTTTCCAACCATTGCCCTGGCTGCAGCTCTTTTCCCCTGTCTCCCAAGATCATTCCCACATACCATTACCCTTTTGCCAATTGGTTAAAACCTTTCGACTGAGAAAAGCAGTTGTTTCATAGGTAGCATAAATTGATACATATATTCATACATTCAACAGTAAAAGAAATATGCTGCAGCACTTGGTAGAGCTGCCATAAAGGCCTTGGAAAAGATAGTCAGATGCTGTGATGCTACCTACAAAGATCACAATAGTGCAAGCCATCATATTCCCTGTGACACTCTATGGAAATGAAAGTTGGACTTTGAAGAGGCAGGATAGGAAGAGTATTGACACTTTTGAACTTTAGTATTGGAGAAGACTCCTGAGAATATCATGGACAGCCAAGAAAACAAGCCAATGGGTCATCAAAAAAATCAATCCAGAGTTCTCATCTGAGACACAAATAATCAGGCTCAAATGATCCAACTGTGGACACATCGTGCAAAGACCTAGCTCTGCCATGAGCACTGATGGTGAGCAGGAGGGGGCCCCTATCCAGGGGGGAAAATGCATGCGTAGTAGAGAGAATTTGAGCTGTCATTCAAAGAGACACAGAACAGACCCACCTTGACTTTTGGGGTTTATCTGTCTGGGTTTTCTCATGCTTCTTCAGTTTGGTAGGATTTTCTGTCTACTGTAGCAGTAATAAAACACTAGAGACTTATTCCTCGTCTCAGCGTGGTTCCTGCTTGTCAGGACAAGCTTTCTGGAAAAGGCTCTGATGGTGGGAAAGGGGGAAGAAAAGATAAGATGACCTGCAGTGAGGTGGATGGACTCAGTTTGCAGTGGCGATGAGCGTACCATTGGAAGGCCTGAAGGACCAGATTGGAACAGATCATCATGGAGCAAGTATGTGGTTGCTAGGAGTTGACACCGAATTGATGGCACATAATCAATCATGTACATACATATCTGTATTCTGGACACTGAACAGAATACACAATTAATAGAGGATGGAACAAAATAAATCAGCTTGTGAGTAAATCATTGCTGCTATCAAGTGTGTCTAGCTTTTCAGACAGTGTAACAAAATTCGTCCATGTTCATAGAAATGGAATCATATCGGTCTGATAATAACAATTGTACATAAAATAAATTGGAATTGCCAGGGTACTTTATGAAATGGGGAGTGATGACACGGGCCCTTGAATCTTTATAAAAAACAAAATATAGCAGGGCATGGACTATGGTTTCAGTAGACCCTTCTCCTTAGCTCCTGTGGAACTATCCCCTCTCGTTAAAGTGCATTAAAGTGTATAAACTGATGTTATAAGCCACTTTGTGTTTTTACCTGCTTTTATCATTTAAACATTTTACTTGTAATTTTCTCCTTTTCTTCCTAAGTGATGTTATTTTTGATCGATTTTCAGTGTGTGTGTGTGTGTGTGTGTGTGTGTGTACATAGCGGTATGTATATACGTATATGATAGGCAGCAGTGGTGATAGATATAGCGGTGCCAAGTGACAGCAACATCAGGAAGAAGGAATATGAGAAGCGGGAGAAGTACCGGGGCCTGGAGGAGGAACTAGAGAAGATGTGGAAGGTGAAGGCCAACGTGGTCCCAGTGGTGGCAGGGGCACTTGGGGCTGTGACTCCTCATCTGGGAAAGTGACCCCAACAGATCCCAGGAGCAACATCAGAGCTCTCTGTCCAGAAGAGTGCAGGGGTAGGAACAGCTGAGATCCTGCGCAGAACCCTCAAACTCCCAGGCCTCTGGCAGAGGACCCGAGGTTGAGGAAGACACGAACCACCCATAATGGGAGAGAAGGGATACACACACACACACACACACACAGACTCCTGGCAACTGCCTTAACCACTACACCAGCCTGGCTCTCTTACCTGGTAACACCTTCTGTTTACACTCTTACATTTATATCAGAAACCCATCTTTCATGTTGGAAGCTTGCATTTAAAGTTTAAGAACTAACTTTGGAAGAGCTGAACAGAGTTAACAGAACCTATGCTAGATTCCATTGCAAGTCAGCTGTCAGACATACTGAGAAATACTGAGAAATATTGGCTGCTACTGAATGTCAGCCATCAAAATATTTTGTCACAGGTACCAACTTTGCATCCATTACGATATTTCATAACAGAGCCAGAGAGGAAACTTTCATCCTAAAAATAAGTCTAAATTAAGCTTTTACTTCTTGGAGAAAAAGTAGATGAGCAATAACCATAGTAGGAAAAGAATTCCTTTTCAGCAAAAATAAATTTAGCAAGGAATGGGGAAAATATCCTAAAATGCACAGTGAGGAAGAATGCTTGCAGTGGGTCCAACAGCAGATTATTTTCTGAATCCAGTTTGGCCAATAATCCCAAAGACTTGAGTGTGATTTTATTAAAGCCACTTGCTTTTTGTTTTGTTTGCTCAGTGTTGTGCAAGGGGCATCTAGAAATAAGCCATGGGTTACAGAGCAGGCCAAGAACAAGTTATTTCAGCTTCAATGTTCCTGCCAGGATTTTAGCACAACCTTTTTCTCTCAAAAGAAGGGAAATGGAGGGGAATGAACCATATGAAATGATCAGCTGTGCCAAGTTTTTTTTTCCTTTAGGACCAAGACCAAGTGCCCCTGAGCATGAGTGCCATGCAGGGCACATCCTTGTGCTTTTTTTCTACAACTTTGCATTCAGTTTGTTGGAAAAGAATATGGCTTTCAATTTCATTTCAAGGAAGAGAATCTGTGTATAATTCTCATTGGAGGGATGTGCAATACTTGCACTAATTTGGTGATGCAGTGGCCAAACTGTGCTTGAATGTCCTGCCTTTCTTTGTTCAATTGTCTCTCTAGGGGTCATTAGCTTCCCACACTTCAATTAAATCCAAAGGAGGAATTCTCCCAGAGGCTTTTTTGGATTGGGAAGCCAGGGAGACTTCAGAGTGGCCAGATCCCGAACTGACAAAGGTCCAGAAGACCATTAGATAAACCTAGCTGCAAACTTTCCTGAAATAAGTGAAAAGACTTGCTGTCCTGTTCAGACTACAAGATGGCCAGGCAGAATTACTAATAAAATTCTTTATTGAAATAACTAGTTACAATAGCAAAAGTCTTTGTAATAGATTAGGCAATGTAATTCAATCAAGTCCACCCAGGCTGCAAAGGACACTCAGGCAACACTGCAGGGTCAGACCATGGCAAGACAGTGAGGCAGAATTCAGCTAACTCTCTGATTGAAACTGCAAGACTGGAAGGATCTAGAGTGCATGGCAAAGGAGAGGCTGGACACTCAGATTTGCACCCTGGCACACAGGCTGGACCAGGCTGGTACACAGAGGCTAGACAAGGCTGGGCTGGAGTATCTAGACAAGGCTTGGTTCTGGAGGCAACCCTGGACTTGGCTGGAGCATCTAGGCAAGGCTTGGTTCTGGAGGCAACCCTGGACTTGGCTCAAGCGTCTTGGTGAGGTTTGGATGTGAAGACAAGGCTGGACTGAACTGCAGCATCTAGGCGAGGCTTGGATCTGGAGACAAGGCTGGACTGGGCTGGAATGTTTAGGCAAGGCTTGAATCTGGAGACAAGGCTGGACTCAACTGGAGTGTCCCGATGAGGCTTGGAACTGGAGGCAAGACTGAATCTTGCCAGAGCGACGAGGCAAGGCTTGGAACTGCAGGTGAGGCTGTGCTCAGCAGGGAGAGACTCGACTGGAGCAGCTGGTGCAGGAATCAGGTCCGCAATGGCAGAAGGGGCTGGCTCTAGTTCCATGTTGGCTACAGGCAAGGCTTCCGACTGGTGCAAGGACTCTTCCGCAGGGGCTGTGAGCTCAAAGGATTTGTTGTCTCCGGCAGCTTGCTCTTGGCGCGCCTGCCTTTTTAAGCGATCCTTTCTGCGCCTTTTCTCACTTGCACCCAATTGGGCTGCCTTTTGATTGGTGCGCTTCTGTACTCGTCTTTCTCGAGTGCTGATTGGAGGATTCAATTCTCCCTCCAAAGTTTGACCAATCAGCATGTCTGATTTCTCCCGCTCTGCTGAGTCACTTCTGGCTTTTATTTTTCCAAGTCCTTCCTGATAAGTTTCGTTTTCCTCTTCTGACTCCAGATAAGTTTCGTTTTTGGAGTCAGAAGCAGGCTCAAACCTCACTCTTGCCTTCTTGCTGGGTCATCGGGATTGTTAGAAAGATTTTTTTTTAAAAAATCATCCTTTTAAAAAAAAAAATCCATCCTAATGTACCCAGTGGTATATTGGTTCTAAACTGAAAAGAGTGTCACTGGTAGAATGTTTGTAACTCCATCCCTTTCATCTTAATAAATCTTGCTAAAGAGAACTCTGCAAGAATTTTGCTTAGCGAACAATCACTTTCAGCTTTCAGCAGCTACCTAAGGGTCTGAGAGTGTGTGAGAGAATACTCACAGCAACTTCCACAGTAGTTTCATCCACTGCCTCTAACAATAACCTATTCTCATAACATTTGTGCTGTGGGGGTGGTTGTAAGCAAGCTCCCAAATACAATTCAAAGTACTCTTTTTGACCTATAAAGTCCTTTATTGAGTGGGACTTAGAGACCTTCAAGAGCGCTCTTTTCAAGCAAAATCAATCATTCCAGTGTACCCATTCCAAGATGGGATGTTGAGGGCCTCTCTCCATTTAGGATCTGAGGATGGACCAGACAGAAAACAATATTTATCAGTGTTGATTTCATTCCTTTGGAAAAGCTTGCTTCCGGATATCTGAAAGGTGCCCTCCCTGATGATGTTTAGGAGAGTGGTGAAAACAGCTGTTTTGTAGAGCTCCTCATCCACAGGGGAGGGATTTTGGAAACCAAGAGATGTGGATGGGTATTTTAATTGTTTCAAGTGTTTGTTTTATGAATGTTATGTGAAGATGCTGTAAACCACAGGGAGTCCATTTGGACTTGGTCGTATATAAATATTAAAATAAATGGAATCAAGACATCTTGAAAGGAATGCTCAGGCACCCTAGGAATAAGATTGAGAAATGATAGATTTTAGCTGACTCAGAAACTGAGCAAATTAAATATTGCATGATTAAACTGATGCAGAATTTAGTTGTAGTAATAGGCATACAACAAAAAGAATGTCAGCGGAAGAAGAACATTAAATTTCCACCAAATATCATACGTAATAAAATATATTTTTAAAGAAGAGAAAGAGAAAAACAATAGTTTCTTCTTCAGAGTGAAAACTTTGCAGAAGTTGGAAAAGGGATATTGCAAGAAGAATACTGTGGAGACAACATGATCACTTTTTCTGAACAGGATACTTACAGCATCCATCTCTGTTGGATTCCCCTTGGCTTTAGGGATTTCATTTTGCAAATATGTTTCTCCAACCAGAATTGAACTAAGAATCCTTAGTTCTCCCAGATCTGTCTTTTGAAAATTGTAACATATCTATGAATATATAATCGAATTGGATCAGGTTGGCACTTCTGAAGTGTGCACTTAGTTTACCACTTTTAAACACCGTTAAAGCAACTTTTTTTTTTCTCTTTTTAAAGCTACCTGAATTTTAATCATATGGGGAAAAGAAAAAAGAAAAAAAAAACTAAAGATGGATGAAAAGTCTAAATTGTGAGGTTGGAAATGGCATGATTGATAACACCATTTATCTGGTTGAAAATAGTTCCACAATGCAATACAATTGCAATGTCATGCAATTGTGAAACTATATACAATGCAATGCAATGTTGAAAATAGATCCACAATATAAAGTACATTTATATTTTACCCTCTCTCTCTAAGGTTACATCATAATTTCCTTCTTTCCATAATCTACCCTTTCAAATCCATGAATCACCAATTCATTTTTTTTCTTTTTTCAGCAAAAAGCCCATAAGGGGTTTCCAGTCACTAATGAATATAGTCATTGATCTTCCTCTAAGCAAGCAAGTTAATTTTGCCATCTCTGCTAGTTCCATTATCTTTACCAACCATTCCTCTACCATGGGTATTTCAGAGTTTTTCTATTTTTGTGCATATAGTTGTCTCACAGTGAATACCTGGGATATTATTGTATGCTTTTCCTTACTATTGCACCATATGAATTTATGTAAAATCTGGAAAACAAAAATCTCTTTAGTATACAACTCTGGTTGTTGAAGGCCCCTTTGAAATATTCAGTGGAGTTATCTTTCCATCCCATAAATTCACTTCCCCAAATCTGCTGCCTTCCAGATAGGTTCTAAACCAGGAGGAAAAACCCACCCATATACTTGCCTTCTATGTGAAGGCCACAATCATAATGGGAGGAAACAACAGTTGTCTCTTCTGCTAGTCCTGACTTAATAGACAATACAAGGCCACAGCCTTTCAGTGCCTGATAAATGAACGTCAATATTGCTATCAAAACCTCTCCAATAACTGCATCTCCATGCCCTATAAACATTCAACAAATAGCCAACTATACCTCATTTCTTCTTTCTTATTCACGGACTACAAGGAGTCCTTCTAGAAGTCCAGAAGGAGATGCTCCAGGATGTTTCCCAACAAAAAAGATTTATAAGTAGATTTCTGCTGTTTTCCCCAGTGAAAACAGTCATCTTCAGTCTGATCAGATGACCAATGAATTGTCTGGGATTGTACAGTGGGAAGGATCTGCAGCAAGCTACAGGGGAGGTTTCTGGTTGCCTCATGTAGGTTGTTCTTCCCTTGATGAAATGATTAAGTTCCTACCCTCCCCCTTACATGGCTGTTTTTTTCATACCTAAACAATTATCTGTCTTTAAGCAGGGACTTAAGGCATCTGTCAAGGATGTTGTAATTGTATCCTACATTAGGAACAATGCTAGAGTGCCATTCCAATCTTCTGGTAATGTATAGTTCAACTTTGAATTTATGTTTAATTCTGCTTAGGTGTGTGTGAAACAGATGCACTCTGCCTTGAAGCTTCAGTTATAAATCTTGAGATGAGGCCAATGTACCTAAAACAGCCGTCTCACTTTGAGCAAAGCAGCTTCTGTGCATGCGGAGAACCTGTTTTTCTCAAACAAAGCAATGGGAGGCCAAGTCCTTGAGGTGATTCAAAGAGGCACCATGATGGAAGCTTGGTTGCAGCTAAGCAGCATCCCCATCAAGCTTTGATACTGTTTCCTCTTGAAGAACAGATCCTGGATGAAGTCAGCTTAGCATGGCCATTGCTACATAAAGATTGTTGGGCTTTATTTCCTTTTGTTTTGTTGTTGGCAAAGGGCCCAGGGCTGCATTTAAAGAAGGGGAGTTGAACCACTCCTAATATGTAGCTGAGTCCTATTATTTCTTTGTGGGAGGTTTATTACAGGCTTCTGGTATATAATCTAAATTAGGCGTCTGGAAGCTGGGTGAGGGGGAGCAGAAAGAACACTTTCAGATTTGGAAAGTGAATGGAAAGCTTTGAGTCAAATTCTCATTTAAAATGCTCCCAATTTCCTTGATAGCTTTTGAAGTTCATTGGAAGCTGTTAACTGTTATCAGACTTCATTAATTAAACTTTCTTTTCAAACAGCTGCATCAGGCTGGCACACTTTTATGTTGCTGGGAATTTGGTGGCGGTGCTTTGTTTCTTTAAAAAATAATGGGGTAATTCTAGACTACCCAGACATTTCTTGCAGACTTCCAAATTACATTATGTCAACCATGAGCCAATTTTGACTGCAAAGGAACATTTGGTAATGGTCAAGGGCAACGGATCCAGTTGCTGCCAGCTGGATTCACGGGAACCTTGGTCCTGATCTCACAGGCTGGTTCACCTTTGAAATAGCACCTGAAGGAATGTTGGGGAGCCATCACATTCAGTTTGTCTATTTTCCACCCTTAAGTTTGTGCCATCCCATTTCTTGATCAGCTGTTTTATTTTGAAATCTACATAAAAAGGCAAGAGTCAGTATGGTCTGGTGCTGTGTTTCTCAACCTTAGCAACTTTAAGATGTGTGGACTTCAAGTCCCAGAATTCCCCAGCCAGCATGCTAGCTGGGGAATTCTGGGAGTTCAAGTCCACACATCTTAAAGTCACTAAGGTTGAGAAACTAGTGGTTAAGGGGTTGGAATAGGAGTGGGGAAACTTGAGTCCTCATCCTGCCTTAGGCACAAAGCCAAGTGGGTAAATTTATCCCCTCCCATCTCCCCCTGAAGGAGGGACTCTGAGCCGTTAAAAGAGGCAGTTTAACTCTGGGCAGTTATATATATAAAGAAGTGACTTCCAATCTTCATCACAAGTATAAACAAACTTAATAACTCTTCACCTTCTATAAGGTTACAAACAAATATCTCTTCTTCCCATAACACATCCCTTATCGATATGCAGATCCATAAATCATCAACTTTTCAGTCCTGGTGTCAGCAAAAAGTCTGTAAAGGGTTGCCAGGTCTTTATAGAAACATGTCTTATTTTAACCTTGGTCAAACAAACCAACTTTATATTCCTTCCTTTTACTCTTGGCAATCTTGATCTTTAATTCATTCAAATGTTGTCATAGGATTTGGTCTCTTTTTAATTTTTCTTTTTCCCATCCCAAAGGCTGATTTGAGGCTTTAGCAAACCTCTTTTGTAAGTCCAGGAAAAAGTCTTTATCCAGGTCATTCTCTTGGTTTATCATTTGTACTTCCACTTTGATTTCCAAAACTTTAACCAACTTCTTTTGTATATCCAGTGGAAAGTCTTTACCCAAGTCATTATCTTGGCTTGTCATTTGTTCCACTTTAGCTGCCTTCTCTGTCTTATAATCCACACTTTTTTTGTTGTTATCCACTATTTCTCATTCTAATATTTCTACATCAGGCAAAATTTGTTTCACATCTGTCATTCCTTCATTAACATCTTTTGGACATAGTCTATCCTTTGAAGCAGACATCGTTTCTCACATTGTAACTGCTAATTTCTGACCCCATTCTTCAAATATCTCCTGGAGTACTTCCAATGTTATAACGTTTTGTGTCATTTGGTAAATCCCCTGTACTAACCAAAAACCAAAGGGAAATTTACGCTCTTTTTTCCCCCTTTCCTTTTCTGCCTGGAATCTTTAGCCTCCTCTAGTGTCCAATTTCTGAAATCATTAAGTCTCAAATCTTTGATACAACTTAAGATAGACAAAACAATTTGATTCCCATGAATAGCTGTTTATTTTATATAATTATTTCCAAAACCTTATAGTAAAAGTCTCAATATTCCAAATTTGTCTAGACCCTTAATTCATTTATAACTTTCTTGAATCAAAGTCTTATTTAGCTTTTTGCTCTTTATTTCCAATTCTTTAAATTCTTAAACTTATGGTTAATTTTTCTTTTGTTCAAGAATGAAGGTAAACTCACCAGGTGGCTTTTCAAACTTGTCATTCTGAAGGTCTCTAATTGCTCTAAATAGGCAGTTTTTGAAAGTGACTAGAAAGTGAGTTTAGTGAACCCAGTGTCCTTTAAAAGGCTCTGATCCCTTCATCTCTCAGACCTCAAACCCACCTGAGACCACTCTCCTGTGGTTTCCTTGTGAGGACCAGCTGTCTGGAGCACATGTAGGTAATCTCCTGTTCTTTCTTTATCTGAAGAGGTTCCAAAGAACCGATCTACTTGCTGGTTCTTTGGTCTTTGCCATGGTCATTGTCTGCACTCTTTCAGAAATGTGCTTAGTTCACCATACCTCCCCCGGAAGTCCTGGCAAAACCACTTCTGAAACATTGATAAGAACATTGCAGAATGGATTAAATGTGCCAACCATCTGGAGCATTATGGTGGGACAAGATGTACCCTTTTTTTCCTAAATTAGTGGAATGGTTTTGGAGCTACAGTATGTACCTTGGATTTGTCCACATACTGTAGTTGCCAGGATTCATGTCTGAGTTGAAGGCACCAAAAAAGAAAACCACACATTTCTGTGCACATATATTCCACTATGCAGAGTTTGGTGTGCCGTTTCCTCTAATATATGGATCTTGTCTGCTTTGTAGGCATTTTTCAACTTGCAAACTAAGGCTGTATAAAGACCACTTAATATACATCAGAGGACCAAACTGAAGCTTTGGCTGAACTACTCCAGGATGCTGGAGGCACAGTTTGATCCACCTCATTTCCCATATACAGAGGAGATTTTTTTTTTTTAATAATGTGGCTTTGTTTCACTATATCACCATGGGGGAAATGCAAACAGCTAGTGTGTTTTTAGCAGAATGGACTAAATCTGCCAAGTATCTGGAGAATTATGATGAGACAAATCCTAAATCAGTGCAATTGTTTTAGAAATATGTACCTTGAAAAACAGATTTTCAGACACCAGGAAGATTGCATACCTTGGGGTGGGATGGAATTTAAGACCAACCTTAAAGAGGAAATAACATGAAGTTGGGACCAGTTGAGTAAGGCAAATGTCAGTCAAAGAACAGCATGGATGGGTCCTTCAAAAGGACACAAAGACAGGGAAGAAGTGCAGATGTCTAAGAGTGCTGTAGAGCTGTGTTTGCCTTCTGGTGAAGGCTCCTGTATGGTTAAGCCCAAGGAGGAAAAAATTAGTGTCATGGAAGGAAGAACAGGAGGACTAAGCTGGGCCCTTTTAGATGAATGGACTTTGATAGAGACAATTCCATACTTTTTTTGGCCATTGCTAATAGGAATGCTTACCTGAGGACTGATACTTCTCTGGAAGATGGTCACACTGGGGAAAGCTGACCTAGGGTTTCCCAGCAATCTTTTATTCCTTCTCTGGCTTTAACACCTACCTCAATGCTGCAGCAGATCTTGCACAGTTGCTTTTTACATTTACTCCATTGGAGAGTTAAAGAAACTTTAAAAAGAAAGCCAAGATTCAACACAGCATCTTCTGATCCAATTCCTTAAATTAAGAATTAGAAGAAGAAAGAGACAGAATACATTGCAAAAGAACATAGTGCTTTGAATACAACCACTGTCTTGCCTACCCTTTCCCAGATAATGGAAACAAACAGACAAATCCAACTTAAGAGAAATAGAAGTGGCCTCAATCCCTTTCCTCTCCACCATGGTGTTTTACATAAACTTTCTGAGAAAGGGCTTTGGTTGGTTGGTTTTGGGTGTGGTTACTGGAAGCTGTGGGTCAAGATGGAGCCAAGACTGAAACGCAACAGAAACCCCTTGCTTTCCTTAATATTTTATTTCACAATCAAACTGCTCTTGCCAGTGATGACCTTTGCCCCTCCCTCTTCTTTTGCTCCCTGCATTTGCTATTCCAGTAAGGGGGAAAACAAAAAACCCAGTGCCCCTGTGGGGTCAATGGGAAAGTCACCCTTCCAATTGCTTTCAAGAATGGGGATAGTCAAAGACACTTGCCATCTGACGAGAGTAGGAAATTCTTAGCAACTGGGAGCCAGAACAAGGCAGGAACTCCTTCCAATATGAAATCATTTCACCCTGCATCTCCATGCTGCTAAAATGTCTTGGCAGCATTTCCTCTGAAGAAGAAGCTGAGCTAACAGTCCATCAGACCAGCTTCCGAAACCACACCAAAGCCCCACAACTTTGGAAGGACATTGGAAGGTGCCACCATTTGCAATTCTATGCCAAACATGCCTATGTAAGATAGCTTCATTTCTGGTTCCCTCTTGCCCATCTCTGACCCATTTTAGTTTGTCTGAATTCCTCTTAGCTCAGAAATGGATATGGTGTGCAGGCTAGTAGTGGAATGCTAAAGCAAGAACTCCAAGATCATGTACATTTATTCCCTTGAAGGCCAAAGAATGAAAGAACCAATATCTGCTCTGCTGTCTGAAACTGCAATGATAAGTTGCCCCAAGAATGTCACTGTTGCTTGGCATGAAAGGATCACCATCATATTTAGTTATAAAACTCCTGCTGTGAATCTTTATTGCCACACTGGCAAGAAAGAGCACTTGTCTTGTTGAAGTTTTATTGATTGTCAAAAATTCATTGATAAAACCAGCCATGTTCTTTCTGTTTGAAAGGCTGCCAGCTTTACACGCTGTCTGGTTTAATAATGAATCAGACACTTGCCATCCTCATTATGACACTATGGCCTTAGGAGTAGCTATGCATCAAAATAAGTACAGGCACTTTCCCAGGCAGTTGGGTGACAGTTTTTTTTATCACAATAATATGGTGAGACCTATTGTCTGCTGTGATGCTATGTAAGGCCATGGAGAGAGGTGATAGCTACTTCATAGAATGGAAGAGCCTTGTTTAGGGTAACCAACACCCTATTGGAAAAAGAGTCATTGATAGACACCTGCTGGGCAGTTATGACCATTTTGTGTAGCACTTCACTGAAGTCATTCAGATTTGCCAAAGTCTGAACTCTTCATGGGTGCCGTCCACAGTGGTGACTGGGGCTACATCTTGCCATGTCATTTGTGGACTCCTTCTGGACTGTGGTCTCTGATGAAATGATAGTGGCTCATTAGTAGGTCTCCCCCCAAGTGTGAATATCTATCTAACTAATAATAGATAAGAATCTGGCTAGCTAATTATGACCCAACTCTAAAAGAATAATCTTGTAATGTGTCAACATGTGTCAATATAAGGAGGAGAAAGGTGGAGTCACTTGTACAAATAAGAAAGCATTATGCTGATGTCAAGCCCATCATAACAAAGTCTTTTTTAACAGAAGCATATGAAGTGGCCATCTGCAGTCCTTCAGACACTGCTGAATTATAACTTCTAGGAGCCTCAGCCAAAATGGCCAATGTTGACAGGTACTGTGAACTGTAGTTCTGGAGACATATATGATTACCCCACCATGCAATGTAGATGTCAGTATTCTTATATTGGATGGAGGTGGTTCATATTTATGCCTGTTATACATTTCCGTGTGGACAAGAAAGTGACATTATGTATAATGTTCTCTCTGTCTCTCCCTCACCCATATTTGCTATTCATTGCAATCAATATCTTTCAGCCTGTGATCTGAACTGGATTTTAGCTAAAGTTTGGAAGATAAGTAGTAATTTGGGGCAGTGGGGAGGTGTATTCAGTCTTGCTGCTTTATTATTGAAATTTATCCTTGGCTGGTCAGCAAGTCAGTAAGTATGATTCAAAACTCCTAAGCAGCTGTTTGGCACCACACAGAAATACATGGGGGGGCATTCCTATCTCCTGCATTTTGATCAACTGAACCTTAAAAATAAAAGAGTTTACATCTTGCAAAGCACTGTTGTCCCACACATGGGTTTTACCCTCCCAGCATTTTAAGAGACATAACTAATTAAGTATTCCTTAGCTATAAGTAATTAGAGTTCATTGTTCCTACATTTCTTACAAGCAGGCTTGATTAATACTCAACTTTTAAAACTAGCCTTTTTTGTCCTCGCTGATGTCTCTTAACTGTGTTGGATTCAGTGGGCAGTTAGAAATTGCTGAACCTATCACTCCAGGGCTACAGACTTTGTGGCTCTATCTATGTGACAGCAACTAGTTGCCATGGATATAAAAAGTGGGGGGTGGGGAATGATCATCAGTGTGTGTTTGAGATTTCATCACAGATTCATGTAAAGTGGAAATATGGGTGGTTAGAGAGAGCTCTGTCTCTAAGTCCTACCATGCACTGTGGGGGGTGGGGGTGGGGGGAGGAAACTAATTGAAGTCATTCCTCTACTATCTGTCCCACTGCCAGCTCTGGGGTGAAGATAGTTGAAACCCTGAGAAGCAGAAGTGAATGCCCCAGTTGGATAGAGAGGATAGCTGGGTGGATCAACTGAGAAACAAAAATAGAAGTAGGGTAAAATTATCAGAATGGCAGTAGAGGGCAAAATGGGGAAGCTGGAAACAAGGACTGTCGGTAGGCAGGAGGTCAGCAGGAAAAGACAGGTTAGGACAGTCATTCCTAACCTTGATGAGGGCAAAATGATGAAACATGCATTGCCACTATGCAACCTCTGCCCTTTCTTCTTTATTTCATGGTCTTTGCATGCAGGTATGTAAAAGGATGGAGTTTGCATCACAACACTGTGAGGCTTGTTTCATCACATGTACCCTCTGCCACACACCCCTCTGTGGATGCCAATGCAAACTAGATTAAGGGAGTACAGCTTGGGATCCATGGAGTTATACCAAAGCTGAAAATTGTGCTTTTTGTGTCCTGGGGATCCTCTTTGATCAGTGACAAGCTTCCTTGCAATGTTGAGACAGGCAATGGACTACAGCTGTCACAAAAGCTGTAAAGTAGGCTTCAAAGTTCAAACAAACAAACAATGCAAAGGATAAGCCACCTTGTGTGACAAAACCTTGGCACTTTATGACATTGTGCTAATACTGCAGCCCATGCTTTTCCCCAAAGTGTTAAACATGGGCTTCAGCCACCAAAATGTTGCATGTTCCTGGGCTCTAGGAGCTACCCACAGAAACCGACCCATTTAGAGGAGCTACCCACTTAGAGTGGAAATTACTCCTTTTCTATACAAAGATGGAAGTACTGCTGCTATTGCTGCCATCAGGGACAATGGAAGGGTGGGAATCAACACATTTCCATCCAGTGTCTCCATGCAAGGATGGGATGACCATAGTCCCCAGGGTTGAAGAAATGTCTCAGGAAGGCCAGGTTCTTCATGAAGCAAGAATTCTCGCAATGCAGGAAATGATGCTGAGGGCAATGAAATTGTCTTATTGGTAGGACGCTGTGTCTCGTTCAGTACACCTTAGAGTGCTTAATGCAGTGTTTCTCAACCTGGGCAACTGGAAGATGAGTGAACTTCAGCTCCCAGAATTCCCCAGCTTGCTTGCTGGCTGGGGAATTCTGGGAGCTGAAGTCCACTCATCTTCCAGTTGCCCGGGTTGAGAAACACTGGCTTAATGAACCAAATAAAGTTACTGGCTTGCTTATGGCACTTCTATCCCCTCTGTCATGCTATGCATCTCTGGGTAATGTACATTTACAAAGTGCATTCAGAGGCCTGGGTAAGGTGGCCATTTTGCTTGTCCCAATGAGCTGATTTATGCCTGGGAAGTGATGCTGTCCACCTCACTGAGGTCCTTCACAATAGCTGGAAGAGGCTCCAGGGAAGGTGTACATGCACAAAAGCAGGTTCTTGATAAGTGGACTTGAAGGTAGAGACCCCAGAAAGCTCCGGAAAGGGAAACATGTGGAAGCATCGCTCTTTAGAAGCAGGGTGATCCACAGTGCTTCACAAAGCAACTTAAAAGAGGTGCTTCACCGAAAGCCCTTTTGAAGGAAAGCACCTAGTCAAAGCTTTGCAAGCCAAACATGTTTAAAATAAAACATGTAAGTGATAAATCACTTATATTGTAAGTGCTATTAAAACCACTCTAGTTGCATTGATCTCTTTCTTTGTGGTGACTCTCTGTCCTGAATTTTGACAATACTATATTTCTGTAGAACATTCTGATTTTAATCACAGATACATTAACCTGCCATGCTTCGTTATTAAAGACACGGCCCTTACTTTGGCCAGGTTTCTGAGTTAGTTTTTTCTAGGTATCTTGCTTTCAACATCAGCATAAGACCCAGATTCCTTGAACTGGAAAATACTTCCAGCCTCTCTAAGAAAGCATTCTAACTTTTCCGCAGAGCAATCTGGAGAGGAGGATTCTTGGCCAGAGACACAAGAAATGGTTTGCATGCAAAAGGTCTACCCCCTGACATCTCCAGACTGAACTTAAGTTTTTTATTTAAAAAAAAAACTAAAGCTCTATAGATATGGCCAGTCAGCATAAACAGTAATAAGCCAAACTAAGAACCTGTGATAGTTCTGTGATCCAGATGTCCATTATCCCAACAACTGCAATAGAAGTTCTGTTCTTAACCATGTTGATGAGTAACAATCATGTGGAAGGATCCCATCTTGAAACTTTATTGGTTTCATTGCTGGACTATGTGGATTTATAGCTTAAATTCTTCTCAGGAGACCTAGGTTTTTAATATTTTGAGGCAGGGTATAAGGCTATAGAGGAATTGATGCCAAATGGGGTTATTATGAATACTGAGATGACATACAGAGGAATATCTTGAGAAAAGACAGGTGAAGGAGCAGCAGGAAAGGATGCTGTCCTGACATTTAAATTTCTCGAACTGACCTCATCATTCAATCCACATGAAGAAGAACTAATTGGCAAGGAAGGAAGGAAGGAAGGAAGGAAGGAAGGAAGGAAGGAAGGAAGGAAGGAAGGAAGGAAGGAAGGAAGGAAGGAAGGATCAGAACAATTTTATTTTGGTCATAGACCAGCATACAACTAGTAAGGTAACAATTATGCTAAAATAGAAATAAAAAGTCATATTGATAACATAAAATAAGGTAAAGATGAAATTATTAAGGTAAAATTACAGAGTACAGGTATTAAAAAGCAAAAGAACCCTATAAAATTACAATTAATTTTACAATGAATAATCTAAATGTTATAACTAGGGCAAATACTGTAACTATAAAAGGACATAAGTAATACTAGAATTCGTAAAACACTGCGAGAATGTAAAGCTATGCTAGCTTATATTATCAAATCAAATTAATTTTTATTTGGTCATAGACCAGCAAATAAAACAGAAGATTCACATCTGATTAGAATAAAAGAAAAAGCACTTAAAAGTCTAAAAAAAAATATCTAAGAAAAATTAGAAGAGATATTGCAGCGTGCTGTACAAATTATAGAGCAATATTTAGCTATGGTCAATAAAGTAAAATCAAATTGGTCTGATAGAAACAACCTGAGATAAAACAAATCCGAACGACCTGGATGTTTAGTAAAAAATTGAGATGATAATTCCTGGCGAACATCTGCCTAGAGAGGACAATACAAAATGACATGTTCCATCATTTGAGTTACTCCTCTGCCAGATGGGCACAGCCTTTGATCGAAAGGGATATTTCGATATCTCCCTTCAGTAACAGCTGTTGGAAGGGCATTGAATCTAGCCAAAGATAAGGCCCTTCTAAATTCTGGAATCGTTATGCAGCTAAGATACCTGGCTGGTTGGAGAAGATGTGCAGAACGGCCCCCAAATAAGTTTTTAGGTAGAACTGATAAATCTGATTGTAGCTCTACGTCAATGGCCCGTTGTTTGTGATCAGCTAGAGCACATTCATAGCCCAACAAGATGATGGCGGCCCCTGAAAGCCATATGATTGCAGTTTTGCATGTATTGCCTGGCACCAAGAAGACTGAAAGCTGTTGGTCATAATCAGCCAGCTGGGAAGAAAGAAAGCTTAAGCCAGTAAGAAGGAAAGGTAAAGTCTAATCTAAATCTGTCAAGCCTTCCTGTCGTGTATAGAATATTCTCAACACTATGGCAGAACTTCCAACAGAATATTCAAGACTTGTGGATAGATCAGAGAAACATAGCAAGCAAGACTAGGCACAACAGCACGGACATTTTCCTTAAGAAAGGAGCTGCAAAGAGGATCCTTGATCCCAGGATAAGGGTGACACAAGAGTCCTGTGTTCTTTTCTCCAAGCACCATAGCTAGTTCTGGCTGTGATCTCCTGTCAGAAATATATATGAATTATATTTGCAAACAAAAGGAGTAATGAAGAACTAATGAACCACAGAGACCTTTAAATGAACAGTCTCAGCGACAAATTGCTTCTCTTCTATTTTATTTTATTTTTTAGCATGAGGTAAATTGCTTTGGTTTAGCTGCTTTTATGTGAAAATACTGATTGGCTCCTCCTGCTTCCTGTCCATGCTCTTACTGGTTCCTCATTGGAATCCTGTGAGTGAGTTTTATGCTGATGGATAAAATTTAATTCCTGCAGAAGAAACATGATGGCTGTCGGCTGCTGGAAATTCAGTTTATCTACTTGCATGCTAATAATTTTGCTAACTGGATACAAGAGAGAACATTAGGCAGGATCTGTTTAAATCCTGATTATGTAAGGAAAACTTGAAGGCATAACTAGTGGAAATACATTTTATGGTTTTCCAGGTTCCCTTGAATTCCTAGTTAAGATGAACAAAGCCTAACCTGATTCAGCAAAGGCTGAAACATGAGCCAGTTAGCCCAAAACTAGATGTCAATGGTTGTTACTGTCTCCCCTCTATTTTATGATTTGAACCCAATCATGGGAGGCATTTCAGAAGAACGTCTACATAACATCTGTGACTAAAAAGCTCAAATAGCTAAGTTATCATTCATTTAAAGCAATTATCAAACAAAGATGTATATTTATTATATTATATTATATTATATTATATTATATTATATTATATTATATTATATTATATTATATTATATTATATTATATTATATTATATTATATTATATTATATTATATTATATTATATTATATTATATTATATTATATTATATTATATTAATATAATATATATCTTTTTCAAGCAATCACAGCCTGAAATCATATCGATGTGTAAGACATCTTTTATATAAGAAGAAAATTCTCATTCAGTCAATTCCATTTCCATCCTACCTTTCCTCCATGAAATTTTGAATAGGAGCACATAGTTGTGATTGAATTGTCATCATCCTAAAAACCCTAAGTTCTTCTCCTGTTCTTCTTCTTTCTCCTCCTGCTGTTCCATCTTCAGATTCATATCCTGTTTTGCCTCCAAATGCTCAACAAAGCTTGCACAGTACTCCCTCTATTTTTTTTCTCTACAACAACACATTTGTGAGGGAGATTGTGCTGGGAGGTAGTGACTGCCTCAGTGTCACTCAGTGAACTTCCATGGCTGAAGGTAGACTGCTGTAACTTGAGCGAGCTAGGTCCAAGTTGACCCTCAGTATCCATGGGCATCCAAAAGGAGGGCAAGGGGAGCACATTATGAAATTAATCTCACATGCACGCTCTGCCTTTTTTGTACACGCTTTGAGACATTGCATGCATGCACAAAATTAAGGGAGTTTACGTTGTAACATCACAATGCTTGTTTCATCATTCTGATCAAACCATGGGATTGTGTGGACACCTCTGATTATAGTCTCAAAGTTCTCTGTTATTATGAAAAAATAAATTCACATTTCTGAACATGTTTCACCAAAGTAGACCAATGGAAAAGTAACATGTACAATATACTGTATGTGGTTTTCTTACTTCACATGCAGCTTGACATCACAGTCTGTTCTAGCCCCAGCTTGTCAATGTCACTGAATGTGCTACTCAGCCAAGTAGCTGAATTTTGTACTAAGCTCTGATGGCATCCCCTGAGGTTACTGAGAGTCAGAGTTGTGTTTAACAGTCTGCCAAAATTATTTTGACCGTATTTGTAAAGGCTAGGTTGCAGTTAATTATTTATCTACAACTGTTCAGGAAATAATCCTCAGAAGTAATGGAAACTTCTTGGGGAAAAAATCATCATCATTCCAAATTGTTTGCCAAAAGTTCATGCACAGAAAAATGTATTTGTCAAATAAATTGGTGTCTGTCTCTGAACCATTAGCTCCGTCTCAAGGCTAAAATCCACAGTTAGGAACAAATGAAGTGAATGCTTTCTTAGAAATGACAGGTAGCCATTTGTCTGTCTCTTTCCAATAACTATTTTTGTTAAGACAAAAGATATAGATACCTGCTGGGAGAAATCAGATTTTTTTTAAAAAATGGAAGCTTTAGGAAGCTTCCTAAATTGATCCTAGGTTTTCCACATCAAAGGTGCCTAACAATACCACAAGATCATCTTACATGCAATTTGTTATTCTGTCTTCTTTATAATAGGGTCACAAAAAATTGAGTTGCAATTCAAAGGTCAGTGCTGTTGTTCAAATTTGGGGAGAAGATCACAAAGAAAAGGGGAAAATCTCCCTGCTTTGAGCCTGTTCTCAACTTTTCAGTTGACCTTCCTCCCTGATGCTGCTTAGAACCTCTTCCATCCTGGCAGCCAGGATGTGGTGCTATCAAGAGCTCCTTGATGTGGCATAGCTAGTAAAGAACCTTTATTGTACTGAACTACTGTTCAAGCCCCTTCAAACAGTTGGTTGCCTTCTGACATTTAAGGCTGCTGTCCCCACCTTGTAATCTCTTAGATTTAAAATTTATGCCTTTTCCTTCTGCCCTTTTATGGCTTAATGGAAACCCTGCTTTACATTTTCTACTCTTTGTGCTAGATGGCAGTTGGGTATTGACATTTTCACTGTTCTTGCCCTTAGAAACCCTAGCTCCCAATGGACCTTCTCCAGGTGCTTCTTTCAAAGATGGGAGATGCTGTGCTAAACGTTTCTTTCTTTACTTCATTTCTTTGTAAAGTGAAATTGTTGCTGCCAAATGGTGATTGCAAACTCCCATGATTAATCTTTCCAGCCTAGGTATGTTGGACCAGAACTGTGATTATTCCTCTTAGCCTGTATAATCATTGGCCATGTTGATTGTGGATAAGGGGCTTTGTAATCCAACATGTTTAGAAGATGCCAGTTGGAGAAGGCTGACATTTTCTTGATAGAAGACATTGACCTTAATGTGCTGGATAGAGGAGCAAAAAATCAATTTGATGGAACCTTTGCCTGCTAGCCTATTCTGTCTTATTTGTAAGATGTTCTGTCTTATTTTTCTTCTCAGGGAAAAAAAGTTACAGAAGAGGAAGGATTCTTATCTTTTGATTATTCTTCAGAGTACTAGAAGTACTCTCTCAACTGTTTTCAAATTTCTATAGAGTACTTGAAGGGACCATTTCATATCTGAAACACGCATTCTGCCCATCTTACACCCATCTGTACAAGGAGTGTCCAGTCTATGACCCACCAAGACAAAATGTAACCTAACCATCATGTTTGTCTGGTAATTGACAAGCCTTTCAATCATGACAGCTCTCTTGTTTTTTGCAGCCCCAATCCAGCAGCAATATCATGTGGTATGTCAGCTCCTTGGTGAGCCATCTTACATGACAACTAAAGTGTATTCATCTTGGAGGGTCACACATTTTGAAGACCCAGAATGACAAGGATAGAATGTTGGACCTGGGTTGGGGAATGTTGTCTCCAAAACTCTGTTATTTCAACTTCTGTCAAAGTGTTGTTGACAATTGAAAATGGGGCTACCACATCATGACAAATTCATGATGGTCATGCAAAGAAAACCTTGAGATGCCATGATGGCCTTATAGAAACTGATATAACTGTCAATAAAATGGAGAGAGAAGAAAAAAATATGTTTGGATTGAACCAATAGCTTATATTAATACGCAGGTATTACCTGAAACTTAACCAACAGCTACAGGTACATCCTTTAGGTGTAACATCCTGGACAGAATTAATTGAATTAGACAGTTGGCTAAGTAGCACACCATACATTGTTTCCATGATCTTGCTGCAGCAATTGTCTTCAGCCTTTGCACTTTAGAGCAGAGGAGGAAAAATGTTAATCTTGTACTCTAAGTTCCTGTTCCTGTTGTCCTAGTCTGATTGCATTTTCTACTGCATCTAGGTGCTATTTAAGTTCCTTCTAACTAGAAGATGCTGGGTGAAGGCAGGACCAAGTATTTTCTGCATCTTTCTCAATCAGGTTTAGTTTCAGGATGATAGCATCCAAATGAAAAGAACAGCCATTGGTTTTTGTTACGAGATGGGTGGTAAAGAAATACATCAAATAAATAAATAAAATAAATATTCTGTGCATAAGAACAATGAAATCGAGAAGCATTAGGGCTCATTAATACCACATTTTGAAGTATTCCTGCAGCATATTTTGTCATCAAAGTTGTCAAAATAACTTCCTCCTCTCCCAATGCATCTTTTAGATCTTCAGAGCAGGCCGATGGGTCTAAGCTGACATTCAGGTCACCCCAGATTAGAATCATGGCACTATAGGATGCAAACTTGGGATCTAGCACTCTGTGAGCTGGATCATATACACATATTAGACATCTCATTATCACGCCACATTCATTTATGACATACAACTGAAGGAGAGTGTTATGTTTCAGCTGATATGGAAGCTCTATATCATACCAGATATATTGTTTGTTGTTGATTGCTTCATTCATACATGACTGCCTTTTTGATACACTCACTGCCATCAACTGCTATGCTTAAGTTTGATGTGAGCTGACCCTGTTTTTAAATACATAAATATTATATTAAATATTATATCTCTACATCTTCCTCTCCCAAAACATGAAGAATATTTAGATACCATTTGTCCTTCCCTTCCTTTTTAATCTTCCTGACCTAAAAAAAGTTTAACCTTTTTATTATATCAAATTAACAAAAAAAATGAATATATACAACAATATTTTTTAAAAATCTAATGTAACCTCAAAATTAATAACCGTAATAAAAAAGTTTTAAAAGGAGAAGAAAAAGCCTGGGAAATTACATTCTAAGCAGAACTCCAAAACAACAACAAAAATTATGTTGCTTGAAAATCTTCCTTCCCTTTATTGGGGGAAAAAAAAAAGCTAATTCAGATAGTGACAACCAATGTATAACAACAGCCCATTGCTGCAAATCAACTGCAGATTTTTCCATCTATTTTGAATTTTAATTATTTTAGCCATCTCCCATGTGCCAAATCCCCACAATTCTTGATGATTTGATAGATTTGAAATATTGGAGATAAAGCCAAGAAGAACATAGGCATCTTTAACACATAGCTGTCAATCTAGAGTCATATTAACATCATGTGGATTTCAGTCCAAAATACAGCAATAATATAACAAATCCCAACCATATGAACTAATGTTCAGACTCGCAGCTCAAACAGCAAGGCAATGGCAACCAAAGCTTATTAAACATTCTTGGAGGCATTCAATATACAGGAAGCAACCTTTGCTTTAAGATCATAGGAAACTAATTTCACATGCCTGTCTTCAAAGTAGCCCTCCACTGACTAAACAGGAGAGGACATTGAAACTCATTATATTGGAGGCTGTGTAAATAATATCAATTTCATCAGCTCCCTTCAACTTCCTATTTTTTTAAAAAAACGTGACTGGGTTAAAGCTACAGCTGATTCCCCCATAATTTGCAACCTTGGTGGCTTTTCAAAAACTTCAGGGACACCTAATCCAAAATTTTAAAAAAATGTTTTTGTTCAGTAAACTGCCAAAAAAACCCCATTCTCAGATACATCAGACATGTTTTGTTTTGTTTTAATTCTGCAAATGTTTTAAAAATGGCTTCCTCAGAAGGGGGTTGACCCAAATGGGTGACACTGTAAGGGCTCACTATACCAAAGTGCCAAGAATTTCCTACTATTTTTAATAGAGAATGCCAAGGTTTTAAAGAAGAGTTGGGTTGAATCTCTTGCTATGCTTGGTTGATTCTGAAAATTGGCTTGTTCTTTGACTAAAAACCTCATTTCTGAAATTCAAATGAAAATATTACAGCACTTTCTGATGCTTTTATCTAAAGAATGTTCTTGGCCCAAGTCCTATATCAGCTTGTGAGATAACATTCTGCAATGTCCCTCATTAAGCCCCAAGTCTTGGAACAACAACATTGCTCTAAAACTAAACACAGATATTAATGCCATGTTCTTGACTGGTATTTATTCACTACAGCAAGGAACGGAATGCCACTAGAGATACTGATTTGCAGGCATCCATCTTCAGGAGGCCTCCCTAATGAACTTCAGACTGAATTGAATTGTATAACTGATACCTTGATGTACATAGCACTATAAAAAAAAGCCCATAGATTGAAATATGTCTGTGTTCAGTGGGAAAGACATACATTATTCTTTTCCTTTATGATATCAGAGTAAGAACTGATCTACATTTTGAGGAAAACAAATAACACATAACGAGCCCTATTACGACTTGAAAATGAGGAGTTGGGGAATCATGCTACTACATATGCAACTTTCCCAGTTCTAGAAAATTAGATTGTCTGGAATTCTTTCTTGTACAGCTAACTTTCCTCAGGCAAGAGTTGTTAATGTATGGAGGGGAACATTTAGTTTTGAGATTTCTCTCAACACTGAAGATATGGTAGTCCAGAGAAGACCACGTCATGTACGTTATTTCATTTATTCTGCTTATTTATTAAATTTAGAGGCTTCCCAACTTCAGGACAGCTCTGGGCAGCTTACACGTTTTAAGAAAATAGAGAACAATTTTTAAAAAGACCATGAAGATCTGGACAGACCACACTTCAAATAAAACACATAATCCCCTCCCCTCGCCCCCCCCCCCCATCAACAGAAGTTCCACATCTAGCCTACCCCAATGTCTGGGAAAATGCCAAAGTTTTTAAAGACTTCCAGAACATTACAAGGCTGGGAGACACAGATATCTCTGGGAGGATACTATTCCAGAGGGAAGGCATGCTGCCCATGACACGTTTTTTTTAATTGAAGGGACCACTTCTTAATATTTAATTTACCCATAATGGATAATCCAGCCTTGGATGTAAGTCTCTCATCAGCTAGGCAGATAGAAGAGAAGATAATTAGATACCATCACTGATCGCACAAGTGTGAGTTTACAAGAACTCAAAGGAGCAATTAGTGACAGAAACTCCTGGTGAAATTATATTAGTTGGGTCATAAAGAGTTGGAAGCAGCTGAACGAGTAAACAATATGCTGCAAATTTTGATCTATTTCTCCTCAAAGGCCATATAAGGACAACTCTATGGCTAAAGAATAGGAAAGGAGAATAGTATATACAGATAGTTCTCATTTAACTATGGTAATTGGGACCGGAAAGTGACGTGGTTGTAAAGTGCAATGTCATGTGACCACACTGCTTAGCGATGGCAGTTCTGGCAGTCACGGTTGCTGTCATTAAGTGAATCACCACGGGTCATTAAGCAAGGACCTCATGTGACCACAACTTCCAACTTCCTGCCAGCTTCCTCCATTGACTTTGTTTGTTGGAAGCTGGCTGGGAAGGCTGCAAATCATGACCATGTGACCACAGGACACTGCAATGGCCACAACAACAAGGATCAGTCATAATTCCCACTTGTTCAGCACCATCGTAACTTTGAATGGTTACTGAACAAGTGGTTATTAAGCGGGGACTACCTGTGTCTGGCAGATCTATCATTAAATCACTAAGTATCTGCAAATAGTTGATTTGGAGATAACTGAAAGGCAATTTGATTTCATTTCCAAATTGAACTGACTTTCTCCATTGAACCAGAAAGTTAGTACCAATCACTGAATTGAACTGAATGCCCCCCCCCCACAAGTCTGTACATGCACATAAGTCTGTACATGACCATAGCCATCAGGATTTTATTATATTTGGTAGTTTTTAAAACTGTTTTAGTCTATATTTTATATTGGAATTTTATTGTATAGTTATTGTTTTATGCTGTAAACCGCCCAGAGTCCCTCCGTTTGGAGGAGATGGGTGGTGACAAATGTGATAAATAAATAAAATAAATAAATAAAAATAAGTGATTTTTTTTAAAATTCAGAAATCTGAAATCAACTCGACCCAATTCAAAAATCTGGGTTAATTCAATCTGGCAATTCAATTTGGACACCCAAACTGAACTGGATAAATTTTCCAAATAAATATATATCATTGAATCTGATTAAAATAAATTGTTTCAACTGGATATTGCCTCATTTGCATAGCCCTGCAGTCACACTGTTTTGGAAGTAGGATATTAAAATAATACATTGTTAGAATTTTGTTCATATTCCATATTCCTTATTAATCAATTTCACTAAAATCGTATATGACAATGGGTCCTTGCTTGGAAATGCCCCATCTATTCTGGAGTAGCACAACTGGAAGGGGGAGGATTTTGCCCTTAAGAAAGTTTTTTTTAAAAAAAAAATCCATAAATACACCTTTAAAAAGTTATATTATAATTCTGTCTCATTTTTGTTCCACCATAAATTTATTCCATTAACTACTTTTGGTGCTCTGGAGAAAATAAAGAACAGTCTACCTTGTTTTTCATTATCATAACTAACTAGCCCCTCTATCTATCCTTCTAAAATTTTCCAGGTTTCTTGCCTACAAATACCTTCTTGATATGTACTATTTTCATATGAAGGGCCCAGAAATCCAAGGCAGAGAAAAAAGGAGGAACAAATTGTTACCTATTCCCTGAATTCCCAGTCCTTTTCCATGTTTGGCAAATCAGGCAAATCTGTGCACACCTGAATAAATACACCACATCTACCTAGTGTTATGAAAATAGGGTCTATTTATTAATCTGTTACAAAGATTAGGTACTTTTTTCCCCAGGACTTTTTGGTATGTTTCATTTTCTTTCATAGCAATAAAGAGAGCACTATAAAAAAAAAAAAGCTTAAAAACTCTTGACATTCATAAAGATGATAGTACCACTCTATCCCGCACTGGTGAGGCCACAGCTGGAATACTGCATCCAGTTCTGGTCACCACAATGCAAAAAAGATGCTGAGGCCCTAGAAAGAGTCCAGAGAACAGCAACAAAGATGATAAGGCATCTGGAGGCTAAATCCTATGAAGAACGTCTAAAGGAACTAGGTATGTTTAGCTTAACAAAGAGCAGACTGAGGGGAGACATGACGGCAGTCTTCCAATACTTGAAGGGCTGCCACAGGGAAGAGGGTGTCAATTTATTCTCCATAGCACCTGAGAGTAGGACAAGAAGCAATAGGTGGAAGCTCGTCAGAGGGCGATCCAACCTGGAAATAAGGAGGAATTTCTTGACAGTGAGAACTATTAAGCAGTGGAACAGCTTGCCTCCTGAAGTTGTGTGTGCTCCATCTCTGAAGGTTTTCTAGAAGAAGGTTAGACAACCATTTGGCTGAGATGGTATGAGGATTCCTGCCTTGGCCTTAGGCAGGGGATTGGACGAGAAGTTCTCCAGGGTCCCTTCCAACCCAATGATTCCATGATTCTATGGTTTGCTATTGTATTTGCATTTGTTTTATCTTAGTTGATGGTTTTCTATTTTCTATTTTGGGTGACCTTGGATGAAGAATACAGAGATGTTGTTAGGTGTATCTACTCAGGAATAATTTTCATTGAAGGTCATTTGTTATTCCCAAGTAAATTGCATGTATATTTGCAGTCCTGCATTACCTGTTTAAGAAGTCATATGGTGTTTTATAAATGGGCACGTGAACAGGAATGAGGGAGATTTATTATTTTAAGGTAACATCAGACAATTGCCGTTATTCCTAATAATCTCTTTACCAGACTATCATTTTTTAGAACATCTGCAACATACAATGTGAAAAGAGAGACAGATGCCTGGTGGTTTAATAAGCCTGACCAGCTACTGTCTAAAATGTTTCTAGTGTATCTAGGAAGGAAAGACACATGGCAGAAAGCCTCTTTTTCATCTTGGTTTTCTCTCTGGTGGTATTGGATTGACCTCCATCAGGTTTAGCTGCCATCCTGGTTTATCTAATCTGAACACAACTTGCTTAAGAATGCAAGACGTGCGGCTGGAGGAGCATCAGGAAGGAGGAATAACTTCTGTTCTCAGAGTTTACCAGTGGCTAAATCATTGATATACCCTGAAAAGCCTGTCTACTCTTTCAAAGACATTGTGTGAGATATCAGCTGTTTAATATTCAGTCCTCTTTGAAAGCTGCACATCTTGGGACAATCTGGGCAAATGAGGGATTTATTGGAGGGTGAGTTTGATACAAATCTTTTCCAGGATTTTGGAACCATCCAAGCATGTTTGGAAGGTGGACATAAATGGGAAAAGATCCAGAGCCCAAGCCAAATTTGAAACCAGGTACTATGTCTCCCCTCCCCCTCCTCCTCCTCCTCAGCTGTCACCAGGATTTTCAGCTATGCTATTTCTAATCCACTTACCCTCCTTTGGAGAATCCTACATCTGCTTGAAATCTATTGAAAGATAGGGTCCTTTGGCTCCTAATGTTGCTTTGCTTCAACCACAACTCACATCTGTATGAATATGAAGAAGTGGTCGCTCCTGCTTTGTGTAGACTTTTCTCATTCTGTTCTTCAGCTCTAGTCTCTGCCCACTGAGCTATATTCCCTGACCATACAAAACACTCCAGCATTAGTCCTACAGTATCACAGGGACGTGACCCTTCTTGATGTTTCCCAGGCTCTCTGCCCAACAGACATGCATTCACTTATTGTTTGATTTAAAAATGGAAGAAACATCAGAAGCTGACATACTGGAAAGCAAAGGACCATCCCTTTATTCATTTTTTTATTTTTCATAATGCCTTTTGATATCATGAACGGTCTCAGAAAAGCAATATGGCAGGCAGTTGCAGTTTTCTGCAAAGAGTGTCCACTTGCCATGAAAAAATAGCAAAGGTGAACCAGAGATGGTAAGGACCATCAGGAGGGAAGAGGTGCTAGAAAAAGGAGCCCAGGAGAACAACCTCATCACCATCCTAGTAAAGGTAAAGTTTTCCCTTGACATTAAGTCCAGTCATGTCTGACTCTAGGGGGCGGTGCTCATCTCTGTTTCAAAGCCAAAGAGCCGCGTTTGTCCGTAGACACTTCCTCCATGGTCATGTGGCCAGCATGACTAAACGTTACCTGCCCGCCGGAGCGGTACCTATTAATCTACTCACATTTGCATGTTTTCGAACTGCTAAGTTGGCAGGAGCTGGGACTAGCAACGGGAGCTCACCCCATCACGTGGATTTGAACCGCCGACCTTCCGATCAGCAAGCTCAGCAACTCAGCAGTTTAACCTGCAGCACCACCTTCTAATAAAATATCTTTTTGGAGAGTATGGTATCTTCTCCTCAAAATTGTCCCCAGTTCTGAAAGAGTGGGGATCTCTGCAATACTCCATGAGCTTTGTTTCAATCAGCTGTGTGCTTCTTCTGTTGAGTCACAGCAGTAGCATGCCAGGGATCTCTGCCATACACATTAATATAGTAAGGCAATGCATGTAACACTTGAGCATCTGGAATATGTAAAACCAACTGCCCAGCTGGAAATGCATGCATATGATTTCACTGTGCACCCTCTATCTTGTTTAAATTAAGCCTCCACTTCTGTCTTTAGAAATGATTAGAACATTATGGGATGGAGTCATCTGTCTACAACCATGCATCACTAGGCTCCTAAAGCAGAAGAGCAAGGCCCTTTTCCAATTAACATTTAAAAATTCCACATGGAGATGTTCATGTTTCCCCAGTCCAGGTAAATGGGTCTCTGGTCTGGAGTTGGAATCGCCAGGAATAGAATCAGGAGCAGTGGGTTGAGATTCTGCCTCAACCTTTACATAAAGGCCTGGCTTTTTGTCTTCTGAACATGAGCTTCACCTTGCCTCCTGTATTCGTCTAAAGGTGATTTGCAAGCCCGAGGCATGACAGCAGTTTTCAACAAGAAGGATCAATAGTTGAAATCAGCTTCTGTAACTATTTCAGCTGGACCCCAAAGAGAACAGAAATAGACAAAAGTGCCATCACTTTATTTTAATCAGTCTCCTCTTTTGTATTTCCCCCCTTTGTATTTTATTCTTGCATCAACACTGTGAAATAGATTACAAGGAGAAATAATGATTGATCCAACTTCAGCCTGTATGCCTTGAAGAGCCTGGCTCTTCAAGTTCTGTTTCAATATTGGCAGAGTAATCTTGTGCTCCATTTGGAATGCTCCAGCAATGGAACATTCTGGCAGTGGAGGACCTGATGGCTCCAAAAAACTTGCCAGCAACAGATCAGATCAGTACAGCAGAATGAGGAAGGAAAACCTCACAGGCTCCTTCCTTTGTTTTCTATTTAGAAGTCTGAAGATAGTTGAAAAGCTATGGATATTTATTAAAGTTTGGGATATATTAGACCAGTGTTTCTCAATCTCAGCAAGTTTAAGATGAATGGACTTCAACTCCCAGAATTCCCCAGCCAGCGTATTGGCTGGGGAATTCTGGGAGTTGAAGTCTACACACCTTAAATGTGTTGAGGTTGAGAAACACTGTATTCAACTAACAGGATGTGGGGAGATGGGGTTCCTACCATGACTTCTTTCAGGGTTTCAGGGCTCTGGGCAAAGCCAGCTCCAGGATCTAATCGGCAAAAGGAAGAGGGAATCCAAAGCTGGATTTTCTCCTCCACAATCAAATATTGCTCTCTAAACTTGTATGGGAAAGGCATATATTTGCTATGGCCTCTAGGATGCTATTGCAGGTACCTTAAGATCATTGCTTTAGTGGTTAAGGGTGACTGTGGGCAATATCCATAATAACTCACAAAAAAAATCACAATTAAGATCACAATTTAAAAAACAACCAGGGAGCTGAAAGGGTGAATAGGCTTTAGAAGCCAAAGATCCCAGAGTAATCCCAGAGCAAGAAGGAGCAAGAAGGAGGGAGGGAGGGAGAGAGAGAGAGAGAACCGAAAAAGAATCCAATATTTTTATATTCTTGCAAAATCCAAGTGCATCTATCATTTCAATATTTTTTTTCTTAGTTCTTCCCCATGGGAATTCTCTCTCTCTCATTCTCTCTCTCTCTCTCTCACACACACACACACACATACACACACACACACACCAAGGAATAATGGGTTCTTAAAGTGCCACTCTTCGGTTTAAAAGGGCCTCATTTTGAGCCTTGTTAATGGAACAACTTTGCAGAGAGTGTTCCCAGCTACTGATCCATTGTCAGGGTTCCTTCCTAGCTGCTGCTATAACAAATAAATAAAAGTCCCGAGTACATCATTAATTATGTTTTTATTACTCTCTTCATTATGATCAGGCAATGGCCTGTAGCCATTAATTAACTCAGCATGCTCCCGTCCTCTGCCGCTATCAGATCACGTTTGCCATTCTCCCATCATCAATTAGGACAAGCTACACAGTGAATTATGCCACCCTCTCTTGCGCTGTACATATTAGCCAATTGGTTCCTCCCCTTTACAATGAGCATATTTTACACTCTTTGTGAGAGAATATGCCCTGGAGCCTTTTTAAATATAGCAGCTCATCACACATCTGTAGCACAACTAACAACCTCAAAGTCAAATTCTCCGATGATGCTGTTGTCCAGATTCCGTGTCTAGAATTGCAGCAGGAGCGCAATTTTTTTCTTCTTCTTCTTTCCTTCTGTTCCTTCAACATTTTTGGCTTCTAAAGCCTATTCACCCTTTCAGCTCCCTGGTTGTTTTTTTACACTGTGATCTTAATAGTAATTTCCCCCCCGCCCCAATCCTGTGGATATAATTGGAAGCAAAACAAAGGTGATTCCATGTTCAACAAAATTAAATCCCCACCCAGGTCATCTAAAATCTCTGGAAAGAAAAAACTTAATTTTGCCCCTTATACACAGGATGTGTATTTTTATTTTTAAACTCCAGATTCTGTTTCTCATATAAATTATGCATATTTGCCTTTCCCGCTCACTCCCCTGCCTGCTAGGACTATGCTCCACCAGTGGGTGAATCTTGAAAAAAATCAGTGATTTGTAAGACTTTTTTTTAATCTATCTAAGATCTAACTCACCCTGTTTCAATTCAAAAACCCTTGTCCTCATCTGTTATTTTGATGATTGCAAATGGCAAAGCTCTGGCAGCTAGTGAAAGGGAGGAGGGTGTCATTATAGAATCATATTGAAGATATCTTGGACATCATCTAGATGTGTGGGAACTGAAGTCCACACATCTTAAAGTTGCCAAGGTTGAGAAACACTGATCTAGCCTGTATTCTACCCAGTGCAGGAATCCTCTACTGTTCAGCCTCTGTTTAAATATAAGGAAGTCCACAGTCTCTAAAGAAACCTGTTTCATTGTTGAAAAGCAATTGCCGCTAGAGGTTATTTTTCCCCTCATGTTTAACCAAAATCTTTAGTTAGTGTCTGTGCTTTTGCATCAGTCTTTACTCCTGGTGACTGCCTGGCAAGTCCCTGTAGTTTTCTTGGCAAGACTTCAGAAGTGGTTTGCCATTGCCTCCTTCCCAGGGCTGAGAGGGAATGACTGGCCCAAGATCACCCAGCTGACTTCAGGCCTAAGGCAGGACTGGAACTCATGGTCTCCTGGTTTCTAGCCTGGTGCTTGAACCACTACAACAAACTGGCTCTCTTAACAAAATCTATTTCCTTGTAATTTAACCCATTGTATCCTGTCTTCTGAGGGACGCGGTGGCGCTGCGGGTTAAACCGCTGAGCTGCTGAGCTTGCCAATTGGAAGGTCGGCGGTTCGAATCCACATGACGGGGTGAGCTCCCGTTGCTAGTCCCAGCTCCTGCCAACTTAGCAGTTCGAAAACATGCCAATGTGAGTAGATTAATAGGTACCGCTTCAGCGGGCAGGTAACGGCGTTCTGTGACTTTCATGCTGGCCACATGACCACAGAAGCGTCTACGGACAAACGCCGGCTCTTCGGCTTTGAAACGGAGATGAGCACCACCCCCTAGAGTCAGACACAACTGGACTTAATGTCAAGGGAAACCTTTACCTTTACCTATTCTGTCTTCTAGAACAACTCAGAACAATGATGTCCTGGTTTCTATAGGACAGCCTTTCAGATATTTGAGGACAGCTTTCATATCTCTCCACAATCTCTTCCAGGATAAACATAGTCAGCAACACTTCTTTTTTCCTTCTAGATCCTTTATCATCTTTGTTGTTCATCTATGAACACATTCAAGCTCCTAAAATGCAATTCACAGAACTGGACACAATATTCAAGGAAGTGTCTAACCAGCACACAATAGTGAGGAACATTTTTATCTTAACCTTAACGTGATACTTCTGTTGATGTAACCCAAGATTGCTGGGGGGGGGTTCCCTTGCAGCTGCATCTCACATTGCCTAGTGTCCAGCCTGTGATCCACCAAGATCCTTTTCACATGTACTGCTGTTCAGTAGGACTTCTCATCCCTTTGAGTTTTCCCATTACTGATGTAAATGCCATGGTGAGGATGAGAAGGATTATTTATTTATTATAATACCTTGCAATCAAGACACCATCGCTCCAGTTACAGTATCTTGGAAGAAATGGAGAGATATAGTATGGAAAATACTTTGTTTCACTGTTTTTCATTTGCAACTATTTTATGATGGTATTTTCTGAGCTGTGTGAACAATTGCTTTCTTTTATGGAAAAGAACAATGTTGATCTCTTATGGTCCTATATAGCTCTACTACTGTTGTGAACGGACATTATTATGGGTGACCACCACACACACCCTTTGCATAAACAATCCTTAACCTATCTGAAATTTTCTGTATGCTGTCTTCACCACGGGACCCATCTTCATGGCAATTTTCATTACATTTCTAAATCAGAAACAGTTTTAAAAGATTTTAAAACTATGTTGTGAAAAAAATGTGTTGATTTCTATGGAAATTGGTGTGATTTCTCCCCTTATAATGGTATGGCTTTCTTGTAAAGTTCATCTGTATAAAACGGTTTATGTGTTTTTCACATAGTAAATTATGGGAGAATGAACCTTCAGATCCATGCACCTCCAAGTGACCCAGAACAGAATGAGCCATTTACAGAGCCTAAATCCAGCCCTCAAAGTGGATTAAGTTATCTCTGCACAACCCTATGTTTTCACTATATTGTACATACTGAATTATTTTTTTAAACAACTATTTTGGCTAGAGCACGTGGATCCTTCATGCACACATGAGCTTGTTCAGATGGTGAGTGGAGGAAGGCACTCAAGATCGCATCTGTTGTCCCGGCTTCCACTTTCCATACATTCAGTTTGGGATTTCTAGTCCAACACACCTGGAAGGCAACATATTGTGAAATCCCTCAGCCACGAACAAAGTTTCATTTCCTTGGGTAAGAAAGAGCTGGTGACTTACAAATGCTTTGGAATATTTGCTTTACTTCCACTATGCAAGAAGAGTAAATAAATGTTCTTCCTGCAAACCTCAGACAGTGATGAATGCAGTATCACAATTCAAGGCTGAAGTCCCCTTTCCATTACATTTATTAATTTCCTCAGCTCTGTCACTGTTCAAATTTGTGTTAGGGTTTAGATCATATCAGGCCTGCAGGCTACTGGTCTGCGGAGAACCTGTGAAGATCTGGAACCTACTCCTGTGAGAAACATCCCTCACCAACAAAGGAGCATTACAGCTGGAATTCTAGATATATATTTTGCTTAAAAGTAAATATAAAAAACATTTGTAGGATTGCCCTGTGATAATCAAATTAATAACAAGTCAAAATTTCTCCAAATAGTGGTTTCTGGAGTGAAACTGATGAAATGCTACCTACCTAAGTTACTGATGTTATACACACAAGCTCCCAGGTTCGGCTTATGGTCAGTCACTCACAGACTCACAGCCTGTTGAGGCACGCGGATCTCGTCGGCCCCCCTTGCTTTCTACCTGGGTTTTCCAGATAGGTGCGGCTTGAGCAGACAAGACCCACAGCCCTGGTCAACAGCCAGGAAGTAATTAGGGATACACACAAATAACTTTCAACTGAACACTGAGGCACCACAGGTTCTTTGAAATACATGGAGACCCAGTGAATTTAAAGGAACAGCAAAACTTTACTGGTTGCAAGATACATTTGCTCTTTCCCACACATGCACACACACACACGCTCATCCACACTTAACCCACGTCCAACTAAGCTGCCAGGCACTAGCTAGAGGGACGGAAGCGGCCAAGTCTGGATCCAAAGACAACTCAAGGAGTGGGTGGGCTTTGGGACCCCTTTTATCCCCCAAAGTCCTGGTTTTGTTGATTCACAAGTAGCTGTAGATGGGATTGGGGGGGGGGGTCTCCATGTGCTCAGGTCCAACTTCCTTTTGTCTGGTTCAGGTGACATTTTCCCTTTGTTTCCTTAACAACTTGCTTCCTTCTTATCTACCTCCCTGAAGGGATCTTTTAGACAAGATTATTCCTGGCTTTTGTCCTCTCTGCATAGTGTCTGCTCCATCTTTAGGTAATGGCAGCTTTAACCTAGTCTCACACTGACCTAGCAACCTACTTATCACAGTTCCAACTTTTAACAGTAGCTAAAGCCCTCCTGTTTGCTGGAAAAAAAAATTTCCAAAAAAAGCAATAGAATACCAAAGAAATGTCTGTTCCTTTTCCCACAATTTGCTGTATTCCAAATGATTCTCACTAACCCCATAAGTAACTGTGCCCTCATTTATACTGGCTGAGGAACAGATGGTGTTTCTTTTTCGTATCTCTCTCATCAGCCATCGTTTTGGGGCAGGGTGGTGGGTAGGAGAACAGATTGGGTAGAAATGTTTACAGTAATCTGATAGCTAGTTCTTAGTCTGGGCTGAAGGGTGGTTGATCCAACCTCATGCCTTGTCAATTCTTTTGAATTGCTGGCTAGCCACACTGGTGCAATTAAGTAATTTTAGACTTGGGACCTAAAGACCTTCGAGAACCCATAATATATAATTATGTCACTTTCTTCAACTTGTGGCAAGCCAATTCTTGCTGTGGTTGGGAGAACTTCTGCCTCTTCTGCTGAGTTAGGCCCTATTGTTCCTTGTTGATGCCACCACTGGTGGATCAGTCCTCCATTGGCTTTATTGAGAGATGGTGAGAATGAAAGGAAAGGACAAGAAGTGATGTCATGGACATTTATTGCAAGAAGACTTCTTGAACTCTGGCCTGATATTCTTAAGTAAAGACCATGATGGCCTCCAGAAGTGTTTCACAAAGTCAGCCTAGAAGAGGGCACCACTGTGCAGAGAATAAATAAAGATGAACAGAGAAGGCTAAGCCTCTTAACAAGGGAGCATTGAAATGGCTGAACAATTGTACCATAAAAGTTCAGTAATGGAGTTGGCTTATGGTCACAATAGACTGGATGCAGTCATTTGTCAGCAACACCAAATCGTTTCTTTCTTCATTTTTGCTTCTTCTGGGGCCTCATTAGGTAGAAATTACATTTAATCCCAACCATTCTTTTTTCTTTTTCTTTTAATCATTTTAATCCATCCAGCAGAGATGCAGCAAAAATAAGGAAAAGATGAGGGTGAAAACTACTCTTTGATGATCGGCTGAAGCAAAAATATCTCAGCCTGATTTTAGAAAGTCAACAAAGTGCAGCTAATCCTTTGGGCTTCTTCAGAGAAAATGTTCCATTAGCAAGATGGTGCTACTATTAATAGCTGGGAGTGGGGGGAGGGAGGGAAAGTCAGCATTAAAAAAACCAAAACCAAAACCCCTAACTTGACCAATTCGCCTTTGAAACAGGTGTTTTGTTCAAAGTGGACATCCTTGGGGTTAACAGGCAACCTGCATGTAGCCAACAGTGAGTAGGCCTAAAACCCCAGGAGGTGAGACCAAGACAAAAAAATAACCAAGATTCCTTTCTCTCTTTCTGCCAGCCTTCTTCCTCTTGGCCAGTACAGGTTGTCCTCACTTAATTGCCACAATTGGGACTGGAATTTTGGTTGCTAAGCAAAGTGGTCATTAAGTGAATCTGACCCAATTTTACGACCTTTTTTGCAGTGATTATTAAATGAATCACTCTGGGTGTTAAGCAAACCATGTGGTCATTAAGTGAATTACGCAGTTCCCCATTGATTTTGCTTGCCAGAAGCTGGAAAGGTCGAAGGAAGGTCGACAATGGTGATCATGTGACCACGGGATGCTGCAACAGTCGTAAATGTGAACTGGTTGCCAAGCACCCAAATTGTGATCGCGTGACTGGGGGAACACTGTGACGGTCGTAAGTGTGAGGACCAGCCGTCTTTTTTCCAGTACTGTCATAAGTCTGAACCATCACTAAATGAATGGTTGTTAAGCAAAGACTACTTGTAGGACTCTTAGAGGATAAGGCTATTCTTACCAAAGGCTTGAACTGATCACTTGGAGATGGGTTCTGAAAGGAGGCTGAGGAGTGCCTATTTGTGCAGGTTGCCTATTTTCAACCACTGGAACTGCTGATCAAAGCCCAGGGGTGTCTGCAGGGGTGGGTCAATAAATTCAAGATGGGGGCTGCAACCATGAAATTGAAGTCTTACCCCTTTTTACATGCATTGTGGGACAAGGCTTTGATCTCATGGCTGCAGCTGCCATCTTTCCCTTGCAGACACCCCTGATTCTGCCAAAACTTCTGATCAATGCCAATGATATAGAAGTATATAGTTCATCACTTATCTTTCACCCCATTCAATTAATCCCCTCCCTTTCCCTTGTGTGTTTAAATCTGAAAGCTTAAATAAGGCAAAAGAAAAGTTATAATGCAGTAGATATTTTCTCCAATGGCAGCACAATCACTCTGGAAAGAAAGTTAAAACATCTGCTAATGAGAACAGATTCTAATCAGGTTGATGTATCACTTTGACATAGCATATTTTGGGAGCCATCTCCTCCCATCCTGTGGAATTTCTCCACTTGGATATAAATCTCTGTAAGGCACGATTTCTGGTGCATCATCATGGGTGAAGGCTAGTCTCTGACACTTCAAGCAGACCAAAGATGTACTAAAGCAGCAGGTGGGTCTTGTAACTTCTCTAAAGATCTTAGATCCTCTATTCCATGATCAGCCCTAACCACCTGGGATGTGAATCAGCACCCAATCAGAAGGTGTCACTGAGCTATAACTCCCAGCCCGCTCACTATTGGCTGGTTAGGAATGCTGGGAATTAAAGTTCAGCAACATCTGAAGCGTTATTTATTCTATTTTTATTTTATTTTCTATCCTGCCTTTATTATTTTTATAAATAACTCAAGGTGGGGAACATACTTAATACTCCTTCCTCCTATTTTCCCCACAACAACAAGGTGAGAGAGAGGGACTGGCCCAAGGTCACCCAGCCAGCTTTCATGCCCAAGGCAGGACTAGAACTCTCATACCACGCCTGATTGGCTCCCAGCCGGCTTTCGTGACTAAGGCAGGACTAGAACCCACAGACTCCTGGTTTCTAGCCTGGAGCCTTAACCACTAGACCAAACTGGCTCTAGTAGTTATAGGCTACTATCACCTGACCTACAGAGAGAATAACCAATTTTCCTCTCAGAATGTGCAGATCATTGCTTCTCCGTCGTTTAATACCAGACTGATTCAGTTTGATGGAAAATACGTTGCTTTCAAATGTCACAAGAGAAGAAAATGCTGGCTAACCTGGGTTTGGTGCAGAATTCTGGTGCTTAAATGAATAATGACTCAGAAGGGAAGACATGGGGAAGGAATTCCTCTCGTGGTGCTTGTCCAGGTCAAGAAGTGAAGGCAGCTACACAGATTCCCGAGGAATGGAGAACAGAGCAAAGCAAAATTAAGAACACCCTCTACTACTTTGAAACTATGTCAATTTCAAAAAAAAAAAAGCCACTCTCCAAAATCCTAAAGAAATTTGAAATTCAAAAGAATGTCTCCCTAAGAAGTGGGTAGAACAGTGTTCCTCAACTTTGGCAACTTTAAGATATGTGGACTTCAACTTCCAGAAACCTCCAGGAAACACTGGGGTAGAAAAATGGAGCCCTCTTTGTCAGGTAAGATTCCAGGGAAATGAGAAATTTTAACAAACTGCCAATTTTCTCACCAGACAAGCTGTTTTCTCCCTTTGCCCTTAATCTGCTGTTATTTTCAAGAGTTCCTAGCATGGCACATCTTGATCCAGCATTTGCCATGACCTGGACTAGCTGATGTAGCAACCTGTATTTACACTGGCAGTTTATGGCTGCACCTTTCAAGCCGTTTATGAGCTTATTATACCCCTCTCCCTTCCAATTTCTTTCCATCTCTTTTTTCTCTCAAGCTCCTTTTAAAACAAAACAAAGCAAATAAATAAATGAAAATGTAAGCACTTAATGAAAGCTGCCAAAAAACTAAAGCAGCCGAAAGCAATTCTGACTGGAGAAAAAACAATTTGTAACCATTGGTTTCACAGCATGGCTTTCTCAATTTTATTCACTGGCTTTCTTTCTTTCTTTCTTTCTTTCTTTCTTTCTTTCTTTCTTTCTTTTGTCTTTCTTCCTTTTCAGTAGAAATTGA
The DNA here is from genome assembly GCF_035149785.1 of Candoia aspera. Taxonomy (NCBI): domain Eukaryota; kingdom Metazoa; phylum Chordata; class Lepidosauria; order Squamata; family Candoiidae; genus Candoia; species Candoia aspera. Next base: position 12,957,462 of record NC_086156.1, on the reverse strand, counting down.
GATTGACAACTGGGACTTAGTGGCACCAGGAATGTGAATAACCTCTGTTGCTTTTTGTTGTTGTTTTCAGCAGCCTTGTTAACACAGCAATCCCATGCCTGTCAGCTTTGAAATAAGTCCAAATGAGTTAATAGAGTATTAGTATACGAATATAGCCTCTTTTAACTGTTGCCTATTTTACAGTGCAAAATTGTGGTTCAGAACAACACAGGGCCAAATTGTGCCCTTCAATTTCTGAGAAGCTTTCCGTTCCTGTAGAAGAAGCTTCCATTTTTCTAATTTATTCTCAGGGGACTTGAGAATTTCTTGTAAATTCCTCTTGGTGTTTTTAAGCTTTGTTGCTGGAGGTGGCAGAGTGGCCTAGAGTATTTTTCTCTTGCAAACTTTTCCATCACTTACAATCCTCCTGGGTAGACACACTCCCCAATCTGAGAAAAACTCCTGGGAGGAATTCCTTGATGTTATCTTCCCTTAAGGGAAATCTGGAAGGGCTACAATGCAGATCCTTCAGCAAAGGATCGTTACCTTGTCGTGGTGCTGGAGCTTGAGCACCTCAGTGATGCCATGAGCTAAACCGTGAAGGGCCACCCAAGATGGGAAGGTCATGACAGAGAGGTCAGACTAAATGCGATCCCTGGGGAAGGTAATGGCAACCCACCCCAGTATTCTTGCCGTGAAAACTAAATGGATCAGTACAACCAGAGATATGTCGGTATACTATCGGAAGATGAGACCCCCAGGTCGGAAGATGGTCAAAATGCTACTGGGGAGGGACAGGGGATGAGTTCAACTAGCCCCAGACGTGATGACGCAGCTAGCTCAAAGCCGAAAGGACGGCTAGCGGCTGACGGTGCTGGTGGCGAACGGCGAATCCGATGTTCTAAGGATCAACATATCATTGGAACCTGGAATGTAAGATCTATGAGCCAGGGCAAATTGGATGTGGTTATTGGTGAGATGTCAAGATTAAAGATAGACATTTTGGGCATCAGTGAACTGAAATGGACTGGAATGGGCCACTACACATCAAATGACCACCAGATCTACTACTGTGGACAAGAGGACCACAGAAGAAATGGAGTAGCCTTCATAATTAATAGTCAAGTGGCCAAAGCAGTGCTTGGATACAATCCAAAAATGATAGAATGATCTCAGTTCGAATTCAGGGCAAGCCATCTAACATCACAGTGATCCAAATATACACCCCAACCACAGATGCTGAAGAAGCTGAGGTAGAGCAGTTCTATGAGGATCTGCAGCACCTACTGGACGACACGCCTAAAAGAGATGTTATTTTCATCACAGGAGACTGGAATGCTAAGGTGGGCAGTCAAATGACACCTGGAATTACAGGTAAGCATGGCCTGGGAGAACAAAACAAAGCAGGACATAGGCTGATAGAATTTTGCCAAGACAACTCACTCTGCATAACAAACACTCTCTTCCAACAACCTAAGAGACGGCTTTATACATGGACTTCCCCAGATGGACAACACCAAAATCAGATTGACTACATTCTTTGCAGCCAAAGGTGGCGGACATCTGTACAGTCAGTAAAAACAAGACCTGGATCTGACTGTTCCGATCACGAACTTCTTCTTGCACAATTTAGGATCAGACTAAAGAGATTAGGGAAGACCCACAGATCAGCTAGATATGAGCTCACTAATATTCCTAAGGCATATGCAGTGGAGGTGAAGAATCGATTTAAGGGACTGGACTTAGTAGATAGGAAGAACTATGGACAGAAGTTCGCAACGTTGTTCAGGAGGTGGCAACAAAATACATCCCAAAGAAAGAGAAAACCAAGAAGGCAAAATGGCTGTCTGCTGAGACACTAGAAGTAGCCCAAGAAAGAAGGAAACCAAAAGGCAACAGTGATAGGGGGAGATATGCCCAATTAAATGCAAAATTCCAGAGGTTAGCCAGAAGAGATAAGGAATTATTTTTAAACAAGCAATGTGCGGAAGTGGAAGAAGACAATAGAATAGGAAGGACAAGAGACCTCTTCCAGAAAATTAGAAACATTGGAGGTAAATTCCAGGCAAAAATGGGTGTGATCAAAAACAAAGATGGCAAGGACCTAACAGAAGAGGAAGAGATCAAGAAAAGGTGGCAAGAATATACAGAAGACCTGTATAGGAAGGATAACAATATCGGGGATAGCTTTGACGGTGTGGTCAGTGAGCTAGAGCCAGACATCCTGAAGAGTGAGGTTGAGTGCGCCTTAAGAAGCATTGCTAATAACAAGGCAGCAGGAGACGACAGCATCCCAGCTGAACTGTTCAAAATCTTGCAAGATGATGCTGTCAAGGTAATGCATGCTATGTGCCAGCAAATTTGGAAAACACAAGAATGGCCATCAGATTGGAAAAAATCAACTTATATCCTCATACCAAAAAAAGGAAACACTAAAGAATGTTCAAACTATCGAACAGTGGCACTCATTTCACATGCCAGTAAGGTAATGCTCAAGATCCTGCAAGGTAGACTTCAGCAATTCATGGAGCGAGAATTGCCAGATGTACAAGCTGGGTTTAGAAAAGGCAGAGGAACAAATTGCCAATACCTGCTGGATAATGGAAAAAGCCAGGGAGTTTCAGAAAAACATCTATTTCTGTTTTATTCACTATTCTAAAGCCTTTGACTGTGTGGACCATACAAATTGTGGCAAGTTTTTAGCGGTATGGGGATACCAAGTCATTTTGTCTGCCTCCTGAGGAATCTGTATAACGACCAAGTAGCAACGGTAAGAACAGGCCACAGAACAATGGGCTGGTTTAAGATTGGGAAAGGAGTATGGCAGGGCTGTATACTCTCACCCTACCTATTCAACTTGTATGCAGAACACATCATGCAACATGCTGGGCTTGAGGAATCTAAGCCTGGAGTTAAAATCGCTGGAGGAAACATTAACAATCTCAGATATGCAGATGATACCTCTTTGATGGCTGAAAGCGAAGAGGAACTGAGGAGCCTTACGATGAAGGTGAAAGAAGAAAGTGCAAAAGCTGGCTTGCAGCTAAACCTCAAAAAAACCAAGAGTATGGCAACCAGCTTGATTGATAACTGGCAAATAGAGGGAGAAAATGTAGAAGCAGTGAAAGACTTTGTATTTCTAGGTGCGAAGATTACTGCAGATGCTGACTGCAGTCAGGAAATCAGAAGACGCGTAATCCTTGGGAGAAGAGCAATGACAAATCTCAATAAAATAGTCAAGAGCAGAGACATCACACTGACAACAAAGGTCCGCATAGTTAAAGCAATGGTGTTCCCCATAGTAACATATGGCTGTGAGAGCTGGACCATAAGGAAGGCTGAGAGAAGGAAGATCGATGCTTTGGAACTGTGGTGTTGGAGGAAAATTCTGAGAGTGCCTTGGACTGCAAGAAGATCAAACCAGTCCATCCTCCAGGAAATAAAGCCAGGCTGCTCACTTGAGGGAATGATATTAAAAGCAAAACTGAAATACTTTGGCCACATAATGAGAAGACAGGACACCCTGGAGAAGATGCTGATGCTAGGGAGAGTGGAAGGCAAAAGGAAGAGGGGCCGACCAAGGGCAAGATGGATGGATGATATTCTAGAGGTGACGGACACGTCCCTGGGGGAGCTGGGGGTGTTGACGACCGACAGGAAGCTCTGGCGTGGGCTGGTCCATGAAGTCACGAAGAGTCGGAAGCGACTGAACAAATAAACAACAACAACAACACAATGCAGATCACTGGAAAGAGGATTAAATAATGAAAGGAGGACATTTATGCACATGCCTTGGTCACCCAACACTGAAAAGGTTTAAGAACACTGCGAACTATCCATATGAATTTCACAGAAATAATCTTCTTTCAAAGAATTTTGGGAAGCAACCTCTCTTGGATTAAACTGAATGAGAGCAGGTTGAAACAAAAATACAGTACATTTTTTCTACATGGTTCTCCTTTATCCACTGCTATATATACAGGAAGTTTCCTGGCCTGCTTGAAAAATCCTCCTTAAAGACCTAGGCAATTTTGCATTTTACTTAAATGAACATGTTAAAACATAAAAGGCATCTTAAGAAGAATAAACATTAACTCTTTCCACTGAGAGTTGCCCAAGATGCCTGTAAATAAATAAATAAACCCTTAATTAGGATAAATGAAGGATTTGGATTAATTAGGATAAATTGTATCCTAATTAAATCTTCTTATAATTTCTCAAGGATGACAGGTATAGAGAATAGTTTTCCTTCATCTCCATGTAAGATTTTATGCTATTCTTGACCAATAAATTTCCTAATCCTCTCATTTGTCCAAGTTCAGAATGACTGCCCAACTAAGCTGAACTTATTTTCCTGATATCTAGCTTTCTTCTTGCAGTTATGAGTAGGAATATATAAAAAGTGCCTTGTCTTCTACGGTCTGAAAAACTGTTCATTCTCCTGCCTGTTCTGCCTTCTATTCTGGTTCACATATGGATCAAGGGTGAGAGAAATATTCCTGGAGAAGAGCTGCAAATTGATTTGCTTTTACACTAACAAAATTTCTGGGCATTTCTCAGAATCGCAAAGTTGGGAGCCACCTCAGTCAACCTACTCAGTGCAGGATCAGCTGAAGGATTTTGGATAGATGGCTGTTCAGCCTGTGTTTGAAAATCTCCAGGGGAGGCAACATATCACTTCATGAGACAACCTATTCCACTGGATGATCACTCTTATGGTCAGGAATTTCCTTATAGTATCTAACATGGATCTATTTCCCTGTGGTTTCAACCCATTGGTTCTTGTCCTGCCCTCTCAAGCAGCAGAAGACAAATGTCTACAGGTAGGTGACAACCCTTTTGATATCTGAAGAGTGCTATCTGGTCCCTCCTCTACCTTCCATTCTACAGACTAAATATAATCTATCCATCATAGGTCCTGGTTTCCAGTTTTCTCTCCACCCTCCTCTAGTAGCCCTCCTCTGAATTCACTATAGTTTGTCAATGTCCATTTTAGACTGTGTTGCCCAGATCTGTGCTGCCCAGATACAATATTTCAAGTGGTCAGCAGAGATACCCAGGTCCTTCTCCCATGTTCTACTTCCAAGCTAGGTCTCACTTACCCTACACTTTTGCCATTCATTTTTTTCCCTCTCCAGCTGCTGAAATTTACCTTTCTCCCTCTTAAATATCTTCCTATTCATTTTGGCCTACTTTTCAAGGCTATCTAGATCTCGTTCTCATTAATCACTCTTAGTTTTGTATTATCTGAAAATCTGATCATCATTCTTTCTACCCTTTCATCCCAGACATTAATAAAAAAGTTGAACAACACAGGGCCTAGGGCACTTCACTTTATATTCCTCTCAAATCTGATGTGGTGCCATTTATTAATATTCTCTGGGTGCAATCATTTAGCTAAGATTAAATCCTTCTAACAGTTGTGTAGTCAAGCCCATATTTTACCATTTTATTAATGAAGGTCTCGTGGAAATTTTGATGATGCTTCTAATTTTGTGTGGTTGGAGAGGGCCTCAAGAGAGCTTTTCTCAGAATTTGAAGAGGACAGAAAGATGGGGAAAGGGTTACCTCTAACTTAGAGCTGGGTATGGTCAACCATAAGACATCTGGGACCCCATGACCCCCACCTCTTCCCCTATCTCCAGTACTTTGAAAGATTATCTGGTAGCTTTTAAGAAGCAGTTTCTTCCTAGAATTCCCAAAGCTGACCAGATAGGTCTGATAACCTGGAAAGAATCTTTAGACCACCTTCCTGGGTGGTGGAGAATCTCTCCTTCAGTTTTGAGAAGGAACCAGAGCCCACCTGCAGTGCCAGATGGTACAATAACTAAATGGCTATTCTAAGTAACAGCTCCTTTCATGGTCAGCAATGCTGCAAGGCCTCTTTGATAGCCTGAAGCTTGGATGGGAATCATCTAAAGAAGGTCCGTTCTCTTTAAATCTTGATCTCCAAATAGAAATGATATCATTTTGTAAAAATACGAGAGGATAATAAAAATGGTTAAGAATCTTTTTTAAAGGGAGCATTGATCCTTAGAGTTAATCTCCATCATCCTTAAAAGCCAGAGGTTAAGTTGGTATTCTTCCAGCTAAAGCAAAACTAAAAATGTTGAGTTTTCACTGCTATATTGTTAATAAGAGCCTATGAAGATGACAGTCCTGGTTTGCTCCCAGCAACAAGATACATAACAAGCAATCCTGTGTGGACCCATGGGGAAAAAAATAATCCAAAAATAACACTTTTCTGGTTTCTTTACTAGATCCAACCAAAATGGGTAGAAAAAAGGGTACATATGCTCACTGCCACTCATGCCTTAGTCACCTCCAGATTGGACTATTGTAACACACTGTACATGGGGCTGCCCTTGAAGAGTATCCAGAAGCTTCAACTGGTACAGAATGCAGTGGCGTGGGCAGCTATGTGTGCCCCTAGAACAGCACTTAATACACCTCTGCTTTGCAAGCCACATTGGCTGCCAGTCTGCTTCCAGGTCCAATTCAAGGTGCTGGTTTTGACCTTTAAAGCCCTACATGCCATGGGGCTGGGATATCTGAGGGACTGCCTCTCCCTGATTACATCAGCCTCTCCCATTAGATCAAGCAGGGAAGGCATGTTATGGGTTCCATTCTCCAGGGACTTGCATTTAGTGGGTCCCAGGAGGCAGACCTTCTCTGCTGTGGCTTCCTCCTTGTGGAACATCCACCCCCCACGTCCCAGAAATTAGGCTCGCTCCTTCCCTGCTATCATTTAGGAAGTCCCTCAAGTCCTGGTTGTGTTGTCAGGCCTGGGGGGAGACATCCTTAGATGGCTCCACTATGACTAGCACTCTTACTCTCTCCCCAGGACTGGTATATTTTAAATATTGTGATAATGTTCTTTTTTAACAATCATTTTATCTATTTATAATTATTATTTATTTACTGTTTTTATCTTATTGTTGTATACCACCTAGAGTCTCCTTGTGTGTGTAATGGTTGCCTATTCTAAAACACCATCAGACTCATGAGCAGGAATTCAAAGATATCTGATTTATTAAAGAATAGTATGCAGGATCACAGAGAAAGCTGAGAATGATGAAAGCGTGCCAAATTCAAACTAAAAACCCTCGGTGCAAAAGAAATCCCTCCCCCTGTAGAATCTTCTCAAGTTCACAATCCCAGGTGCTCCTAATGGTTTCTGATGGTCTGCGGGAAAAGTCCTTGAGCAGAGAAAATAACCCAAACACATTCCTTTGTACTGATTTCACATACAGAGCTTGGTACAAGGTCTCACAGCAGCTCCCTCCCAAACAGAAATGCGCATCAGCGCCATGGCATGTGAAACGTAATGATGTATAAACTACATTGAATCAGTGAACATGACAGTGTGAGATGGGCAGCCATATAAATGTGAGCAATAAGTAAATAAATATATTTTGGAGTTCTCCCAGGGACAAAACACATGTAAAAAGAGGGTGGGCTTCAATCATGTGATCACAGCCATCTTGACTTTTCTGATTAACCACTACCATTCCCATGGATGCCCTGGAGTTCTCCAAGACTCTTCATCAAGCAGGCTGCTATTAAAAATAGATGATGGGTTTGAAGCAAGAACACCGAACTCTTTGTCCAGGTGTTTCAGCTGTAATGGTTGCAACCATAAACATGGAAAAATGGAACACAATTCAACAGAAATATTCAAATGCCTAGGTGTAAGTAAGCCAGCTTGTGAGTACAGTGCATGTGGGCATGCACACAGCACTTGTCAGGGTCATTTTAAGTCAGCTGTATCTTTTCCTGGGTTCATGTAGCTACACCCTGCAGGTGCCACTGGAAAAAAACTTCATTTAGTCTTAGGTATTCCGAACAGGTGCTATGTGCATGCTGGGCACACTCCAAATTACATTTTCCCCTTTGAATCCAGATCATTGGACAACTTTATTAAAACACCCATAAAACCAAAATAAGGCAATTAAAAGATTTGCCTAGTTAACCAGTAATACCTGCTGTGCCTACTGCTATATCTGCTACCAAGAATTTAACAATGGACTTTCATATGTTTGTTGCTGTTATTAAATAAAAGAGTAAGATTGCAAATATGTTCTCCCAGGATACCTGACTAATAAGAGAGGAATAAATGTGTACCATCCATTCCTGTAATAATCACAAAAGAAGAAGCCATAGATCAAACATTCAACAGCATCTTCCCCATACTGGCAAAAGTGCTTATCATAAGGGGTGCCCTTGATAGCCATCCTGTAGGGTTGAGAGAAAGAAATTAAATCTAGCCTTAGAGGCTGCAAAAATGCAGTGTGGAGATAGTCAGATAATGTGAACAGTTGGCATAGTTTAACCTGTAAGTAAATCACAGACGAAAAGAAAACAGAGAGCTTGTTGTTTGTGCCAAGGATATTGAGTATTGAGTATCAATTTCCTCAACACAAAGATTTATGTTGGTTATTATTTGTCTACATTCTTCACTTGAGTTAAAAAAAAAAACACCTCACAGAAAAGTCCATATATAAGCATCCACAGGGGAAGCAAGGGGGAAAGTGATGAAATACATGTTGCAACATAACGATGCAAACTCTACCCCTTGCATACTTGTGTGTGATGTCACAACAGATGTACAAAGGGGCAAAGCTTGCATTGTGACATCACGACACACATGTCGACATCAAGGTTAGAAATGGATGGCTATGAGCCCTTGGGTAGCCATTTTTCAGTAAAAACTTGTCCCAGAGTTAACAAAACTATTCTGCCAGATACAGTATACATAACTAGAAGACAAAGTGTAGTAAGCTATTTTTGCCCAATAACTAAAATCTCAGGACCATGTTCTACATTCCACAACAGCAAAAACAAGGATGATTCCAGCAGCAGCCTGTCCTTGTCACAGTGAACTAGGCCATTGATAATGTTCACACCATTTCCTGATGACCCCCATTTTTTCCAGGCCATGTTTCCCAGTCTTATAACTCAATCTTTTTATAAGTTTCCAGGCAATATATTGAATCTGTGTGTGTGTGTGTGTGTGTGTGTTTATTTATTTATCAAACTTTATTTATTTATCACCGCCCATCTCCCTCCCAAGGATGTGTTCACATGTGTATCCCTGTACATTAGGACAGAGCAATTCCCCCAATCATATCTCTTCACTGATGTGATGGGGTTGAAAAGCATTCATGACAGGTGTCTCTGTTTCTTTCCGTGTATATCCTAATCCATGTCAATAATAAATCCATAAAAGGCAAACACTTTCTGTCAAAAGGGTCGTGGGTTTGGCTCCAGCAGTTTAATTAATTTAGTCCATTTGGGAACAGGAGACGACAAGGTTTTCTCTCCCATCCTGCTCCTCAGGGAATCATCCATTGATTTGTTTTTTTAAATAGTGCTGACACCAGTGGAAGTAATTCAAACGAGTGGCAGATAAACTTGTACGTTAGGTCAAGATGTTTTAAAACAGTTCAAGCTTTAGCTGGCGTTCATCCAATCAGATTTAATTGCCCTTACTTGGATGAACAACAAAAAAAGACTATTTGTTTTTAAAATTCTGTTGGGTAATTTCCAGCTTCAGACACCATTTCCGCCCTCTTTTTTTTACCGACAAGATGCCTAGATAATAACAATAACAATAGTAATGTATTAGATTTATATTTATAAATTAGATTAGATTTATATTTATATTAGATTTATACTGTATTCGATTTGTAAGACCACCAAACTGGAGAGACTCAAGGTGGATTACATTAGAAACTCATTGAAAAATAACATTTCAAATGCAAATGGGAGGCGGTGACCTATTTTACAGTCCTTGACTCTATATGGTTCTGGCACCAAAATTAGGTATTATGAGATCCTATCAAACAAAGAAATTTTATATCTTGTAGAAAGAACAATCAGCCTTAACCATCCATCACTTCAGGATGAAGTCCTCTTTCTTGAAGGTTACAGATCCTAAGCTACCACCCTGGAGCAGGTAGGAGGACAGATGTTTTTCAAGTTCCCAGTGTAGGACTGAAAGAGAGTGACTGGCCCAAAGTCACCTAATCAGCTTCAGTGCCTGAAGGAGGACAAGAAACTGGGTCTCTCCACTCCTAGAACTTTACCCATCATACCGTAGGTAAAGGTAAAGGTTTCCCTTGACATTAAGTCCAGTCATGTCTGACTCTAGGGGGCGGTGCTCATCTCCGTTTCAAAGCCGAAGAGCCGGCGTTTGTCCGTAGACACTTCCATGGTCATGTGGCCGGCATGACTACACGGAATGCTGTTACCTGCCCGCCAAAGCGGTACCTATTAATCTACTCACATTGGCATGTTTTCGAACTGCTAGGTTGGCAGGAGCTGGGACTAGCAAGGGGAGCTTACCCCGTCACACGGATTCGAACCACTGACCTTCTGATCAGCAAGCTCAGCAGTTTAACCTGCAGCGCCACCGCGTCCCTTCCATTATACCGTAGTGTGTCATGTTCTCATTCTAATGTCTGGTTAACATTGTAACGTTTCACATGTCATTCTCTGTTCCCTATCCCTTCACCCGGGGTTTTTCCATTCTGTTGCCCTCCCTTGTTTTGAGGGCTTGGAATGCATGTTTGGGTTTGCGCTCCTGTTCAAGGTTACTTTCCCAGGCGCGTCTAACGGCATTCAGCACCTGGGAGGGGGAGCGTCCTGACGGGCGACGGGGCGGGACCTGCCCACAAGCAAGGCTTTTAAGTTTGTATTTGGCGCGCTTTTGCTCATTCTCAGCTTTCTTTGTATTTGCATACTATTCCTTTAATAAATCAGTTATCTTTAAGCCCGAGGTTGTGAGACTGAGTATTTGGGTTTAGGCAATCATTACATAAAGCTGAGAATCATTTTATCCATTTTCCGCTAGCCCCATCCAATCATTGGATAAGAGGGAACGCTAGCGATGACAGAACCTCAACTTCGCGCGAGTGAGGGAAGCGAAGAAGAGCGGGAGGCGGTCAAAAGCCGGCCAGTGCTAACTTCGAGAGCGCAAAGAGCAGCCCGTCGGCAGTTGCGAGATATCCAATTGGACGAGCTGCTGATATCCATGCAGGAGAGTCTCAGGAGTGAACATAGAACTGTCATGGAAAGAGCACAGGGGAGGGGGTCTCCACAATTGACCTGGGAGCACGAAGTCCCCTTGTCACCGAAGGTGGTGGTAACCAACCAACCCTCGGAGGAGCCGGTCACTCCGGCCCGTATGAGGGCATTAGAAGATAAAATGGATTTAATAGTGACGATCCTCAAGGATCTACCCAAAGAGGATCTACCCGAAGAGGCAGAGCCCACCCTGGAGGATTGGGAGGAAGAGCCGTCACGGTACCCCAGGCATAGTACCATGGTGACCCGGGGGAGAAGCAAGACTCGATCAGCCCGTCAAGGGGGGGAGCGAGAGGCAAGACCTCCTAGGGATCGACCACCCATGGGGGCTCGGCGCACGCTGACATTAGCGGCACCGCCACAGCCAGCTGAGCCGGCAAGATCCTTCCCACCATTTGGAGTGAAGTTCGATGGGGATCCCACCACGCTCTCCTTCTTTATTACTAATGCCAAGCACTACATAGAAGATTGGGGTCGAAATTTTCGGTCTGAACATGGCAAGGTCAATTTCATTGCCAACAAGCTGAGAGGAAAGGCAGCGGATTGGTATGTGCAACTATGCCAAGCTGAGGCCACTGAGTTAGAGGACTTCGATGAATTCTTGTGGGCACTTAAAGAGCATTTCGAAGACCCCCTAGCTCAAGAAACGGCCAAAAATGACCTGCGGAAACTTTACCAAGGGTCCCTCTCAGTTGCCAAATATGCGTTGGAGTTTAAAGCTTTGGCAGGAAAAGTGGAAGACTGGTCTGAGCCAACAATCATCGAATTGTTCAAGCAGGGGCTTGAACCCGAAATCCTTCGATGGGCTCTGGGCAGAGATGATCCCAAAACGCTATATGGGTGGATTCAGTTGGCGGGAAGCGCAGAAAATGCCCTACGAACCTATGCCCATACCAAAGAGCTTAGACAAACCCGTCTCGCTAGAGGAGCGCGCACATCTGGACTTGCCAGCCGCCCCAAACCGAAACCCTGGGAAGAAGAGAGGGAGCAACGTTTCTCCAAGGGTCAGTGCCTCCGATGTGGGAAAGAAGGGCATCGAGCCACGTCGTGCCCGAGACGCCGTCCAGAGGAACGACAGACGAAACCCGCGATAAAGACGCCTGCTCCTGCTCCACCGCGAAAACTGAAGGCAGCCCTCGCGGAACTGGACCCCCCAGACCTACCCTTCGGAGAAGAGGAGGAAGAGTTGCAATTCGAGCAACCGGCGGGAAAAGCCTACCACCTGCCCTGAAGGGCGCCCTAGGGCAGGTGGAAGAAACCGGGCGTAACCATGATTCGGTGAGTGGAAACTTTCCCACACTGACTGTTAAAGTTAAACTGGGCTCACAAACCAAAACGGTGGAAGTGTGGGCCATGCTAGACTCGGGTTGCTCCCGTTCCCTAATGCACCCTGATGTCGTAGCGGCTCTAGAACTGCCCACGTTCCCTTTGCCAAGACCCATGATTTTCACCCAGTTGGATGGAACTATGGCGGGAGGGAAAGCAGTCAATCTTTCCACGGGACTGGTCGCCTTGCAGATGGGCTCCCATCAGGAAAAGCTGCCATTTGTGGTAGCTCCAGTGGGGGGTCCTCTGGTAATCTTGGGGATGCCTTGGTTTGTGCAACAAAACCCTTTCATCAACTGGCTGCATAGAACTGTGACGTTTGCAGATGGATTTTACAAAGTACCCGAAAAGGACCTATTGGAGGACATGGAGGGTGGAGGGGTAGCGTATACCACTGTGCAAACGCTTCAACCTCTTGAGGGGCTACCCAATCAGTACCAAGATTTTGCTGAAGTATTTGGGGAAAAGGAAGCAGATCGCTTGCCACCCCACCGAAAAACGGACTGTGCCATTGAGTTTTTACCAAATGTAAAATTGCCTCACCCAAAAATATACCCCATGTCTCCCAAAGAGCTTACCACGCTAAGGGAGTTCATTGACAAAAATCTGGCTAGGGGTTTCATTGAGCCGGCTAATTCCCCGGTAGGAGCTCCTGTCCTATTCAGGCCAAAAAAGGATGGGTCATTAAGGCTTTGTACCGATTTCCGCGGGCTCAATGCGGTCTCAATATTAAATAAATATCCTTTGCCCCTGATCAAAGATATGTTATCACATCTGGCCAGAGGCAAAATTTTCTCAAAACTGGATTTGAGAGAAGCTTACTTTCGCATTCGCATAAGAGAGGGGGATGAATGGAAAACGGCGTTCAACTGTCCTCTTGGGGCTTTCCAATATAAAGTCTTACCATTCGGTTTATCTGGGGCACCCGGGGTTTTTATGCAGTTAATCAATGAGGTCTTGCATGACCACCTATTTAAGGGGGTACTGGTATATTTGGATGATGTATTGATTTATACTGAAACCATGTCAGAACATATCCACTTGGTGCGTCAGGTATTGACTAAATTGAAAAAAGCAGAGTTGTACGCAAAACTGTCAAAATGTGCGTTTCATCAGTCGCAAATTGATTACCTAGGCTACCGAATTTCAGCTCAGGGCATTGAAATGGACCCTGCAAAAGTAGAAGCTATTGTGGCATGGGAGCCTCCCCGTACCAGGAGACAATTACAAAGTTTCCTTGGATTCTCTAATTTCTATCGGGCATTCGCCCAAAACTTTGCAGAAATCGCCCTCCCCCTTACTGAACTGTTAAAAACCAAAGGACAGGGGGATACGCGACGTTCTAAGAACCCAGGCGCGCTCCTTAAATGGACTCCAGCCTGTCAGCAAGCATTCGAAACGCTCAAACAACTGTTTACCACAGAACCGATTTTACAACATCCAAACCCCTCTAAACCCTTCGTTGTACAAGTCGATGCTTCTGATTTTTCCATAGGCGCAATTTTGTTACAATCTGACCAATCTGCCGCTTTAAAACCCTGTGCCTACCTCTCTCGCAAATTCACTGAAACAGAGAGACGATGGCACGTTTGGGAAAAGGAGGCTTTTGCTGTAAAAACGGCTTTAGAGACATGGCGACACCTATTGGAAGGTACTTCCAACCCTTTTGAGGTCTGGACTGATCATAAAAACCTGGAAGCTCTAAGCACCAGCCGAAAACTCAGTCCCAAACAGCTGCGCTGGGCTGAGTTCTTCAGCCGCTTTGACTTCACTCTTAAATTTATACCAGGAAAGAAAAACTTTTTGGCTGATGCACTCTCGCGCAGACCCCAAGATGCTGGCCCAGGGCCAACGGTCCAAGGCACCGTCTGGACCGACAAACAATTAAGTCTGGCAGCAGTGACTCGCAGCCAGACCCAAGCACAATCCACTCCGCCTCCAGCTGCTCAGCCTTCCAGCAGCCCGCCTCCCTTGTCAATTCCCTCCGATTTGCAACAACAGTTGCTCTCCCACCTTAAAACAGATACTTGGTTGCAAGCCAACAGACACATGTTAACTTTCACCGGTGATCTTGCCTGGCGCAACGATCGTCTCTATGTACCCGAAGCAATGCGAAAAACCATCCTCCAGCGCTGCCACGATGACAAGCTAGCGGGGCATTTCGGCTACGTAAAAACGTTGCACCTCGTTCGCCGCCAATTCTGGTGGCCAACTTTACTCAAAGACTTAAAGGAATATGTCACTGCGTGCCCTGTATGTGCGGCGATAAAGCGCAAACCAGGCAAGCCCCAGGGTCTCCTTCAACCCGTGGCCACGCCGTCTGTCCCTTGGCAGGATATCTCCATGGATTTTATCGTTGATCTACCCCCTAGTCAACGCAAAACTGTCATTTGGGTCGTCAAAGACTTTTTCTCCAAACAAGCCCACTTTATCCCATGCGCATCTATCCCCACCGCACAACAGCTGGCACGCCTCTTCCTCATCCACGTGTACCGCCTCCACGGTATCCCCGCCCGTTTGGTGAGTGACAGAGGCACACAATTTACGTCACAATTTTGGCGGGCATTTTTGAAGCTTTTGGGTACGAAACAATCACTTTCTACTGCTTGGCATCCGGAGACGGACGGATCTACAGAGGCGGTTAATTCTACATTAGAACAATACCTCAGAGCTTTTGTTAACTACCAGCAAGACAACTGGGTCGACCTACTCCCATTTGCTGAGGTCGCATACAACAATTCCATTCATCAAACCACTGGTCAAGTTCCCTTTAAAACAGTTTTTGGACGTGAATTCGTTCCGATTCCTGAACTTCCTCATCCTCAACCACTCCCAGCCACCCTCGCTGGCTGGGCAGACTCTCTCAAAGACTCATGGTCTAATATTCTACTCGCTCTCCACCATGCCCAAGCTACCTATAAACGCCATGCTGATGCGAAGCGTTCCCCAGAACCATCTTTTGCAGTTGGGGATAAAGTCTACTTATCAACTAAGTTTATCAAGTCCCCCCAACCCTCAAAAAAACTTGGTCCTAAATTTGTCGGTCCTTTTTCAATTGTTGCTCAGCTCAACCCTGTTACGTTTAAACTTGATTTACCTCACAACCTTAAACGTTTACATCCTGTTTTCCATTGTAGCTTACTCAAACCCTGCCTGTCATCGGACCGTTGGCATCCGCAACCCACCCCTCCACCTCCCCTCATGATTGACAACCAGCAGCACTTCGAGGTGACATCCATTCTCGATTCCAGACGCCAGCGCTCTACTCTTCAATACCTCGTTCGCTGGAAACATTTCCCTCATCCCGAATGGGTTGCTGCTCCAGACGTGCATTCTCCTCGTCTCGTAGCCCAATTTCACTCTGCCTATCCTGACAAACCGGCTCCCTGATTTCTTTTGGGGGGGCAATATGTCATGTTCTCATTCTAATGTCTGGTTAACATTGTAACGTTTCACATGTCATTCTCTGTTCCCTATCCCTTCACCCGGGGTTTTTCCATTCTGTTGCCCTCCCTTGTTTTGAGGGCTTGGAATGCATGTTTGGGTTTGCGCTCCTGTTCAAGGTTACTTTCCCAGGCGCGTCTAACGGCATTCAGCACCTGGGAGGGGGAGCGTCCTGACGGGCGACGGGGCGGGACCTGCCCACAAGCAAGGCTTTTAAGTTTGTATTTGGCGCGCTTTTGCTCATTCTCAGCTTTCTTTGTATTTGCATACTATTCCTTTAATAAATCAGTTATCTTTAAGCCCGAGGTTGTGAGACTGAGTATTTGGGTTTAGGCAATCATTACATAGTGGCTCTGATATACTTATAAATGAGTATATGTGTATATAAACCTAAGTTTGAAGTTTGAATATGTATAAAACATAAACATATACATCACTTTTCTAAATGGAATCAAGGGAGCTAAGAAACACCACGCTGTAATATAGAGCAGTGTTTCTCAGCCTTGGCAACTTTAAGGTGTGTGGACTTCAACTCCCAGAACAACCCAGACAGCATGCTGGCTGGGGAATTCTGGGAATTGAAGTCCACATACCTTAATTTTGCCAAGGTTGAGAAACACTGATATAGAGAATATACATTAGTGCACATTCTTTTCTGGACCCACAGTATGCCTATATAAACCTGGATCTTGATTTGAGCAAGACTGATACCTCAGTTGAAATCTGTAGGCCATAAGCATTTCTACACCAGTGAATTACAGTGGGATCCAGCCATCACTGTGATGTTATATGATTTACTTATTAGGTTCATATCCCATCTTTCATACAGTTCATCAGGTGTATATAGCACCCTCTCTTCCTATTTTCCTCCTAGACTTACAACCACAATTGGGACTGGAACTTCCATTGCTAAGCAAAGCAGTTGTTAAGTGAATCATACCCAATTCTATAACTTTTTCTGCCATGGTCGTTAAGCAAATTACCCACTGCAACAGTCATAAGTGCGGGGACTGGCCATGAGTCACTAAATGAATAGTTTAAGTCAAGGATTACCTGTACAATACCGTGGTTAGTCTGAGGGAAAGTGACTGACTCAAAGTCAGCCATTAAGGTTTGTGGGTGAGTAAGGCCTAGAACCCGGAACTCCTTGTTCCTAGTCTAGCAGCTTAAACACTATACCACACTGCTTCTGGTTGCAACACAAATGGAGATTGGCTTTATATCACCACAGCAATGGATGAGGAACCTTATAAATAGATCCCCAGTATGTGTATATGATGTCCTGTCGGCCTTACTAGGTAGGCCAGATAGAAAACATGATCAGATGAGCTAAGTCTACTTTATTGTACAGCTACATTAACAGAATCTTGCAAGTCTGAAAGTACAGTCTTCCCACTGTCTCCTTTACAGCCTGAGAAACTAGGGAGGGTCCCTTCTGAGCCTCTTGCCCCACCCAATATCCAGCTGCAGGCTATGCTGTCTCTTATTTGACGTTCTCTTAGCAGTATCTCTTGGTTCTGTCTCCCCTGGTCTTTCCCACATACCATTACATGTCAAAACAAAGAACATTAGGTTAGTTTTGAGTTCTGGGATCCGTCCTGGATACACCCTCTCCCTATTTTCCCCACAACAGCAGCAACCCTGTGAGATGGACTGGACTGAGACAGAATGGACTGGCCTAAAGTCATCCAGCTGTGGTGTACCTCTGTGCCTAAGGAGGACTAGAGCTCATAGTCTCTTAGTTTCTAACCCAGAACCTTCACAACTTCCCCCACCTGGTTCTCATCTTAAATCTTTGGCTCCTGTGTAGCAATCTTACCCCAGGGACTGGAGTTTGCACTTGAGGCTGAGCCGTGGGTCGTAGAAAGGTTCTCAGTCGAATCTGAAGCATCGCACAGTCCTGTGACCCATAGCAGAGCTGCAGCAGAAACCTCCCCGCAGCACTCCTACAATCCTTTTGAAAGATGCAGCTGCTTTAAGGAGTCACCCCAGGCAGGGGCTGCAACCTGCTCTTGGATGTTCCAGAGCAGCTCTTCCCAACTGAGTTGGAAGAACTGCACAACTCTCCTGCCGATATCTATCTTTTTAATGCATTTTTAACCAGGCTAAACGAATTAACAGAAGCAAAGTATAGCATTCACATAATAATATAATTTCAAAATGTATAATCACATTGGCAGTAAAAAAAGAGAAGATGATAAGAAGAAAAAAACCACACACCTGTCTTACAGAAATGTGGCAAGGATTTATCTAGCATCATAATCTCATCTAGGCATTCCTCCTGTGTGTTGTTTTAACCAGGTTAGGGGAGAGGACAGGTTCCTTACCGAGTTGCCTCTCTGTTGGGACTGCCCTTAGTGACACCCCCCCCCCCCGTCGGATGAGAAGTAGGAGGACTATTCAGTTCCTTTAAGGTCCTTGTGAACTATGATGACACAGGAGTCTCAGTGTAAGAGGTTCTCCTCCAATGGATAGATATTAGTAGGTAGAGCTTTCTTTTCTTTTTTTTCTTTTTGTAATCCATACAATCATGTATGATTCTCAGAGACTGCCTGGACAAGTCCCTGCAGTTTTCTTGGCAAGGCTATTCAGAAGTGGTTTGCCATTGCCTCCTTCCCAGGGCTGAAAGAAAGGGACTGGCCCAAGGTCACCCAGCTGGCTTTGTGCCTAAGGCGGGACTAGAACTCATGGTTTCCTGCTTCCTGGCCTGGTGCCTTAACCACTGCACCAAACTGGCTCTCCTTACAAGGGTAGGGCTAACCAAACTGTAAAAGCAGGCATGGAATGAGGGGCTTCTGAGCCCAACCCCTCCACCCTTGGCAATCATGAGAGGGCAGGAGGCTAAATTGTCAAAGAGGGCTTCTCTGCACAGTGCTGTGAAGCCTTGGAAAGATGTTTGAGGAATGCTAATTTGCCTCTGAAAAATGCTCTCTAAATGCTAATTTGTCATATTATGAAAAATTCTTTAATCAGTTAACAGCCCTAATAATCATAAATGGTTAGTTAGTGCCCCTTTATGCAGAGCAATAAATGTACAGCAATAAATATTCTGAAGGATATGTGTGTTCGCTTTTACAGACAAACCCGTTGGCTTTGAAACTGTGAAAGGTGGAGGTGGGTGACTGTCTTATTCTGAAGGGAGCTGGGATGACACCCACTATTGGCCTGAATGTTGCAAAAAGTGGAGACCCCTCAATGAGAAAACCCCTCTGAATATGTCCACGCTTGTGTGAAAGATGAATGAGTCACCGTGATAGACCAAACAATGAGCACTGTTCTTTTGCTTTTGCCTGTTTGTGTTATCTTCCCCTAACCGGTCATCTTTAACAAATCAAGAATATTTTGTTAATTCCTCTCTAGGGAGATGGAGCAACGGCAATGCCTGTATAAGCAGCAGCTGGGCAGCCGAGCACAAACTGGAGCTGGTTGTAAAAAAGCAATATAACCTTAATGAAGGGAATGATGGAGAGGCTGTCTCCCGTCACAAGGGTCTTTTTTTTTTTTTTATAACTCTTGGAAATCTGTAAAACCAATATTCTATGTTGGGATAAAGAGACTTTTCTAAAGTGGAGATCAGACTGTCCCATCTGAGATCAATTGGTCTTGCTCCCAGATGCATTCTATAGCAACTTTCTCCAGCCTGCTGTCCTGTCAATATATTGGGACTACATCAGAATTCCCAGCATGCATTACATGTTGATTGCGTGGCTGCAGATGCCATCTTGACTTTTTAGACACCCCCACCCCCACCCCTGTAAAGGCTTCTCAGGCAGAATGCTTGAGTTGAAGACCCAAAGTGCCAAGATGAGGAAGATTCATACGTGGGATTTAAGCCATGATTGAGCAAAGTAAACAAGCATCTATATCAGTGTTTCTCAACCTTAGCAACTTTAATACGTGTGGACTTCATCTCCCAGAATTCCCCAGCCAGCCATGCACATCTTAAAGTTGCTAAGGTTGAGAAACACTGATCTATATTACTAAATATCCTGCTCTTCACATAAGCCCCTTGAGCAGCTTTTATTGAATTAATAAAAATCAAAGATACAATGAAAATATTCATAAATGTAAAAACATTGCAGACCCCAAAAAGCATCATTCAAAGTCTAGAAGGAGATTCGGTTACATCAGTATCACATTATGTGATCAGTATAAATATGTTTCCTTTGATGAGAGCCTTTAGTTATGACATGCACCATGATATGTACATTTCACACAATGCATATTTTAGTTTCTCTAAAAACTGATCAAAGATTTATCACATTATTCTTTATTGCAATGTATACTGTTCCTTTTAAGTGGATTGTGGTCAACTCTATATTATATAGCATTGGCTTCAACAACAGTTCTGCAAAGTCCAACAACAACAAAACACAATCTCATCTGTGGCTTTAACATGTGTAACATGCTAATGTATACCACAGTTAGCAAACTTCTGAAGCAGAATAAGCTCCATGCAAGTAGGATTTACAGCTATGTATCTGTAGAATTCCCCTGCATGTTATTAGATATATACCAGTTGTGAACACACAATAATCTCCTTTATGGTTCATTTAACTGTAGTTTACTCACCCCTTTTTTCTGGGCTGCATAACACCCTGAACCCTGCAACAAGATCTAGCTTCTAGTAGTGCCTTCAAGTCAGTCTTGACTTGACTTGGCGATTGTCTGGACTAGTCCCTGTAGTTTTTTTTGGCAAGAATTCAGAAGTGGCTTGCTATTGCCTTCTTCCTAGGGCTGAGAGGGAGTGTCTGGTCACCCAGCTGGCTTCATGCCTAAGGCAGGACTAGAACTCACAGTCTCCCGGTTTCTAGCCTGGTGCCTTAACCACTAGACCAAACTGGCTCTCTACTCTATTTAGAATAGACCCCCTTATTACTGTATTTCTGAATTATGTGCTGAAATGACCTGAATTATACAACTGATAAATGGAAAGGGCAGGAAACCTGGTGCCCTCCATATATTTTAAACTTCAATTCCTGTTAGTCCCAGCCAATCCAGCCAATGACAAGAGATTATGGGAGTTGCAGCTGAAAATATCTAAAGGACAAAACAAGGATGCTAGCTCCAGAAGGTCAGAATTCAGTGCAGCAACAGGGGAATCCTACATTCCTACCAGAATTCCAACAACATGATGAGATTGGTTCTCCTGGTCCTCCTCTTTGAATTCCCCAAGTGCACAACTTTAAAACAGTTTGTGGAGGACTATGGAACTCCATGGAGCAAATTTCGAGGTTTCCTTGTAGGCTACAATAGAAAAGGGGTGAGGATGGAGGTTATCTGGTCAGTCTGGAAATTGCTTCCACTGATGAAAGAAGACAATGGATTCCATCCACAGGAGCATCAGCATGTATTCATCATTCTTCAAATGATCAAGGGACAATAGGTGAGACATTTGAACATGCTAATGTATGCTAAATATATACCCCAACAAATCAAAGAAGCACACGATTGCTCGTCAGATCTATCTGCCTGCTCAGTGCCTCCCTGCAATTGCTTTCCAGTCGTTTATCTTGACTGATGTGCAAGCTATATAAAATCTGTCTTTGCTAACAGAAAGAGGTGTTGTGTGTGTGTGTGTGGGTATTAACTCCATTTCTTTGCATGACTGCTCCTACCATTGCCTTATTTGGATAAAAGCTAACTTTATGAGTTGGATGACATTTACAGAAAAAAAGGAATGCTTTTCCCAGATCAGAGCACAGGTTACTTTTATGGCAGGTTAGAAAAGGATATATAGCAGACCAAACCTGTCTTTTGTTCATTATTGTACAAGTTTTTCTACTTCCATTAAAAGGGATATTTTTCACCCTCTTTTCAAACTGATGTACTAAAGAAGGGCATAAGAACAGGCCATTGCAGAGTTTCTCAACCTTGGCAACTTTAAGAGGTGTGGACTTCAACTCCCACAGTTCCCCAGCCAGCCATGCTATGCGTTACCCTGGCTGGGGAATTCTGGGAGTTGAAGTCCACACATCTTAAAGTTGCCAAGGTTGAGAAACATTGGGCTATTGGATCAAGCCAAGTTGTCTTAGCACAGCATTTTGTTTCTCACAGTGACCAATCAAATGCCCCTCTGGGTGCTTCAAAGCAAGAGATGGAGACATGCCCTTCTCCCTAAATAATTTTCCTGGTATTTGGAACCATGGTGTCTCAACCTGGAGGTGATATTGAGTCTTAAGCCTCATGGTCTTTGATACACCTATCTTCCCTGAATGTATCCAACCCTTTTTAAAGTCATCCAAGATAATGGCTGTGTCTTATGGCAATGAATTGCATAAATGATATGGCGTGATTGAAACTCTACCTATTCTTTACGTGCAGCTCACATAAACAATGGACAGAGCATTGATGGCACCATCATGGCAACCACCTTGACTTTTTTTTTACCACACCCTGTGGACACCCCTGTGTCCTGCTCCACTTTCCCCACTCCTTTTCAAAATAAAAATGACAGGACTTATCATGGAATATTATTCTAGTCCAGTTCTTATGATGCTGTTCTAGATTGCTGCTTCTCATATGAAGCTTCCTACAAATCAAGTGTGATTTGTTCTGACTTCATGGACATATCCATGTAGTTTGTTGGCAGGATATAGAATGGATTCCTATTGTTTCCTTACAGGATTTTTTTTTATGTCCCACTTTAGCCCACAGGTGCTGGATTTCTTGACAGAGTCTCAACCAAGTAAGGTCTAACTCTGTTAGCTTCTTTTTTTTTCCTCATAATTTTTATTAAAGATTTTAGTTACAACTATCTCTGTTAGCTTCTAATCTGAGACAAATCTGACCAGGTGCTGCCAAATGCTAAGCTTACTATATTGCATTTGTTTGTTTTTAAAGCAGAGACCAATTTCAATCAGAGAACACCAGCAAGTTTTTAAGAATATTATAAACTGCAATTGGAAGCTGTATGTAAACACTTTTAATAACAAATAATAAGAAAATAAAACAGGAGCCTGCAGTGATATAGTTAGGCTTGCTATCCATTTCTCATTTTTAAAAATTCTTTAAATTAAAGAACAGAGGGCAAGATAAACTTCAGCGCTGAGAAGCATCTCAGTTAGTTATCCCGGCATGTGCATTGGGACCGGGATATCATTTGTGTATTTTGTAGGAAGTCACCTGAAACAGAAGGCCTTTTTTCATAAATATGGGGATATGCTTTGTAATGCTTGAGGAGTTCTTATATTCAGTACTTGTACAGTTGAAGGATCTCTGAATTGCTTACAAGAAACATGAGAGAGTCAAGTGTTGTCTCAACCATTCCATTATTTGAACCCAGCACATGCCTATGAGCACTACCATATTTTTAAAATTAGATGCTGATGTTAGTCACTATAATGGATTTCCAGACAACCCTGAAAAAAAATACAAAGAAACTATTTTTAAATCAACTTTTTGTACTCCAAAGAGAACTTTCACAGGGAATTGAAGGGAAGCAAATAAAGGGCCATTGAGAACATACCAAAGTGAGGGATAAACACAAGACTGACTTGTGAAGTATCCCTGAGAAATAATCAGCATCAAGTATGCTGCAAATCAGGATTTAAAAAAATTAGCTGTGCATGAAGAGATGGTCACTTAGCTGCAGGAGGCTATGGTTAGAACACACCCTCCTCTAGGTTCATATATAAGAAATATGTCAAAGTGAATCAAACAGTAATGGATAATTTGGGAGGAGACCTGACAGGGAAAGGGAAGAAATTGTCAGTTTGAACTTCTCTATTCAGTGTCAAGTGAATTCATGAACAGCGATGCATGCTTCTTGGCTGCAAAAAGAGGAATTCTGAAGCAGGCGCCACTCTTGAGGGCCAAACAATTCTGTTTTTGTGCTCAGCCTGAAGTTAAATTGTAAAGACCTTCCCAAAAGCATCAATCATCCATGTCTTTCAAGTTGCCTATCCCAGATCTAGTTCTTCAACTGGCTAATAGTTGTGCACATGAGACAGAAGGACAGACAATGTTCATATATTAAAATATACATTGTAAGATACACACATACACACATCCACAAAAGCAGTGCTAAAAACTGGAATGGTAACATTGCAAAGGAAAGATTCCAAAGAAAAAGGAGGGGGAGATCAGCATATCTAGGAAGGGTGGAATCTCATGGTCTGAAAAAGGAGTAAAATATTTGTGGGAAGACCTTAGTGTATCACAGTAACAAAGCTGACCAATGACTGACTATCTGGGGAACAGCCACAGGTACTGAATGTTGCTGAGGGTAAGATGGAATGGGGTGAAGTCATAAAAAAGGAGATGTAACCAATTAGCTGGAACCCTGAGCACATGGATTTCACACCGCAATATTGTATTACGTGCTGCATGTTATTATTAATAAGCACAAGATGGGATTCTAATTCAGCTATTAATATATTAATTGAAATGGAACCTTCTCTTGCAAATCCTGTAAAGAATTATATTGGATGACATAGAACAGGCCAATATATTATAAGAGTGTTCCACACCACAAATGTTGGAAGGATCGGTGGAATGCCAATGGTCATTCTTCAAATCATCTTTCTCCCTCTCTGCTTTTAGACCAGTGTTTCTCAACCTTGGCAACTTTAAGATGTGTGGACTTCAACTCCCAGAATTCCCCAGCCAGCATGCTGTGCCAGCTGGGGTGTTCTGGGAGTTGAAGTCCATACATCTTAAAGTTGCCAAGGTTGAGAAACACTGTTTTAGACCATTCCACATGAGTGGTTACTAGAGAAGCAAATAAATCTAAGCTCAGCATGGAGACTGATGCCATGGCTGTTGATGTCACAAAAGAATGATACTGTGCCATTTTCAATTGTATCCATGCAATGGGGGAAAACAAGTAGAAGATTTTTTTCTTCATATTTCAGAAAGCCTCTTTTCTACCTATGTTCTATTAAAGCCAACTTTCCTTAATCTGTTACATTTTAGATGTGTTGGAGTAAATTTCCCATCACTTATATCCAGCAAGAACCAGGCTGGCTGTGAGAACATGAAAGTATTAACGACACAATATAGTTACATGGATTGTTGCATCTCCTTTAAAGAGTGTCCAACAAGTAACCTCTTTCAACAGAGTTCACTGGAGTTGGGTGGCCAGAAGAAGGAGAAGGGGAAGAAGAGGAAGAAGAGGAGGAAGAGGAAGAGAAAGAGGAAGAGGATGAAGAAGAGGAAGAGGAGGAAGAGGAGGAGGAGGTGGAAGACTAATCTCTTCATTCTAGAAACAGTTCTCATTTATAAACTCCATTTCAAGTTCAGTTTCCTTGCTCTCTTTGTTTCCTTTATGGCACTGCTAGGAACTGTAATAACATAGCTGCATTTATAAACAGCTTATTCTTCATCCCTCCAAATATGCATGAAAAAATAACCAACCCTTCTCACTTTATGAATCCAGCAAAGACATTTTATTTGTTAAAATACATACTTCTATAAACATTCCATATACAGAAAAAAATTGTGTGATTGTGCTTTGAAATCAGCAGGGTTTTCAGATGTCTGACATTCTTCTCTTGAGTCAGATGTTAGCAAGGAGAAGGAGCTGTTTCTGCCGTCTCACTGGTGCTGATCTCATGGGAATCTTCAGATTCGTATGCTGCAGTTGCTACAGAATGAGCATCCTGCAAGACTTACAACACTGTGATGTTTTTGCTCAGGACGTATCTCTTGTGAATGGACAACTGCCATAAATCCAGCATTTCTATTTTCATCGTTAACTGGTTCAAAGGAACAATCTGTTCAAATTCTAGGAATTATACAATGCTCATGTCTTTATGTTACCTGAAATACATGACCTGTAGTAGTGTTAGCAATAGAAACTGAGTGCTTCTATTCTACTTGAAAGTATATAGGATATGTATTCTTATATCCATAGGAATGCATTAGTTCTCCTCCCATCCAAACATGCACAAGATGATGTTATGATCTGAAGGGTTTCCCTTGACATTAAGTCCAGTCATGTCCAACTCTGGGGGGCGGTGCTCATCTCCGTTTCAAAGCCGAAGAGCCGGCATTTGTCTGTAGACACTTCCTCCATGGTCATGTGGCTGGCATGACTAAACGGAACGCCATTACCTGCCCGCTGAAGCAGTACCTATTAATCTACTCACATTTGCATGTTTTCGAACTGCAAGGTTGGCAGGAGCTGGGACTAGCAACAGGAGCTCACCCCGTCACGCGGATTTGAACCGCCAACCTTCCGATCAGCAAGCTCAGCAGCTCAGCGGTTTAACCCACAGCGCCACCGCATCCCTGTGATCTGAAACCAAGATAAAAAAATAATTCCAAAAGCACATTTTGTCCATACGTAGTCCCAAGGTTTCCCAACTGGCAAGCAGATGAACATATTGGGGGTGGGGGTGGGGGTGGGGGGGAATGAGCCATGTATCCATCACATGCGCAAACATGGGGCATTAGACACTTCCCAGAATTCCAAAACTATTTTAACATCCACATGATAGCTGTCCATTCCTAGGTCATAGGAACGTCAATGCATATGACCACTATCAACCAATTTAATTCTTTTACATGCTGAGGACTTTCTGATTCATGTCCTGTGGCACTTTGATGATTCTGTGTAAATGTCTGCATTTTACCAAAATGCTGAACTGAACCAATAAATATCAATGATTATTGTAAAAAAAAAATTGAAATGACCAAAGATCCTTTATCCTTTTTTATAACCTGTAAATTCTTTAACTGTTGCAATCTGTCATGTTGTCAACGCTGGCCTCTTTCCAGTTGGCCACATCATTTAACACAGAGGAGTCGATTTAATGCCTGTCATGTCTTCCTTGACTTTTACAAGGTTGTAAAATGTGTTCCTTTCTATGTGTGGTTTCACCCACCGGCTCAAGCTCATAATCTTTGTGTGAGGCCAGAATATGTTGCAGACGTGCTTTAATTTGACTGCTGCAAACTGAAAGGACAATAATTTATTTTTTGAATTTATTGAAATAATTTATAAGACCACTCCACCCACAGATTGTGACTCTGGGCAGCATACGTCACTAAATAATGGGAAATTGGCCTTGTAATGACCGTGTTGTATTAGTATATAGTACAGTGCTGAGTCTTAAATGCACACCAGGATACATTCTCATCCCCTAAATCAGTATTTTTCAACCTCAAGATTTGTGGACTTCAGCTCCCAGAATGCCCTAGCCAGCATGTTGTTCATGATGCTATAATCTGAAACCAAGGTGAAAAGTCATTCCAAAAGCACATTCAGGCTGGCAGGGGAATTCTGGGAGTTGAAGTCCACACATCTTAAAGTTGCTAAAGTTGAGAAATGTTGCCCTACATGACCTTTGGCCAACTCTTCTCTGGACTCACTACTGTTGTTTGAGAGTGGATTCATAACCATCAGGGAACAGGATGTGTCTAAGTTCTTCCTTCAGCTGATATAGTTATACTGTGTTGAACCTGCAATCCCAAGTGCTACAATCCAGAAATAGTCCTACCATTTTATCTTGGATAGACCTCATACACCCAGAACCAATGCGAGGCTGAAACATTTCACAAACATTTTTGCTTTTCCTACCTCTAAAAAGAAACATCTCCCATTTCTCTCTCTCTCTCTGGCAGCTTTTAATAAAAGGCTGCTCATAAATGGGTGGATTTCAGAGAAAGAGGGAAAATATCCTTGTTTCCAAGGCAACCTATTTTGATGCTGCACTTAACTGCACTTAGTTGGTTCATTCGAACAGAATATGGACAAGGATGCTCATTTGGACAAGTAATATAATAGGGATGGGTGGTATCCATCTGGATGAAAATATTTGGGATGTATGAATCAACCCTGATCTAATCTGAACTGGAGATTTGGAGTCTGGGAATGTGAAGATGATGTAGTTCAATGTGATTTTCTGCTCTGAGATTTGAAGGGAGCACAGTCTGACTCGAGCCACTTTCGATTCAATTCGAAAAAAGCTTCCACCATCCGTTATATTGGGGAAGCATAAAAATGCCTGTGTTTGCTTCCTTTTTTCTCAACAGGGATGATAACTGTATGGATGGTAGAATCTGCTGAGGACATTAACTCTTCAAAATTTCAGCCAGTTAATTACAAGAGTTTCACTGCCATAAATTGTTGAAATATTTATTCTGTATCTCTTTAAGGCAGAAATGAACAAGGATGAGGACCACATAGCCTCCAAATTGCCCAGTCTGATCTGCCAATTTCTTAGCACAGCTCCTTGAGAATGAGTGGCAAGAAAGACAGTTGACAGAATGAGACAGAAACAGCAGAAGACACATAAACACCAGCAGACTGTCCCACCCCCAAGTACCCTGATAGGTAGGATTTGTGGAGTGATAAAACTCATTGGCTGGCTACTTGTGTCCATATCAGACAACCCATCACACCATTCAGCTCCCCACCCAGTTTTGTCCATAGAGGGAAAAAAAAACCTGTAACGTTATTTCAGACTCTCTGCAAAGCCAGAAGCAACAACAGACACAACAAATCCACTGAATCATCAAAACATCTGAAGCACTCCAAAGCATTTTAAAGGATCTGATTTGATCTGTTTTCTCACATCATTTGGTTGACTGATGGTTGGATTAAAGGGGCAATGCTGGCAAATCTCACAGGAATCTGGTAGCCCATTTGAGGCTTCACCCAGATCCAGAATATAGCTTTGCTATTGTTGTGGTTGTATCATGAAATTCTTTTGTTTTCCAGCCACATGGGACTAACACTGGGACTATGGGGGCCAAAGAATACAGCCATGGATTCTGAGTGGAATGAACTGGGTCATTCTGCTTTCACTGTATGTCACTGCAGCTTCCATGCCAGATTCAACCAAAGTCCAGTTAGCTTTTGTCTTCCTCCAAGAATATATCCATTAAAATATATTGGAAAAGGAAGCTCATTACTGAATATATCATACAAATTGCAATGTTTATTAGGGGTGTGCAAATCAGGGGCTTTGACAACATGTGCCTTGCAAAGACATACTACTCTGCTTTCTGTGGCCACATATATCACAGAGCTGTGTCACCCTGCCTCGGTGAAACACTGTGGTAGGACCAAGCTGCCTCGATCAGCCGATTCAACTCAGCCACTTCTGTACACGGGTGATGTTGCAGGAACTGCTGTTACTGAATGAAGCACCATGGCCTCTTCACGGCTAGAAGTGGGGGAGGGCATTGTTTGCTTTCTTGCATTGTGTTCAATCCCCAACAGCTGCTCACAACCAAGAAAGCTAGATTCTCAGAAAGCCTAATTAACCAGATTTATTGACAGGAAAGGGGGTTACATTACAAAATCATGGAAACTGGATATGTGTAATTTAGAACTCCATGTATCAGTAAGTTCATTAGGTGAGAGTCTTTGGTCTTCTTGCTTATCACTTGAAGCAGAGGGGAGATCACTGCTCACTTTCCTGATATGGGAGGACTGTGCAAATATTCCAGTGCTGTGATATTTTGCAAAACACCATCCTCTTTCCCAGGCTCTGAGAACTCCATTACACATTATTTTGTTCAAAACCCAATAAAACAATGCATATCTCTGAGGATCTGATGTTTTAAAGGTAAAGCTAGCTATAGATAAATAGAGAAATCTATTGCTCCAGCAACCCGGAGCTGTAATTGGTATATAATAGGTTGAAACAGAGTAGCACCCAGGATATGGTTACACCTGATGGTTTATATGATTTTGTTTATTCAGGATGTTCATTAGCTCATCCCCTGATAGACTGGGAAGTAGAGAAGCCTCTTTTCTGCAAATTGGAAAGCCTTTTCAGAGGGCTTTCAGGTGAAATTAGGCGATCTGCTAAATTAGGAGCTTGGTTTTGTTTCATTTTGTGAGGCTGTGCTAGGTTTTTTTTTTCCCAATTCTCTTCTTTTATTATTTTATCATGGTGTAAGTAGGGTTCTTATGTCAAAATGGGATTCAGTTGCATTATGTGGATATCCTGGTTTTAAGTAGTTTTGCGTGTGAGTTTTGAGTGTGAGTTTTAAGTAGTTTTGAGTGTGTGTTTTCTCAAGGGCCTGTAGAGCCAGAAGTATGGGATGCTAATTTGAAAAAAATATAGAGGGTCCTTTCTTAACTGTGGATTAAATACTGGATTGATGGATTGCCTTCAGCTGCATTTTTTGCTGATATAATTAAAATACTAAACAAAAATGTGGTGAGTTCTTTTTTTCTCCTTATTCTAATCGCTGAAGTCTGGTGCAAGTTGTCTGTTCTTTGTCAGTTATAAGGAACCTTCCCTGGAGGTTGCATCTCTTATGCCCCTTCAGCATTTTGGCACTGGAGCATGTAGAAGAGTAGAGAAGAAAAAACTCTCAAAGACTTCACACTTTAGAAAAATCCACTCAGCTAATGTATCGGATTGCCTTCTGTTGCTTTTCCCACTGGAGACATTTGTTCTTGCAATATCTCCAGAACACTTTCTGAAAGACCAACTTCTAGGGATTGTTTTCTCAACTAAAAGCAATGTCTTGAAGAAAGATTCTTGAGTAAATCACCCCAACTCTAATTTCCCTTTCTTAGCTTAAGTTCCAGTCCCAGTAGTAGAGAACAAGCCTATTAAAGACTTGAATATTGGTTTGACTATAGTTCTCAGAGGCCAGCTCTCATCTTTGGGGCACTTAGCCAAATGACCAATTTTGGTCAGATGATTGACAGAGATACCATTCAAGACTATGTTTCTTTGGAATATAAATCTCATCCTGTTATGAGTTTATTTATGGAGGAACTATCTACATATGGTTTGCATTCAAAAAGTCTGTTCCCTTCCCTATAACTTACATTAGCTGTTGACCCACATTCAAGGTTTTGGTTATCAGGTACCAGGCCCTAAACAGCCTGAGACTAGCATATCTGTCAGATCACCTTCCCCATTAAAGACACCGAGGTCCTCTCTGTGAGTCAACAATTGTTGAATGCTATCTAGCAGCTGCTTGTGGGTGATCCTTCTTGTGGGAGGTGCCCCTGCTCTGGATTGCTTTCCACCCTGAAATTGGGGAGGTGCCTACTAGAACATCTTTAAGGCACCTGTTGGAAGCCCTTCACCAGGCCTTCCCAAAATGAATGTTGGAAAATGTGTGTGTGGGGGGGGGGGGTTCACCGCTCCCTCCATCTTTTTAATGAATATCTTTCAAAGACTATTATTTTATATTGTTTTAATATATTGTTTTACTATGCCTTTGATTTATGTTTTTAATGCAAACTGTTTTGAAATGATTCAGCACAGAAAGCAGTGTAAGTATTAAGTAAAGAAATAAGTTTGCTCCTTTTTTCTATCAGTTTAAAATAAACTCCGCATGAACATCCGTGCATCCTTTTCCCCAGATACAACCCTTTTTAAGCACATTCTCATTCTCTCTCTTAAACAACTTCCCCTAACCAATGGTCACACAGCCATTCCTTCTACAAATCATTCCCAAAGCATTTGAAAACCAAGCCACACTTTCTCCACATGTCCACACCATCTACAAATCAAAACCATATTCAACGTGCTGTTGGCCATGCGCTTGCAACACTGCTGTTCTGTGAGGGCATCTTCAGCTAAAGTTCAGTCAGCCCAAGTGCAGGGAACACCACCCAAACAGTGTCCCCCTCCCCCCACTTTCTTTGCTTCAAACTTGCTGATTTCAGGGTGCAGGGTCTTGCTGGTTGTATTGCTCCATAAATTAACAAACAGCCTTCTCCCGTCCTTCAAACAAATAACTTTATTGCTCTTCCGATCTGCAGATGTTAACTACCAGACGAAATGCACAGAAATAGAAATGGATTTGAATTTGTCCACTTCTATTTCTATGCCTTTCGTTTGGTAGTTGGCATCTTCCTCCCGATAGGCTGACATGAATTAGTTGCAAAGCAAGACTGATTTTTGAAGCAGTCAAAAGTCAGCCTCAGTAGCTGCAGATCAACATTACAGGTGAAGTGTGTTGTCTATGCAGGCCTACCTGAGAAACTGGTT
This sequence comes from Candoia aspera, assembly GCF_035149785.1. NCBI lineage: Eukaryota > Metazoa > Chordata > Lepidosauria > Squamata > Candoiidae > Candoia > Candoia aspera. Next base: position 12,925,708 of record NC_086156.1, on the reverse strand, counting down.
CCAGTTGAATGGGGGATGAGAAATGGAGCCCTTGGCCATTCTTCTCTGGGGTGCCACAGGGCCCAGTCCTCTCCCCCGTGTTATTTAAAATCTATATGAAGTCGGTGGGGAATTCATTCATCAGTTTGAGGGGAGGCATCATCACTATTCCAGATGGTCATTTCTACCTTAGACCAAGCCGGTGATGCAGTAGATGCCCTGATCAGATGCTCGAAGGCTGTAAAGGAATCGGATGGGATGAAATAAGTTGAAATTTTATCCCAGCAAAATGGAGTGCCTGTTCATTGAGAAACCACCTTGTTCTCTGGGGGCTTCCTTGTTGAGTCTTGCTGGGGTCACACTCCCCTTGAAGGAGTAATCGTATTTGACTTCTACTGGAGTGGCAGGTAGTGTTAATGTTTGAGGGACCCTGTGTCAATATTTAGATTATTGTAATGTGTTTAACATGGGGCTAGCCTGAAGACATCTGGGAAAATGCAGTTGGTACAAAATGCAGTTGCTCACATGCTGGTAAGTGAAAGAGGTTTAGCAACAGTATGGATGGGCTGGGTTGATCATTAACAGGTTTCCAAATTCAATGTAAGGAGCTGGTTATCACCTAAAGCCCTATATGGTTTGGGTTCAGGTTATCTACCAAGTGCAATCTATTTTCCAAGTTCAAGCACATCAGGAGGTAATGTTTTGGATTCCTTCTGCATAGAAGATTAGGTGGACCCAGAGGTGGGATTCCTTGGTGGTAACCCTATTCCTTTGTAATACACTGCCCCTGAAAATCTGGACGGCCTTATACTGCTCACTTTCTGGTCAAAACTCTGCTGTTTTAGAGGACATTTGGGGCATGAGATCTAATGAGTGAACTGTTTTATCTTAATTTTAATTAGCTTTAATTGTACTCTAACTTTTTTCTTTATATTCTGTTCTTGATGGCAAATATGTTAAGCTATTGTTAGATTTAGTATTACTGGCTCGCCATCCACAGTACTGGTTAAATGGGCAGGATATAAATCCCACAAATAAATAAATAGGTTCCACAGTCAAAATGCAATTACTGGAAGGCATTTTTTTTTTCAAATATTCCAAGGGAATCAGTCTTCCTGTAGTTTTTTTATGGAGTGGGGGATGCCTTTGAGTCAGTGATGACTCCTGGCAACTGCCTGGACAACTCCATGCAGTTTTCTTGGCAAGATTTTCCGAAGTGGTTTGCCATGGCGTCCTTCCTAGGGCTGAGAGAGAGGGACTGGCCCAAGGTTACCCAGCTGGCTTTGTGCCTAAGGCAGAACTAGAACTCATGGTTTCTAGCCTGGTGCCTTAACCCCTACACCAAACTGGCTCTCAACTGTACCTACGCTCTGTTATTCCATGTCCTGCCCTCTGAAACAATAGAGAACAGATCGTGACCTTCTTCTGTGTGACTCCTTTTCAGGTATTTGAAGATATAATATAATATTGCCCCTCAGTCTTCTCTTCTCAAGCTTACACGGATCCATCAATCTCTTTTCCTGAGACCTAATTTCTGGTCCCCTGGTGTGCCTCCTTGCCCTTCTCTGAACCTTGCTGCATCTTATGGGAGAAGGACCTAAAAAAAGTTCCATTTTGAAGATGTATTCAGCAGTCAAGTCAAGCATGAGAGATGAACTGTGGCTATGGATGTCTATGATTCCTTGTAGTGAGGAGTGTGAGCTGGTTCTCCTTCCCAACTTGATGGTCCCCAGGTGTGGTAACACTACAGTTCCTAGCTAGCATAGCTGAGGAATCCTGGACTTTGTACTGCCAACACACAGGGGCTGGAAGGAACCAAGCTGCAGTGTCTTTATTTATTTAACAGGTTGCAAGATGTCCTCTTTAACATATTTTTATCCTAGTTGAGTGACTCTTTTTTCTTTACTAAATATTTCAGCTCATTTATGAGATGCTTCAGTTTAACTTGTCAGGAATGCTTTAATAACTGAGAAGTGCTTACATAACCCCATTCCTTTTTAAACAAATGATGTAGTTAGCTCAGCTAAGAACAGGCCACTCTGCTCCCTTAACCAGCTAGAGAATAGCTGTTGTGTATGAAGGCAGTTTTTACAGCAATATACATTTTACAGTCTTGGCTGATGTTTACAGGAATGTGGTAATGGAAGTCAAAGGCACACAACAACAGCACACATAAACATACAGACACTTCATTAAGGCAGTTAAAGACCTAGTGGCTTTGTTTACACATGCCAGGTTTTTGTTAATCTTGTTAGGATTGTTAGTTTTTGTTTTTCAAGATGTTTGGGATATGTTGTGTGAACTCAGCTATTCTGACTAGTCTGTGGCTTCATGTTTGATATGAACCCAGAAGATGGATTCAGGAATTTGGGAATTACAGGTAGTCCTCACTTAACAACCAATTGTTTAGTGATGGTTCAGACTTATGACTGTACTGGAAAAACTGACTTATGACCAGTCCTCACACTTACAACCATCACAGCATCCCTGCGGTCATGTAATCACAATTTGGGCACTTGGCAACCAGTTTGCATTTATGACTGTCGCAGCATACCAGTGCCATGTGTTTGCCATTTTTGACCTTCCCAGCCGGCTTCTGGAGAGCAAAATCAATGGGGAACCATGTCATTTGCTTAACAACCACGTGGTTTGCTCAACACCTAAAGTGATTTGCTTAATGACCACCACAAAAAAGGTCATAAAATTGGGTCAGATTCACTTAGTGATCACTTCACTTAGCAACCAAAATTCTGGTCCCAATTGTGGTCATTAAGTGAGGACGACCTGTAGGTTAAGGAGAACCATCACAGTGAAACTTTGCTTATTTCTTTGTGCTTTCTTGGAAATTAGTTGGCAATGGTTTTTATTTAAAAATCTGAAAAAAAGACCCTTGATGTGACAATTTAAACAGTGTACAACCTGAGAATCTTACCTTTGGTTGCTGGTGTTAGTTGGAGAGGAGGTGGAGATATAAGCAGTGTTGTCAAAGCAACATAAGACATAAAAGGACTCAACTGCGCCATATTTGTTAGAGCCTGATTGTCTACAAACTAAAGCCAGTGATGAGTGAGATGGCACAAGCAACTTGGCCACTTAGAAAATCATTGCCCTCCTTCAGAATCAAACTTATTGAACAAAAGTTCTCTGCGAATTTTAATTCAGTGGCTCTAACTTAAAACTTCTTTTGGGGATTTTTTTTGTTGTTGTTCTAGGAGAGATTGCTGTACTCAAGATGTTAATTTTAATAAAAGGGGGGCTATTCACAGGGATATCCCCTGGGGAGAGTCAAAAAATCAAGATGGCAATCATGGTGGCAAGACTGAAGCACTGCCCCTTTTTTACATGCATCATGACATATGTAAAAAGGGATGGCGCTTCAGTCACATGGCCACCATCTTGACTTTTTGACTCACCCCCATGGACACCCCTGACTATTCAAGAACTTTCATAATTTTTGTGATGTTATAAAGCAAGAACAAAATATTACAAAGCTTTGGGAAGTGAACAAACCCACTGAAGCATCAAATCTTTAGTGCAGGAACCAGACTGATTGATTGGTTGATTGACTGATTATGTGCCATCAAATCATTGTCAGCTTTAGCAACCACATAGATAGATTTTCTCCAGGACAATCTGTCCTTAACCTGGTCTTTCAGGTTTTCTAAAGGTGCACTCGTCACCACTGTAGCTGAGTCCATCCACCTTGCTACTGGTCATCCTCTTGTCTCTTTCCTTCCCCATTTCCCAGCATTAAAGTCTTCTCCAGAGAGTTAGGTCTTCACATAATGAGTCCGAAGTAGGCTAATTTGAGTCTGGTCACTTGTGCCTTGAGTGAGAACTCTGGGTTGATATCTTTGATGATCCATTTGTTTGTTTTTTGGCTGTCCACAGTATTCTCAGGAGCCTTCTCTAACACCAAAGTTCAAAAGTGACAATACTCTTCCAATCCTGCTTCTTTAAAGTCCAACTTTCATTAAAACTCTAGCAATTTTAAACAAAACACAGCAAGTGAGGATTTCTAATGCATTGTTCTCAGTTGAAAACAGAGATCTTAAAAATCTAGGGAGATGACCAGTGATTTTTTTAGCTTTGCCTATGAAAACCTGTTGCTGGAATTTAGCGAAACATTCCTCTGCCTTTCTGCATATTATTAAGAATTCGGTTTGATGGCTCACCATCATGGGTGGAGTACACCAGATTGGTAAAATCTGCTCTGGACAGACTGAAAAATGAGTAACAGACACCATAAAATCACATTGAGAAGAACAGAATTATAGAGTCAGAGCATAGCACATTTCAGAATGAATAGAATTAGAGTAATCATTTGGATGGGTTAGAGGCCAAAAATAAAAGCCTAATAAATTCCAAGAAAAATTAGATTACTGTAAGCTATTAGAAATTAAAAAGCTATATAAATCACAATGATACAATAAATGGCATTTGGATAATAGCGTTTGACCGATTAAATTAGATTTCACTTTGTAGAAAGCTTCTGGAAAGAAAAAAAAAATCACAGCACAATAACATCAACCCCTACCTCCCTTCCCCTGATAGAAACAATTACTGCAAGAATCCATGAATAATTTTAGGAAAATATTTGCATGCATAATTTTGGACATTTTGTTACTTCGTCAGTTCTGTCTCTTTTGGCAAAGATGATCAAAGGCAGGCTCTATAATGCATGGCTGAATTTTTCCTGGATTGTATCACTTCAAACTGGAAAAGGAAGCACACAACTGTTTTGTTAATTGCTTCTTAATATGAAGAAGAAGGAGAAAAAACCTTGCACACAGAAAGCTCACACCTCAGGGAAAAAGCTAGATGATGACTTGTAACATCTATTTTCTAGGTGCAGAAAAAAGATGGTTTTTGTTTTCAATGAGGATGCATTATTTAATCAGATGCTCATCCACAATCCTTTCCTGTGGGGACAGATCAAGCAGAAATAATTTTCTTGCCTGTAATCACACTGCTTTTGTGACACTTTAAAGACACACAAATTTACTATGATATTGGCATAAGCATTCCCATGTCATTTGGTTTCAAGGTGATTTCCAGTTATTTTCTTACAGCTATAGGCACAACATTAGTTTCTACAGCTGCACTAAAAAAAATCAGATTATAGCAGTGTTGCCTGAATCTTACATTAATGCTTATTATTCAGTAATAAATTGATATTGTGCTTCTATTTTCTTTACAATGGTATTAATAAAGTAACTTTCCACATCCACTTCCATCTACCACATTGTGACTTGAAGTCTATCTGACTGGAAGTGTCCCTGAAGGAGGGTTCAAAAAGTGAAGATGTTGGTCATAACCAAGTGATTGAAACCCTGCCCTTTTCAGTGCATGCCACAGCCAGCATTTGACTTTTTTGACCTCCCTTCTCCTCTGTGGACCTCCCATGTATAATCTAGCAAATTATGCTACCTGAAACAGTCATGTCAAATTAGTTCTCCACTACCCTATCATTATAAACTGAGTATTTCATTGCTCTGGAGCAGGGTTTCTCAACCTTGGCACCTTTAAGATGTGTGGACTTCAACTCCCAGAATTCCTCAGCCAGCCACTGTTTCCTGGATCTTCTGGGGGAAAAATATAATGGTGGCTGCCACCCAAAAAGAGGGCTGGTGCCACTGCTAGCTATCATTGTTAACTTAGTAAGTTCATCCATATCGGAAGATGCTTCCCAGTGGCATTTTCTGAGGCCAGGCCTCAGAAATCCATTTCTAATGTTAGTGTGTAAACATCAGGATTGCACACTGGGATTACAAATACCTCCAGTCCACATTAAGAGCGACCAAATGTTTACAATGATATTGGGAGTGGGCCCCAAAGAAAATTTCAGCCTCCAGAGCAAATATCCCCACACTCCATTCAACTCATGAAAAATGAAGTGGCCGAAATATTTATGTGCACACCACATCTTTGAGGAGATAACATTTCCTTTTAGTGGGATGCTTACAGTGAGAGGAAGTAATTGGTAGTAGAGGGGAACTGTGGTTGACTCTGCTCATCTTCTTCCACTCCAAATATTTCTTCACTTGTAATCTCATTAAGTGACATGAACAGCTGTGCCAAGTTGTTCTGGCAACTGGAATTTTTGAAGGAAATTAAATTTCGCAGTGAGGTATTATTAAGAGCATGTATGGATGACCTTGCATAATAATAAACCACATTGTTCAGAGAACACGTCTGTTTTTCTTCAGACAGCTGGGTGACATTCTGTGGCTGCTCCAAAATGTCACTCAGTAAATTCCTCAGAGGGGATTTATTTTAAAACTTTTAGACTGATTTGGTATTCAAGACAAGGTTTCACACTGTCCTCTCATGCATCACATCTGGTGACAATTGACTCCAGAGATCGATTTATAATATTGATCTCCTCCTCACCAACTCAAATTAAACTGGGGTGATCTGGCCAGAACTGGCATAGGTGATCTATGTTGAGGAGACACTGGGTCTGAGGACTAGACGCTGCAGGCTTAACCATGAAAAAGCAGAAAGAGCTACAGTTGGTTGATTAGCTTTATATTTGACGTATGCAACCTATTTGGATCTAAATTGCCTTCTGTAACTTCAGAACAGAATTTAGCTCTCTGTTGCCTCCTGCATTTCCCCAAAAGTCCATCTCTTAGGGCAATGCCTTAACTTAGTCCATTTACCCAATACGATCAACCCTAAGCAGTTCTGGGTTTCAGACAGTATTTCTTTTTCTTTTTTCTTTTGGTTCCCCTCCCCGCTATCCTATCTGGAGATATTTGGGGAGTAAATCATAGACTTTTGATATATAATCACTCTTCTCCTTCTGGGACCAGATGCAGAGCTCTGACCATGGAGGAGGAAATCCAGGGTCAGGAAAAAAAAAAATTCTCTAGGCTCCTCCACAAACATTAGGGCCAATCCAGGGTTTTCTAGCTCAAGTAGGAGAGAATATCTGTAGTTCAGGGTTGAACTGTGGAGTCCTTGGTGCGAGGGAGTGTGGGGTTTGCTACCGGTTTTCCAGCTTGGCTACCAAAACAATTCTGCAACATGTGTGCTGAAGCACTGAGACAGGCAGTTTCCCATTGGATGGAATTCCTGACTTTTCCTAGCTCCTAGTCCCCTGTTCCTCTCCCTTCTCTGCTGACCAAGGTGCCATACATCTCACTGGCATTTCACCAGTTGGTTTGACTGAAGAGTTATTGGATTTTTTTAAAAAAATTCTGGAATAAAATCTGCTGAAACAAACATGGTGAGGTGATGTTCAACTATTTATGGCCAGGTTAGGAAACAACCTCCGCAAATTGGACTGGACCTTTACTTGACTTATAGAGACTATAGCAACAGGCCCTGTCTTCCCTTCTCTCCCTCTTCCCCCCACTGAATTAGGGTGGAGCCAGTCTGAGCTTCTTTCTCATGCTTTCTGTTTAACAGGCTTAGTGCATGCTTTTGTTTTTATAACGATTTCTGCATATTTTCTCCAAGATCATCTCTGTGAGTCTCTATAGGTGACAATGAGGATGGAGACAGGATACTGACTGATTTTTACATTCTATTATTGATCCATCAAAGAGAATAGCAGCTGCCTGATAGAAAGATTTGATTATGTGCCATCAACTTGTCATTGACTCTTCGCAACCACATAGATTTTCTCCATAATGATCTGTCCCTAACATCTATGGAATGGCACAGTAATAGTCCTGAAAGTTTGCTGGAGCAAATATGCTGTCTGTTGGATCTCTCTTTCCCTCAGTCCATCATCATCATCATCATCATCATCATCATCATCATCATCATCATCATCATCATCATCATCTAAACTTCGCTTGGGAAGAAGATAAAACAACCTAGCCAATTTTGAGCAGGAAGCATGCTAAGAGATCTGAAGCATCAAGGACCATCCTAGCTGTCCACCATGCCCGCAGCCCAGAGAAAATGGGAGACCAGATACAACACTGGTTGAAAGCATTTTCCTCCCATTTATTGAAGGATACTTAGACATCTTCTACATTACCACACTGTGGAGGGATTCATTCTTTCTTATCCAGTGAAAGCATTACATACTAACCACATTTCTGCTAGAGAGGAACAACTCAGACTCTGCAGAGGATGACATAACACTGATGTCAAAGAACATCTCTTTGCTGGAGCAAGGGAAGGACGGGACACATGGAACATCCTAAATCACTTTTGTAGCCTAATCAGAAGGTTAGGAATCTACTGTAACTGTTTTGTTTGTTGTTGTTTATTCATTCAGTCGCTTCCGACTCTTCGTGACTTCACGGACCAGCCCACGCCAGAGCTTCCTGTCGGTCGTCAACACCCCCAGCTCCCCCAGGGACGAGTCCGTCACCTCTAGAATATCATCCATCCACCTTGCCCTTGGTCGGCCCCTCTTCCTTTTGCCCTCCACTCTCCCTAGCATCAGCATCTTCTCCAGGGTGTCCTGTCTTCTCATTATGTGGCCAAAGTATTTCAGTTTTGCCTTGAATATCATTCCCTCAAGTGAGCAGTCTGGCTTTATTTCCTGGAGGATGGACTGGTTGGATCTTCTTGCAGTCCAAGGCACTCTCAGAATTTTCCTCCAACACCACAGTTCAAAAGCATCAATCTTCCTTCTCTCAGCCTTCCTTATGGTCCAGCTCTCGCAGTCATATGTTACTATGGGGAACACCATTGCTTTAACTATGCAGACCTTTGTTGTCAGTGTGATGTCTCTGCTCTTAACTATTTTATCAAGATTTGTCATTGCTCTTCTCCCAAGGATTAAACATCTTCTGATTTCCTGCCTGCAGTCAGCATCTGCGGTAATCTTCACACCTAGAAATACAAAGTCTACTGTAACTGTTGCAAAAGGCAAACCATGTACTATACTCTACTTTGTTCAGTTACGAAGGGCAGATTGCTGCATACAGCAAGACTTTGCTGAGACCAGTTCCCAACCAGTGAAAAGTATATGATGATAGAAAGAAATAACATTTGGTGACTGGTTATGAGAAAAAGAAGATGGAGGGCAAATTAAACAGTGCAAAACAGCACCAATATCTTTCCATCCTGACTACTGCAAGTCTCAGTCCAAAAGGGCAGTGAATATCTCAGCAGCTCTAACATAGTGGTCCCTTTTTTAATATGAAGTTTTGGATGGAAAAATGACACTCACTGGAAACACAATGAGTTTTGCCATCCCATTCTCTATCTGTGTAAAGCTGGAAGTATCACCTTATGTAACTAGGGCTGAGTTCTTCTATAATGTTGCTGATTTTTTATTCAAAGTGAAATTTACAACATCAGTGCCCATTCATCAAATGATGTAATTTCTTGTGATCAGCCCTATGCATGCAAATTGTATATAAATCATATATGCAAATCAGACATTAAAATTGTGAAACAGACCACACAGGCCTTAAAAGAATAAGATATTCAGATATTGAAGAAAGGGAGCTGGAGTTCTAAAAACAGTGTTTGCTTGATACATTTGCTCTGAGACCAGTTCTGTCATTAAAGGTTTTTCTTCATTTGGTGATCTGGAAATGGAAAGCTGGAGAGGGCAGGTTTTCATAAAAATATACCCCTTGGGTTACCTCTTCTGTAACCACCACTGCTTGTCCATGACCCTAGCTGATGAAGGACCCATTTCTCTCCCATGCAGTGCAAAAGATTCAGGGAGAAATAGCAGGCGTTGAAACATCCTCTAAGAAAAATGGGCCCCTCCAGGGTCAGGATGGAGATCCACTTCACCTTCTGAAATGTCATTCCCAATTTTGGCATGTAAGCATAGTTCACTAAAGGGATGAATATATGCCTACAAAATGTTTACAGTTATGTATGCTGATTATTCACTGACTATATTGAAATTTCAGAATTTCAGTGTGTTTACTATGGCTAGAGAGTTGGTTTTAAAAGGATGGTTGTTGCTGCTGTTGTTAATCAAAGGACTTGAGCCAAGAACTTCATTGTCTGGAGCTGGAACCTTATTCAATGATTTATTTGCACGGTTATTAGAATCATAGCATTGGATAGGGCAATTTGGATTCCTGATCATTGCAAGAATTCAAATTAAAGCACCTTTGACAGGTAACAAGTAGCCTTGGTCTGCACACATATCAAGAAGGTAAATTTGCTATCTCTCTTGGTGATTGGTTCCACCATTGAATTGCTCTTATCATTAGGATGTTTCTCCTAGTGTTCACCTGCAATCTGCTTTCCTGAAACTTAAGAGCATTATTCTATACCACGGACTCTGGGATGATGCAGAACAAGGTCTGGCTTTCTTCTGAATGATACCTTTTCAAGTATTTGAACAGTGTAATTATATCCCCCCACTCTTCAATTTATCTCTTTTCATAGAACTTAGTTCCCAGTCCCTTGATCATCCTCACTGACCTTCTTTTCACCGCTTCTAGATTTTCTGAATATTTCTTAAAAGTGCCCAGAACTGGGTCTAACCAATGCAGAATCCATTGGAACTATTATTTCCTGCAATCTGAAAACTCTGCTTGTGCTTGCAGTTTAAAATTGCATATTTTTTTTTAGTAGCCATGTTGTACCAACAACTCATCTTCAGTTTCTGATCAACTATAATCCCAATATCCTTTTTCAGCCATTTTATTCCTCATCCTGTATCTGTGCATTTTATTTCTTTTTTTCTCAATGAAAAATGTTGCATTTGTTTTTATGAAGCTTCACCCTGTTATTTTCAGCCCATTTGCTCATCGGGATCGATATCGTTTTGAATGTTGTTTATATCTTATAAAGTATCAGCTATCTCATCCAGTTCTATGTCATCTACAAATCTCTTATTTTTTTATCTAGGTCATTAATGAAAATGTAGAGGAGTGTTGGGTTCAGGCTTGAACCTTGCGGCACCCCACTGGATGCCTCATTCCAGTTTTAAAGGACTTTGGGCATATACTAGATTAGTCGCGTAAAGACATATATAGATTACAATAAGCCAAGAAGCAGGATACTTCTAGTCCCATTCCACATAAGATGCCAGGAGCCTGTCCTTCTATTATTGCCTGGTTAATAAAACAGCATTGCCACCTCTGCAGGATCTAACTTATATCTTTCTCTGAACCTCACAACATAGAAACACAACATATCCCTGCCACCGTACCTTCTTAACCCAGCTGAGATGCATTACCTTAACTCAGTTCTGATATATCTTTTATATACATGCCTTTTTTTATTTATATATGCTTTATATAAATGCCTTGTTTTATGATTCAGGTCCTTGCTACAGAAAAGGGGTGTTCAATAATCTGGATTCAAAGAGCAAGTTGGGGTGGGCACCTGTCCACAAGTCCAGGAAAGATGGAACTAGTCTTTCAAGTTTCGCAAACAGGTGCCTCCTGAACCCTCACACATTTTGTCCTTCAAAGCTGGGTCTCTGCACAGCCCTACCACAAAAAACACTGCTGACCAAGCTCTTACATTACTAAAAACATGAATTCTACCACTGGTTGAGATGATTTTCTTCTTCTTCTGGATACTTCTGCAAGCTTTCTTATACCTTTTTACAGCATGCCTATTTGTCTTGTGTGTCTTTGGGACATGTGTACAAAATAATACCTAAGATCCAAGAGTGGGTCATACTTAGTAACATTAAACCTTGTTCTTGTCTAAGCATCCTTCAGTTCCCTTTCACAATAAGACTAACTACTGAAGGTTTTCATGTAGGATAAATGCTTTGGATCTGGCTTTCTTGAAGTCTTGGCTTCTTTGTCTTGCCCAGGGCTATGGCAGAGATGATATTCACCCCCAGAGACCAAATGAACAAAAAAAGGACTTCAACACACATGGGAAAGATGTTTAATTAACAAAAAGAAGCAGGGAGAAAATGCCATGGTGCCTGGAGATGGTTTGAATGCCAGACAGAGGCTCCTGCCAAGATCTTCTCATGTAACTTCACCATCTTTTCATTTCCCCCTAGCGATGATGGGCCAACATCTAGAGACCAAAAGATTTCTACGTCATTTGCAATAGTAAATACAACTGCAGATGGATATGCTGCTACCTGCTCCAGGTGGATTCTATCCCTCATCGATTTTTGGAGCAGGCACTTACATTAACTATTTTGTTGTTGCTTTTTAAATACTGTGTGCAAATTTCATTTTGTAGTACTTAGCATAGCTAGAAGGCCTGAGCAAGTTTCTTGAGATTCATGTGAAACACAGTTTTAAGGCAGTTTCACCTATCAAGTGCAATGCATTTACATTGGAATTAATAAAGTGTTAAAGACAACTTCTTTCTGGGACCTGCTTAATTCATTTCACAACTGAAATGGAGAAACAAATAGATTGTATCACTCCAGCATGTCAGGGATGGTCACCTTTGTGCATTTGGCTTGCCGACTCCCTGCAAGTAGAAAATTAGCACATTGAAAATGAGCTAATTCAAAAACTGTTATCCTCAGCTCTCAGAGTTTTTAAAATTATTATTATTATCATTATCATTATTATTATTATTAATTTGCAAAAGGTATTTGTGATATTCTGGATGCGGCATTACAGACAAAAGAGGCCTGTTTGGTTTTTTTTAAAGAACACTTTATTAAAGCATTTTCAAAATATACATAAAAACTAAAAAGATTGAAACAAAGAAGCCTACAAAGAAAAAGAAACAGAACTAAAAAGGTGTGAAAAAACACAAAACAAGCTACTGCAAAGTGACTTCCGACTTCCTATAACAGAGTTATACATAAATCAATATCCTCTCAATATCATCTCTTACTCCAATTCATATTATAGTAAACATTATTTCTATAAAGCGTTTAAATTCTCATTATTGCATTCCCTTCTAAAACAAAATTACCCTCCCAATTAAAGAAAAACATAAACCCCTTCAAACATAATTTGGAACCTAGTATAGTAACAAACTCCACCCTTCTTCACTATAATTTACTCCTATCTGCCAACTAAACTAACATTAACCAAAAATATAAAAATTACCCAAACAGCACAAACATTTATCTAAACCCTTAAAAAACCACCCTGATGACCACATTTAAACAATAACCTAGGCATTTACCAAAAATGTAAGAATTTTCAAAACAGCTTAACCATTTATCAAACCTTCAAGAAACCATCCTGATAAACACGTTTAGATGATTATCCCACTTCAAAGTAAACCAAGGCATTTTCATGTCTCAATATGATGTACAGAGTTTTCTTCTTGTCAATTTCAAATTCTACAACCTGCTTTAAAAAGCCCAAATATTTCTCCAAAATCTTCCAGTCTCTAGAGTTTAATTCTCTTTCTTGATCATGGTGTGGTGGCAACACTGTCTTCTTAGCTTCAACTTTCAACAACTCAATTTTCCTTTGACTATTTAAACAAAAGTCACCAATTCTCATCTTTTTATTTGGAGAAACCACTTTACTCTTAAGGTAGTTTTCAGCCTTATCAGTTTCCCTGGATTCTTGTGACAATTTGGACTCCACAAATTCTGAGAAATGCTCCAAGACTTGAATAACAGCATTGCAGAGATGTTTAAATATCAAATTAATTTCCTCCATGTTTCTTAACAGTAAGATAGATTATGGTGCCCTCTAGTGCCTCAGGAAGGTAAAGTCATTAACGCTGTAACTGAACGCCTTTTTATCTCCATGTGGCCAATCAGGAAAATAAAATGTAATAACAAAAAACAGCTCAAGCCGCCATTGTCCATCAGAAATCCAAAAAGAGGCCTGTTGTAATGGTATGTGGGAATGATCTTGGGAGACCTGACAAAGAGATGCAACCAAGGGAATGGTCAGATAAAAGGCAGCTTAGCCCACAGTGGGAATGTGGATGGGGCAAGAGGCTTGGAAGAGACTCTCCCTAGTTTCTTTGGCTATAAAAGAGATGGGGGAGAGATGAACTTTCAGACTTGCAAGATTCAGTTAATGTAGCTTTACAATTAAGTAGAATTAGCTCATCTGGTCATGTTTCTTGTCTGGTCTACCTTGTAAGCCTGACACTTTTTCAAGACTAGACCATGTCAGGAATGCCACAAACCACTTCTGATTCAGAAGATTAATTTCTAGAAAACTGTCAGTCCACCCCTAAGCAGTCAGATCACTGTGATCCAGAATAGAATGGTAGGTTTTGTACATCCTAATGTCACTGAATGCATTGGAGTGGAACAAATCTGATTGTAAGTTCTATTCAACAATGGGACAGACTGACTCATGAGTTGGAGACCCTCCTTCACTGGAGATGTTCAAAGAGAGATTGGGTGGCTATCTGTCAGGGATGCTGTAGTGTGAATTTCTGAACTGAACGAAGAGTTGGACTAGATAATCCCCATGGTCTCTTATAAAGTTCCTTAAATTTTATGTTTTTACAATTCATTTCATAGACACATACATTTTCCTTCTCATTAGGCTGCCCTAAATAGCTTAATTTGTTTCCTTCTTGAGGTGTTAGAGTAAGAGCTGCTGGAAATATTGAAGTGATTCCGGAGGCCTTGTTAGAAAACAAGTTGGCTGTTAGAATTTTTTTAAGTTTGTGTGCTTAACAAGAACATTATTATTCTCTTCACATTGGCAGACAAATTCAGTGGAGTGGACATGATGGATAGTACTGGAAAGTAATGGGCTGTATTCTTATAATATGCTTAACCTGGTTCCTAGATTAATCAATTTTCTGAGGTTGCGTGAACTAACCAAATAGGCAGGATTCTTACATGTCACCATAAAAACCTAACCCACTGATTCAAGATTAGTATGTCCTGCAAAGGAAGCTGCTAGGCCTTTATCATATTTGATTGCGTACGTTGTATGAATACAACCATGGTGTCAGCCTTGTGAGGTAGTCTAGACAAGAAGCACAGCCAGAAGTACTAGACTTATTTTATTGTAAGGTTACATTAACAGAATTTTGCAAGTCTAAAAGTACATTTCTCCCTCGTTGCTTGTACAGCCCAAGAAACTAGGGAGGGTCCCTTCTGAGATGTTTGCCAAGCACACATTCCTGCTGTGGATAAGCTGCCTCTTATCCAACCATTCCCCTAGCTGTGGCTCTTCCTCCTGTCTCCCAAGGTCATTCCCACATACCATCACCTCAAATGACAAGGGTGTATGGTTGCGACTATCTTTCTTGCACCTGTTCCAACATTTCTCAATGAAAGGAACCAAAGGCACACATTTAGCAGGTCTGTGCAAGAATTCCGCCTGACCTCATATTCCATCAAGCACTCATATGGGTTAGACATGCTTGTTTAACAGGGCAGAAGGAAATAATAACTATAGGTCCAGGCTAGACTGCTGAGAAGTGGCACCACTTCAGTTTGTGGGGCTGCTTCACAATGGATCAGATTCAATTCAGGACAGCATCATGGCTGCAACAAGGAACACATTTGACCTCAGAGCCTCCAACCAGAGCACCAAGATGGGTTGCTTTGCTTCTGTTAGTCATTTTGCTTTTCTGGGAAAGTGCTAACAAAAATGTATTTTGTACTAGGCACGTGCATTCAGAGATCATAAAAGTTCCTTGAGATGGCCAGTTTGACACAGCTCAGTTGTGCTGAGTCTCTGGTTAGGATCAGGGCTGCCTTTGCTGCAACGAACAGCCTCCAAGGGGCTCTGTCATGGAGGCATTGATCAAACCAAAGAGCTGCTTGGTGTTTTTATAGAAACCTAATTCACTCAAAGAACCTGACAAATTCAGTGAACAAGCTAATCCCACAAGTTATCCAAGACACTATTATGGTGAACAGTCTTGGCAAGAAGGAGGAATGTTGTTTTCTAACAAGGGCTCCAGAATCACTTCAATATTTCCAACAGCTCTTACTCTAACACCTCAAGAAGGAAACAAATTAAGCTATTTAGGGCAGCCTAATGAGAAGGAAAATGTACGTGTTCGTTCCTTGTGAGTATTTCAAAAGCAAATCACTGGTATGTATGCAATGAGGTTAGGAAAGGACAGTTATGAAACAGCCCTGGTGTTAATACTTGTAGACAATTCTGTTGTGTCAGGAATAATTTTGAAGCTTGATGCAGGCACTGCTTTTATAAAAAGAGATGTGGGAAAACATGCACACGTACTTTAATTCTCCCTGAAAAATCCCCACCTTTTCATACTCTGTGGCAGTATACAGAGAGTATACTTGGTGGGATGTGGTTTGCAAGGTAGTTTCTAGAGCAGAGATCCTGAGCATGAGCAGGCTTGGAATAAAATTGGGCTTTAGTTACTCTTCTGGAATATTGTTCAAAACGTGTAAAAACTGGTTGGTACTGTCCTTACAGGCAATGCTGCATGTGGCTGCATGTGGTGGGGCTAGTTTATACCATCTTTATCTATAAAAGCATTATTTGAACACTTTGATTGACCAAAGCCATGATGGTTGGTGAAGGTCAGTATTTATGGGTCCATTTAATGACAACCATAGAGTATGAAAGATTGTGATTTGGAATGTAAGAGGAATAAATAATAAAACACATGAATTAATGCATGAAAAGAAGCAGCAGCATAGAAATGTGTGCAGTGAAAAGGGAAGAATGCAACAGAGCTGAATGAAGACAGTCTGACCTTATGGAGTAGAGTTGATGAGAACATGCAGGGAAGTGAAGGTGTACGTTTAATTATGAATGAAAAGGCTAAAACTAGTGTTGGAAAGTATGAATTGATGCCATCTGGTTGTTATGGCTGCTTATGAAAGTAGGAATCCATAATTTGATGATAGCTACATGATATGCTCCAGTGAATGGTGATAATGGAAAAACCAGAGATGGCTTTGGGGAACAATTGTGCCACACTCTAAATTAGCACAATACAGGGAGAAGATTATTCTGTTAGGTGACATGAATGGGAATGAGACAAGAGAGTACAGAAAAAATGATTGGGCTATTCAAAGAATGAATGAGAATGGTGATTAATTGGTCATTGTTCATGCAAGGATGTTTTGTTTAAAATAGGTGATTTTAGCACAAGTCTATTCTTATGCATGCATGGCCAAAGAATGAATATAAATCTAAAAGCATTATTAATTTGATTGTTTATGATGAAAAGTTGAGAGAATCAGTGAAGTCTTCAAGGAGGATGAGAGGTTCTGAATATGGAACTAACCATTTCTTGGTAGTGTCAAGAGTAGACCTTGGAAAAAAATAGACATGGAAGGAAAGAAAATACAGGTAGTCCTCAAGTTATGACGGCAATTGGGACCGGAATTTCCATCGCTAAGTGACGTGGTCATCATTTGACCGCATCACTTGGCGATGGCAATCCTGGCACTCCCCGTTGCTGTTGTTAACCGAATCCCACCGGTTGTTAGTCAAGGACCCACCCCAATCCAAGCCACTCCTGGCTTGGCCCCTCCCAGCCCTGAGCTTCGGTTCTTCCAAGGTAAGAGACTGTCTCCCCTTCAACTCCCCCTAACCGCCTATTCCCCATGCAGCTCTAGGGTTGCTTGCCACATTGCAGCTCAGGGGTTTCTTGGCACACTGCAGCTCTGGGGCTACAAGAAGCCCTGAGCTACAGCAGAGCGTGAAGCTACCACCACCCCAGGAAGTCGCAGCCGACCCTGCCCTGCCCAGCCCAGCCTAGCCCAGCAGTGTGAAGCCCCCACCACAGCCATTCTTACTGCCCTGAGCTCCAATGCCCCTGCCACCTTGTGCTCCACCACCCCAGGTGACCTTTGCCATCTTCTTGCTTCTGCTGCTAATGAGGTGTGCCTGGCCTGGCCCTTTGTGAAGCAGCTGCTGGCCACGAGAGGCCTTCTTCCTGAGGTCTTGCAAGGAAACCACCATATACAACCTTGGGAAGGCCTTATGTGGCCAGAAGCTGCCTCACAAAGGGCCAGGCCAGGCGTGCTTGGTCAGCAGCAGGAAGACGAAGACGGCGAAGGTCAGCTGGGGGTGGCGGAGTGCAGTGCGGCGGGAGCCTAGGAGTGCAGGGCACCAAGGCAGAGATGCGGGAAGATAGGTGGGTGGGGTAGTTGAGGTGCCCCTCCAGTCGTAAGTGCAGGTGGGCTGCCAAATGCCTGAATTTTGATCACGTGACCGTGGGGGGCACTGCAATGGCCATAACTTTGGGGACCAGGCATAAGTAGCATTCATTCTGCACTATCGTAACTTCAAACTGAAGCTGAACAAATGGTCATCCCTCGAGGACTACCTGTAAGTCAAAGTAACAAAGTGAAAGTATAATGACTGCAGGAAGAGAAAGCATGGTCCTGAATAACCTCTCAACAGAATTAATGAGAAATAGATGGAAGGAAAGAGGATGCAGAAGTTGCTTGAAACAGAGTGAAAAGAGTTATGTTACAGAGTCCACATTCTTTTCCTTTGTTTTCTTATGGGGTTGCACATATGGATGCCTTCACACCCCTTTCCCACGTTCTCTCCTTCAGCACTAACTCAGGCCCTTCCTTTCCTCTTTTTCCCTCTTCACCATCATTGCTGTGATGCTGCGATGATTGAAGCGACAGGAACTGGTTGTTCCTTTATTCCTGCGTTCCACAACAGGACCACAGAACCCTTGTAGGAAGGAAGAACTGATGGAAACAAAGGAGTGTCAGTCACTGAAAAATTGTGCTTTGCTTCAATGTATATATAAAGTATGTTTGTTTGTTTTGGTTTTTTCTTTTTTTTAAGTGAAAGGGAACTTACAGTATTGTGGGCACAATATGGAAAGGAAAGGAGCGTAAAGTTCACCCAGCCTGGACAGAAACTGAAAAGATGGTCACTAGGAGATATTAGGACGAAGCAGAGGGATGTTGGCAGAAGAGGTGGGGAAAATATAGTGGTCAGAGAATACCGGATTCTGTGGTCTTCATGGGCCGTATTTAGATCAACTGGAATATTATTTTAAAGAAAAATAAAAAATAAAAAATGGAAGCTGCTGACCAGTTAAGAACATAGCAGCCCAGGATGTAATGGCTGTACAGTCAGTGATCAGCCAGTGGGCGAAGAGAGCATGCCAGGCCCTATTGCTAATTACAGCTGGGGATGTCTCTAGAATAGTAGACCAACAGCAGGCAAGAAGAAAGTGTAGATCTGGCCCTCTCTTGATTGGAAGAATCCAGTTAATGTTCCCCTATTGAAAGGGAAATAGACTATAGACCAGAGTTTCTCAACCTTGGCAACTTTAAGATGTATGGACTTCAACTCCCAGAATTCCTAGCCAGTATGTTAGGAGTTGAAGTCCACTCATCTTAAAGTTGCCAAGGTTGAGAAACACTGCTATAGACTATAGCAAATATAAGCCAGAAGTTACAAAATTATTCTATTCATTTCATGGGTAGGCCTGTATGTATGCATTAACAGTGTTCTTAAACTAAAAATAAAGAATGAAACTTCCCTCTTTAATGTGAAGTTGCCCAAATTTAAAATAATTTTTTAAATAAATCATGATCTCCCAGGGAACTCCTAGTGACCTCTCATGGAACCCGAGGGTGTCCACACCCATGTATTAGTCAGTATGCCAAGCTGGGTTTCAGTCTTCAGCTCATTCAGCATCTGTACATTTTTTCTAAGAAAAAGATCTGCAGGGAAAATATATGTATTTTCATGCTTGTGACACCCAATAACTGCATTGTTGTGAAAGCTGCCCTTTTCCTCACATGTGCATTTCAGACTTTGATTTTAGCTAATTCAAGCCATTTTCCTGACCATTCTATATATGCATTTGGGTACATTTTTTCCTTCACTGCACATTTTCCTATAAAATTGTTGTGCATGTGTACAATGGCTTGTATTTTTATTGAGCCTCAGTGTGACTTTTGTTGGATTTTGTTTTAATGCAATTCTTTATTTTTGTTTGTTCACTGTCCAGAGTTTCTTGGATAGATGGATAGTTAGATAAGTTAGATAAATAAATCAAAATTTTGGATTGCAGGAAACTGGAGAAAGTACAGCAGTTAGCCTTTTAATGTATTCAATCTGCTTTCCATTTCAGGAAATGCGTATTGGCTAAGCTTTCTTTAATGAGCTGTCCCCCCTCTCTCACTTCTCCCCACAGTATAAAAACATTGGCATTGTTACTTAATTTCCCATATCAGTAATTGGCCAGGCATTATCATCCTTAAAAAACTTCAAGATGGTGGCTGACATTCATTGTTGGAGACAGAATGCCACCTATTACCAATTATTGCTCTTACTATAATACAATTACTATTAAATACCAATACTATTATTGCTATTAACTTAGTAATACTATTATCAACCTATTACCCCACTTTTATGTGCCAGCAGCCAGAGTAAGCCAGTTCAAATGAGTAGAAATAACATGTGGTCCAATCATTCTTAGACTGTTATTCTTCAGACATTAGCTGAATAAATTAAGATACTTAATCCTCTATTACATAATGCTACAATTACTACAAATTTAGTCTAGCATGTCAGGAAGGGATTTTCATTACTCTTTGTAGTGAGCGATTTAATGCTCCTCTTTAGCGCACTCTAGTCTTGGAGGTACAAGCATCACAGTGCCCTCTGGTTGACATGTACATGAAAAGAGGTCTGTGTCTGTACAGGCTCTTTCTGAGCTATTTTTCCTAAAGTATTTCCCTGGCATTGAAAATCATTTGGAGAGGGTTGCATTCAGACCCTGTTGGAACAGCAGCAATTTTCCATAGAACAAGGCCATGGGAGCTGTCCTGGGTCCTGGACAGCCAGAGTTGGTTGCTGTCCTGAAACCTACACTAGCTTCACTGCTCACTACCCTATTTCATTCCAACTTCCTTCAAGTCTTTCGCAGCATCCTACAGATGTAAAGCCTGGGTGGGACAGGCTTCACAATCTCTGAGCTCAACCCAGAAATTTCTTTTTTGCAAGCACTCATAATTGTAGGATTCCTTCACATCTGTATTTACCTGCTAATTTACCTGCTAATCTACTTGTGGCATTTGGAACAAGGGTTTTATCTGGACCGATGGGGTCAGTTGCAGTTTACTTCATTTTTCCCAGAATGGGAAAACCCCAAATTAGAATCAAAGCCTACACCCTCTTCCTCCTTCTATTCAAGTCTTCCTAAAAAGGAGAGAATGGGGCGAGTCCCTAACTACTAAGCAGATGCCATGGAATGAAGTCGGATGTGTTTATTTATTTACTTTAATGATTGTCCTAATCAATAAATAGCTCAACTACATCTGAGTTTCAACATACGTTATCTAGTTGTACTGCCTGAGCAGACTCAGTATCCCAGCCAACACTGTCTTAAGAAACTGTCCCACTCAACAAGTCATCTAAATGTATGGAGATCTCAAAGTAGGGAAAAACTGGGATTGGGGTACTTTCTTATCTCCATATGTTTGTATGTTGGGAAAATGAGATTCAGAACACTTTCTTACCTTCACAGCCTTCTTATGTTCAGGCAAGAGGTCTAAAAGAAAGTGATGCTTATATATGCACCGTACTTGAACACATGTGCAGTGGCCAGTGTGATTCACCCTGTTTTATTCAGGTCCTGGATTATGCAGAGGTGCTATTCAAGTTAAGCCATATCTTAACTCTCCTTCAGACCTTCTGCCTAAACACATGGCATTTTCTTTCCAATGGAAGCCTCTGTTCCATTTGAGCTGGAATAAGCTGGTGATCACTGAATTTAGCCTAAAGAAGAGAAAGGAATGTGGTGGATGTCCCACCTTTTTCTTCTTCCTTCTCCTATAATGATGATTAATGTTATTTAAGTTCTGTAGCAAAGTTAAGCCCTAACAATGAAAATGGATTTCTTTTTATTACCCATTAGATGGATTTCAGTAAGTTATCAGGTTGGATCATTCTATCCTCCAAACATTCAAAAGCTTGTGAGATCAGAAGTGGCTGAAGACACACAGGTGGGCTACATCTATCCAGACCAGGGGCTTTTCTACCATTAGTGAGGTGGCCACCTCATATGCCTCAGAACTGGGCAATGTTGAGAGGTAGGCAACTTGCCCTAACATAGTCTACTGATGTTTGGTGATTTGGACGATGGAGTCCTTGGTGCTCCCTGAGCCTTGTTGTTTTCTTGCAGACATTTCAAACAACAAGGCTCAGAGAGCACCAAGGACTGCACAGTTCAACTCTGAGCTACAAATATTCTCTTCAATTGATTTGGACAATATTGTCATATCCCCAACTTCATACTTCCTTGTACCAGACTGAAGTCCAAGTGCTGAAGTAAGGAGCACTGCAGCAGGCTTCACAGCCACAATCTAAGCACCCAGGAGTCCTTGTTCAAGGTAAGGTAATGCCTCCTTCTCTACATCTGAATCCAACCCAGTCCAAATATTAGGAATTCTCCCCCTCGATTTAATAAATGTAAATTCTTGAATGTCCCAGTAGGAAATGTTTAGATGGCTTTTGTAATGTCTTTCAAAACAAAGGTAATTAAAACAGTAAGAGTTGATGAGCAGAAACTTAGAGGAGGTGATATTTTGCCGTTCAGACTCTCATCACCCATTCTATTTAGCTGGGCATGGAATGCATGTGCCTTGGTAGATAAATATTTGCAGTAACCCAGAGCTGACTTGGCTTCAATGAAACAAATTTTCAGCAGCATTAAATTCTGTTCCATTGTTCACTTATGCATTTAACTATCTGAATCAGACAAAAGGGAATTTTCCCCCTCCCTCAAATGTAATTGATGCACTCCCAATAAAGTCTTCTGTTCCTGGCTGTTATGTTCCATAGTTTGATGAGTGTTCAATAAATGGAGCAATAGAATGCTATTAGTATTAAGTGGCTAATAAAAGAAGAGTTATGGAAGACTGTTAATAATCTCCGTGCGCAGGAAGGGGGCAGGGGTGGGCATGGAAGAGGAATGAAGGCTCCTTATCAGCAATCAGGATCAAACGTGACATCCAACAACGCTGAACTGCTACAAAAGCATCAACCTAACTGCGGGCCGACATTTTACTGGGAAATGGATAGAGTGATCAGTAGCTTAATTATCCTGAACTTCATCTATCTTGAACTGCTTAAAATTAGAGAAGAGGCAAGAGTCCACTGCAGCAGGGGAGAAAAACGTGTTCAAAATGTAACAGCAATGGATTTTTGGGATGGCAGGAAAGTTCTGCTCAGTCATCCTGAAATGTCAGCAGAGTCTGCATTTACAGTAGATAAACCTTTTTACATCTTGCACAGAGAAGGTTTGAATGAATGAATGAATGAATGAATGAATGAATAAACAAACAAACAAACAAACAAACAAGACCATCTTTCCCAATTGTTTCTACCCATCCAATCTGGTCTGGCAGGATGGGCCTGCTCTGGGTCCCATCAGCCAAGGAATGTTGGCTGGTGGGAGCCAGGAGACGTGCCTTTTCTGCCATAGCTCCTGCCTTCTGGAACATCCTCCCTCCTGAGATTAGGATGGCCCCGATCTTGCTGGCCTTTTGGAAGGCCTTGAAAACCTGGCTATGTGCCTGGGTCCAGGGCCCCAATTGTGTGAAGGGCCCCATTTCCTGGTGATGCTGACACCAACAGATTTTAATATCTTTGGCTGCTATTTGTTTTTAATTTGTTGTACTGTTTTAATTGTTTAACTGTTTTTATGATTGTTAGCCACCCAGAGTCACTAGTTTGAGACTTATTTATTTTTATTTTATTAAATAAATTTATAAGGCCACCCAACTCACACACAGTGACTCCAGGGGGCTTACAGAATTAAAAACCGTAAAAACACAATAGAGATGGGCAGCTATAAAATTGAATAAACAAACAAACAAATAAGGTGAACAGGCTCTGACTGTGATACCCACTGGGTCCCCTGCCTGAGTGTACCTTTAAAAAAAAAAGTGTACATTTATTTTAATTTCAAATAAAATCGAAAAGGACAGTAGTTGGCATGCTGCCAGACATAGCAAATCCTATCTTCCAGAAACATATTTATTTTGAAAAGTCCATGTGGGTTCCACTCTAGATCCAGAGGCATTTTTAGAAAATACAAATGGTTGGTGGTTGCAAACTTTTATTTTGGTTGAAGATATGGCTCCCTATGCAGAAAAAGAAAAAACAGCTGAAGGTATTGGTTCTAGGGTGCTACTGAGAAACTTCACTGTATGGCCTTCTGGAAGATGGATGTTTTGTGCCACAATGGCTACCATTTTATGAATCGGCAAGCTACTGCATGGCAGCCATTTTCTTTGAGTACTCATGATGTGCTTTCAAAGCAACAGATGTGCTCATTGACCCATATTCTCCATATTATTCTCCATAGCACCTGAGGGTAGGACAAGAAGCAATGGGTGGAAGCTCGTCAGAGGGAGATCCCACCTGGAAACAAGAAGAAATTTCCTGACAGCGAAAACTATAAGTAGTAGAACAGCTTGCCTCCTGGAGTTGTGTGTGCACCATCAATGCAGGTTTTCAAGAAAAGATTGGACAACCATTTGGGCAGTGGGTTGGAACATAAGACCTCCAAGGTCCCTTCCAACCCTATGATTCTATGACCCCTAAAAATTGAGGATGTAATGGGATGAGTGAGGGACAATACATTTAATTCCAGTAAGGCTAAGATCCAGTGGAACTGTCATTCTCAAACCTGTGAATTAGTTGTTTCTCCTTGTTTGGGATAAAACTGTTCTTCCCTTGAAAGAACAGAGGGAAGCAATAGTGAGGTGGTTCTCTTAGATTCAGTTTCTTTACTAGAGTGGCATGAGATCCCTTGGCTTAAGACACCTGAGTGAATTGGAAACAATTTCTGGATCATGCTCTGAAAACCTCTCAGACTGTTGTAAATCATTATATGACCTAGATACTTCCATTGCTGAAGAATATGTTCATCAGAATTTGGCCTACCATATCAGTTTTAAAAGAACAGGGCCAAGTTCAAGATGTTTACTGGTTGCCTTAAAAGCCTTGAAAACTCCCTATCCTCATTTTTTAGGCTAGTTTTCCCATACATTAAATTCTGCCAAGGTCCTCCTTTGCCCAGCTGCTGTAGGTGCTAGCACCTAGTCAGCCTTCTTTCAAACATGGTCAGACCTGGTTAGTATTTGTATGGGAGACCATAAGGAAATCTCAAGGGTGTAGAATAGACTTGATCACCTGGATCAACCAGACTGTCATCGGACAGAGTCCTGCTGGTTGCAACTCACTTTCCATTTGTCTCAAATCCTGGCTTTTCTTCTCCAGGTTCAGCCAAAGTCCTTGACTATTGGGTCTTCCCATCTCTTTGGAGGTCAGTCGATAGGTCTTTTTACTTCTCCTGGATACCATTCAGCAACTGCTGTTGTCCAACGGCCATCCGACATGCATGCGACATGTCCTGCCCAGCATAGCTTCCGTTTTCAATATTCGACGATGACATCATTTATGCCACTTTGTGTTCTAATCTGGCTGCTTGGGATGTGGTCTTGGAGAGAAACTTTCAGCATGGATCTTTCCATAGCCCTTACTGCTCTTGAAAGCTCTTCCTTGTCTGTCTTTGTTAGCAACCATGTTTCACTTCCATATAGCACCGCCAGTAAGACAGTTGAATTAAAAAGATTAGCACACAGAATAGACTGGTAGAATAGACTGGTAGCCACAAAAAAAAATCTCAGAAGAAGGCAAGGACAAATAATTTTCATAATGTCACCAAGAAGACAACGTGGACAGGTCCACAAAATCAACTCAATTCAAGCTCAGTTCAAAGTAGACTACATTAAGGAGTCTTAAATTCATTTAGTTTTGGTACATATCAACTAAGTTGCGTTTCTCTTTTCCCAGCCTATGAAAACCTTGCCAAGACCCCTCCCTTTTCCCTCTCCCCAAAACATATGTAAGGAAAGGTGAGAGGTGCTTCAGGATGATGGACTTCAGTAATGCTGCTGGTTCTCAGGAAGGAGGGAGCACATTCCAAGGAGGGGAGCAAGATAAGAGAAAACACAGTCCAGAGATGGAACGTGGGAAGACTAAGAGGTTCAGGATAGCCCTGCCCTAGAGCCTTCCCAGGTTATTTCCCCTTAGGCTAGGTAGAGTAGCTTTAGCCTGGCAAGATTCTGTCTATAAGGTGTGAGCAAATAAAGAACTGAAGTTTGGCTGGATTGATTCTCTGAAGTTCTTGGGCTGGGCCTGACATTCAGCTACTTTCTTTGGGAGCTGTCATTTCTAGGCATGTTAAAATGTGTTTTCTGAAGACTTCACATGCCCTTCATTTTTTCCCACTATGAAAGACGCAAGGTGCCTAGAGCTGATTCCTTCTGCGGCCATCACCTTCAATATGTTAAGAGGTGGCTCCCAACAGTTCTTCCTATCAGTGAAACTGGAGCTGCCTTGGCTGTCCATCTTTATATGTGCGCTTGTGAGTGAATGAGGTTTATCTGTGGAAGTTGGCTAATTTATACCATGACTGACACAGAAATCACTCATTTCTCTTTTCTCAGTCCTGAATCTTTAGTTACCTCTTTTCTCAAGTCCATTATTTGCTTTAGAGAATGTTCAGTTCTTCATGTCTCTCTCTCTCTGACTGAGGTTTCTCAGTAGGTGTGTGTGTGTGTGTGTGTTTTGGCACAAAACTCAGGTGATGGACTTGGAACATGGACAAACTGTTTTCAAGTCCTTGCTTGGTTACAAAGCTCTCAGTGCAATTGGTGTCTTCCTCTCTCAGTCCAACCTATTGCACATGGTTGCTGTGGAGATAAAATTAGGGGGGTCCTCACACACATATATGCCATACATATGCTTTTTCTGAGGAAAAGCAGGATAAAAGTCCAATAAATAACTAAATGAATCAATACCTCTGAGAGCTGTACTATGGACTAGAACAGGCATAGGGAATCTAGTGCTCTCTAAATGTTTTAGAAGACAAGTCCTGTAATCTAAAAACCTTGGCCATTTCTGATTGAGCCTTCTGAGACTGTAGTCCAGAATCTCTAGACAACAGCATGGGCTCCACGAGGTAGGGGGATACTATAGAATGGAAGAACATCATATGTTTTTATGCACCATCGCTGCCTAGTTGATTCCTGCATATGTGAACAGGGGAATAAATCCTGCTCCTGAACCCCAAATAGTTGCATTTCAATATCTGTTAAAATATGGACTTAATTCTACTAGGATGAACATTTTAATTACAATACCATGGTATCCAATCTAAAGAAATTTAATTCAGATTGCACATGTTTTTAATTGAGTACACCGTTTGTGCATATCTGAATATACAGTAGTAATGATTTTCACAAACTAGAAAATGATAAGTGCCTAGAAGCTGTTTATATGCATATAAGGCTGTTCATATGCATGGACATAGATGTTCTTAGGTGACTCTGGACATCTGTTTATAAGAAAAGTAGATGCCTTGTCATGAGCAAGCCTTTGCATACTGACGTCTCAGAGTTCTTCCCACAAGAAAGCAAGTTAAAATAAACTTAAGCGTTATCATTCACAACCAGAGATATTTTTAAAACTGATAAAAAAGCAACACATTTTTTTGTCATTTGGGGAGGGGAAAAAATCTGTTTTGACTTGACATCTCTAACATTTTCATTTCTAGCAAATTGTCAACAATGCCAAACAAAGCAGAACATTTTGACATGGGTTTGAATTTCATTTGCTTTTGCTTCTGTCTCTCTCTCACCTCCAATAGAAAAGAAAAACATTGCCATACAGACCCAGAATAAAATGTGACACACATCCTGAGAGTAAACAGGGCAATACAATATGACTGTATTGTACTTCCTTCTTCATGACGCTGTATTACAGGAAAACTTAATCAGGGAGAATTCAACCATCTAACAGTAAGGAGAGCTTAATGTAATCTACACCTTCAGATGTAGTATGACGCTGAAAGCCAGAATGTTTGAAGAATCAGTGAGGTTCTCCCACCCACTTCATGTACTACTGGCTAGCCATGGAAACAGGAAGATAGACGAGCACTCCATTGGATTGACTATTATGTATCATCAAGTTGGTGTTGACTCTGGATAGATTTTCTTCATGACAATCTGTCCCTAACCTTGTTTTTCAGGTCTTCCAACAATGCAATCATCACCAGTATAACTGAGTCCATCCACCTGCACCTCACTGCTGATCGTCTTATTTTTTTTCCTTCCTCCTTACCCAGCAAATAATAGATTTGTCAAGAAAACTGGCACTTCACATAATGTGTCTAAAATATGACAATTTGAGCTGGGATATTTGTACCTCAGGTGAGTGGATTGATTGGTTCTATTATCCATTTGTTTGTTTTTTGATGATTGATGATATTCTCAGGAATCTTCTCCAATACCAGAATTCAAAAGTGTCATTGATCTTTCTATCTTGCTTCTGCAAACCAAAGTTCATTTTCATACAGTGCCACAGGGAAAACCATTTCCTGCATGATTCTGATCTTTGTAGATATAGGCACACCATTATTTTATGTTGCTGTTGTTGTTATTTGTAGGTATAGATACTTATTAATGGAGAGTTCTATTAATAAGCCTATTTTTATGTACTTTGAAGGCCCTCAGGTTATACCAGTGTTTCTCAATCTTGGCAACTTTAAGTTGTGTGGACTTCAACTCCCAGAATTACCCAGCCAGTCCCAGGATTTGGAACTCTACATCTTGTTCTCTTCTGTTCTCACTTGCTCCAGAAAGTAAGACTAGAATGAATGGGATGAAACTTCAAGGATGTAGATACAGATTAGACATTAGGAAGAACTCATTGTGAGGAAGAGCAGTCAATTGGTGAAATAAATTGCCACATGGAGTGGTTTCTTACCCTTCACTGCAGTTTTTCAAACAGAGGCTTGATAGTCATCTGAGCCTATTTCACACATCCTTTTAAAGTGCCTGCTATACTCACACTGATGATCAGAACTAATACACCCACTCTTGAGTCTGATAAACTCCACTCACGATGAAGAGATTGTATTCTTATTAAATGACCAATACCTGGGTGCTTTGAAGGCAGTAACAAATTTTTTATTTACAGCCTTAGCTTATAGAAACCATTTGGTGCCTTCAATGAAATGTTAACTTTACAGGGTTTCCGACTTTTATATATGAATGTAATGTTAATAATGTATTAATGGTGTGCTATATTTTTAAATTCTGTGACTTGGTCTTGGGAGAGAGAGATCTATCAGAGATGGTTTAGTGAATCTGAACTTTGCAGGGGGTTGGACTCAATGAGTTGGACTTCCCACTCTGTGATTCTATAAACTCTTCCCCCCAACCAGGAGAAAAAAACATCCTGGCAATGGCCATGACATGTCATGGACCCACTCACCTTACCTCATTGCCCTGTCTATCATCCCCACCCCCAATGTCACCTGTCCCTTCCCATCCCCAGTGTTAAATGCAGCCATTCTCCACCAACACATTTTCTACCTCTGAGCTAAAACATCAGGGCTTTGCAATGTTTTGGATTTAAAAGCAAAAAGGTTCTTTGGAGTATCAAGGTGTTCATTTACAACATCTGTCTGCAAGCTAAAGAGCCACTGAACTGCAGCTAGATAGATGCAGCTGATCTTAGGAGTTACGTGTGCTCCAAAATGTCTTTTGTGTATGAATCTAGGGCCCAAAAGACCCCAGAGGTAAGTAGA
Organism: Candoia aspera; assembly: GCF_035149785.1. Lineage (NCBI taxonomy): Eukaryota > Metazoa > Chordata > Lepidosauria > Squamata > Candoiidae > Candoia > Candoia aspera. Next base: position 12,896,329 of record NC_086156.1, on the reverse strand, counting down.
AATGTAAGACACAATTAATATATTGAGATGGGTTAATTTCCCCAAATTAACATTGGTAGAAAAACTCTTGTATACCTCTGGACTCCATTTATGGCCAATGGGAATGTATGTGTGTGTGTGTGTGTGTCAGAAGCACCTACCAAGGCGCTTCTGTATTGAAAGGATTTGACAGTGACGTCACCGTTGCCCAGGGAAAGCCCGAGGGGGATCCTTTCTCGTCCCTGTTATTTTCCCACCAAAGTGGTACCTATTCATCTACTTGCATTTTGTATGCTTTCGAACTGCTAGGTCAGCAGGAGCTGGGGCAAATTGGCAGGAGCTCACTCCGTCACGCAGCTTGCACTTTCAGGTTTCGAACTACCAAGCTGCCAACCTTAATGGTCCTCTGACTCAGTGTCTTAACCACTGAACCACCACGGCCCCAGTGGGAATGTTCAGAAAGTATTATTGTGGATTAAAGTTCTACACCTTTGTCTGTATAAAGAAAATATTGCAGGATGTTACACTTGCAAATGCTGCTATAGATCCTACCTTCACACATGTAACATTAGCCATATATATAACATATATAAATGATCCTATAATAGTCACAAGAGGGGAAAGAAAAACTCATGAACAGACCTTCCCTAATTTTTGCCCATAAATGTGGGTACAAGTGATTCTGTATGTAGTTGCATCTTCAGCAAACCATGATGAAGCCAAACTGGCATGTGCACAGTGGCATTGCCATGCAAATACTGCCATTTCATACTGGCATCCCAGTGTCTGTTGCAACTGCCTAAGTTGCAGCACTTGCAAAATGATGTCATTACACACATTTCATCATTTGCTCCGTCTTGCATTCTCCACAGATGCCCATGCCTCTAGGCACATGAAATCAAGTGTCAGCCTTGCGAGGTAGTCCAGACATGAAGCACACCCAGATGAACTAATTCCACTTTATTGTAAGGTTACATTAACAGAATCTTGCAAGTCTGAAAGTACAATTCTCCTGCTGTCTCCTTTGCAGCCTGAGAAACTAGGGATGGCCCCTTCTGAGATGTTTGCCATGTTCATATTCCTTCTGTGGGCTAAGCTGCCTCTTATCCGACCATTCTCCTGGTTGTGGCTGTTCCCCTTGTCCCTCAAGTTCATCCCCACTTACCATTACACCATCCGACAAGTCCTCCATTTTGTCCTCACCACCCACAGATTCCACAAGTGTCAGCTTGGGCCAGGAGCACCTTCATTCAGTCAACAGCTAATAGCTAGCCAATAGCTGAGCCTGGAGTAGATCAGCCAATCAGGATGCCCAAGCTTTGCTTTAAACTATCCAATTGCTGAGTTCACCCCACCAGCCCCACATGCTGGGATGTCCACAAGGGAGGTCAATGATGTCAAACTGGCAGGCCTATCTGGGGATTGAAGAACCACACTCTTTTTAACATGGGTTGCACATCTCCACAAACATTAAAAAGGATAGGGGCATTGATTGCCCAGTTATGCCCTTCCATTTTGACATTGCTGTTGTTGGTTTTTTAAGTACATCAGCAGTTCTCTGTGCTTGTATTATTATTATTATTATTAATATGTCATAATAATATTTTATTTAAAGCAAAGGTATATTTCAAAAAAAGATATCATCTATGAATAATTACTGAGGTGGTACAATTATTACTCTATATGACATTAGTAAAGGTTCCAGGCAAAGTATATTAAGTTATTTTTATATTATCAAAAAGAAGTATAAATTTTGGAGTTTAATGCCAAGTTCTCCACTAACTTATTTTTTATAAACGTTTTTAAAAATCCCTAACAACAATATAGGTAAATATTTAATTTCTGACTTCCCAAGTCTTTTACTCCAACCAATTAAAAACCATACTTTAAAAGTTTGTGTTTCCATTTTGACATTTTTCACACACACAGACACATACTAGACACTCCTGGTGAAACAAAGCAAATTAAAAAAACCCTTCGGTTACTATGCCACTGTTCTATCAAGTCCTCTGACGTGTATTATCCAAATACTGACAATGCTAACAAACATGGGTGTCTGATAGAAACCACAGTCACATTATGACATCAAATTATGTAACTTGGAATCTACAGCCTTTCTGCCATGATGCCATGCGTCATTATATAATTTGCATCATTTGCATGGTGGTGTCATGACATGCATGATGTCACTTCCCTTCCTGGCCCCCAGCAAATAAGCAGATCAGAAAAGCTACTTTCAAGGACTATTCTGTGAGCTGGGCTGAATAAAATGGAGTGGAGAGGGGTCCAGGAGACAGTCTATCCAATGAGGGGAAAAAAAACGCCTGGAATTTCTTCTGTCTCAAAAGCAAGAGAGGAGAATAAAATCCCTGGATTTTCAGGGAGTGATGGGGATATAATGTTTTTCGAGCTTCGCAATGCTGCTTTTTGTCAGTATTACATGACAGGCAAAGGTGTGCACAGCAGCAGAAGCACATTAAAGTTATTGTATGGTTGAGCTGAAAAAACAATTACTTTTTGCAATGGGGTAACAATCCACAATCTATACTGAATTCAAGTTGTGAAGTCTCAGATTTGTGAACCAATTTGAACTCAAGGCTGACAACAATTTAGAGATCACTTATTGTCCTTTTTCCCAATGAAAGGCTAACCAGGACTAATGTCCCATTTAAAAAACGGATATCGAAATTGTATCAGTAGACAATTTCTCTCCTTTCGAAATGAACCAGATGTCTACTTCATGGTGCAACTTTTGATTAAAGCTTATTTGGATTTTTTCTATTTATTTCTTTATTACCTCAGTTGTCAAGTTCCTGGGAAATGTCTAGTTTTTATTGGATTGTACGTTTTATGGCATGTGAAAGAATCACCTTCGATTTTTTCACAGTTTCCAGTTTTATTATTATGGCAAAGCCTCTTTATTGCCTCTTAGCATATTTTCAGAAGTGGGAGGCAGGCAGATAATCTAACTCATTCAAGTCACCCATCTCTCTCTTTTTCTCTCCTTAATGCAGCCTTCAGGTATAATGGGTCTTTTAAGTCCAGTATATTATTGTTGAAGTGTTATGGCAACAATCTAGGCAAGCCACAAAATAGTTAGGAACAACAATTAGGAACAACAATTTCAGAATCAATATTTGGAGGTGAATGAACTCATCACCTAGAAAAGGACTTGCTGTATTTCAAAGAGAGGAAATTGTCCCTTAATAACAGGATGCGTAGGTGTAATTAGTAAGTCTGGGATTTGTATTCCTTTATTTGAATTCCATCTATCCGCATTAAGGAGGACATGGAATGCATGAACATCACCCCTGAAGATGCCTTGGATCAAGTCAAATGGAGACGGATATGCTGACAAGTGGACCCTGCCATAGAGTGGGAATAATGCTAGGAAGAAGAAAAAGAAGAATTCCATCTATCCATGGGGTTTTCTTGGATAGGCAAGAAAACAAACAAATAGATGATTGATAAATCAACCTAGAGTTCTCATTTGAGATGACCAGGCTATCAATTTGGGGCACATTATGCAAAGACCCAGCTCTCTGGAGAAGTCTATAATGCTGGGAAAGGTGGAAGGAAAAAGTAGAAGAGGACAACCAGCAGCAAGCTGGATGGACTCAGTTACACCAGCAATGAGTGCACTGTTGGAAGACCTGACGGGCCTAGTTGGGGACAGATCATTCTGATGAAGGTCCCTCTATGTCCATGTTTCTCAACCTTAACAATTTTGAGATGTGTGGACTTCAGCTCCCAGAAATCCCCAGCCAACCCGGGAATTCTGGGAGCTGAAGTCCACACATCTTTAAGCTGCTGCATTTGAGAAAGACTGATCTACGTGGTCGCTAAGAGTTGGCATCAACATGATGGCACATAATCAATCATTTTTAATACTATACTGAAAGGTGTCCAGTTTTTTAAAAAATATTTCCTTTCCTACTTCCCATGAGAAAAAAAGCCTTGTTTTTTTTCTTCCTCAATCCCAAGGCAATGCAAAACAGCTGTGGAGTACTTTAGCTGTGGATTTAAAGGCCAAATGAGGCTTTGGAGCACATGGAAAGCATGCAGTGAACACCTGTCTGCCACTCTTAAAGCATTGGCCTCTTTTCCTGCAGTCATACTCTGCAGCATCACCAGCCAGCCAGTGATCCCAGGAGTAGCAGACAGGTGCATATTCTGAACCATCATGTTTTCTGAAAATCTAAGCTGTCCACAGCCCTACTGCAGAATTTATTTTTTGAGCTTACTTTATTGCTGTGAGATGGACATGGGTGCTTCTGGGTTTTTTCCCCCCATCCTGCTAACAGCCTTTTCTTCATTTTCCAACCTTCCTGGCTGCCCACTCTTTCTGATCTGAACAAGTATCATGGGATACAACGTCCCAGTCTTCTCTTGGGATTTCAAGAAAGGAAGAGAAGCCAAGAGGACTGCAGATCATTGGAGGAATCATTGTGCAATGAGTGACAGGATGTTCTGACCTAGCACTTGGTCATTTTGTGCAAAACCACACTTTCCCCATTAGAACATCACCACAATTTCCTTCATGAAATTTGGGAAGGGGAAAAAAATTACAGCAATTACTTTTCCATCAAACTGAAGGGCATTGGTAAGAAAAAAAAAATACAGAAGTATTTTTCAGGCACAGCTTTGCTTTTTAAAAACTAGCAATTCATTCCGTTTGTATTCTTTGCCATACAGTGTCACTGGCAAATAAATTAAGACCGCAGTTCAGTGCACTCTCATGCAAAAGTAAACCATCTTGGTGACAACTGAATTCATTGAGCAGGCATAGCTCAGGTCTATGAAGAACTAGCAAGCCCATGCACACCGCCCTATCAGTACATGGGATTTATTCCTGAGTGAACATGTGAAAGATTGACCTCCACAGTTTTACTTGGTATTCAAAATATTTATGAGATGATTGGCAGAGTAATATACTGGGCATCCAACAAGAACAGATGCCATCTGTCCTGTGAGCCTGCTTCAAACTTGGAATATTGTTGGGTCATAGCTAAGATCCTGGAGTGGGACCAGATGGTCCACATTCAATTTCTCAATTAACCACAAAGCTCAGTGGCTGACTTTGGGCCCACCACGTATGGCATCTTAAACTCCCGAGGAAGATTTGATTGATTGATTGATTGATTAAATTAATATGCTGCCAGCTCTATTCAGACTCCTGGCAGCTTGCAAGAAAAGAAGGATGACAAAGCTTGAGGTATACCACGACAATCTAAACAATAAAACATCCACAGTAAAAATATAATATCCAAGGAAAACAGTGATCATTAAGAACACAATCCACAATCAAAAGAAATATCAAAAATATAGACTGGAAACAATGTTTTTAAAAAGAGACAACATTCTTATGCCTTAATGAAATGTATTAATGTTCATTAACTGCCAGCCTTGTGAGGCAGTCCATAGAAGAAGCACAGACAGATTATCTAATTCTACTTCATTGTGAGGTTACCTTAACAGAATCTTTCAAGTCTGAAAGTACATTTCTCCCCTCCCCCTCACCTTTCCAGCCCAAGAAACTAGGGACGTCCCTTCTGAGACTATTGCCACGCCCACATTCCATCTGCAGGCTCAGCTGCCTCTTATCTGACTGATGCCCTGGCTGTGGCTCTTCCCCCTGTCTCCCAAGGTTCCCACATACCATTATGTTAACTGTAAACCAGTTTACAGTAATTACACTGTAACTCTCCCAGAATCATCATGACACCTTCCATTTTAAAGAAACTTTATTAAATGTCAGAATAGAAGTAAAACATATAAGAATAGAAAGAAATTAAGAAAGAAATGGATGAAAGAAAGAAGGAAGGAGGGAAGGAGGGAAAAGTAAAGAGAACAAACTTAAAAGTGCAGAAATAAAAAGAGACATAGAAAAAACAGTGACTTTTGACCATCTTCAGTACAAACATAAAAATACATTAACCTCTTACTCTAGTTAGAGTTTATAGTTAAACACATTATTTCTATATTCTTATACAATCCTAACCGTCAAATCCCAAAATTAAAACTTCATCTTTTTCAGTTTCAAGCAAAAAATCCAAAAGTGGTTTCCAAGTAGAAACAAAATTAGGCAAATTATTTTCTTTAATCAGTGCAGTCAGTTTCGCCATCCCTGCCAGCTCCATTAATTTCACATGTCCCCTTCCATTTTAACACATCTGCATCCTCCTTGGCTTCTCCCATCGTTCTTATTAGCAAATGGAAATGAGATGTTTGCTGCAGGAGACCTTTATTTGGAAGCTCTTGATGGAGAGTGAATCAACGGACGCTAGGTGAGGTTTATTTTCGAGTAACCCCTGTTTAGAACTGCATAATCCCATAACCTTTTCATGTATATGTAGCAGGAACATCATATTCCATTATCTCAAAAAAAGAAGTTGTGGGAAGCTTAAAGTCTTAAAATTTATTTGCAAACCACCAGTGGGCCTAATAAAGGTATTGCTTCAATATGAGTTTTTCCTTTAGAGTTCCACATGGCTGCTCTCATTTAATTTAGGGGAGAAAAAAGTCCTATACATACTGGGAGTTTATTTTCATATTTTAAATTTTGACAGTCAAAGATCCACCAAAGAAAGGCTGGGAAATGCAAGGGATCCAGGATAGAATATTTTAGAATATATAAAAAATTAGAATACATCAAAGCCTCCTATCAAAATGGTGTTCCCACTAAGCAGGCTTGGAGCACATGCATTTTTTTGTTTTGTTTTAAGTAAAATGCTGGAATGCATCTGAACAAATTAAGAGATTTCGTGTTGGAAATTTCATGAAGAAAGGCTGAGATTAAGTCAGAAAATTAAAAGTGATCAAGCAAGCTCTTATAATTAAGAGACCCACTTCTCCAGTGGAAATAAATCAAATCCATGATGTCCACCATAGCAGGAGGAGGACGCAAATCTTTCCAAACTTGAAACATGCTAAGATCAAAACAACTGAAACAAAGCATTGACTTCTGCAGGCCAAATAAAACCTGGCTGTTCCAAGCAGGCTGTTTGGATTGCTGCAATCAGATTTCTCTTTTCTTCCTTGTGATTGGTTTACTTACAACATAATAATCCGGCCTAGCCAGTACGGCAACAGAGCCTGGCCATGTCCTAACTGCTATTGGCTTAGATTGGGTGTGCAGAGGTGGGGAGAAGGTGGGATGCTGTGGCAAGGCAGCAGTTACTAAGCGTACAGCTCAAGGTAGAAGAATTATCACTGACTCTCCTCTGCTGATGCTTTTCTGCAGAGAGAAGATTGCTTGCAGCTGCCTGCCAGCCCACAAAAGAAAGTGGGGAAAGAAAAGTAAAAGTAGACTGGAGACTATCAAGGGCTGTGCAGGATGCTTTTCTTTATCCTTGTGTTAAAGAAGAAATTATAAGTGGTCAGTGCAGAGTTATTACTAGTCCCATGTTGATGGTCAGCATTTGTTTCCTGAAATTTGGTAGGTGTTTGCATTTTGTGCCTGCAAAGACATCTATGGGTTTTGGCAGGTTTGTTGAGCTGTAATATGCACGCTCTTGCATATATTGATGTTGAGCTTTGGGGTGTATTGAAAAGCAGTTTGCAGAGCCTGGGACAGCTGTATATTCCTCATTTGTTTGCTGTTGCAATGTTAATGTTGCTATTCAAGCAAGAGCAGAATTGCAGCCTTGTTCTTTTTCTGCAGCCACAAAATGACAGGCAGGTGTACACCTCCAGCAAAGAGCAAAAAATGCCAGTTGCTTTTTATTGGGGGTTTTGCTGTTGGCTGCCAAAAAAGTGCCCTGTTGGTTGAACTTGCTTAGGGGGTAGTGTGGTAGGCTGTGGTGATTGCTTCCTGTCATCCAACCTGCCAGTTTGATTTAAAAATAATCCCATTGACCAGTTTTTCTGCAGGTGGCAGTTAGTATGGACTGCCATCCAACTTATTCATGTATCTTTGGGATGAAAAATAAGGGAACAATGGGCTTTTTCCCGAGTTTTCATTGGTTCCTGTGGCTGCAGCCTGCCACACATTTTGAATTTTGTTCTGTTCAAATGCAAGCAATTCAGCTGGGCATGCTTTCTTCCCAGCTTAAAACAAAATATATTTTCTATGTTGTGCATACCCTTATACATCAGTTAGGATCGCAAAGTAATAAATGTTGCAGATTTTTTTCAAAAAGCACCCTCAGATCATTCCTATCATTTTCAGCAATATAGATCTTCCCCAAAGAGGCATTTTCTTCTCTTTTTCCTCTAATAAAAGTACTTAAAAGGATGATTAATGCAGTTGTGAAATGAGCTAGATTAAGTAAGTCACTTACATCTAGATAATTCAGCATTTTTAATGCATTTGACAGAATAATTTAGACTCTCTTCATTCTCAGATAAAAAAAGACTGTGAGGTATATACGCTGACAGTGAATTAGTATGTATTTAAAGAAAATTAACAATGGCTATGACTTAACTGAATATTTTGCAATGAGCATCACACCAACTAAAACTAGTTGATTGTAATGGGCTTCAGTATAACAGAGAGCATGTCTGCTTTAAGAGGGAAGATGCAGGTCCCCTGCAAATGCTCCATTTAACCAGCTTATTTTAATCAAGATTAGGTGTTAGATCTGAATTCCAAGTCATAGTTAAGGGCCTTTAAGCCAAGTAACAATTCACACATAATGCAAACATTTGCACACATTTTTGTCTCATTTGTGTCCTTAGAGTAACCTGGGCCTTACATAAGGTGTCAAGAAGACTGAATTATCAAGTGAGTTGCTTTTGGCTCAGGTTGATGCCTGAACCCACCCATTCTAGCTTAGAGTTAGATACAAACCAGTCCTATGTTTTGAAGTGGATTTGCAGCTTATACATGCAAATATACAATACTAATCTTATAAGTCTCCCCAATCAAGCAGTAGTTAATATATTGCAGGTTATATGCTATTCTAGCCATCTGCTGGTTTATCTAATGCAGTGTTTCTGAACCTCAGCAACTTTTGTGTGGACATCAACTCCCAGAATTCCCCATCCAGCAGGCTGGCTGGGGAATTGTGGGAGTTGATGTCCACACAGCTTAAAGTTGCTGAGGTTCAGAAACACTGGTCTAATGGATTGAAATCCTTCTTGGTTCCTAGGTCTTCTTGCCCCTGGTAAGTTCTCACCATCAAGTAATACTAGAGCTCAGCATAAGTGGAAACTCTCCACTGTATTTCTCAAAGGTGGGATTCCCCTAACACTGCTACTAAAAAGGCCCCATGGGAGGAATTATGATTTCTTGCCTAGGCCTTTAATGAAACTGGGAGAAGCCAGGGAGTCTGCAGACTGCTAGAGAGATGATAGTACAATGGATGACCAGACATTCACAGACGATTGGTGCAAGAACACCCATTCTGCCCATGAACATTTCTATGACATATACTCTGATTTCCCTTCAGACCATAGTTCTCTGACATTATCTTCTCCTCTGAAACAATGTCTAACCTGGCCTCTGTAAAAAAAAAAAAATAATAACTAAAGCAAATGGAATGAGAACTGATAGAAAACAACTGCAGGATAATTTATTTGCCTGCTGGTACAAAACACTATTCATTTGTTTCTCCACTTGAAAGGGTTGAGTAAGTTTCTATTCTGCATGCATATTAGCATCCTTCATGCATGCCAGGGGTGCTGGTCATGAGATCAGGGGCATAATTTCTCTCTGCACTGGGACAGTCTCAACTTTCTTTTGGAAATAAATGGGTTTGGCATTTCTCTTGCTTGACTCATTTGAAAGGTTGTTATAGGAGCCATTCCTAATGGACTTTGACTTGCATTTTCCCTTTGTGAGCTACCAGCCTGGTAATAGACTTAATCTGTAACAACACTTGCAAAAACACTGTAATGATAGTCAGACATCAGTGTGTGTGTGTGTGTGTGTTGGTGTGCATGACAACTGTAGTTAAATTATAGAGTTGCTTCATTGTATTTCAGTTGGTCTGTAATGAGCCAAAGTTAACATAAATGACCTACCAGACTTCAGACAGAACTATCTAGTGAACTTGAGTGCTCATTTGCCCTCTCAAGAACAGATGTAATATATGATTGCACAGCCCAGTTTCATTTCTGCCTTGTGCTACATGTCCATTATTTGCAGTAGTTTGCAGATGTAGCTGTAATGTGCTCAGTGTGCAAAGTTGTACATACACATTAAAACACAGTAACAGCAACTATTATAATGATCTGCATGGAGCTCTTGTTACAGTAATTTGCAGAAGTGCACCTCTGTGGGTGTAGATGTGTATGGGGGGAGTGAGAAAGATCCATATAATTTTATTGTGCCCTGCCAAAATTAAAACATCCAAGGAATTTTTAAAACTTCTGTAGCTTTGGATGGTTTGGAGGACCAAATCTGGTGACTTGGACTTGGGCCAGAATTTAAATCCCAGGTGATCCAGCAGATCAGAGACAGATCGGGTAATGCTTTCATGATCCTATTCTTGCAAATATTGGGGAGCAAGTATGAAAGCTTTTCTTCTCTTTCTGCATACCAGATTATTTATCACACATGCACTGGATGGCTTTTCAGGAATGCACATGGCTTGTTTGGGTCTACTGAACAGTTGGTTCCATGCAGCTTAGTGGGTTTATTCCTAGTTAACTAGCTAAATTGTTGCAATCTTACAATTCAGCTTCAGCAGTTGACCTCAGGGATTTCAGCAATTGCCAGCATTCCATCACATAGATTTTAAATGTGGGGATCTCTGTCAACAATCCTTTGCTCCCTACTGCTTAGGAAAGGGGGAAAATATCATACTCCATGATATTCAGCCTGATAGCTCTGGTGTAACTCACTCAACTTCTAGAGACAGTTTGGGCTAAAATTCTTACAAAGAGCTCAAGTTTTTAATAACAATGATTACACTACCACAATAGGACTGCCCTTGTAAAGTGTTTGGAAACATGCAAAATGTGACACGCCCATTGTCTGAGATGTGCTCTACCACTCTCAGAAGAGCTGTACTGGTTTTTTTTCCCAAGCCCAATCAAAAGAACTGGCTTGGATGTATAAAATCTAAAGTTTTGGAACAGTCTAACTGACTACCTTCTTCAGCAAGGATCTATTCACTAAAACCCCTTTTAAAAACCTGGATTAATATCAATGCAGTAGCACTTCACCCTGGCTTAGAAATGCCATCAGACAGGGCATCCCATGGGTTCCATCTCACTGCTGCTTCAATGGTCAATGAAAACAGCAGTGTTATTAAGCCTTTGTTCAATTGCCATATTGTCTTAGCCTGTTTTCAAGAATGTTTGGTTTGATGTTCTGTTACACTTTTATTGTATGGTTACATTAAGCTGTGCATCATTTTAGGAAAATGGGCAGAAAAGCAAATAATTTCATTATTGTGACTATTACAGTAATAATAATAACTATTATGAAAGCAATGGAATGGGTAAGACAACCAACATTCACACTAAAACAAAGCTCTTGATAACTTAGAAGCTGCCTCACAGCAAGGTAATGGTCCAATGTTCAGTGTTGTCTCTCTCACCAGTGCCAACTCTCCAGAGCAGCGTTTCTCAACCTTGGCAGCTTTAAGATGTGTGGACATCAACTCCCAGAATTCCTCAGCCAGCTGGCTGGAGAATTCTGGGAGTTGAAGTCCACAGTTCTTAAAGCTGCCAAGGTTGAGAAACACTGCTCTGGAGTCTCAAGAAGAGCTGTTTTCTATCAACTACTACTTAACTTTATGCATAGAAAACCCATGCATTCCCACTGACCTTTGGCCCATGCCTATCCTGCCACCTGTTCAGTTAAGATGACAATGAAAAATGCCTTCTCCAAGATGCTCATTTAAAAGAACCAGGTGTTTTAAAAACTACCAGTGGGTCTATTTTGGCATGCACTTTAATAGGCCTGTTTCAAGAGCAAAGATGGAACAGCAATTCCACTGCAGGGTAAGAAAGTACAAGCCCATATCAAGTCATCTGCTGCATTTTGGAAAGTGTACTTGATTTTATCTATTTTAAAGTTATTTCTCCCTATTAGATTTAAATGCTTGTTAAGGTGTAGTCTTTAATTGCCCGTGAAATGCTTTTAAAATGTCAACTTGGTTTTAGCACTGAATTACAGTTTCAAAATAACCCCACTGTTAATTAGGGAAGCACTAACTGGGCTGGGGAAAAAACACAAACATTTTTCAGTGGCCCGAACTCTCATTCCATCTGTTGGTGGAGGAAGAATATTGGAATGAACAAGGTGGCCTAGAAGAATACATTTGGGGGAGGGGGAAAAGCAATTTTCACTGAGGCCAGAAGTAGTAAGGACACTCAATACAGCGTTCTTGCTGAAAATAGCAGTTCCACGCTAAGTTTTCTTCTCTTCCTATAATGCGGCACATGTTATATCATGAAGATGATGTTATGTTTTTCCCTGCTCCTGTTTTCTAATGATGATGGGTAGGTAGGTAGGTAGATGATAGAGAGAGAGAGAGATGATTGATCGATAGATGATTGATTGATAGATAGATCCAACCTTTTGTGTTCCGAAATAGGTTTGCCACTTTTTCTTGACAAGCTGTGTCTTGAAAAGCAACATGTTAAGCAGATGCAACATGGTCTTCTCCATGCTGAGAACATCTGGAGCAACTGAATTTGGGCAGTTCAGATGAATGAGATTTTATTCAGTTCCTGTTTTTGATAGATTTTAATAACCTCAAGATTGGATTATTGTAATGTGCTGGATCTCTGAGATTGGCCCAGAAAGCACAGCTAATGCAAAATTAATTGGCTAAATTGCTGAAGAAGAAAACCTACACATCACACTTGTTCATAAGGACTCCATTGACTGCCAGGTTGATATTCAAGGTTCTTGACATGACATAAAAAAGTCCCATATGGCTGGACCTGGGTATCCAGCAGGGCACCTTCTCTATTTGTTCCTACCTGTCAAACAAAATCTCATGAGGATGCCCTCTTGAAGGTACTGCACCTGCTAGGAATCTGCTATTTTAATTTACTAATTTTTAGTAAATTCCTTGCTGTTCAGTACAGATCCATTTAGCTTCTGAGGACAGTTTATGGTCTATCTGTTCACCCAAGCTTTTGATTAATTAGTCCTGCTGTGTTTCACTCTGGGTGGTGTTGTTGATCTGTCCACAAAGTTTTAAGGGGTTCATAATTTTAAATATATTTCTAGGGCTTTATTCAATTATTCATTTTAAAATTGCAGAATTTTTAAGTAATGTTTTTAACTAAGGGTTTTTAAACAAAAACCTTAATTGAGTTGTATCCCCACTTTGAGGTTTATAAGAAAACAGTGAAGATACGTATACAAAATTATAAATAAATACAAACCTACCAGAATCGCAAATTTATTCAAGCATGTCATAAAGAACTGAATGGTTCTTTTAAAAAGGGGGCAGGTGTGGGAGAAAGAGAAACTAGAAGATTCATCCATCTCTGATTTACAACATGAAGAAAGAAGAATGATAGTTTTTTTTTCATGTAAATGCACCGCCAACTCAAAACAAAACAAAGTGTCTCTAATGATAAATAATAATGTTAAGATGTATAGTCAGCAGACCATTACAGGTCCTCCCCATTAACACAAGCATATACATATGCACAACTTTCTGTTTTTTCTTTCCCCACACCTCCCTGCACATACAGGTGGGATTCCTGGCATTTTTACCTAAAGGCCATGGCAGCATCAGCTATCTTGATAGTATTTTTTTTAAAAAAATTGCACTGACAGCTGTCAAAAAAAAGAAAAAGACGTGGAAACTTGCCTTGGGACTCAGCCATTGGCTGGCCCGCTTCCTGCCTAAGACCATTCTTTCCATTGACTCCTCAGAAGCCAGCTAAGTCAATCTCACCCTCGGTGTGCTTGTACTACCTTCAAGTCTCATCTCAGAAGACATCACGAGAGTAGTGCTGCCATATTGGGCTGCAGAAATCCAGAACACCATTAGATGGCCAGAAAGAGATACAAAAACCTCTACCTTTGCTGTGAACTAGAGGCCATCTGGATTTCTGTAGCCCAAAATATATAACCCTACAGAAGAGGAGCTGGAAGCAGAACCAACAAAAAGGAGAGGACAATAGTAGGTTCCCATAGAGTGGAGAATGGATAGGAGATAGAGGAGGGGAAGATGGAAGGGAACATTGTTGATTATAAGGTTTTAATAGGTGAAAGCTACCCAGGATCAGTTATAAGCACTGTAAGATGGATGGATGGATGGATGGATGGATGGAGATGGTAGATAGAGATAAGGACAGAGAGAGAGAGAGAGCCAGATAGACAGCTATTATCTCCAGAGTACTTTTCTGAATGTTCTGTTTAAATCAAGGCTGGTCCACAGGGCACTAATCTAGATTGGTTTACAATAGCTATTCTGAGTTCATTCCAGTTGGCTGGGCTCTGCATTAAACCATCCCCAATAAGGTTTTATTAGCTGGATTAATTCTGTCATGAAATGCAACAAAGACATTTAGTGGAAAATTAAAGCCACACTTAATGGAAACCTAGACATTATTTAAACAATAGAATAAGGAAGGAGATACATTTGCATTCCAGACCACTGGTATGGTCTGGTATGTCTTTTAAACACGAAGCCAGGCTATTTGGGATTACAGCATTGCCACTGTCCCCAACCTGGTGCCCCCATGGGCTGCCACTGCCTCAGCTCATAGACTTGCAAATGCCATTCAATATTAGGGTAATGACAAGGGCAATAATTATGCTACGGCAGCGATAAATATTTAGGGCAAAGGTCAACAGCTGTTTGGTATACTATGCATAAATGTGCAATTATGATGACCCAAGTCCCCTCAAAGCTGTCCCGGCCAAATGTTTAAGAGCCTTATTGTGAGTTCCCAGTGTTATGTCCCATTCTGTGAGGAAACTGAAATCTCAACTAATTCCATAGGGGCTTTTCCCACCTCAGATCTTGGCTCAGATCTGTTTTTACTAAAACTCCCTAGCTTCCCTGTCCTTAGAGGAGAATTTTATGTCATTGTGGAAGGCAGGTAGAGGTGTGGATTTAAAATTTAAGGCCCTGTTCATTCAATATTTGACCTCAGTGGACCAGAAAGGACCTGGGCACAGCTGAAGCAACTGGCTCTTGAGAGTGATGTTCAGAAAGTCTAAGTATAACCTCCATTTTGTATAGGATGGGTCTCCTTGGATGTCCTTCCTCCTATATTAATTGTTTAGCCAATATCCCAGGTCCATTTCATGGGAGCGCCCATGTTTTTGTTCTGTTTAATGCCTTGCCGGCCTCCTTGATGGATTCAACAGTGTTAATCTTCAAGAGCGACTATGCCCCTATCTGTTGCAGAAGAGTCAGTTTCAAATGCATACTGCTCATTCTACTTTGTTGGGCAAACTATCCTAATAACCCCCTATTATTTTATACTCAGGAGACCTCTTAGCGGACTGGTCACCTGAAATTTTCAGAAGGTCATCAAATTCTGTTCAGTCGCCATCCTTGTTTGATGCAAGAGAGGATGCTCATTTTCTGCTGGGTTGCCATCCCTATCTTACCCAGTTTCCATGATGGCTGTGCTTGATGGGAACTGTGTCCAACAATTCTAGAAGGAAGCTGATTGGAGAAGAATGCTGTGGAGAAAGATTGCCTGGCTTCTTGAACAGCCTGCCCTGAGGTTAGGCGTGTCCCTACTCTGATAATGTTTCCAAAGATGACAACACCGGCCTCCTTAAGAGAGCATTCAGGCTCCCTTGACAGCAGCTATGGTTTTCTTTTTAATTTATTTAATTTATATACCACCCATCTCACTATAAAAGTGACTCTGGGTAGCTTAATTAGAGTTTTTAATAGTCTAGCTCAGTGTTTCTCAACCTTGGCAACTTTAAGATGTGTGGACTTCAACTCCCAGAATTTATTACTGGATGGGGAATTATGGGAGTTGAAATCAACACATCTTAAAGTTGCCAAGGTTGAAAGACACTGGTCTAGTTTATTATTTATTGGTTTTATACGTGTTATGATTTGATTAATATTGTATTTCGCATGTTATAAGCCACCTAGAATTGGAAGAGTAGATAACATATACATTTTAGTAAATACATAAAAATAAAGAAGAAACACAATGCCATCTCCAGTGCCTAAACTGTGCCTAATGTAATTATTACCACTAGTAATATCCAGATTTGCTCTGCAGTTGCAAGGCACAACCCTGATAAACCTCAAGTGATTTTCTCCTACTGCTTGAGCTGGATGGCAGTTATTCTGGAGGCCATAAAGTCTTGCTTACAAGGGGGCCTGTTGGGTTGGTCCTAACAAAGGCATTATCTGAATCTGGTGTGTGCGGTGTTGTTTTTCCTTATGGACTAACCTGGCATACTGTATTAAATACTCATTACTGAGCTACAACAGCGGAAGAGGGATAGCACCCTTTTAAGCTGCTGATTATGGTTAGCCATTATGCCGTATGGTTTATTGGAATAGATTGGATTTTGGTTGGATCCAGCAGAGCTGTTCCTATGTTTGTTATGAGCAATTAATAGGGGGAACGCCAACCTTTCTGAGCGACTATTTCTTGCCTTCCTTTTATCTGTGTACCACGGAGAGAGGGAGAGAGAGATTAATTTTACATTCATTCACTTCTTCTGTTGCTGCTTGTTCTTGTTTAATAACTTCCACTCTGAAATAAAATCCAAGTCAAGGTGAGGTTTAGACCATTCTAATGATACTGCACAAGGCTTAGATGCAACAGATTTTGCTATGTTGGCCTCATTCTTTTGCAAAGGAGAAGGGAGAAAATGGATCTGGGACATTCTGAGTTAAGAGGAGAGAGAATAACAGGCTTAGGTTTCAGAATCAAGTTGTTTGATCCAGCCTATATTGTCAAGGTTTCTGCCACTCACTCTTGTAGAACAGGCCTTTGAAACAAAACAACAGGAAAAAAAGCCCTTCTATCTTTATGTTGATCAAGCTGGCTGATCAAACAAGCTGATTTGTATTGAATCTCCAGAGAAACAACAGGACCTCATTGGAGGCAAGGTTAACCATTTACTAAAAAGAAACTAAGGAGGAGGTCAACTGCAAAGGCCCCAGTTTCAAAGTAATTTAATACTCTGTATTTTACCCTGTCGTCTGTCTCTTGACGAGAATTCAGTTGCCAGGTTTGATTTTTTTTTTCCTTTCCCTTCCAGACTATGTTGACTTCACACGTCATGCCACAATTCATCCCAAGTTCACCCTTAACTCAGGGAGACCATGTAACTCAATGCCAGGGTACCTGCCTTGCATGCAAATAGTTTCAGGGTAAATCCTTCTGGTATTTCTACTTTAAATGAATTTCAGATAGAAGAACTGAGAAAAAAAAATCGGAGAAGTGAGAGAATTACTTCAGCAGCATGTTCATGATTCTCTAAGGCAGTGTTTCTCAACCTTGGCAACTTTAAGACGCGTGGACTTCAACTCCCAGAATTCTCCAGCCAGCTGGCTGGGGAATTCTAGGAGTTGAAGTCCACGCGTCTTAAAGTTGCTGAGAAACACTGTGCTAAGAGATTTGAAGATACTGACCATACTGATCAGGACTGTGTTCTAATCTGGTGTGATGGAATTGAGGGCGAGAACAGAGGGAAGAGATGCTGCCTAGGGAACAATCAGATGAAAGGGAGTCTGCGAAAGGGTAACGGTCTAAAGAAGAAACTTAGGAAGGACCCACACTAAACACTCAAGCGATAAATAGGGAGGGCGGGAGAATTGTACTTTCAGACTTGCAAGATTCTGTTAATGTAGCCTTACAATAAAGTAGAATTACCTCATCTACTCATGTTTCCTGTCTGGTTTACTTGGAAGGGCTGACATTTGGTTAGGAAAGTTTCTATAACCGGGATAGTCAACTTCCTTTTCTCAGGGGGGTACTTTTTTATTTATTTATTTATTTTGACCCCCAAGAACCACAGAGGGCATGCCTGGGGATGCAACAGGATTGTAGAATTCTATGAGCTACAGCCCCATTCATCTGTATAAGATGATAGGCCAATTAATTCTCAGCTGAGGTAGATTAAACCAGAAATCTACGAATTAGGGAGTAATGTAAGTAATTGCAACATGTACCTTTAAAGCCTCATAACTTATGAAGGAAAAAGAAAAAAAATCTATTTCATAGTGGCGATTCATCACAATATTCTGCATCTATTCTAGAATTAGTCTCTACCACCTGGTGTATGAAAACATCTCTCAGATTTGACCTGCTTATCATAACTTCCTATTATCCTTTTAGCATTCTAGTATGTATTATATATTTAAAAAAAAGTAGTATACAAATGAGCTCACCCACTCATCTATGGTGATGCTTTCTGGAAACAGATGAGAGCCTTCTTAGAACAGTTTTCTCAACCTTTTGACCCTGGAGGAGCCCTTGAAATAATTTTCAGGCGGTGGGGAACCCCTGCACATTCAGTCTCAAATATAGGCCATACGTTACAAAATTATTATATTCGTTTCATGTGTAGGCCTGTATATACTGTATGTATTAATAGTGTTCTTGAACTAAAAATAAAGAATGAAATAATTTTTTTAAACAAATCTTTATCTGTAAAACTAATGTCTTCATGTTGAGCTTGACTTTTCGTGACTTACTTCCTTCTTTCCTTCTTTCCTTCTTTCCTTCTTTCCTTCTTTCTTTCTTTCCTTCCTTCCTTCCTTCCTTCCTTCCTTCCTTCCTTTCTTTCTTCTGGGACATGTTTTCAACTTCCTAGTCTACAGCCCTGGCATTCCCTGGTATCTCCAATACAAATGCTAGCCTGGTCCAAGAGTTGCCACCTGCTGAAATAGTTTTGGAAAAGGTTGAGGAAAAAGATAGCTCACAGCTTTCAAGAAGATACATTCTTAGAGATTCCTTGGCTGTAGGAGTACAGGGAAATTTTCTCGCTTGGCATCAGTATGGTAGGGACAAAGATGTTCCCTATCACCCTTCTTGGAGCAGAGACTTGCCCACATGGCTGTATTCAGCAACGAAGATATCAATGCTGAGCAGTTAGAAAGAGGAATATAACATTATCTAGACCCTATTCTTGGTCCTCTTTAAGGAAGGATCAGTCATGACTATAAATACTGGTCATCTAAGAAGCTGAGAGCCAGTTTGGTCTAGTGGTTAAGGTGCTGGGCTAGAAACCAGGAGTCTGTGAGTTCTAGTCCTGCCTCAGGCATGAAAGCCGGCTGGGTGACCTCGGGCCAGTTCCTCTCTCTCAGCCCAACTCGGTGCAACGTTAACTAGCCTCCTCGTGGTGCACTCCAGGCAACGTGACTTGTCACAGCTAAATAGTCTACGCATCTGGCTGCTGGACCTCACAAGGATCTCCTGGCAAGAAATAAAAAGCAGCATGAACACCGATTTAAAAAAAAAAATCTAAGAAGCTAAATAACATTTTTGTAGGACACTTGCACTAAGATGCCGCTGTAATTTTAGGTACATAGTTGAGATCCTTTGTGTGTTTTGTACAGGTAACTTAAAGATCCTCACAGAATCTGGCATGAAAATTAATTAGAGAGGCTGTCAAACTGCTTAAAGATTTTTTAGCTGAATAACCTGCCTTTCAATTAATTAATTGACTGATTCATAGAGTATATTAAATTAATTTGCATTTTGCTGTATCCTTACTGATTAACCAGTGGCTCTGCCAATTAAACCGATTAAAGCTCACAGATCCATTAATCAAGTGCATCGGACTGCTTTCCAATATCTTTGGTTGGTTTGTCTCCTTGGCCGGGAAACATTTCTTCTACATCTTGCACTGACCCAGAGAACTGATTCTTTGAATTGTGCCGACTGATTCTGCTGCATAAGGATTAGACAAGAGTTTGCAGCTCCAACTTCATGGCTACAAACTCTTGCAATAATGTTCAGGTGGCCTTTTCCAGTCTGAACATGCTTTGTTGGAAATTTTTACTTTAATCAAGTGAATCCCCTAAGAAGGTTGCCATCAGCGGTTTGCTATCCTTAGAACTTCAATTAAAGCCCAAGTAAACTGTTTTATGTGGCGCGGATGGGAGGCAGGAGAAGGGGAAGGGCCATAAAACATCTAATGAGCATAATGAAGATACACTGAAGCTCTTTGAGGGATTTACATCAACAGTTTTCTACCATTTGTTGAGGCATGTGGAGCTGAAATGACAGCAGATTCCCTTAGGAGAAATTGCTAGAAAATATAAGGCAATCCTTCTGGGCAATAGATAAAGTGAAATGGGAAGCCAGCCAATTATTTGTAGATGTACCACAAACTGTGTCTGCTCCATTATGTTTGAAAGACATGGGAATGTACTTCGAGGATTCATTTATATCCAGGGACTGAAGATCTATGGGGTAAAAAAAAAAAGATAGCTCCTAGAGTCATCCTTTGGATCATTCCTCTCTTTACCTCCACTGGATCATCTCTTGAGATGGATGTTATACTGGAAGGTATTGCAATAGTCTTTGTAGAAGAATATGTACTGTTGACACTTATCCTAAATAAGGATAAATTAGTTCCATTGTCCAAACCAGTGTTTCTCAACCTTGGTAACTTCAAGCTGTGTGGACTTCAACTCCCAGAATTCCCCAGCCAGCATGGCTGGCTGGGGAATTCTGGAAGTGAAGTCCACACAGCTTGAAGTTTCCAAGATTGAGAAACACTGTTTCAAACACTGGTAGCCTCACTTTTAAGCTGCTTCAATGTTCTCCGTGTGGTGCCACTCTTGTGCTGGTCTAGAAGCTTATCAGAGAAGCCAAATATGGTGGCCAACTTGCAATCTGGAGCCACCAGACCCTGGTCATAGATCTCTGCTGAAGCATGCAGTGGTTGCCAATTAGCTACTCAACAAGGCCGACGTTTCTGCTTCTGACATAATGAAGCTAGGTCAGCCCTTCAAGGTACACCAGACTAAGAAACCAATGCCACATAGACCACAGATTACCCTCTTGAATATATATCTATACATTGTCTTATTTTATCATATGTTCTTTCATTCTATTGTTATATTCTAATAATTTTTATTGTAAGCCACTTTGAAATTGGATTGTAATGAAGATCAGAAAAACGCTTGAAAATGCATGTGTATTTGTTGATGAATCTGCAGGCTGATGTGGAAAGGGGTGGATGAGGCAAATGAGAAGTGAAATAAAATCAGAATTGACAAATTTCTCATTCCTAAGTTTCTGGACCTTTCTGTCATGCATTCTGTTCTTTAATAGCTGCATCCTGAACACTTGGGAGCTGGGAGGAAAAAAGTTTTCCAAGTTGCCTGAACAACAGGGTCCTTGGCAATTACTTATTTTAAGACTTTTTGAATCACTAATGTTTCTGAGTATTTGGGTGTTGAGATCCCAGATACCATGAGCTCTAGTTCATATACCTAGATGACAGTGTTCAGGCGCCTCAGAAATCTGTGTTTTCAAAGAACCTGGAATTTTGAAATTGTCACTTTAATGTACAAAACAACACACAGTAAGAGAGGCACCCTCAGAAACTCAACTATTGTAAAGCTGGTGAAAAGCTTTGGAAGAAAAAAATGGTATTTGATTTATACAAATGCAGGCATTAAGTTGGGTAGTGGGGGGAGGAAATAAGACCTTTGATAACATCACTGCATTGTTTGGAATTTCTAATATACACTTGACTGCCCAGACATACAATTCTAGATTTTCTGGTTGGAGGAATACATCGGAAAAAGGTGGTATTGATTAAAATGGATAGTGATGCTTCGTATTTCGCAGTCATTGTCCCTGTGCCTGGAAGAAAGGGACAAGGCACGGTGGTGAATGAAGTGGGGCCATGCCTAAATTTGAATTACTGCATTATCACCACAATTGCAGTGAGGAGTTGCTGAGTTGCTAATTGTGGCTCAGGAACACAACCGAAATGGACTGATCAGTGTGCCATCTCTTTGTCAGCATGATATGGGCAAGCCAATCCCCTCCAGGTGCAGATAGTATGCTGCTCAGGTTCCAGGCAGAAATTTAGATGTCATATTCTGCCTCATTGCTCACAATTCCTTATCAGGTATACTTCTCAGTTTCAAGAGCAAAGAATTTCGAAAGGGTTACCAGCCTTTCAACCAACCACTGTTGTTGAGAAAAATAAACTGCTTCAGATAAACTCAGTTCAGACTCAAAAACAAACAGACTCAAAGAGAACTTCTCCTCTTTCTCTCTTATTTTTTCACATTCTGTTCTTCGGTGTGGTTTTCATTGCTTTAATTCTTAGGACTTTGGCACCTCGAGGCTCACTTGGTGTAACCTTCCTATATGATAAAGAAACACAGGGGGCCTGTAGGACTACTGGCTTAGCTCTGCGGTGCATTTCCTCCTCTGCTTCCCGCCCATCCTGGCAAAGCTGGACAAAGGAAGAAAAAATCTTGTCAGGTGGAAAGCAGTTTCTGATTTGTGTGAGGAAAGAAGAGCGTGCGTTCAAGCCGACAAAAGGAAACTTATGACAGCGGCTCTCTTATCAGGAGTTATCGATTCCTGCTGCAGGCGAGAACGTCTATTGAGCAAAATAATCTCCATCGCTATTGTGTAGTATTGCAAGCAGACAGGGTAGCTCTTGCTGAGTCAATATTTGCAGACAAAATGCAATTTAAAGCCATCAGAGATACAAATATGCAACATCCTCATCAGGCCTATGGGGGCCCTTCCTTCCTTCCTTCCTTCCTTCCTTCCGTCCGTCCTTCCTCAACCCAATGAACAAGCTAGTTGAAAAACACAGCCAGATCCTGCTGCCTTATGCTGAACAAGGTTGCAAGTGTCTGACAAAATCACGTGGCCTCCCCAGATAGTATTGAATGGCGACTCTGAGGAAACAGCTTTGTTGTATAAAACAGAATAGCCCATAGTTCTCTTGTTCTGTTCACCAGACAGAAATATTTCCCAGCTGATGTAATGTGGTTGATTTCCATTCATCTCTTGAATGCCCCGTGATGGATTTTTTTTTTAACCCTTCTAAGGCCACCACTGGTGGGAAAGTGTTCCCTCAACATTACTTTGAGAACTAGTTTCACATCCATCTAAGAAATGCCAGATAATTTGATTGGGTCAGGCTAAATTGTTTATCTACTCCAGCTTCATATTTCCTACAGGGGCTAACTGAAGCCCACAAGCCATGAAGATGGCATCAGCCCTCTTGTTTTAATGTTTCACAGTATTCTGAAACATGCAGCCTTTGATTCTGGACATACATTATAGCCATTATAGTTCTTTAAGGTATTTTTTTAAAAAGGGGAAGCTGACATGGTATAGAGCAAAGCACCAACTTATAGCATAAAATTTAGTCACAGGAAAGCTTTGGGGCCCCAGAGGTCTGACAGAAAGCATCATGATGGGTTCATTCCTCTGATAATGTCCACCACATCAGCCATTTTGTGAGCACATCCCTTACATGCTTTGAAAATGCAAGCTCCATCTTGGGTCCAAAAAGGTTGCTTATCACTGTTATATAATAACAGTGTAATAAGGGGGCTTTCTTATTTTGAACTATAGCACCTAGAACAGCATTTCTCAATCTTGGCAACTTTAAGAGGTGTGGACTTCAACTCCTTGAATTCCTGAGTCAGCTCGGCTAGCTGGGGAATTCTGGGAGTTGAAGTCCACACCTCTTAAAGTTGCCAAGATTGAGGAACACTAACATAGAAGTCTCAGAAAGTATGGCCAAAGATCAGGTAGCATAGGAATTGCAAGCCCAAACATCTGGAAGGTACCAGGTTGCCTAGCCCTGATTTACTCTGGACTACAAGATAAGGACATGTAAACATTACAGATGGCCATGTGGCGGTCAGGAGGAAGCAAATGAGAAATTGGGCACCATGATGCAAAAGCCACAATTTGCACCAGATATTGGAAGGCAAGTACACAAAGGTAGGATTTGCATCACAATGTCACCAAACTCAAGTTGTTGCTTGATATAATCTCAGCTTGCTGTGGACACTTGTAGCAAAGATTTTGAGCAGTCCGCTGACCTGGCTCTCCCCAAACTAATAGATGAATTAGATTGCAATTATCCTTCTGATTCTAGTCCTTATTAAATTTTGTGATATATCTTTCTCAGCTCAAAACATACAAAATGCAGGCATAAAAAGTAACTTTAGTATAGAATTTGTACCAAAAGAGAGAGAAAGTAAGAGAGTTTAAGTGCATATTTACACACACACATATAATGGCAAATAGATGCAGAAATGGGATGGAAGGGACCCTTAAATCAGTCATTCAGAGCAGACCTGTGTCAAATCAGAAACAGACTGATTGATCCAACTTTAGTAGGAAATGGTTAATTGGTCTGATCCAAACAGCTGCTCATGGGGAATTGCAGCCATCATGCCCTGATTCATTCATTACTTTTGTGCCCATGACTCCAAGGGTGGTTGAAATTACATGGGTGTCTAATTGATCTCGTGTGAATTGGTTCTTAAATGGTGTAACTTTTTTTTCCCCAACTGGCCTTGTCCAGAAATGCTAGAACTACGTTGTCCCAAGCTCTCAGTACTGATATTCTGAGATATCTGTGCTCTAGAGAGCACAGTTTGGGGACCTGGAAATATTATGGAACCACAAGGCCTTCCTGATCTTCCAACCTTTCTGGTACTCTGGGATATGCCAGCTTGGTCCCCAATAGTTTCTGCACAGATTTCTAAACTGTATGTGTGTTTGTGTATTTTCCCATGAGCAAATCTGGAAATTTTAACTTCTTTGGTAACAGCACCTCACCCAGAAAAGGAAAAAAAAAAAGGCTAGGATCTCACGGGTGATAAGCAGGTGTAATACTATAAATAGAGCTATTCCCATTTATAATTTTCCAGCATTAGCAAAACAGGTTATAGCTGGGATACCATGATAAATAGCTTGGGATGATCTTCTACTGTGATTATGTGAATCAGCTGATGATGAATGGGAAAATTCATTGTTGGCTTGTTCCCTGGTTGTTGACAGGCCTCATTTCCTCTTGGATGAAATAGTGTTGCTGAGAAGAGAAGAGAAGAGAAGAGAAGAGAAGAGAAGACACTTCCTTTAATGGACCTCTAACTTCAGGGATACAGAGAGCCATATTATCTGGAATGGGAAGGGGGTAAGCCTTCCTTTTCCTACCTGAGTCAGGACCATCCTATATGAAGCTCCTGACTGCCTTCAAGGAAGGAAGGTGATGGTGATCCAGATCAATATGAAACTCACTTCCCACCATCAGGGTAGAATTGCCATTAGTGGATGCCAGTGGGCATCAGCTCTCCAAACTATAGAAGCCTATAGTCCAGCCTCTACTTATAAGTTCTTGCTTGTTGTGGATCCTTTAGGGTTTTAGTTAATAGTTACAGCTGTCTTTCACCCAATCTTAAGTCATTCTCCAGGTCCCTTGGAATTGTTGTCATCAGCTGTAGACAACATACCCAGCTCTCTGAACTGAGCCATGGCTTCATTTACTATTATCCAGAGCTTCCCCTCATTGGGCACACAAGTCTAGCCATGCTTGCCTCATTGCCTGCACAATCAAGTCCATGACTGAGTCCACCCCTTGTGGTTGCCCAGATCCGTACAGCTTTTGCAAGATCTCTGAGTTGGAGGACGGTGTTCCCAACTCTACAGAACCTCTTGGCAAGGAGCCTCTTTATTCCACAGTCTTACCAGCCAGGTCACCAAAGGCTCCCCCGCAGGCTGCCTGCACTGCTTCACCAAATCCACAGTCCCACTCTGAATGAAGTTTCTTACCATCTGTGTCTACTGAGGTTCTTGTCCAACTGGACCTTTGGCCTTCATCTGGATCACCAGCCTTGCTGCCACTGCTCTCAATACTGTCCTTATCTTTGTTTCCTTTCCACCAGTCCTCATCTAAAGACTCACATGTACTTTCCTATTTTTCTGGATTCCAGCCAATATCAACCACAACTGTCTTTACTTCACCCTTCTTTTCTCATTTCTTTTTATATTGGCCATCTGCAATCAAAGGTTTCCACTAACTTTCTGGCCACAGCACATGCACTGCATATTGCTTGTAGCTCACTCTTTACCTGCCCCAGTCTGGTGTTTTGCCAGAAGGTGGTCACTTACAACATGGAAGGCAGTCAAAAGGGGCCATCCCATCTATATCTATACATAAAGATATAAAAATATCTATATCTATATCATCTATATCTATATCATCTATCTATCGTGAGAAAGGAACCAAGCATTGTACTTTTGGCAGATCTGAAGAGCTGTTAAAAAAAGGCATATTTATATCCCATTCTCTTTGCTCTCTCGTTAGAAGGAAAAAATGGCTTGCTACATGACATCATCTTATCATACATTTTCCTGCTCTTTTAGATACATTGACTAAAGAATAAGGCTGTACATAGTCGCCTCCTAGTAGCATCATTTTCAAATTTTTTTGTTATAGTCAAGGACCAGCTTACAACTTAAGAGAGAGAGAATATTCTTCCAAAGGTAATTTCCTAAAAGAAGAAGAAAGTATCTGGTTAGTCTCTTTAAATTATTTTTAGCCATTGATAATCATCAAGGTAGAGAGGGAACACAATGTGGCCACCTTGCATCTTGTGATGTTCTCCATGACCTTATCAGGTAGTATATAAATAATACGATCTCCTTCTGCCTTCAGATAGTAATGAAAGTCAAGGAACACAGTGAAAAAATTGGACTAAGATTGAAGATAAAGAAGACGACACTAAGCACAACAGGTACAGCGACCAGCCTTAGAATTGATGATGAAGATACTAAAGTGGAGGATAGCTTCTGCCTTTTAGGATCAACTATCAATAGTAAAGGAAACAGCAGTCAAGAAATACATTGCAGACTAGCACTTGGTAGAGCAGCCGTGAAAGACTTGGAAAAAGATATTCAGATGCTGGGATGGGTCCATACCTACAAAGATCAGAATCATGCAGACTGTGATACCCTATGGAAGTGAAAGTTGGAGGATAGAAAGAATATTTTGAACTCTGATGTTGGAGAAGACTCTGGAGAATACTACGGATAGCCAAGGAAGCAAACAAATGTGTCATACAACAATCACCCAGAGTTCTCACTTGAGGCACAAATAACCAGGCTCAAATCATCATGCCTTTAAAGGCCACCCAAAAACTGCAATTGGTTCAAAGTGCACAGGCTTGTATGTTAACTGGTAGTAGAACATTACCTCTATGCTGTGGACCCCAAACTGGTTGCCTATCAGTTTCCAGGTGCAATTTAAAATGCTATTTTTTATAAAGCCATCGCTTGGTGCTGAAGTAAGATCTGGACCACCTATTTTAACTAGAACCAACTTGCCTGATAAAAACACCTCAGGAAAAATTACTTGTAGTTCCCCACTACCGTGAAATTGTGAGGATTAAGGCCAGGAGGAGGTGTTTCTCTGTAATGGCCCCTATAAATACGCAATAGAGTTCCCCAGAAACCAGATGAGACCCGACATTGTTGGCCTTGCAGAAACAAGTTGAAATGAAATTCTTCCAGAGTGCCTTTTCAATTCATTGAGAGAATTCCATGGGAATATTTATACTGCTTCAATTAGGTTATTGGTTTTAATTTTTGCATTATATTGTCATCATTATACTGTAGATATTTTCTGTTTATGTCTGTCATTATTTTTGACAAGAATCGAATGATTGAGGCAGCTTAATAATCAAATCAGATCAAATCAATAAATAGCCATTCCCAAAGTTTTCATTTTAGTAGACTACTATATAATCATTGGAAGCTTTATAGGATTAACACCTAGACCAGGGACTGGCAATGGGGTGTCTGCAGATGGATCACATACATGTTCTTCCAAGATGGTATCTGCAGGAGCCCCAAATTTAGAAAATAAAAATATCCCAAATTTTGAATGCTTGTACAATATTTCATTTTTAAAAACATATATAAACTTTCCTAATGTTGCAACTTGAATAAATTAAATGTAACAATTAAGCACATTGAGACTTGGGGGTGTGGAGTGTTTTCATCATCTATATTTAAAATCTATTTGACTGATTCTCCCTGATTACTGAGTTTGTGTCTCATTTAAACCTATTACGTTCTCTGCAGTGAGAGAGGATAGGGTTAAATACAGCTATTCTAAATTCAAAATTAGCTTTGCTGAATTGCCACTATTAAAATGCATCATGCTAGTAATTTTGGTTGTATTGATTAGTTGACTGAGAGGTATCCAATCACTTAATGACTTCTTCAGGAGGGAAAAATCCCATGAAAGCTACATTACCAATTAATTTGAAATATCACCCGCCGTAGCAGAACAGTGGCTAATATTTCACTAAACTACTATTAGCTGCTCAGAAATAAAGTTTAAGATGTGAAGAGATTGCTGTCTTTGTAGTGAAGGGGGTGAAAGACACGTTGGTGGAGGAATCACATGTATTTGCTTAATTAATCTTATGTTTGCCTAATTTTGCATAACAAAACAATGGTTTTTGAAAGGAAAAATATGTAGCTTGTTTTCAAACACTGAGCTGTTTTGAAAAATGTCCAAGTCATGATATTTTCTACTTTTAATAAAAAGAGATATGTTCCAATAATGTCATACTTGAATGTAAGAACGCTAAACTCAACTGGATTCATTTCTGAGCAAACACATTGAATATTTAATATTCAATTAAAGGCCATATCCATATTGTATTAAACCATAAGAAGGTTTGTTTGGCCTTGGTTTAGCCTATTGTCTGACCTCAGACCATTATGGCTTATACAACAAGCCATAGTTAAACTATGGTGCAGTGCAGTATGTGAACTCTGCCTAACACAAAATGTACAAATTTCAGGGGATCAGATTAAGCCATACTGGATAGCAATAATGCATCCCATGGAATTACAAACAAGGAGAACTTCAGAAAAGCAAATATTCCAAGCTTATTGTTTATATCTTCCATTCTTTATGCTTCCTGCTTCTCTCAGGCCAGGAACAGAGAAACTCCTGGTTGCAGACCCACAGATCTTCCCCACTGAGGATGAGGAGACCCTACCTCCACTCTGAAGACCTAACCTATCTGTCAAAGCTTGCTCCCTTCAACAACTGAGACACCGTGAAATGGCACTCACCAGGCTTCCTTCCATCTTGTTTTTCTGTTAGGAAACAGAGAGGTAAGGAAAGCCAGCTGCATTATGATCATCTACCTCAAGGTACTTGGGGGTTTTAAACAGCATTTCCCAACAGGAGATTCCACAGATCAATCTAGAACAGTGTTTCTCAACCTTGGCAACTTTAAGATGTGTGGACTTCAACTTCCAGAATTCCCCAGCCAGCTGTTAGTCCAGTTGCTCATATGATGGGGAAATAGCTTGGTCAAATGAGGATGGAGTGATTTGATCAATCTAGCAAAGAAGAGTGCTATGTTCCTCCTTCCCAAACCCCAGTGCTGGAGCTAATGCATCTTCCATGAACAGATGGATGAAAGGAAATGAACATGTTCACAGCAAAGACAGTGTATTGGTTGAATCCTATCAACTGTATTCAGCTGTGAATATTCAGGTGTGTGCTCAGAATCAGGTATGCATGAAATGGCCTATG
This sequence comes from Candoia aspera, assembly GCF_035149785.1. Lineage (NCBI taxonomy): Eukaryota > Metazoa > Chordata > Lepidosauria > Squamata > Candoiidae > Candoia > Candoia aspera. Next base: position 12,866,919 of record NC_086156.1, on the reverse strand, counting down.
AAGAAACAAATACACAAACGAATGAATAGCTGCCCTCCACCCACTTTGGTCTTTATCCCCATCCAGCTCTGGCATTGTGGTCCCTGAGAGATTTCAAGGCAATGTGGCCCTTGGATCCAAAAAGGGTTGGTTCTCTCTGCTGTAGGCAGTGGATCTTTCCCCAAACATAGACTACCAACCAGTTGTGCCCACCTTTCTCACCCAATCATAGTCACCCATCCAAGGGGCCAACAACCTAGCAGCACCACTCACATTTGCTCTCTACCTATTCAGTCCCTGATTCTCACCATCTAACATACACAAAACCCTAAATGAACAGGGGAGTTTCTACACCTCAAGACATCTTCCCATCAGTGCCCTAGAGTAGAAACCCCCTGCCCCACCTGCTCTCTCTCTCTTCAGATGGAGCCATCAACCACCTCGCAGATGGGTGAGCCTCATACACAGAGGCAGTCTTCCTTTGGAGCAATGTTTCTCAACCTTGGCAACTTCAAGCTGTGTGGACTCCAACTCCCAGAGTTCTGGAGTTCCATGCTGGCTGGAGAATTCTGGGAGTTGAAGTCCACACAGCTTGAAGTTGCCAAGGTTGGGAAACTGCTTTAGAGAATGATCTTCCCCAAGGATACAGTATAGGTCTAAAAACTGGTGGGAACATCACTGTGGGAACCACAGCCAAAGTGAAGCAACCCCAGATTTAAGGACATGCTTAGAGTCTGGCGGGGAAAAAACGGTTTTGAAAACATGGCAGACAAGGATCTTGTCTAAGGATGAACATTTCAGCCTTATTTCTTACCATTCTGCTCCCTCTAACCTGCTGTAAACATATATGTTTGGGAAATTGTACTCCGAGATAGGTTTATTTGGCCTCATTTCCATACAGCTTTTCTGAAATCTGGTGGCCTGTTGGGGAAAAACAAGTCCTGTAATGAGATATTGATTGGCTCAACCTCCTCTAATAATAACCTTTGCAATAAATTGTAAGGTGCTTTGTAAATAGGAAATCCATATAAAAAACAAAGGGATCGTTAGTTCTGTCACCTTTGTACACGTATGGAGCAACACAAATTGAGAGACAAAAAAATTTAGAAAACTGATCTGTAGTATTCAAGTCTCCAGGACTGGGTGGATTACATACCAGGGTACTAAAGATATTGGCAGATGTGATCTCAGAACCACTGACTAATCTTTAAGAACTCCTGGAGTATAGAGAAAGTGCCAGAAGATGTAGGACTTGTTCCAGTCTTTTAAAAAGGGAAAAAAATGGACCCAGGAAACTAGCTTGACATCATTATCTGGGAAAATCCTAGAAAAGATGATCAAGCAGTAGGTCTGCAAGCTCTTAGAAAGGTACAAGGTGATTACTACAAGCCAGCATGAGTTTGTTAAAAATAGGTCATGCCAAAAAAATATTACTTTTTTTTAACAAAATAATCATTAGTAATAATGATTAGTAGACCGAGAGAATGTTGCTGATGTACTTAGGTTTTAGTTAAGGCAATTGATAAAGTTGGCCATAGCCTCCTTATTAAAATGGAACAATGTATGACATATTGGTCCCACTACCAGATTGATTGGTTAGTTGAATGGTGGTTGGTTGGTTGGTTGAACAAGCTTACTCAACATGTGGTCCTTAATGAATCTATGTCTTCATTGAGGGGATGTACCAGGGTGCCTCAAGGTTCTGTCCTGGGCCCACTGCTCTTTAACAGTTTCCTAAATTACTTAGATGAGGGGATAGAAGGGACACTCATCAAATTTGCAGGCAACTCAAAGCTTAGGGAGAGCATTGCTAACACCTGAGAAGATAAGCTGAAAGTTCAAAGGCATCTTGATAGATTTAAATATTGAGCCCTATCAAACAGGGTAGAGTTGTGAAGTTCTGTATTTAGGAAGGAAAAACTAGATGCACAGGCACAAGACAGGCAGTACCTGGCTTGGCAGTAGTACTTGTGAGAAGGATCTGGGCATCCTGGTAGAACATGGATAAAGCTTGAGCCAGCAGTGTGTTGCATCTGCCAAAAGAGCCAATACTGCATCAACGGAGGTACTGTGTTAAGATCACAGGAAGTGGTCATCCTGCATCGGTCAGACTGCATCTGGAACCCTGTGTCCAGCTCTTCTTACCTCAATCCAAGAAGAATGCTGAGGAACTGGAAAGAGTACAGAGAAAAGCTACAAAGATGGTAAGCAGCTTGGCTAAAGGAATTTAATGTTTAATCTAAAGGGGAGACAGACATTCTTCCATACTTGAAAGGCTGTCACAGGGAAGAGGATGTAAATTTATTCTCCATAGTGCCCAAGGATAGGACAAGAGTCAATGTGTGGAAGCTTTACAGAGATCTACACTCAAAATAAGGAAGAATTTCCTTTTTAAATTTCTTTTAATTAGACATTTCAGGAAAAAAAACATACATACAGGAAATGGAAAAGACAAAACAAAAGAGGGATAAAAGAGTAGAATACAAATGAGTAAACTAATGTCATAGAGATAATAATTTTCCAGTACAGCATTAATTGATTTTGAATAATTGAATATATTGTGTTGTTTTAAAAGCCTGAAAATCACTCTTAAGCTCTAAGCAAAGCACAAATATCAAGAACCATGGTTAGTTCAGTATAAATCATAAATTGACATTGTGAACCACATCCAGGTTACTGAAAAGCTATCCTAATTTAGAGCAGTTTGGAACAAGAGAGAACAGATCTTATCCTTATTCTGTGTGACATCGTTTTGGATAGCTGAAGAAAGCTATCTTATCCCTCTTGGCTGTCTCTTTTCAAAGCTGAAATACCCAGATTTCTATGCAGAATCCACATAGTTTCTAATCCCCTGATCATCCCTGTTCCCCTTCTCTGAACAAGTTCCAATTTCTCTGAATCCTTAAAGGCTGATGCCTAGAAATTGTACTATATTCGAGATGGGGGTCTGGCCAAAGCTGGAATTAATCAAATGCCTATGTCCCATAATTTGAAATTAAACTTCTACTGATGCAGCCTAAAATTTATTTGACTCTTTTGCAGCCACATCACACCACAGATTCGTTTTGCTATCAACGACTATTCCAATTTGCAACTCGTGCAGAGCTTTCTGTATAGGCATCATGCAATCCCTGATTGTTCCACCGGTTAGCAGTCTGGCCACATTATTTTGAACCTATTGCAATTACAGATTTTAAGCATGGCCCATGAGAGCCAGTTTGGTCTAGTGGTTAAGGTGGTGGGCTATAAACCAGGAGACTGAGAGTTCTAGTCCCACCTGAGGCATGAAAGCTGGCTGGGTGACCTCGGGCCAGTCCCTCTCTCTCAACCCACGAGCCAATCAGGCATGGTAGGAGAGTTCTAGTCCCACCTTAGACATGAAAGCTGGCTGGGTGACCTTGGGCCAGTCCCTCTCTCTCAGCCCAAGAGCCAATCAGGCGTGGTATGAGAGTTCTAGTCCCGCCTCAGGCATGAAAGCCGGCTGGGTGGCCTTGGGCCAGTCACTCTTTCTCAGCCCAACTCAGTGCCATGTAGACTAGCCTCCTCATGGTGTACCCTGGGCAACATGACTTGTCACGGCTAAAGAGTCTACACATCTGGCTGCTGGACCTCACAAGGATTTCCCAGGAAGAAAAAAAGCAGCATGAACACCAAACTGCTATGCCATACGATAAAAGAAGAAGAAGCATGGCCCACATCAGGGCATGTTGCAGTCATTAATATGTGCTACAACCAAGGCATGGATAACTCTTGCCAAATCCAATTAATAAAACCAGCAAATTGAGGCTTCTCCTCTATTAAAGCACTAACTCTATGCAGATCAGACCCAGTGGGAGTTGGCAAGCATCCAGCTAACATCAGGAACTCACAGATTCTTGACTCTGGTTAATTGAAACAATAATGAGAGTGTCAATAATAATATTTATACAGTATAGTACTGTAAGGGCTAGCCTCTTCAAATGTTCAAGGGCATCACTTATAATTAGATGGGCCGCATAGGAAATAGTCTTTTTGGACCACTGAAACTTTAAATGTGACTATTTTTTCTATAGCCGGTTAGGCCTGTGCCCCAGATCCTGCTGGTATGTGATGCATACTTGCATTGTCCTCCTACATCATCAGTACAATAGCTTATAATATAAATTGCCCAATACATTATCTCTATATGACAGGCAAAAAACATGGGAAGCTGAGGGTCTGTATATTCCAAATAGCCAAGCTCTCAATGCAGTCAATCAGATCTCAATACAGACCCAAACAATACAGAAAGATTTCTCCACCAGTTGTTAAGGGCTATTAAGCAAAAGGCAAAGTGATCTTTTGAACTTTTCCAAGCAATATGAAGGGAAAGCAAAGAAAAAGATGTGACAGTTAAGGAAAGTATTAAAAATAATGGAAAGAAGCCTTCTCCATTTTTAAGAGCCAATGCCATCATCAGCATGTTGACGACATTATTTAAATACCTCGAGCACATATTTAGTGAGTAATATAGGTATTTATTAATTATAAATTTACTGTTGTGATATATAATTCCTGTGGCCTATTCTAAACTTAGCTGAGGTTTTTATGAGGACAATGGGCTTAGGAACACTGAACATCGTGGTTTCTACATCTGAGTAAATCAGCACAGAATTGTAATGAAAGGCATTCAAATAGTGTAAGCAGAGCAGAATATTAACAGTTTAGCATCAAACAGGTTATCTATGAAATGTCAGAATCTCCTTAGACACCCATCAGATTAAAGGCTCATCTAAACTGGCAGGGAGTTTCATAGAAGGAGTTGCTAGAGGAAATATTCATTGCTACATCTGGAGTCAAATCTCTCCTGAAAGAGTGTTTGGCAGGATGGAACGTGTAAAGGTACAATTGCTACTTTGTGTATCTCAGACTTGGATCGTAGTAAGATTTTTTTTTTCTTAACCATTGGCTCTTCAGATATTACACTGTGATCTGAAAAAAAAACATGTTAGTCAGGATGTTTAGTTAATGCATGCAGAGCTGGCGAGGATCCAAAAAGTTTCCCTGTCTTTTAAATTTATTGTATTATATGTGATATTATTTATTACACATTGCGAGGTGTACATTTGCCTTATCCTACCTTTCAACCCATTGACATGAAGATGCAAAATCCATGTTTCAAGTCTGATCAATTTTCCTGTCATTTTCACTGTAGCACTGCCTTCCAGGAAAATGGCTTCCACCTTTTTTCTATAAATGTGGGATCAGGATTTTTTTTAAAAACAACAACTATTGAACAGAACTTCAAGCAGCCCTTTAAAACAGCTATTTGCACAGATTCTAAGGTCACTCGGGGAAAAAAAGAATTGGGATCTGTCAGAATTAGTAATTTGAGATCCCTAATAGCTTATAATAACCTGATACAGTATATAGGATGTGATATGGTTACCATTTCTTCTGATTTTGCCGTTTTGTATTTTGGTATGTCTTTCTTTGAACAAAAACACAGCTGGAGCTACTTCTCTTCCATCTCTGCCATCTGTGCTCTTTCAAGAGGTGTGCTAAGTGAGAATGTTAACTTCATGTTATTCTACCCCAAATGGATAGGGATTCCTACTATATGGAATCAGTCCCAGAAATTCAGAAATAACTATCAGAATCTACTGTAGGTTCCAGATGGTTCTGGTGGATGATGGTGATGATGATGTTTTTCAGGGTGGCCTGGAGGCCATGAATTGAGCACTCTTAACCATCCACAATATGTAATATATTGGTGATTGAGTTGCTGTCACTCTTAGTTTACTCTTTTGGCACTGCTGCAAGCTTTGGGGCCTCTTCCTTGTTTTCGCAGATGCTAGTGGTCTGAAGAAACTTCTTCTTGCTCTCCCCCTTCCCTTCCTGCTGTGTTTGTGCTCAACAGCCTGAGCTCACCATGAGCCACAGGGAAGGTCCAACTTAGCCTTGGCACACCTGTCTTTAGACACCCAGAGGCTAACCTTCTATCCTTCTACTTCATGACCCATCTGTTTCCTACTGGGCCACAAGTGGGAGATAGATCCCCGTTACCATGGTGATGCTGCCATCTTCTTCTCTCCCCTTGACTCTGATGACCTTGCCTGTTATTGCTATGGCAACACAGGAGATGTATTAAGATAAGTGGTGGCTGAGTTGGACTGTGGGATGGGGCTTCAGCTCCCCAGCTACTGAGTCCTGAACATCTGCTTTCCAGAACTGCAACGATTACAGATTTGCAACCACAGTTGACTCAGGACGGTGGCCACGGAGTGGTGCCTAAATAGAAATGAAGTAATTACTTTGTGAGAGGTGGGGTGGAGGGTCTTTTGGTCTCTGTAATTATGACAACATAGGAGGCTTTTTTCTTGGTGTGGTTATTAGTTACAATTATTAGGATGTACTTTCCCTTTGGATGCAGCACATAACTCCTGTTAATGGGAACGCAAGCTGTATTTCAGCCCATCAGGCTGTAAATGTTCCCTATAGAATTATATCGAAAATGCCCTCTGAGAATATTATATGGGGAAATTGTGCCACTATCCTCTTAGTGCTTAAAAAGCTAGCAGGCACACTTATTAAGAAAGTACAACAGGCAAATTCCCATTCTGAGAGCCTGGCTTTTATTGTTACACATGTTCTTCGGAGCAAGGGCTTCTCAGCTGCTCTTTCGGTCATAAATGTTTAATTTTTAATCTATTTTTTATCAGTTGTGTGGGTCAGACAGGGGTTCCCACCCCAAAAGAAGCTTCACAAGGGCTTTTTTTATGCCTCTGAAGTTTCAAAACGATAGAAGTGAGTAGGAGAATTTAAAAAAATATATCTACCCTTTTATAAAGGAGAATACACACACAAACACTACTGTGTGTGAGATATACACACACACATAATTACACATACCCAATGTAAGCAGTGGTTTTCCAGAGGGCTCTCAACTTTACAAGGCTATTAAAGCTTTCTGCAATAAATGCATACCACTTGGGCACTACACTTCAGGAAATAAATAATAAAAGGTAAACATATTCAAGTAGTCCTCACTTAACCACAATTGGGACCAGGATTTTGGTTGCTAAGCAAAGCAGTCATTAAGTGTATTTGACACAATTTTATGACCTTTTTTGTGGCAGTTGTTAAATGAATGACCGTGGGCATTAAGCAAACCACATGGTTATTAAGTGAATCACATGGTTCCCCATTGATTTTGCTTGCCATAAGCTGACCAGGAAGGTCAAAATGATGATCACATGACCACAGGATGCTGCAATCATCATAAATGCAAACCGGTCGCCAAGCACCCAAATCGTGATCACGTGACCGCAGGGATGCTGCAACGGTCTTAAGTGTGAGGACTGATCATAAGTTGTTTTTTCCAGCACTGTCATAAGTCCAAACCATCACTAAATGAATGGTCATTAAGGGAGGACTACCTGTATTAATCCTGTTTCTATGCTTCATTGTGAGACACAGCAAAACTCTAGAACCACTTCATCCATTCCTCAGAGTAAAGCATTCTGGGACTGGTGGCGCTCTAGAGAATCATACCATCATTTTTCTTGCTTCATTGCAACATTTTGTTGTAGCAGCTGTGGAATACAGGACTGTGAATTGGGTCAGGGGTGGGCAACCTTCAGCCTTAGAACATATGTGGCCTGAGGTCATATTTGTAAAATCTTCTGCAAGAAATTACTTTAGGTCCCATATAAAAGTCACCTGTCCGCTCTTTGCAGGCTCCTTCTTGGGGGACAGAGAAAAAAGTATGAGGGAGGGAAAGAATGATAGAATCATAGAGTTAGAAGGTAATCTAGAGTCATCTAATAATGCCTTGCTCAGTGCATGATCCCCTAGAGCAGTGTTTTTCAGCCTTGACCACTTTAAGATCTTCACTTCAAGTCCCAGAATTCCCCAGCCAGCACGTTCTTCCCTGATTTACTGGGGTGTAAGAGGGAGGGGAGATAAAACACAGCCAGGCTTGCAAGATTCTATTACTATAGCCCAGTGTTTCTCAACCTTGGCAACTTTAAGATATGTGGACTTCAACTCCCAGAATTCCCCAGACAGTATATGGCATATGCTGGCTGGGGAATTCTGGGAGTTGAAGTCCACAAATCTTAAAGTTGCCAGAGGTTGAGAAACACTGCACGAGAGCATCTCTGATAGATGACTCTGATAATGAATGAAACATGAGAGAAAGGGAATGAAGAGGGTTTCTGAATTAGAAGACTATCCCCACCCAGTGTTAGATCTGGGCCTTCTCCCTGCTTGCTTCAGTCCTGTTGCCTTGCAGAAAAATAATAACCTTTTAATTTCATTAAAGAGAATTTGATTTTCTTTCCCAAAGGATAAGAAATTCTCCTGGATGGAGTATAGTACTCTTACATTCACTTAGTTATGTGGCCAAAAGGTATGTGCAAATATCCTGTCTTTCACTGAAAAAAATCATCCTTCCGGGAGTCTGCAGCCTCCCTGGCTTCACATCCTTTCTGTGGCATGTAGCTTCCCTGACTTATCCTGCTTTCATTAAACTCCAAAGGAAGACATCAAAGCCATTGTTTTTTTTGTTTTAGGCTTTGATGTACAGACAGAAAGGTAAGCTTCCAAGTGATGGAAAGATGCATAAGAGAAGACTTAGCAGCCTCCACCATGTCCAACAATAAAGGATGCTCAAGAACACCGTGAAGAGAATTTTGAAAGAAATTCCCAAGCAGTCTGACAATAAGGCAGAAAAACAGAAGCCGTTTCTAGACAATAACATTTTAACAAAATTGCAAGGCAGCTTGGGTACAGTATTGTTTAGACCTGCCTGCTGTGTGGCAGAACTACCCTGGGGGTAATTAACAGATTCATTAACTTGTTACCCTGATTAATTAATCATTGAACCTGGAAGAACGCAACCCTTGATGGAAACAAAGGGAGACCACTGATGGACCTTCATTCTGAGCTACAGAGATTTTCTTAGCTAATGAAACAATGGATCTTCCTGTTCTATTGCATGTATTTTCTTAGCTGCATTAGTCTATGCAAATGTGCATATTTTTAATTTTACTCTTGAGTTTTAGACTATTTTGGCTCAAATCTCTCCAGGTGCTACTCAATCCTTAAAATGCACTTTAAAAATGAAATACTTTAGGGGATGATCTCTCTCTCTCTGATTTTAGCAATGTGACTGAACTGTCTTTTGCTTTGTTTGGGGGAGAAGTAGGAACAATTTAGCACTTTGCTACCTGACCAGCACAGCCCTGAATTCCTGGAGGGCAGCAGTGGTCTTGCAAAGCTGTAGAGTAGATTGGAAGTTTAAGGTAAGCATGAAGAAGTTAGTGGAGAGAGAGAAATGACAACCCCTGGAAACATGTTGCAAATTGGGGGGGGGGGAGTGGATTTTTAATTGTGGAGTGGGGTGGGTTTTCTTTTTTTTCAAGTACAGCAAGAACTCTGACACAGCTTAAGCATGGCTTTGGGGGTGCATGATGTGGATGGTATACAATGATGGAGTTAAATAAGATCTTCACTGCCGCTTTAATCCCCTTGTGTAGAAAGGCTCTTAATAAGATCATCTTATTTCACTCTCCTACTGAAATCCCAAAGGATGACATCACCTGTTAGCATGGGAGCTACCTGCTTCATAGCTCCAACAACCCCAAACAACTGGCATTTAAAAAAATATTGATCTTTTATAAACCAAGTCCTCTCCATCCTGTGCGCAACATCATGTGATGCACCTATTAGCTCATTTCAGCCTGTATGCAAAGTAAACTCTTCTTGAATGATGGAAAATATAACACAGGGCATGGAAAATAAATATTTGGTGGCTTAACATATTCATATGGAAGCTTCACCATCTGCCAAAAACAAACCAAAGGGAAATGGAAGGTCATTCTCTCCACAAAGCAAGGATGATGCCAGCTGTATTCAACAATCTCAGGTGATTGAGCAGGGAGGAGGTTAAAGGGGAGAATTCAAGCTGGATGAATTCTTCCCTATGTTTCCTTCCTAGTAAATCTTCCAGGCATGCTGCTAAATAGGAAGTGGCTGAGAAGAAGGTTTGAACATCATTTCTTTTAAGTGTAGGTATTGGTGCTTATGTAATTGAAATGGAGAGGTATCAGCCAGTTTGGGGAAACCATAACATTGCAAAGCAGCAACAACAACAACAAAAACTTAGGACCAGGCTTCACTTTCTGAAAGGGGAAGGACCCCGATCCACCAAGAAATGGTCATGCATGAAATGCTGACCCTTGGAAGAGGCAGGAAAAAATGGGAGAAATCACAGATGGAATGGAGTGACTGTAGAAGGAGAATCTGAAGAGCTATTTGTCTGTTTAGTTAGGACCTTCTGCTCAGATCCCATATTATCCGCACAACATATTTCTTACCTTCATTTCAGTATGAAAGTAGCAACCTTTTCATTCAGTGCCTGTCCGACTTTACTAGGAGAAGAGGATGGATGGGGAGGGAGCTGAAGTACAAGAGGGAAATTAAAGGATTTGCTGAGATACAGCAGGGAGGAGATCTGGTTTGAGCAATTGCCTTGTATTAAAAAAAAATCTTTTGGCGTAACTCTGGCTTAGTTATGCCATTACCTTACTAGTTACTGGACACACTCTATCTTTGAAGTACAGCATCAGATTTCCCTGGAGACCTGATTCTTGCAGTCTTAGATGCACTGTATTTTGTCTTTAAGTCATTCCCAAAGGCAAAAAAGTCTTTTTACTAAAACAAAAATCGATTACAGGTTAGCAAAGGCTAAAGCAATATCAAAGAAATTATCAGGTTAATTTAGCATTAACTGGAATGTATGTATGTATGTGCTATATATATGTGTGCATGCAATAGCCTGTCCAACTCAGAAAACTCCAGGCAGGTTCAAATTATAAACACAACAATAGAAATAAATCAATTAAAAACAACAACAGTATTAATAAACCAAGTCACAAATCACTAACATTTCCACTTCGAAGCTTAACTGTTTTGTGGGTCTGTCTGAACCACATGCTAATGACAAACAACTGAACTTCCTATTTCAAAGAGCTGAAATTGTTTCAGTATTAATCATCCTATTCTTCCTAATCTAATTCATTTAAACAGTTCCTGTTTCACATATGACAGATATTTATGAACAGATAACCTGAGGTATTATTCTCTTTCCTCCCAAATCATGAAATATTTGTACGTCAACTATTCTGATCAAAGTATACATTCCTGAGGTAGATTTTCCTCGCTCAAATTATACTTCCAATATCTAGAATAGTGGTGCAGTGTATTCTTTCACAACTTTTCTGGCGCAGCCTTTAGGCCTGTCATCCAAGAAAAACACAAGATATTTATGACTTCGACACCCTATACTATGGTCTTCCTTTCTCTGATTTCACTGATGCTATCATCAGATACTGAGGTTAGAATTAGAGTAAGGAATGCAGGATGTTTTCCATCAAATTAACGTCATTTTTTTCCCCCTCAGTAGCATTTTTCTGAGCTACATTTGCTGGTGTGACCAAATGCTTTTTCTTGGAGATTTTCATCTCCATGAAATATTCTCATGAGGATTTATTTACACAGGGGGTGCTATACAAAGCTTTTCAGTCCAACCTATAGTATATTACAAGTCATGGTGTAACTCCTCATTAATTGAATCCACTATTGCTGGTAATAATAATAATAATAATAATTATTATTATTATTATTATTATTATTCTTAATTATGATTAAATTGATATGCTGCCCAACTCCCAGCAACTCAACCTCTCTACTAACCTTGGCAATGGGAAGCTGTTCGAAAGATCACATAAGGTCCAATCCACCAGTAACAGTGAAGGCTGCCTGTTTTCTGACAACCTTGTCTTCCTTTGTTCTTTCTTCTTGTAACTTTAAGAAACTAGACCATTTTCCCTGGCCCTGCAAAAACGACAAAACCTGTAATGGGACTATCTGACATTTTTTCAAAATCTACAAAGCAGCTGCAGGTTGAGGTGTGGTGGCCGAACTGAGTTTTGGCAAGAGTGGTTCTCCTCTGCCACAAGGGCTGTGCATGGTATTTCATTTTGTACTGCAGAAGATTTTGTACCCCAGCTTTGGGAAAGTAATATTTATTAAGGAAGGATGATGTAGGTGTGGGTGTGGGCATTCCATACACTTACACCACCCATGTTAGAAGATCTTACCTTGGATCTCTTGTCTCATTTCTAGTATGGCAGTTAGATGCATATTGATCAACCACACATCCTATTGTTGTATGCTGGTCTATGACCGAAATAAAATTGATTGATTGATTGATTGCTGTCCTATTGTCTTTAATGAAGCTTAAATCCAGAGAAGAGGGGCTAGGATTGAAGTCTATGTTCTATCTTTTCATAAAACAATAGCCAACACAAAAAGCAAAGAGATGCATAAAATATGCCTGCTGGCCCAAAGCCTACTGTTTCATTTTGTTTTTTCCAGAGCAACTTGCTTCTTGCCTTTTGTGCCTGAAGAGTTTGGGCAAAAAGGTAACCAAGCAATGGAGCCATCTGCCCTATTGATCCATCTGGTTCAGGGGTATCTGCATCCATGTTCTCCAACTTAGGGCTCTCTAGACGTCTTGGGACCACAAGTTCAGCATGCCAAGTTATGTTGCCTTAGAATTCTGGGTGGTGTACGCTAACATCTGATGGGCACTAGGATGGGGAAGGCTGGCTTCCAGTGGTTATCAGCAGCTCTCCAGCGGGTAAGTTCTCATGGCACATTGAATTGTATCAGTAGTAGCTCCTGAATGGTATTTGAATTCAAAATGCAGACATTTCTGGGTCAGAAGGGATGATGTCCCTCCCATAAGCATTTAAAGTTAGTTAGTGGCCAAGGTTCACTACCCCAAATATAACCTGAATCCAGAAAAGAAGATTACTTTGAGATTAGTCCTGTCTTCAGAAGCATCTGCGGGAAGCTAGGGGAGGTCAACAGAGGCAAATGACAAAAGCAGCATCATGCCATCATTCCACAAGATCTGTCTCATTTCCATATGCATATTGCATAGCACGCACATACAAAAGAGATGGAGCTTGTGGCATGAAGCTGCTATCATCAATTTGATGGAAGTGTGGGATCCTGCAGATGCCTTTATCTCTCTTTGGACCTCTGGTACAGAGATGGGAGGACAGAACATCTGCAGAGTTTGGGCTGCTCCACTATACCCCCTCCCCCTCCTCCTCCCTCAATCTTTCTCCTGCTATGCATGAAAGGGAAAGGAAGAAGCAAAGCTTTTGCCATCTTTGACCTTACTTGGACCACTGAGGATTTTTTAAAAAAAGATGGAACCATTCAAAAATGTAGAAAGTTCCCATTGCCCTCCACTTGTTCAGCCAAGGGTACCACTGAACTGCAATGTCTTAGAACCAGGAATGAGGCATGCCAAATGTGTAGCACTTGATTGCTCTTCTGGGGAACAAGGGCAACCTAGCTGCGTTTGCAAAATACCTGAATCACTTCCACAACCAAAGGGCTAAAACTTCCTTTCCTCGCTTCCTTTCTAAATAAAGACTGCAATACAAACAATGAAAGTCACTCTACCTCACGGTCTCGTCCTTTCTTCCTCCTCCCCTTGAATGTGCACAGCTGGATACAATACATTAGCTTCTCTGAAGAAGCTAGAAATACTGGTGCTGCTAGAAAAGAAAGAAAATGCTATACACAATGTCACAATGGGCTTTCTCTGAAAAAAAAAATTAAGCACACAAACACAAACATACAGAGAGAGAGAGAGAGTTTCCAAGGTTAGGTATTTAATAATTGCTCCGTGAGTTCGTTCTGCCACTGGGCCTGTTTTGTTCTTCGTCCTTGGTAAAATGGTCTTATTACTAAGAATGGATGTCACCGCATGGGCTCCACACATCCTTATTTAAGCGTACATTGTCCGTGTAATATAATAAAAGAGTCTTCAGAAGCATAATAGATTCCCTTCATGTGTATTTCTAGACTCCATTATGTTGAATTCGCAGTGCCAAACCTGGAAATTGCCAGAAAGCCTCAGCTTTCTCACAACTAATTAGGAAGATGTCAGGCAACTGCAGGCTGAAATCAAAGGTAAATTTGCTGCCCTGTTTTCTGGGGGAACAATATTAATTTCCATTTGACTCCACAGTAGGAAATGTAAGTTATACTTTTTGGGGCAAGAAGTAATTCAGGAAGATGTCTATTATCCCCAGACTTAGAATTGATTTCTAACACTCACTTTTCTGCAGGGCCGCAACGAGGGTCTGTGTCACCCGGGGCAAACATGGATCCCGCACCCATTTTGGCGCCCCCCCCAGCTCATTTTGTCGCCCCCCCAGTGCGGCGCCCAGGGCACATGCCCCGGTTGCCCCCCCCCCTAGTTGTGGCCCTGCTTTTCTGTGCACTCATTTGGTCCTTTGGGAGTCAGGATTGAGCCCCATTAAACCACAACATCAGCAGGATGAACAGAACCTTGGAAGGGAGGCTTAACTCTTTCTCTACCCTCCAGGGATAAGCTCTAGAGCGGTCCTGCAAAAGCCAGGGTGCACTAAGCATTCTTTCTCTGTGTTGGGTCCCCCCCTTCCCAGCCACCCCCCCATAGGCAAAAACAACCCATGGCTGGCTAGGGAATTCTGGGAGTTGAAGTCCACACATCTTAAAGTTGCAGAGGTTGAGAAATCCTGGGCTATAATAACAGAATCCTACAAGCCTGGTTGTCCTTTACCTCCCCTCCCTCCTACACCCCAGTAAATCAGGGAGGAACTTGTCTGAGTATCTTCAGAATACTACAGTGTTTCCCAGGATTTAAGGAATGTTTTAGCCCTCTTTGCTTATATGATGGAGATTTTTGCCTCTTTCTCTTAAGGTCACCTCCCCGATTCTCTACCCATCATCACTGTTGATTAGCTGCTAAGTGTCTTTGTATTTCTTCTAAGGGACTGCTGGAATTAATCCACTCCAGCTATGGCTTTTCTTTTTTTCAAAACATGCTCAGGGTACTGTAGATGACCATCCTCCCCTTCCCCCTCTTTCCCCCTTAAAATAACCCTGTGGGGTAGGTTAGGGGAGTAATTGGGCCAAGGGCATGAAATAAAAGCAGCCCACTTAGAATGCCAGACTGGGTGGGAACCTAGATGTTTCCTTTGCACAAGGAAGACCAAGTTCCCACCCAGTCTGGCATTCTAAGTAGGCCTCTGGTCTGGTACGTAGACTTAAACTTAGACTATAATTAGACTTTAGAGGGGTCTATGAGGGGATTGGTGTATAAAAAAAAAGTCAAAATGGTAGTGACAATTTTAATTGCCAAAATGGCAATTACATCCATGTAACTGATGGGTTTGCAATGCATGTAAAAAAGGGCAGAGCTTCAATTGCCTGGTTATAGCTGCTCTTTTGACTTTTTTGACCCCCACCCCCTTGCAGATACCCTTAATTCTAAACTGAGCCTTTGCCCCCTGCCCCCCAAAAAACAACCAATCAACGACTTGTTCATTTAGTTTGTTATACAGATACAGCCTGTATTATTAATTTATGCTTTAGTGAATTGTGCAGAAAATTGGGATGATTAAGTAAAACATGGTTAAGTTAGCTATGGGTATGTGTGTCATACAAATATAAACCATGGCCATGTTGAAGAAAGAGGTAAGCTGTAATTCAGGATAATATATTATTTCTGCATGACATAAAAACACCATCCACAATCATTTAAAGCCTTCACCCTTGCTGATGTGTCTTCAAAACCATGAGAACTAGAAACTTGGATGTGTTTTTTATTTTAAAAAATAGCAACAGTTAACCTCAAGAAACTAATTCCTTTAGCAGCACCTATTTTGCACAACAAGCAAAAATATTCAGCAAAGCCCTGAAATGATTGCTCATGGTACACCTCTCTTTAAAATAAAGATGAAACTCAAAATGTTTTTGCTTTTTAATGTAAATGAAGGCAAATAGGATCTGCTTATTTTTACATCATCAGACTTCTGTGCACGGGAGAGAGTTCACTCCCTGGCCCTGAATATCCTCCTCCTTTTGCCAATGGGAAATAAAATTTAAAAAGAAAACACCTTTGTAATGTCAGGTATGAAGCCATTTCCCCAGATCTAATGAACTTCATTTGACCTAGCCCAAACAGACCTAAATCAACCATTTACTCTATGAGACTTGGACCACATGAAATATTTGGACCTTTTCTGGAGCCCGTCTGTTTTCATTTTATAGAGAGGTTTATAGCTTATTACAAGCCAAAAGGCAGAGGTAACTGAAAAGGGGGGGGCGGGCGTGGGGGAGCAGAATCTCAAGCCATTCCAAGCCATATTGCTGCAACAGTAAATTTTTCAATCAACATTTATTTAAGAAATATGTAGACACTTGAGATGATGGGTGTGTGCCAGTTATTAAAGTTGTCATGTGTTGACAAATGGGTTGTAATTATGGTATTTGCAAGAGCATTACACATGCATTGCACTGACATCTCTGGTTTATAGAGAGGGAAAGAGGGTGGGAAAGATGTATCTCTCTTCCTCAAGCAAAGTTGCCTTTATAGATCCAGATCAACCAAGAGAAATCCCTCAGGGGGGTTATTTAAATAATACTGGGTTAAAATTCCATATATGAATAATTATTAGGTAATGGGGAAAGATTAGACTCTTCACAAACAAAGGGGACTTCACAGGGGGAGATACCCTCTCTTGGCATTAACCATCAAACAAGATGAGAGGAGCAGGTTGGCAACAGGCTGGCATCCATCCAACCCACTGCAGCCATCTTTGTCTGAAGAAATACAACCGTTGCAGTTCTGTTATTTATGATTTTTCATTTACTGTGCCTGCAGGAGCTTTCACAGAAAGATTTTAATGAGCATAACAGATAGTCAGAAGCTCAACACAAAGACATGGAAAAGTTTTAGGTGATATCTTATGAACAGCATAAGTGCCCAGCCCCATCCTGAAATTTGGAGCTAAGGAATAAAAAAAAAAACTTTCTCAAAAACACCCCCAATGATGTCATTCCTACATCACCCAGGTAATTGCTGTCTTATAGAGAAGCATCAAGCTAATCCATGTTTTCTTCATGTTCAATGTTCTGTGGTCCTGTGCACATTGGGAAATGGATGAGGGGAAAAACTGGGGCTGAAAAAGGTTGTGTTCAACTAACCAACTTTATTATTTTATTTTATTTATTATTCAAATTTAATTACAGCCCATCTCCCCCAAAAGACAGACTTTGTTTGTTGGAAGAAGTTCAGAGCTAGAATATCCAGCCTGTAGCTAAAAGACCTTTATGGAGAGAGAACCCATAATTCCCATACGTTGCTGGTTTCATTTGTCTTGTGGTGAAAGATTAGATTTGATGCAACCTCTCTGTATGAGTACCCAGTTAATTTAACACAATGTTGCATGACATTGTTGTTTCACTTACCCAGCATCAGTGGCCAAGTATGAGGAAATATTGAGCAATAGCTTCCTATTTATGTCTTAATAAATAGATATATCAAAAGAACAGAAAAGAATCTCAATCTGGTAATTCAAGGCTTTGAAGAGACGATGAATAGAAAACCTTGTGGATGACCAATTGCTGAACAATGCAGTGGGCTTTCTGATGTTCATATACAAGTAGATGGCCAAGGAGTTTGCCACCTCACTAAACTCAGTGATCACCAGCAAAATATCAGCCTTCAAGGGCAAGTCAGTGGGCATTCTTCTCACCTTTGCCCAGAAGAAGTTAAGTTTTGTCACACTTTTTCAGCCTGGCACCCCAAGAAGCCAGTGATGAAGGGGGCCTTCTCAGCAGGAACCACACTTGCCTAGCATCTATGTCAATCTTTTTGATTGCCCATAAAAACCACTGATCAGAAGCTGAAAAGTTACACCACCCCACAAGAGTAAGCTGATGTATGTTATCAAGATTGGCACCCCAGAAAAGCAAGTGGAAAGCTTAAAGCTGAAGTTTTCATTTTTCATTCTGAGCCCTTTTTTTTTCCTCCTTTTTTTGCATCAGTTCCATCCTGGCCATGTGATTTTCTTTTCCCATCCCTGTTTTTTGGACCTTAAAAGAGGCACAGGGTGATTTTTTTTTTTTAATCCATTCAGTCCATTGTCCGATTCTCAGAGACTGCCTGGACAAGTCCCTGCAGTTTTCTTGGCAAGGTTTTTCAGAAGTGGTTTGCCATTGCCTCCTTCCCAGGGCTGAGAGAGAGGGATTGGCCCAAGGTCACCCAGCTGGCTTTGTGCCTAAGGCGGGACTAGAACTCACAGTCTCCCGGTTCCTAGCCTGGTGCCTTAACCACTACACCAAACTCTCTCTGACAGGGTGAATACACTAATTCAAAATTTATAGTGGAGAAACCTTGAGGATACCTGGTTGCAACCTGGGAGGATTAATGTCATCTAAAGCAGTGTTACTTAACTTCAGCAACCTTAAGATGCATGGACTCTGACATGCTGGCTGGGGAATTCTAGGAGTTGAAGTCCACGCATCTTAAAGTTGCTGAGGTTGAGAAGCATACTCTAAAGGGTATGCTATCTCTGCTATCTTCATCTCATTCTCCCCCAAAATGAAGCAGCTGCAGGTGTTTTAATGGTTTACTACTTCCCCATTATGGACTATGAATGGAACTTTTTTTTCCTTAACTGAGTCTCAAAACCTCTGAAATCCAATCAATTTACCCCCAAATCTCAGGTTGCAAACTCATCTCAAATCATGCTATCTTCAGACCTCCAGTTTGAATTAAAACAAGGTTAATTAGTACAGGACTAACAATGCAGTGACTTTCAAATACCTACATTTCAAGGAGAATAGACGGGAATACTCCAGGCACTGAGAAGGATTCTGTCCACTAATAAAGGGTGCATATTTGGTATATATTATCTGTTTCATGAAAATGACCATGACTCTGAGATGAAAGAAAAAATGCTTCATGAAGGTTGGAAGTGATAGAGAATACCTCTTTATGGAAAATGTTCTTCCACTGTTGACTCTGTTAAGATCAGCCTAACAACCTTCAAAAAAGCCCCAATATTTTGTTGCTTGAAAGTCAGTGGGCTATACATCAGCCCTGGGGCTGTGTGTGTATGAACCACAAACTAGCCAGCCAATTTTCATCCTAACTATAAATCTGCAAACCCAGCCTGTGTGGTTAAGTTATGGTTCAATGTGTCAGAGAAACTTAGAAAATCCGGTTAACTGAGTAAACAATGGCTCAGTTAATTATCGTTAATAGTCCTGCACAAGCACAGCCTACATTTCTTCTCCCCCCTCCCCAAATTCCATTACATCCTGGTCTGGAGCTTACAGAAATGTAGAGAAGACATGATGTTCTTTTTTTAATTGACTGACTGAACAGTGTTCTGCTATCAGACTTCAATGTCTTTATAGCTTGACTGGGAACTTAGATATTTACCATAAAAATAGCTTCACTGTTTTTACCCACTCCCCATCATTTCCCTCTTTAATGGTTCCTTTTTCATTATCTGGACAAATGGTTCCAATGAATCTGATGGCTTTGAAATACAATCTGCTCCACTTATACTGCCCTGGCTTAATTTAGCCAGCTGTTGGGGCCATCAAAAAGCTAGAATTTATTCCTGCTTTCATTAGAGTCCATAAAAGAAAAGTCTCTGGCTAAAAGCAATCTAAACATGGGGTATTAATAATGCCCAATAAAAAGGTGTTTTCATAAACAACCCTTCACATATTTTATGGCTGACGAAGTCATGCGCCATGCTAGAAACCTGCTTATTGTGACTTGCCATACATGTATGCAATTTAAAACCAATCATTTAGCAGCATTCATA
Organism: Candoia aspera; assembly: GCF_035149785.1. NCBI lineage: Eukaryota > Metazoa > Chordata > Lepidosauria > Squamata > Candoiidae > Candoia > Candoia aspera. The sequence continues at coordinate 12,847,219 of NC_086156.1, read as the reverse complement.
TCTGCAATTAACTTGCAGTTAAAAAATAAACAGCATTTCACGTTAACAGTGCTTCAAGAGCTTGCCTATACTTTAAGCTTTGTCTCTGAAGGGAGAATTAATTTTTAGGAACTCACCACATGAGAAGACTCATTTTCAAGGCAACTGCAGTGGATTGATCAAACTTCGGTAGAAGCAGAAAGCAAGCCATAATCACTCCTAGTTTACCCACCAATATTTCTAAAACATATTCACAAAGCCCTACCTTTGCCTTCCTTCCTCTCCAAGATCAAAGAAAGTTAAAAGAGATGTAGGTAACTATATATGTAGAGGTGTTTAGTTTTGACTGTTGCTGTTTTATTTGTTTGTTTGTTTGTTTTTAATGGCTGACTCCTGCAATGTTTTCTGTTGAACTATTCATCTATGTATTTTCATTCCACTTTACTGAACTATAAAAGCAGCTAATCAGCAAATGCAACACCTATTATCTAAAGTGTTTTATAGATGTGTTTGGCTTGAAAGAACACAGTGATTTAAGTCCTGTATTCTTCCCAATTGGTGCTGGATCTCATAAATGCATTTGGCCTACGTAAGGAATTTCATGGTCTGCTTCTAGAGCAAGCTAGCGCCAGAAACTGCTGTTTCATAGATGAGATTCTGAAAACTCCCTCTGCTATTTCCTGGGTAATCGGTGAAAAATCTTTGTTTAGCAGCAGGCTGCAGAATTGGGGGTTTAGTAATAGTAAAGTCCTCTTCAGACATTACACACCTATGTTCAATCTGCATAAGAGTATGCCTTTGCCATCTGCGTTCCTTCTGAAAGGAGACATTTATGTGTGCATGAAATGTGGAAATCACACAAAGATCCCAGTCATTGGAGTTTTCAAACATGCACCTATGCATGCATTTTTTTTCTTGCTACTGACAAACATGCTGGCAGAGGTGGATGCTGGAGGGTATCAAAAAAGACAAGATGGCAGCCATAAATGTTTAACTGGAGTGGCCATCTTGACTTATTTTTAATCTCCCCCCACAGACGCTCCTTTAAACTGGCTTTTGGTGGGGCTTCTGACAGACACAGGGGTCCTATTTGCATGCCACAAACAACCCAGTCATCCATTCCCCCAAATATTAACTTACATTTGTGCACTGGCAACAAGGATACTTGGGAAGATTGATCTTTCCTTCTTTTTTTCTTTGAATGAAATAAATAAATGATCATATACTGGCATGGGATTGGCACCTTCCTTGGTCAGATTCAAGGGGGGGGGGGGGTCTACCCACCCCAATCCCTTTCTATCCATACCCTCTCCCTCTGTGACCTTAGGATGGTAGAAATCAGAATGGTGATGGAGACAATATTCCTAGAGAGACTTTGCTTTTGCAATGCCCCTTCTAGGATTTCATCTCAATCTCAGAAGTAAGGGTTAGATCACTGGTGGGAGGCAGCCACTATAGTCCCAAGTAAGGCTGTTCGGGATGAATTCTGGCCCTCCTAGGATTAATCCACCAGGTTAAAATAACCCGATTTTTCAGTCTGCATAACAGCCCCCCAACCAAATCAAGTGTGTGATGTAAACAATGCCATTGATAGTGTACTTACTTATTCATACTTATTCAACTGATAATCAGAACAAGACAATAAAATCATACAACAATAATATAGCTTAATAAGCTAATAGACTATAAAAAATAAAAAAATAAAGATTAAAAACCATTTGTAAAATTTTAATAACAAAACACATAAGATAACTCACCATGGGTATTATCTATTTATTTATTTATTTATTTATTTATTTATTACTTTATTTTATTTTATTTTCTATCCTGCCTTTATTATTTTTGTAAATAACTCAAGGCAGGGAACATACCTAATATTCCTTCCTCCTCCACTTTTCCCCACAACAACAATCCTGTGAGGTGAGTTGGGCTGAGAGAGAGGGACTGGCCCAAGGTCACCCAGCCAGCTTTCATGCCCAAGGCAGGACTGGAACTCACAGACTCCTGCTTTCTAGCCCATTGCCTTAACCACTAGACCAAACTGGCTCTCTATATAATATTTACTCTTTGTTAGTTCAAACCTAGTTCTGTAATAATTTGCTTACATGCTTTAATAGCTGCAATTCAAAGTTTAGCTGCATTATATGCATTGGTTGAACATATGGACATTCGTGAGGTAGGTCCAGGTGTTCCAGATTTAAAATTGTTCTTGCTTTTATGGTTGGAAAGTCAACCTGATCAGGTACAAGAGGCCATGATGACATTGTATTCGCTATGTCAGTTTGGCTGGGGAATTCTGGGAGCTGAAGTCCACACATCTCAAAGTTGCCAAGGTTGAAAACCACTGCACTATGTGATCCCTGATTGGCTTGGCTAATTCCACAAGAAATCTTTTCAAGGAGAGGGGAAAAAAATGTCAAAACTGGCCAGTTGGCAAAACAGAACAAGCTGACCCCAAAGCATGGAGAAAGAGTAAAAGAGAAGGGTTGGCTCACAGATTTACATCCCACAGAAGCAATATTAAAGGAAATTTTAAAAGCTTGGCACAGAATGCCTTCCAGGTAGCTTTCTCTGGCTGCTCTTTGTAGATGTAGGTTGCCCATTCAGTACGAGCTGCCTTTGAATTTTTCAGAATAAACAAGGGTGAGTGGAGGACTTGACTTCAGGCTGGTATCTTGCCAGTCACTTTGATGCATTTCTAAGATTGTTCTTTTAACTTCCTCCTGTTGGAATAAGGATGGCATGGGATCATACCCATAGTATGTTGGTAGTTGTAACAGGGATGTTTGGAGTATATAACTAACTCTCAGCTAGAGCCTTGGCTGAAAACAGGGCTCCGAAGGGGAAGATGGGCGGTAGTACAAATTTGAGATATAAATAAATAAATAAATAAATAAGAAAGATGCTTATTTGGAGCAAAGTAATTTTCTTTTTAGCTTGGACGTCTTGTGATTATTTGGTACATTTGCTTGCAGGAAGAATGCCATCAAACTCTCTGCCCCTTACATCAAGGGCTTTGTTTGTAAATGACTATTTTACAGTGGCTTTGGATTTTTCTCAGCTTCTTTAGTCTACTTCATTTTGCTGATGCTAAGTGCTCCCCCACAAAGGAAAAGGAAATATTACCCCTTGGCTCCGCGAGCTGCATTGGGTGCCAGTTTGCTTCCGGGTCCAATTCAAGGTGTTGGTTATCACCTTTAAAGTCCTACATGGCATGAGGCCAGGCTGCCTAAGGGACCATCTCATCCCCATTACATCAACCTGTCCCACCCGGTCATGCAGAGAGGGCATGCTACAGACCCCATTGGTAAAAGAATTCCATCTGGCAGGGTTCAGGAGGTGGGCCTTCTCTGCAGCAGCTCCCACCCTTTGGAACACCCTTCCCCCAGAAGTGAGGCTAGCCTCCTCTCTTCTGGACTTCAGGAAATGATTGAAGACCTGGTTTTGTCACCATGCCTGGAGTGGGGAGAGAAGGAGCCACTCTTGGGGTTGGTTGGCTCCCTAGTCCTGCCAAGGCCGGTCTTGTCCCTCTTTGGGTGGTATTAGATCTGCAATTACTTGGATATCATTACATTTTATATTTATTTATTGATATTGATATTTATGGATGAATATTATTTATGATTTTATTTAATTTTAAACGGTTTTATTGCGAGCCGCCCTGCGTACCCCGTGTGAGGGAGATGGGCAGTGATAAAAATATGATAAATAAATAAATAAAATAAAATAAATAAATAAAAGGAAAACCTGCTTTGCCTCTGGAGATATCCTCACTGTTCTCTCACACACCCTCCTATCAACGGATCAAGGTGTGTGGCAAAAAATCCAGCTCCTTGAAGGTTAGATATGAGCTTCTGCTCCTCTTGCACGCTTCGGTATTGGAAGGAACATGCCTGCAGTTGCTCATCTCCAACTCTTGGGTTTGTCTCCACCATGTCTCCACCATGCCTGCTCCCCAGGGAACAGACTGCAAACAGTGACAGAGAGTGACGCAGGGGATCAGCAGATCACATTTGGTCTCTGTTAGCCACAGCCTGCAGCAGCCTGGTAAGATTCTTTGATGGATAGTTGCAGCTGGTGGAGAGAAGATCCAATGAATGGAATTTTTATTTTTAGCAGCATCATTACAATTAAGCCACCTCTCTGTTTTCTTGTTCTTTGCTCAGAGCTTTCACACCCTTTTCCAGCAATGACTGGTCTCTTCCCTTTTTTTCCAGCTGCATCAGCTTCTCTCACTGTGCAGGTCCAAGGTACGTTTTGGCTTTACTTCTCACTGCCTTGCAAACTCTCAGCCATCTTCTTCCTGGGTGGGGCTGTGGGGGGAGGCTCTCCCTTATATTCAAGATGCTTGAGCATTTATTTCACATTTCTCCATGTGATTTTGCTGAGCTGAATTTTTGGCTGGAGATGGCAGGGGTTCCTGCTTTCTTTTATTCATCTTTCCATCACTCTGAAGCTTCACTGGCTGCCTATTCTTCCCAATTTGAAAATGTCAGATGGTCAGCAGAGTTGGCTGTATAATGAAAAACAGGACATTCATACATGCAAAAAATAACGAAGTTCGCAACACAGTTAATTAGCAGCAGCTGCCTTGCAGCAAAGTACATTGGTATCTACCACTACCCCTTTTTTTAGCTACTCACCCCTTCCTGCTAGGGCACATTTCAAATTAAAACCATAATCCACCATAATGCCCCACCTCATTATTTAACAAGTGCAAGAATACCACGCTTCATTCACAATTTTACCATTGTTTTCTTCACCTTTGAAAGAAAAGTTGAGAGCAAATTGTCTTTCATCACACTGAATGAGAATGGTAGAAAAGATGAGGGTGAACTTTTCGGCACAGCAGAATTTCATACCTGTGTAGTCCTCCAGCTCGGTGCCAACCATACAGGTCCCAGCTTGTTTCAAGATAACACTGACCGAAGAGACAGATGGCAAGCTGGGGGGTTCTTATTCATTCTCCTCCCCCTTCTAGTGATTTAGTAATGCAAATCCATCTACTTTTGGAAATTATTTAGCATCCTCCTCTACAGAATAAATCACAACTGCTTTAGGCTGTGTTTCCTCTTGTTTATCAAGTTAGACATGGTAGACAAAATCCACAGATGAAGTAGGCTCCATTTGTAAATGTTAACTGAAATGGCAAATCATGGGGCCAAGCTATAGACATAAAACTGCTAATGCAATGCGGCTGTTTTAAAGATTTCTAAACATTAATGTCTTGTGCCTGATGGATAATAAGCTAATTAAAAACACTATCCAGTTACTAAATTGTTAGATTATGAGCCTTAAGGGACAAGAATCTTTCTCTTTGTTTTTCAATAAAATTGCTATTATCCAGCCTGCGCCTTTGGGAGAAACCAGCTATAAAGCAGAAGGAATGAGTGCATAAAAAATGCTGTAAGATTGCCAGCAGCCACTGCCTATGTTTCAGCTACCTGTTCATCATCTTCCCTTCAGCTTCTAAATCAGAAGTGCAAACTTGTCTTAGCCCCAGGCCGAACTCCAAAGAATAGCAGATGAGGTGGGACAAGGACAGGGACTAAATTTGATTTGGTTTAATTTCCATTAAAATTGAACCGAATAGAAATATAGTTAACATGAGTATGTTTTAGACACGTGTTTAATAATAAAAGTGTACTTAATAATCACCTTTGGAGCCATATTTAAAAATTAAAGATTGGGGGCGGGGAGGGGGCTCAGAGGTCCACACCTGAAGGCGTCACAGATTGATTGTATCATATGCAGAGGCTTTAGACTCAATAAAGATTCTACTAAAAGGTTTTCTGGATAACTCGAATTTCTATGAGCAGACAAGTGGCAAGGCTGTTCAAGAGATGGGGAAGGACAAGTCTGATCCTGGAAACCTGGGCTAGTTCCGAGAAATGGTGAATACTGTGCTAAAAAAGGATTGCGAGGGAGGATTTCGAAGCCAGGCAACTCTGCTCTTGATCTTCTGAGGCAGTTCCATCCCACAAACAGGCTGGATACCCAAAGAAAACGAAGGGAAAAGATCAACTAACGCCCAGACTGAAAGGTAATGGTATATTTCAGAATAGGCTGACCATATGTCCCGTTCTGAATGGGACACTCCCATTTTTTTAACATTTCCAGACCGCCCTGTCATTTTAATATAAATGTCCATTTTGTCCCATTTTCTTAAAAACCTTACTTAAACATTCGAAAGTTCCCGCGAACCTGTCAGAATGACTTTGAGTGGAAGGAGGGGGAGCTCAGCAGAAACGGTGGGAAAAAAGCCACAGAGCTCAACCCGGCGGGAAACCTAAAAAGAAAAAAACAGGATCAGCTGATAGGCGGTGATCAAAGGGCAAGCCGATTGGCTCCTACCTTAAAACGGCAGGAAGAAAAGAACGTAAAAGCACGGCCAGAGGAGGAACGGCTTGTCGGGGACAACCGTTCACTAGACTCTCCAGCCCAGCCTTGCCTCTCGCAAATGAAGGAATCCGAAGATTCCCAGCCCGAGAAAACCAGAGAAGTTCCCACCTGCCGATCCAGCCCTTGCCCAGCCCTGCCCCGTTTTGCCATCCCAATCTCCAGTTTTTGTCTCAAGGGAATATGGTCAGCCTATTTCAGAAGAAAGGCTAATGTGGGATCCCATGACTTAAGGCTGGATGTCGACAGGAGCAGAAAAAGAGCACAAACTCCTGGTAACCTGGCTGAGTGAGACCTAGTTAATGGATAAAAGTTCTAGGCCTAAGGACAAGAAGGAAGGAGCCACCACTGTGCTCACTGAGAGGTATCCCAAAGGAGAGGCCGATACATCCTAGTCAATTGCTACCTTGGGATAGGAATTCTTCCGTATTAGACACATTTCTTGCCAGCCTGTGTAGACATAGATCAGTGGTGACTATAGCAGTCAGGGAAACTCCTGGTGACTTGATGGACACGGCTGTCCAGTTTTCATGGCAACAGCACAGTAGTGGTTTCCCATTAATTTATTTATTACATAGTTTTATATACTACCCATTTCCATTGGATTTAAGATGGCTTCCAAAACATAACATACCTAGTATTAAAAACAGAAGAGGCGACAATTAAGCTATGCAAAAGACAGCCCAAATACCTTTACCACTCTCTTGTTCTCAGATTTTGTTTTGTTTTGTTTTTGATTTAAATCAATCTACTCCATAAACCCAGTATTTCTGGGCAGTCTCCCACCTAAACAGGCTTTAGCTTCTACAACCAAAGTCATCCAGGTTCTGATTTGCACAACAGCATTTTTGAAGATTCGTCTAAACCCTTCCCTTTACTTTGGTCAATGAAGGGAGTCCATAAACAACTGATTTTTGACTCCATGGCAGCCATCCGAGGCTCACTTTGCATTCATGGAAAACTTCAATAGTTGTTCTCCCTTTCCTTCAATAACATGGATTCTCTACCAAGGTCTCAGGGTGGTGCTAGTAAACAATATGCATATAGACAGGTTCAACTTTTCTAAATTCCTCTGTAATAATGTACACCTTTATCCAAAAATAATTCCCATTTAACTTAGTGGAACTTTAATTTGATTATATGTGGGCAAGAGAGGGCTCCCGAGGGTCATGTTTTGATAGTAACTACTGAATCCTTAGTAGTTGACTCCAAAAGGTAATAAGGAGAGTAATAACATTATTTCCAAATTTACATAAATTTGGTGCTAGCATTTGATGAAGCTGCTGTTGCTACTGGGTGAATAAAAATTGTAGGTGGTAGTAGTAGTAGTAGCAGCAGGGGGAAAATGGAAAATTCTCAGTTGGGCAATGCTTGTCTTAGGATTCAAATCAACTGGAATATCACAAAATAGGAAGTTCTATGACAAGACATTTGATCCCCTCAACACTTTGGTAGGTCTTCATCAAGACTTTGCCTTGTTGTTGAGGTTACAAATCTGTTTCTTCCCTGCCCTCCTCCTTTGGGAATGCTTACAGCTATTTCATAAAATAGTTTTGAATTGGACCTTTTGACCTGAACATTTTGCTTTATCAAGATCCAAAATCAAAAGAAGAATATACCAGGAAAGAGATAGGACAACCCCCCTTTCTGATTTTTTAAAAAAACAAATTATGTAAATGATAGGAAAATGGGATGGAATCAACTTATGATTTGTGAATGAGAGAAATAGAAGCAGATTGATCTAGTTATCTATATTTCAGAAATTCATATCATGAAATTTCATATCCATATAGACCTTCCACTGCCCTCTACAAGTTGCCACTGCATTGTAAGTTTTATTACAATTACTAATAGATTATTATATACATGGGGAATAATCATTTTTATTTATTTATTTATTACATTTCTTCACCACCCATCTCAGCAAACGACTCTGGGCGGTTATTAACTGTATTTAATTTAATTTTCAGCCTCCTTGGTTTATCTCAGCACCCTCAGTGCTCGGACTTTTGCACCAGACATGTTCCATGCACAAACGTACACACTGTATAATCATGTGCATAATTGTTAAATCAATTGTTAGCTTATTATGGTGTTTCCAGAAAAGAGTTCTGCGGTGGTCTAATGGTCTACTTTTAAAATATTGCACCACCAACCCTCTTTGCGCTCTGTATTGTTTCTGAAAATTTCATTCACGCCCCCCTCCTCCCTCAGAAAGACTTTCAGCAAAGAAAAGTGTTATTATGCAATTAGTGTTGATCACTTTAGTGCTTTCTGTTCATGACAGCAAGCGTGGTTTAAGGCAGATTACTGGAGAACAATGGGGAAGTACTGGAAACAGGAAATAACTGTTTGATGCAGGTGCGGTGGCATATTGACCAGGAAGGAGCTGAAGGCATTGTTGAAGAGAATTACCAAATCCCAAAGCATTCACTGTCCCCCCTCTGCTCCCCAAGACACAGCTGTGGTATACAACACAAACAAAAAATTGTTCCAGCACTGAATAAATACAATAGAAATCAAAGGGCAATCCAAGTATGGTTGGTTCTAAGAATAACACTCTATTCTCCAATACTCTGTGATTTACAAAGATTCACAATGCTTACACAAAAATCAAATATATACTAAGGCTTCAAAGAGGTTTTGCACAAGTTGTTGATATTGTTGAAAGAGTCTCCCCAGAGGAGAAAGGATGGTGTGTTGTTTTTTTTTCCAGTGTTTAAATGAATGTATCCAGTATGTTGAGAGATCCTCATTAGTCTGCCTGACTGTCATACTAGCTAAAGGGGAAAGAGCTAATTCTTAAAGGCCTTTGCTCTTATTTATTGATTCAGGTTTTGGTTTTCTTGAAGGCAGCTTTATTGGCCAAGATTATAAATACATTGCCAGATCAGATGGACCTTTAGGCTGATCCAGCAGGGTGCTTCTTTTTTTTCTTAGTGGAATCTAGGAAGAAAGGGGAAATCCATCATCATTATGTTCAGTATAAGATGACTTTTGAATTGGCTGATACATCCGTCCATTAATTCATTCCCTCATAATATTTCTTACAATATAATTCAATGTTATTTGTTCAGAAATTAGACCTGAGTTCAAAAGGGTTTCCTCTCAAACAGCCATGGCTATGCACCCTATACCAGTGCAAGGGGAGTGTGGAGACCATACTGCCCCACTCTGATCATTGTTAAAGGTCTCACAATCTGTCTCAGCCATTGGATTGAATAGGGCATCAATACCCTATTGGAGCGGTTTTTTGCCCACACTCCACTATCATCCTTGATTCTCCATTCCTTGATCTAAAGCAGGAGAGCAAAGACTGTACCCCACCACCATCCTGTCTGTAGCCCAGAGCCCTTTGCAATAAGTGGGTCAAAAAACTGAATTATGTTTTATTTGGGGAGTTTAAACGGTAAATTGTGTGCCATACAGCAAGCTGTGCAAAGACTTCAGACAGCCATTCTACCCCTACTAGCCAACCATCCTGTCCTATGAAGGTCCCAACTGCAACCAAAGCTGTCCTCAACCAACACAAGTTGAACCTTTCTGCCATAAAGGGTAATATTTGTTTGTTTGTTTGTCATATTTCTAGGCCATCTGACTCCAAAATAACCCTGGGTGGCTTCACATGGTTAAAAGACAATATTATCCATGAAATAACACACAGCATTATATAAATCCCCACTGGCATTGACAGAAGCCACAAAACAAAAGGAATTCCTGTTAGGATGGGAACATGAGCAGGTAACCTTTGCTATAGCTCCTCTGAGAATAAACTTCAACTTCAGCATAATATGTCTCAGTGTCACACACATCCCAAAAATGGAGACCTATCCACACAACCTCATCCAAGGCCTGAGGACCAAGTTTTTGAACCCTGCTTGAAGGCAGGCAAGGTGAGGACCATGTGGATCTCTGTGTCAGACCCTCTGATCAAAAGGTTCCCAGAACCTCTTATCGGAGCATCTTCCATCAGTCTCTTATCAGTGTGAACAGACTTCGTGTCTCCAGATGGGAGGGGGTGCCGGGCTGGAGTGTGAACTGCTTTGTTATGGCTTTAGATTTATGGCATGAGCACCCCAAGGCCATGCAAGCGAGATACATTAGAGAAGCCACCTGGATTGGGAAGGGGGGTGACATGCTTTAGTGGGAAGAGGGGCAGAGGGCAATTTAGTGAATGTAGGTTTAAATGTAGGTTTGAGCAGGAAAGTGGCATTCACAGCTTTCTTCTTGTACTGGTCATTTCACTTCATTAAAACAGTAGAAAGAGCCCTGTCTCATGACTGTCATTGACTGAATGCCTGAATGTGCCAGCGCTTACACTCTGGGGGGATGCTGTTCCAGAGGGCAGGTACAGTGACAGAGAAGGCCTGCTTCCAGAATCCTGCTAGATGGCTTTCTCCATAGCACCAGACCAAGGGTAGATAGGATTAAGTTGCTAGGTTAATCCTTGTCCTCCTTAAAATGCACACAATGGCAAAGGAAAAGTATAGTAAGAAATAAACGAACTGGATAAAAACAGCAGCATCAAAGCTATTCAGCCAAACCAGAAAATATACAAGGCTGCCTATTAAAAACAACAAAAACTACTGAAATCCATTTCAAAGATGTTTTGGCTGGCATACGTCCTCTCCCAGGGGCCTACTCTACAGCAGGAGTACCACTTGAAAAAGCTTTGTTCCAAATGCCCATTGACTTATAGCAGAAGCCTGTACAAGTCTACTCAAGAGTAAGTCTCATTTGGTTGAGGGGGGATGACTCTTGTGAAAATGGATACATAAGTTTGTAGCCCTTAACTTCCCAAAAGAAAGACAGGCCTGGCCGGATTTTTCCTGGTTATGGGGAAAAAATTCACTTGGGGGAGATGTTTCTTCAAAGCCTGATTGCATGCTCTGCACATAGATCTGCGCCAACATTACTGATTCTGGGAGAGCTAGAAATGATGACAGATCATAAACATGAGTGACAGTGAGACCCTCTGATGTATGAAATGTTTTCTTCTCCCATTCCAGCCCAGCAACTGCAGATGGTAGAGAGAAGAGCTGTGGAACGGAAGGTCGGGGTGGAGAGGGGAAGACTGTCTAATAAATTCAACAAATTCAACAACACAGGAAATAAGGTAACTCCAGGAAATGGATTTCCTCAAGGAAAGGAAATGTTGGAGGGTGTGGAGGAAAAGATTCGAAAACATTAGTTTGAATCATGCCAGAAATAAAACAACAACATCCAGTTCAAGATGAGCATCAGAGACCATTTATTCACTGCAAAGAATATTAACTACAGCATTTACCAGAAAGAAAAAAAACACATTTTTAAAAATAAGTAATCTATAAAATAGGGAGACCATCTTAGATACAATAAGAATCTATCTATCTTGTGTAATTTTCCTTTTTTGGGAAAGACTTGTCTTAAATCTAGGCTTCATTTTAGATAAAGGCAGAAAGGATGCCCCTAACATAGCAAGCAGCAGTTTCAGTATGAGAAGGAGAGAGGCATGAATATTCCTATTTTTATAGTTACCCAGGTTTTTTTTAAAAATTCATTCTGAGATTGTTTTCCCTCACCTCACCCCCATCAAACTAATTCAGCTGGAAACGATAGCAGGGCAAAAGAAATGAGTGGCCTCCCTGAGAATGACAGCGTTCTCACAGCACCTTCAGCCCTCTGGGAAAGATAATAGGAGGTGGGGCATCTTCTTCTGAAAGAAAGATACAGTGGAAGAACTAATCATAGGTCTTCTGCACTGCATTCAGTTTGAATGTAAGATGAGGGTGGTGCACTGAGTATATCTGAACTGAAGTTACCTCCTGCCCAGTCTTCAACATCTTGGTTATTCCCCAAATGATTAAATATAAGTCCCTTGAAGATTCAAATACTAGGGATCATGATGCTGAGCATTTCATCTTGCAGATTCTGAGCTCCTTCTGTGGATACCCCTGCCTCTCTTCAATGTCCTGTCTGATGATGTTCAGAGGCTTTTGAAGACCTTGCTATTCTCCCAGGTTTTGGGGCAAGTTGATGGTTGAGTCTCTGTTGGATAGATAGTTTTCATTTACTGTATATATTTGTTTCCAGGTCACTTATGTTTTCTATGCGTATTTGTTCCTTGTGCATTTTTCTTTTTTTTAAGTCTAAGCCACCCAGAATCCTGGGGAGTCGGGTGGCCGCCAAATTGGTGTAAATAAATAACCTCCTTAAACCAAATGCATGTTTTCACAGTAGCACACAGCAGGGGAAAGATGCGGCTATTTTAGGAGTTGCAGACAGGTGCTTTGTGTGCACCACTGCATACTCTAAAACAACTGTTCCCCCTTGAATCTGCACAGCCCAATGACTACCTTCAGAACCCTGGAATGCACTACTGTATGTTTGATTCTGGGAAATTAAATTCAAAGTAAATAGATATTCCCTGACCACGTTCCTATGATTCTTAGTCTTCAACCCTGTTCCTTCACCTTGTTCTTCATAGATGCTTGGTGGAACACGTATTCTCTTATCAGAGAAGACTAACCCATAGTCTGAGTTGAATTGCTCCACGTATACTTTGTTACCTGTTATCCTATTGCTATTTTCACTGAGCAACTGGTATACTGATTTTTTCTTTCTTTTGAACATATACAAATAAGTCCTTTTTGCTGTTCCTTCTGGATCAGCTCCAGGGATTGAGGGTGGCAGCACTGTGTTATGCTGGTTCACCTCCTTTCTCTGGGGTTGATAACAGTCGGCGGTGATTTGGGGGAGGGGGGGAGATCCCACCCTCAGCACCTACTGTGTGGGGTGCTGCAAAGTTCAGGGTTCTCTTTGCTCCTATTCAACATCTACATGGAGCTGCTGGGTGAGTTCATCCATTACCACGGGGTAAGGTACCATCAGTGTGCTGATGATACCCAATTATACATCTCTGCCCCAAGTGAATTAAGCAGTGCCTGGAGGCTGTGGGGGTCTGGATGGGGGACAACAGGCTTCAGCTGAACCCTGGGAAGACTAAGTGGCTCTGGGTTTTGTGGCCTGCCTGTTCTGGGACTATGCCATCTTTGGTGCTGAATGGGGTTGCACTGCCCCAAACAGACATATGCAACTTGGGGATCCTTCTAGATTTGCAACTCCTGCCCAAAGAGCAGGTGGCAGTCATGGCTGGGAGGGCCTTTGCACAGCTTCTTGTTCTGTGCCAGATGTACCCGTTCCTCAACTGGGAGGTTCTGCTAACAGTTATTCATGCCCTAGTCACCTCCCAAATGTACTACTATAGCGCACTCTACATGGGGCTGTCCTTGAATAGTATCCAGAAACTTCAGCTCGGGCAGAATGCAGTGGCGTGGGCAGTTATGTGTGCTCCCAGAACAGCATATGTCACACTTCTGCTCCGCGAGCTGCATTGGTTGCCAGTTTGCTTCTGGGTCCAATTCAATGTGCTGGTTTGACCTTTAAAGCCCTTCATGGCATGGGGGCAGGATATCTGAGGGACCACCTCTCCCCAATTACATCTGTCCATCCCATCAGATCCAGCAGAAGAGGTACATTGTGGGTCCAGTCTCCTAAGGAACTACATCTATTGGGACCCAGGAGATGGGCCTTTTCTGCCATAGTGCCCATCTTATGGAACATCCTCCCACCCCCCAAAGTGAGGTTGGCTCCATCCCTGTTAATTTTCTGGAAGTCCCTCAAAACTTGGTCATGCCATCAGCCTGGGGGCCCCAAGGGACCTGTGAGTTGCTGAGGTGGATCCATTGAGGTTAATATCTGCTGTCCTCTCTTTACCACATTTTTTGCTTTTCTGGATTTGTTAATTGTTTTTTATATCACTGTTTTATAGTTTTTATTTTATGCTGCCCAGAGTCACTTTTTTGTGGGATGGACGGCCATATAAATATGATGGATGGATGGATGGATGGATGGATGGATGGATCCTTCATCAGCCTCAGCTCATCTGGAGCTTTGGTTCTTCTAACAGCATCTGTACAATTCTGGGGTACCTGTCTATACTTTTCCCCCTTTCCATCTCCTTTTCTGTTTTCAGATCTTCAGTTAGCTGTTTCTTCACTGGCTTCCTTCACTTCTCTTTCTTCATTTGATAATGCACTGCATGCAGGCATTAGATGCAAGATTCAAAAGGCTAAATACCACCAGGAAGAATATTTACTTTCAGAAAAACACAACATACTGTCCATCAGGTAGTTTTACCATCTACAATTCGTATGTAGGGCTCCTTACTTAGAAAATGTCCCTGGATCTGGAAAATTAATATATGATGTTAACAAATGCTGTGTAGAACTCCAAGCTCAAAAAGAGGCTTCATCAACCTGCCAGTTAATGAAATCTTCATCTGATTAATCTGCAAGGGCAAATTTTAAGCAGTGGGAAAGAGTTAAAACATCCATGTCTCTAACTCCATTTGTGAACTGGGAGTAAAGTCTCTCTTCCCATATAAAAAATATCAAAACTCAAGACCTCCCTGGGTTGAAATCCAACACTTTTCACAATATGTCAAATGTATATAGCATAGGAGACATAGGTGTAACCTCAACATTCAGGGTTTTAAGAATGATATATCTGAAAAGGATAGTGAAAGTAGCCCCAAATAGCCTAATCCAAAATGGATTCTCACTTATTGCTACAAAATATAACCAGGGTGTCCATGAGGGTAGGAGTCCAAAAAGTCAAGATGGCAATAACATTTTCATGATCAAAGCCCCCATCTCCTTTTTAGGTTCAACTGCCATACACATGGACACTACTAAGTCTAGCCATTAGAAAAGATTAATGGACATTATTCTGTTTGAAGGCAAACCTTATCTGGTATTTTATTTAACCCACTTTTAGTTGCACATCATTTGGGTAAATGCATTTGCTTGATTCCTTTACAGATCATTCCACACCAGCCAGCCATTCCAAGAAATGTAGTAAATAACCAGTCACAATGGTATTAACATAGAATTATAAATTCAGATTTGATCCCGATCTCCAGCTTGCTGAGCTATTTAATCTTCTGCATTTTGCACATTTACTGTTTAATTAAATATCCATAAAAATCCAAAGCTGTAAATCCTGAAGACCAAGATATGATTTCTCTCCAGATGTGCAAGCAAATCAGTACATTGTGATAGATCGGCAAATTTGCTAGATATGCTTGGTTCACCTTTGATTTGAATGAAGGCTGGCTTTGAAAATCCTGCTCCAAATCTCTCGGCCTTCTTCTCCACAAATTACAGCAAAGTAAAATCAAACAATTGCTTTTGGCTCTGCATTTAATTGAGAACGCATGATCACCAGCTGTAGAACTTCACAATGTTTCCAGGTGCTCCACTCTCATCAAAGTTACCACAAGGTTTATATTCTGTCCTGTGCCTAATCTCTACTGATTATATGCAAGCAAATCCCAAATGTGTTAAAAAAATAATTGAACCATTCCTCCTTTCAGATTCCTCTGATTGTATGTTCATTGACTGATGTGCAGAAAACCTCCAATATGAACCCACAGATTTAAGATTGCAATGCCCCTGCCTCCTTGAAAGACCTTCTAGAATTTAGTAAGGAGGTCCACGCCTGTTCAAGATACTGTAGTTTTGTACAGCAACTGTCTACCTGCTTCCCTGCCTCCATAAACCGAAGTTGGGTTTCCCCTTCCTTGCTCTGCTATTAAAATAGAGATGGTGATCTTTTTGCAATTGGGGATTGTACTTTGGAATTTTTGGTATTTTTTAAAATCTACCTTTAGATGCTGCAGGAACAAGAGATGATGCAGTAACATCAGCAAAGGCGGAGAGGCTGAAAAGTTGGGGCACATTTTTTTGCTTTGGGGAAAAATTGGGAATGGGTTTCAGTGCAGCAAAGGTGTGGTAAGTCTTAGCTTAGTGCATCCATTTTGCACTTTTTTACTCCCCCCTTCACCCCCACCCCCAAAACATAAAAATGTCATTGTACCTACAATGTGGATGCTATGGAGATTTGGGAGTTGCAAGCGGCCCAGAAGTCATAGACTACTGACCCTAAACTGGAGGTTGAAAGATAGGTGTGTGCAGGGGAGAATTAATTAATCCTTGAACAGACAATCTGCCAAATTCCATAGATATATTATTCATTGTTCCTACAGGTGGTAGCACTTGGTGACCTTGTCTGGGCTTGGAGACTAAGTAGTCTTGGCCCTGGTTAGAACTTGAATGAGCAATCACTATAAAATCACACAGATTGAGCTAGATTGGGAAGCTAAAAAAATAAAAAATAAAAAACCCTAAAGAAGGCAGTGACAAATGACATGGATATGTCTGTGAAGTTGAAAGAGAAGTTACTTTTATTATTCACCACTTCAAGGTTTTACTGAAAGAGAGAGGGAAAGGGGGGAAACTACAGGCCTCCCACCCCAAATAAAACATTGACAATTTACTTCCTTGGCTCTCCGTGATCACTGCTCTTTCCTTAGAAGGTGACACCTCTTTAAAACATAGCCCAGAGCCCTTTCTTCTGAAAGACAGAGAAAATCCAACATAGTTTCCACAGTGGAAAAAGATGCCTACTGTGGAAGCTATGGACCAAGATGGATTTAGCCATAAACTAAGCAATCTACAGCTTAGTGCCTCACAGTCAGAAGGGATGTCTCAAAATTTCAGATTCATTGAAGTGTTATTATAATTTCATATATGAAAATGCCCATTATTAAGCCATCCTGGATGGCACACATGACCTTAAATCATTAACTATACATTTTCCTCCTGCATGCATCCACCTTCTGTTCAAAAAGGGCCCTTGCCTACCCCATCAGGGATCTGTTGTGTACCTTGGGAGCATTCTTGCCTAGTTCAGTTGTTACATAGCCTTATTCTCTGTTAACTCTTGCTAAATAGAGACTCTATAGTTTCCCATAGCTTAGAGCAGTGTTTCTCAATCTTGGCAACTTGAAGATGTGTGGACTTCACCTCCCAGAATTCCCCAGCCAGCATGGCTCACTGGGAGTTGAATCCTGGGAGTCCGCACATCTTCAAGTTGCCAAGGTTGAGAAACACTGGCTTAGAGCCTCATCATGTCTAAATCCAGCCCTGGACATGAACCTCATTCTTGATATGTACACCTCCTATGAACCAGTTCACACAAGGGGTTGGGGAGGAGGGCTACACTTCCATAATTAGGTTATGAACAGGTATTCCTACCATGTAGAGTATTGACATGGTCATTCTCTATCAGTGACCAACATGAAAGTGGTTTCCTTAGGTTGCCTGTGATCCTATTTTATAGAGAGTGATTCTCAGTTTGAAGGGCTGTGAGAAAACGATGGGAAAATATTTTCATGTCAAGAATTATCCAGGCCAATCCATTTAAAAGATTGAAAGTGTAAGAAAGAAAAATGCTCAGTGACTTGGGATCTGATTTGCATCATCCCTGACAATTGGTTAAACAGGGTACAAATATGGTCACCCAGTCACACTCTTCCCTTCAACCCTAAGATGTATTGAAATTTTAGGAAACGTTTCTACTTGTGAATTAATACATACAAATGAACTGGCAAATCTCACTACAGAGAAGTGAGAAGTCTCTGGCTTTTTTCTTCCATGACTCATTCTTCATCTTTGGTGCTCTGAGAAAATGGCCAGCATAGCCCTTCATATGTCCAAAAGCCCAAGGAGAAAGCATGCCTTCCAGCCACAGTCTTCTGCTGGCCATACAAATGTCTTCCTTTTCCTTTTCTCCTGCCAACCACTGGGCTCAAAAATACAGTCTCTGTCTCAGGCAGCGTTGTTCCTGAGCTCATTAAATCATTTCAGCAGGAGATCATTGATGCTTTGTATTTTTCTAGTGCCCTACATTGTTGGTGTTACTCACTGTGGGAGAGAGCTAAAAATAAATGTGGATTTTAGCAGCTAGATGGTGATTTGTTTCTGCTTTTCAAGTACCAAAAGGTAGTGAGCTGTGCCTACCAAAGAGGAATATGAATATTCTTTCTCTTTCTTTCTCTTTCTCTTTCTCTCTCCCCAGTGAAAGTACTAGCTAAATGCAGTTTGGAAGATATTTTGTGAACCAAATATGTGCAGCTTTGTTATTATTTTGAAATAGCAAGTTTCCTGTGGCATCTGCTGACTAACAGATGACTTTGGGGAACTTGTTTTCATTATCTGCAATTATATCTTTCATTATCTACCCCTGCAATTAATCCATGGGAAGCATTTCAGAAGGGACCCTCCCTGGTTTTCCAGAGAGTAAAAGGAGAGGAAGGGAGAAATATTTTCAGTCTTGCAAGATTGATGTGAGCCCATTGAGGTAGTCCAGGCAAGAAGCACAACAATGAATCCTAGCTTTATTGTAAGGTCACATTAACAGAATCTTGCAAGACTGAAAGTATGTCTCCCCTCCTCTCCTTTTACTGTCCTTCTGTGGACTGAGATATCTTTTACATGCCAGGTGTCCAGTCTGTGGCTGTTCCTCCTGTCTCCCAAGGTCATTCCCACATACCCTTACAAAATAGATGGTGGCTGCGACTGTGCAATGGAAACCTGGCCCCGTTTTTACATGTATCACTACTGCCCAGAGGACAAAAATATCTTGGGCAGACAAAATGACTGCTATATAAATAAAAGCTTATTATGAAAGCCAACACCATTATATCTTTAAAAATGCCACCAAATGCCTAAATGCTTCAAGTCATCTGTAAGAAACATACACAACCAATATACAAGGCACTTCCACCCCCCACCCCCTTCTTTCTTCTTTCCTTTCTTCTCCAAACAACTCAAAATTAGACCACCTTCTGCTAGGAAAATTCTCCTGACAATTCACCTAGAATTCTAGCTCTTGCATCACAGCTTCCCACAGCAATGGGGAAAGGTTACTGTGACAGCTGTTCAGAGAAATAATTGTTCAGCACTTCCAGCTAGAGCTTAAATGTGAGAGAAAGAGAAATGAGGAGGTAACAGTGAAGAAAGCGGGCAGGAGGAGGGGTGGGAAGAGAGAGAGCGAGAGAGAGAGAAGACAGTTATTTGGAATTAAACAAAGCCCAGCAATGCAACATTACCCCTTTGTGCAAAAATAACCAATATTAATGATGAGATAAAGATGTGTTATGCTGACCATAAATAATAATCGTAGATGGCATTGCTTTGATGTCATGAGTTACATCCATTGCTATACAAGCGGATCTCTACATGGGCAACACTTTCTCCATTTCTGTTCTCTCTTGAGCTTCTCCAAAATCTGCTTTAGAAGGTGTGGACCTTCCATACCATTTTAGTATATTAGTGTTAAGATCATGGGTCAGTCAATATACAAAAAATGCAAATGTACAATATTTTTGACCCATGCATAAAGCGTAAAAAGACATCTTTATGAAAGAGAATTTGCTCCCTTGAAACAGCTGTTGGGACCCAACTATAGCAACTGTGCAGAAGGAGGTGATGTTCTGAGAAACAGCTGGGGACAGTCTGATAAAAGAAAGGATGTATAAAATGCATCTGATGGCATTTTTATTAAAATGATCATATTGTAGGGGAGACAAATGTGTGAGGAATGTATGACCTACCATCTCTACGTCACCCAACCCCTCTGATTTGAGGACATCAGTGGATGGATGTTAATGATAATAGACAGTGGAAGTCTGCCCTATTTACCTGCTTATCAAATTTCCTATCCAGTGATTTTTATTCTGGATTTTAATTTAATTTTGATTCTCTAAATTCTAGAGCTTTTTATAGCAGTCCCAAAGTTATGGGATTCACTCCAGTTGTTTATCACTCCATCACAACAGGCATTTAGGAAGCCCATGAAAACACATTTTCACTTCAGCCTTTGCTTAATCCTGTGAGCTGCTTTGGTTCACAGCAGTCCTTCTCATAATAACCATTCTTTAATTATTGTAAACCACATAGAGACATCTGTAGTCAAGATATATAAATATTAACTCTAATAAACAAATTCATGAATAATAACTGATTTGATTTGGGCTCATTCTTCTCTTGTGAAGGCTTGGCCTTAAGAAGCAGTTTACACATACTTTAATGGATAAATAAATCATAGAATCATAAAAGTCAAGGATTGGAACTGAACTTGGGGATCATCTGGTTCAACTCTCTCCTTAGTGCAGGAATTCACTGCTATGATATCCCTAAAATAGGCTATTTAGACTCTCTTTAAATACTTCCAGGGAAGAAAAGGCAGTCTGTTTTCTTGTTGAACAGCTCTTACCATTAAGAGCTGCTTCCTTGGAATTTAAACCCATTTTGGGGCCTTGTCTTTTGGAACAACAGTGAAGAAGTCTATTCCAACATCTCCATGACAGACCTTCAGATACTTGAAGACTGCAGTCATGTCTCTCTGCAGCCTTCTTCTGGCAAAACATACCCAGCACCTCCAAAGATTATTTCTTCCAAGCCCAGTACAATCTTGCCTGCTCTCCTCTGAACACACTTCAGTCTATCAACATCCTTCCTAAAATGTGGTGCCCAGAACTGGATACAATATTCTGGTTGTGGTCTGACCAGCACAGAACAAAGAGAAACAATAAATTCTCTTAATGTTGACAGTATACTTCTGCTGATGCAATCTAGCATTGCTTTTTGGGTGGGGGGGCAACTTTATTACACTGTTAGAACATGTGATCCATCAAGGCATCCAAGTCATTTTCATATGCATGGCTGTCAAGTAAGCTTCCCCCAGCCTATTTTCTTGCTGTTGATTTTTTTTCTACAAGATGGAGGACTTTGCACCTGAATTTCATCTTGCTGCTTTCTGCCTATTGTTCCAGCTTGTCAAGATCCTCCTTAAACCAGATATTGTCCTTGTACTGTAGCATTTACATTTGTTACAGCCGCAACATTTATAATACTGTAATGTTTTAACACTTCATCAAGTCATATATAAATATGTTAAACAGGACAGGACGTGGGACAGAACCCTTGGTATGTCACTCGACACCTGCTTCCAACATGACGGAGACTTTTGATGTATATTTGTTCAGTATGATTACTCTACCATCTATGCATCTAACACAGTCAAGCCCCCATGTTCTTATCTTCTGTCCCAAGGTCTCACAGGAGACTGTGTTAAATGCTTTCCTGAAGTCAATGCATACTTTGTCCACCACATTCCCCAATCAACTCAACTGGTTGCTCTGTCAATAAAGGAGATCCGTTTTGTTTGGTATGACCTGTTCTAAAAGCAAACGAAGGGCCAGTATCAACATCAAGCTGTAGCTACCTGGGTCCTTCCCCCCCTCTCCTTTTTAAAAAAAAATAAGAACTAGGTTTCCATTTCTCCATGATCACAGAAAGGGGTTGTGAGATGGCACCCACCATCTCCTTCAGGACTCTTAGACATAATTGGTCTGGTCCTGGAGACTTAAAATAATTCACAGGAGCCGTGTGCTTCCTAACTATTGGTTTATTTAATTTGGGTTGTCGTTCCCTTTTTTGTTTTGCTTGTTCTGCTTAGGTCCATTTGAACCCAGTTCACCTTTTTGGAGAAAACTAAAGAAAACTAAGAATTAAGGAATGCTGACTTGTCCCTATGATCTCCTACACTCTTACCAATTTTGCCAAGCGGCAGAACTACCCCTTCCGTTTTCTACTTCTTACTACTAACATACTGTAGCCATACAAGCCCTTTCTGTTGCTTTTAGCTTTCCTTGCAAACTTACATTCCTTTTGAGCTTTAGCTTTTGTGACTTTCTGCAGTTAGAAGCTATTCGCTGGTACATCTCCTTGGTGATTATATCCTTTACATATCTTATACATGTCCCTTTTACTCTTACCTCAGTTGAAAGGCTTGCTATGCATCCACAATGGTTTCCTAGGCTTCCCCACATGTTTTCTTCTTGTTGGACTAGTATACAATTATACTTCCCATATCCTATGTTTTAGAAATCCCCAACCCTCCTACACTCCCTTTCAGCTCAAGATTTCTGTCTATGAGATCCCACCTGATACTTCCCTAAGCTTGTTGAAACTGACCCTCCTAAAATCTAGTATGCTCTGATTTCTTTTTCTGTTGTATTGTTCAGCTGAAGATGACATGGTCACTTCCTCCCAAGTTTCCCTCTGCTTTACTTTTTCAATCAACTCTTCCTTATTAGTTAAGATCACTTCTAGGAGAACCAATCTCCTTCTCTTTTCTTCAACCATCTGGAAAATGAAACTGTCAGCAAGACGACTGAGAATTTTCTGGGACCTTGAAGTCTTGGCTGAGTTGGTTTTCCAGCAGATGTCTGAATAACTGAAGTCTCCATTATTACTCTGTCTGTCCTGCTGAAACTCCTGTAATCTGGTCCCGGAGGTCATTATCCAGATTTTCTGCTTGGTTTGGCGGTCTATAGCTCCCCCTTGCAATAATATCATTGCTGTTTCCTCATGCTGTATTCTTACTCAAAGGCTTATGAGTGGACTCTTTTGCTTAGATTCTGGCATCTCTGCCCATGCGTGTGCTTCCTTCACCTATAAGGCTGCTCTTCCTTTCTTTTTGTCTGGCCAATTCCTTATAAATATGTTCTATCTTTCAATAGCCTTCCTCCTTTTTACATTCCACTTACGAGTACATCCCACCAAGTTTCAGTAATGCCTATTAAATTATAATTATTTTCCTGCACTAAACCTGTGTGTTCTTCCTCCTGCTCCATGCATTTGTGGAATGCATGTAACTGGAAACCTGGGGTCATATAATGACCTATAACTTATTCCTTCCTGTATTTATTTGTTCACTGTTGGGTGTCACCACATCCTCATATCACCCCTAGTCCTACCTCAATAATATTTTCTGAGCTATTCTTCCCCTTATCCCAAATATCTCTTCCCCCCCATCCCAAATATCCCAGGATTCAGTTTAAAGCGCTTTGGATTATATCTTTCAAGCACATTCTTCCCAGTTCTTGTGAGGTGCTGCCCATCTCTTACAGTTCGCCTTATCTCCATGTTCCTCAGATGAACATTATAAGAAAAAGCTCTTGCTTCTGCAGAATCTCCCTCATTATCCTTCATATATTGCTCACACAAAGCATCTACTGGTTACTGGCTTTCCAGAGAAAACGAGAAAGGTGTGTATTTTGTTGGATACCTTTCTTTAAGTTCTCCTGCCAAACTCTTCTTTGCTCATGCTGTTTCTTCACCCAGCAAACTCCCTGGAAACTGGCTTCCTTATATGCCCCCAGAAACTGCCTCAGCTAGCTCAACAAGAAGCAATCCTCCAATCATGCATACCATCCTATATGGATTCCTAATCTCCAAACAATAAAGGTGCATGTACTTGTTTGCAGTGAAACACTAGCCAATTTGATAAAATCAACTTTTATTTTGTCTGTTGTATCTTCAACCCACAAAATATTCTTCAAATGGCTCTAAAATCATGCCCTTGTAGAATCATATTGTTGCTGTTTTAGAAAAAGAAAATGCTTTGAATCTAACATTGGTGGGGAAATGGGGAGGGGGAGAGACAATGATTAAGCAATGACACAAGAACAGAGAAAGTTTATCCCACCCAGAGGGACATCTAAGCCTTTCTTTGTTCTCTATCACTGGGGCCAATGCACATTCCCGACCAATGAGAAAAGCAAACATTCCCATTTACTATATGAATATGGCTAAAGGCAACATTTTGCTATAAAAGGGTCCCAGAGTCTGTAATTATGATTAACTTGTTATAAACAGAAGACGATCACATCCCTATGTTATTAGCACACATCAGACTGCCCCTTAAACAATCTGAGGCTTTAATCCTCCTCCCACGTAAATGAAGTCATAGTGACCTAGAAAGAAAGAAAGAAAGAAAGAAAGAAAGAAAGAAAGAAAGAAAGAAAGAAAGAAAGAAAGAAAGAAAGAAAGAAAGAAAGAAAGAAAGTTTCATGTACAATGTGAGCATATTTCAATCAAGCAATGCCATGGTCCTTTGCCGGACTTTGGATTTCTTTGCAGATATGAAGCTGCTCTGTGAGGTGAGAGCGATATCCACCAGGTTTTGTGGATTGGGAATGAAATAGGTAATTGCTACTCTAGCTAATTTTCATTTAAGACACAGGTGAATTCTGCATCCACCTCACTGGCAATCAAATTCCTGTCCTGGATTTCAGTTGTGTTTGAACTGAAACTAAAAAGGTCTCCAGAGCTGTGCAGGCAAGAAGGTCTTCTCCATGTTCTGAATAGATTAAGCTCAGCAAAACTTGCTCTTGGGATAGGATAACAGTTTGCATATATTGAGCTGATTCCCAAGTATTACATTACTTTGAACTGGCCTTTTGCTCTTGCTGGATCAACAGTGTTATTCTTACTATTTGCCTGCCGGATATAAAGTCTGCTTAGAGTTTCCACTCATGCATTACTAAGAAAGAGGATAGAACTTAGCATAAAATAGGCCTACACCAACTGTTAGATATTGGATGCTTATTTTAAAATCTTGTTGTGTTCATTCATCAAGTCATATTTATTTCCATTGTTGTGTACAGTTCAATGCTCATGGGTCGGTTACAGCTAACTTCTATGGTGAGCGATAGTCCACTCCCTAACAAAGGACAAGGTGGGCTCTGTTGCATGATGTACCTCTTATAACAGTCACAAGTCTATGGTACAATGATGCATCCAAAATTGACCCTATTGACTCCCAACCTACCAAGCAGCATACAAAGGCAGTGTAGGATTCTCCATGTAACCTACTCTTTTCCAACTCCAGCAGGGATCTCACATTAATGCTCATATCATATTCTGTCTAATTGAGAGGGACCTCAACTAGAGGAGCTCAAAAATGTCCTTTGAAATTCTCCAAGGAAAGGAGAATTTTTCCAATAAGTTCTAAATGGCAGAACATGACCTTACTAGTGACAATAGCACTGATACGGTGGGGGGACAGGGATGGTGGGATGGTGACAGTAGTTCTTACCTGATGTCTTCTTGTACAAATAACTAAGTGTGAATATCCAGAGTCTGCAAACTGCTGGAGAGATCTGCACAGTGAAAGTAAGGATGTGCAAAGCACACCAGTCTAGGAATGGAATACTTCATCCATAGAACAGTATGTTTTGCATCCTCCTAAATGAAAGATGGGAAACTGGCACACAGCCGCAGCTACTCTGTAAATAAATTCAAGAACATCACACTCCACCGGTGAGAATTATCTTTTTCTTTGAGGAATAATTTGTCAAGTAAATTCTCCTTCATCCAGCTCAATGAGAACTAATAGGAAATAAAAGCAGGAAATTGTATCTGCCCAGAACTAAATACAACACAACTCATCAAAATGGGGACAGTGGTGACCAGTGGATAATTCAGTCCATTTTTAACTGCTAACTACTGGCTCTTCTCTTTCTTCTTCTTGTTTCTTCAACAGGACTTGGGTTGGACAATCCCTTCAGCATAAATATGTCCAGGTTCTTCAGTCTGTGAAGTGAGACGCTGGCTGCATTTGGTCTGTACTACTGATTGGCTGAGTGGAAGAAGTGTACAAAGAAAGCATATTTGGTGGCATGTAAACCAACATTCATGGAAAGCTTCAGTAATAAGGACAAGATTCTAGAAATATATGGAGGATGTGGGAGGATATAGGATGCTCTCATTAGAATCATTATTTTTGAGACAAAATGCTCAGTTAGAAAGACCAGAAGACTCTTCCTATACTTTTCATGTACTCTAGATCCTAGCAGTTCTACATACTAGAAGTTGCCTCAATTTAATCCCTAATTATGGGCTTGTCCTTGGAATCAATTGCCACTCCTATCCTTCTCCATGGTTACTTCAGAGTCCTCATTTATTTGGCTAATTTTAGGCCTAACTTTCTAATAGGATGAACTGTTAAGTAATGGAAAGACAGTCTGTTGATGTCAGCCCTTCAAGATAGTCCAGACCAGGAGACCAAAATCATAAATACTAATACTACTTTTATTGTAAGGTTCAGTAACAGAATCCTGCAAGTCTGAAAGCACTTCCCCCCTCCCTGCCTTTATATTCCAGAGAACTAGGGAGGGTGTCAATTCTGCAATGCTTTCTCAAATTACATTTCTGAGTTTGGACTCGAATTTCATTTATCAAACTATTGTCTAGGCTGTGACTTTTCCTCCTGTCTCTCAAGGTTATTCTCACAGCCCATTACAGTTAGAAAAAGAGATACTGCTGAACTCTACTGGAACTATTTCATTAAAATGTAGATGGCTATCTTTCACGCATGTCATAGTTGCATCTGGATTGTATGATCTCTGCATGCTATCATCCTGTGGTTCTAACCTATACATTACACTGCGAAACATGAGAAGGGGCATACCACTAATGATGCTTAGTAGAAGATATCTGCATGGTCCCTATGCAGAAACTTTAATTTCTGCCTATTAACTCAGTGTCATTGTTTCTGGAGCTCAGCTCTATCTGCATCATCAGAGCTCCAGCTTGCTACCTTGAGCTGATACCTGAGCTCATACAACTTAAACCGAGACCATCAAAAGTAGTACTAGATGCTCCAACTGGCATCCACCACACAACCTGCTGGACATCTGTGCTCTTTGTAGGCAGAAGATGCTAGACATCAGAACCAGGATCTTCAGCATGCAATGTTCATCTCTTCCACTGAGACACTACCCATCTCATATGGTGTTCTGGAGTTACATGGCAGTGTCCAAATAACAGGCTCTTCTAACCGGTCACTGAACTGGACTGGCCACTGGAACAGAACCTGACTGGAGAGGTAGAGAATCTGACCCCCTCCAGATATTATGAATTACAACTTCCAGAGGCTCCCAGTCCTGCAGACCCATAATAGACCAGGGATTATTGAAGTTGCACTTCAAAACATAGTTTAGCCCCCGCATGGAGCCACAGATTAATATGAGATGTTTTACTTAATCCACAGCTATAGATGAAAGGAGAGATTCGGTTTACTCCGAGTCCCAGAAACTATAGCTGGGGAATAGGGATAATCAACTGCCAACTGCCTTTCTTTTATTCTCCAGTGTAATAACTGCAACTTAAACTAAACTAAATATATTCAAGGCATAGTTAAATCAAATGAAAAGGAAGTCAAATAAAGAGTTGTTAGCAGCTTCTAGGAAACAAGACTGTGTATGGCTTATTGAAATGAATTAACAATAGATGTACAGATTGTATCTGCCACATAAAAACTTTATCTCAGTAGGTGAATACAATCTGCTAATCCTTTTGGGAGGGACAAAAGCCTGATCCATGGATTAAGAAGAAGTGATATGTAAATGATACAATATCTCTGAAGCTGCCTTAGTAAAATTAAAAAACAAATCAAGGGGATGCCTTTTCTCATACATTATATTCAACAAGAAACATTTATGGAGTTTATGTGAACAAAAACATGTTTCACAGCATGTGGCATTTGAAACAGGTGTGCAAATGTATTGCATAATTCCAAATTAAAAATAGCAGATATTGCAGAACTCATAAAGGAAAGATGAGCTTGTTTCTGATATTTTGCATAATCTGGGTAAGCATCCTATAAAACTCAGTGAGCCCTTGGGACAGGATTGGAAAGAAATAAAAGGTGGAAATGTTTTTTTTTAATGTGAAAATCAGTAGAAACACTAATTAGCAAATCCTCCTAGTTTACATTTGTTCGAAATCAGGGATTTTTAAAATACAAAAAACGTTCACTGCTCTTCTTTAATGTAAACCAGTCATACCGATAAATAACATCCACCAGGAGGAAAAACATAAAAATATGTAAGCCAATAACATAGTATCTAATAATGTTTATAGACGATAATGGATATTATTTTCAATAATTAAAAAGACTGTTTAATTATATAAATAACGTAAGGTAAAATAGATGACTTGTGGCAATGGGAATTGTACTTTTGTGTTTAATATACTGCAACTGAATCTACAGAATGAAGTACTGTAGTAGTTTTGCCTGAAAGTAAAATCTAATGAATTCAGTGGATTTACTTTCCAGTAGGAATGCATGGTTAAGCGTTTTCTGATGTTCCACCAGAGATGAATTTCTAAAAGTTCAGCTTTGTTTTCACTCTGACTTTTGGATTGCTGTGGGTTAGCTGAAGTGTGAATATTATGAATACTTTTCTTGTTTTTGAGTTCAGTGTTTTAAAACCAAACACAGGCATCAAGCTTGTCCCATGGAAAAAAAATGCTTTGTCGGATTGCACATTACCTTTCTTCTACACCTTTTATTCTATGTGGAATTAATATATTATATGTCTTGTTGAACCTTACAATCCAAACTATACACAGTTAATCAGTGAAGGAGAAGGGGAATGGACCATAAGGAAAATAAGAGAAGAATATGCCATTATCTCAGGTACTTAGCTGTATGTGAATAGTGTCTGGAAGTAGTCACGGAATGTTTTAGTTCTCAGAGGACCAGTCTGAGGACTGGGAACTGACCTCATATCCCTCCAAGAGATTGTGAAAAAAGGCTGCAGCTGGTGCTTTTCCAACTTTAGGAAGGCCAAAATGACATTATGACTAGAAAGCATGATGGAAAAAGCTGTAGATCTGCAAGATCCAAATTTCTTCTTTTCTACCTGACTTATGGAATGCAGGAAAGGCTAGGCCCATGCTGGACTTCTCCTGTTGGAATCAAATGGAATGGACACTCTGACAGCAAAAGGAGAATGAAAGATATTCCCACCTTCTGATTTGCCATCATGATATATGGAGATATAACAAAAAGCATTTGATTCAAATCCTTCATTTCCAACCCTGGAGGACACAGAGGAGGACACCCTGCCCATGATCAATACAATGTATATTACAGTCAAATAACAATTATGTAGATCATATGAAAGAAGTCATGAAGCAGAAAGGTCTAGGGTTAGGATTCAGGTAAAGTGTTCCCTAGATCCTAAGCTTCATCCTAGTCCATAACCCCTTTTCTCACAGTTAGCGTCATCTGTCTCACAAAGCTAATGGGTCACCACATAACTTTAATTGTGTAAAATGAAAAAATTCTATAATTAACTTTATTGGGATCTCAGGGTGGAGATTCTGAGAAAAGTGACTTCTGAGGGTGGACCTGAAGGATTGCACAGCAGACCAAGAACTGAGACTGTTGTCATCCCTACCGTGTTTACATCAGAGATGCATTAAGAGTTGTTCTCTCTCTCTCAAAGTTAATTAAAAAAAAACCTCACAAACCAAACAGAAACTCTTCTCAAACCTGGTGAAGAAAAGCTGTGAAAACCAGTTTGGTCTAGTGGTTAAGGCAACGGGCTAGAAACCAGGAGACTGAGAGTTCTAGTCCCACCTTAGGCATGAAAGCCGGCTGGGTGACCTTGGGCCAGTCCCTGTCCTGACTCCCAGGAAACACTCTGAGACAGGGAACTGGTCTCTAATGTTTATTGCTAATACATAACAGTAATCCTAACAAACTGAAGAAACGTGGGAAAAACCCAGACATATAAACCCGAAAGGTTAAGGCGGTCCCAATCTGTGTCTCTTTGAATGGCTGACCAATTCCTCAGTGCTACGCATGCGCTTAACAGTCTGGATGGGAGTCCCCTGCTCGCCATCCTTACTCATGACAGTCCCTCTCTCTCAGCCCAAGAGCCAATCAGGCGTGGTATGAGAGTTCTAGTCCCGCCTCAGGCATGAAAGCCGGCTGGGTGACCTTGGGCCAGTCCCTCTCTCTCAGCCCAAGAGCCAATCAGGCATGGTATGAGAGTTCTAGTCCCACCTTAGGCATGAAAGCCAGCTGCTTGACTTTGGGCCAGTCCCTCTCTCTCACAGGGTTGGTGTTGTGGGGAAAAGAGGAGGAGGAAGGAGTATTTGGTATGTTCACTGCCTTGAGTTATTTATAAAAATAATAAAGGTGGGATAGAAAATAAATAATTTAAAAAACCATGGATAAAAGAGAAACAGAAAGTACTTAATCAGATTTCATTTGTTAGGTGTCTTGGCTATAATAAATGGTTCTTATTTCAAATAGTAGCCTAAGACCATTAAGAGAATTGTAAGGAGTCAAAGTCAAGACTATCTGGACACCTCTATGCAGTTTTCTTAGCAACAGGATGGAAATGATTTTCCAATTCCTTCTTCTAGAATGTTTTTTAGCTTCCATTTATAGCCTACAGCCCAGGGATCTTCTTTCACCCAAGAATTAACAAGTCTAAGTCCACTTAGCTTCCTTCAAATCAGCCAAGAGCATTAAGGCTCTAATGGTCTTTGAGGCACATGGAGTTGGTTTATCAGGAACAGGAGCTCAATCTGGAAATTAAGAACTTGCAATTTAGTATATCCTGATTCTCTTTTTGCCTTGGCCAAAAGGCAGGGGTGCAATTTATACCCTTGTACATTTACATTGCAGTAGCTTGGGATGACATATGCTGCATATAAGATTAAATTTTAAATTTTCGAAGTCTTCCCTATAAGATGTTGGAGACTTTTTTCCACTTCATCTCAAATTCTCTTCAAAGGAGAAATGGAAATGGTTTAAAAGATGATGATGATGATGATGATGATGATGATGATGATGATGATGATGAATCTTGCTAACAATCAATTGTCCTAGATATGTTTGCTTTTGGCTCCCAAACCTATGCTTGACATTAAAATAATATTCTGTTTAACAATAATGGCAATGTGATGTTAATCATTTATTTTGGGGACCCCCTTCCAAAGCAGTCCTTCCCTTTCCTTCCTTCCCACCCTCCCATGCATACAGTATAGTATGGATATCAAGCACTACAGAAGATTGTCTCATTTAATTAGCCTTCAAATGAAAAACATACATATTGTACATACATACATACATACATAAAATGGTTCTCCATCTTCAGTTAAATTACTTGCAGAACCTATTTATGCTTCTGATGGACAGTGAAAGAACAGTGACAGAAAACAGGAATGGTATAAGATAATCTCAGTTGTTTGATTACTGTGTAATTTTTTTAATCTGTTCCATCATGTCTGATTCTCAAATACTGCCTAGGCAAGTCCTTCAGTTTTCTTGGTAAGGTTTTCCAGAAGTGGTTTGCCATTGCCTCCTTCCTAGGGCTGAGAGAAAGCAACTGGCCCAAGGTCACCCAGCTGGCTTTGTGCCTAAGGTGGGACAAGAACTCACGGTCTCCCGGTTTCTAGCCCAGTGCCTTAACCAATACACGAAACTGGCTCTCATCACTGTGCAATAAAATATATATTGATTCCACGAACAGAAAGCATGCACAGGTTGTATTCATAACATGTTTTTGAACTCTAATGACACAAAGCAATAGCTGCATCCAATTCATAAAGCTATGGAAGAAAATGAGTGCAGTGTCAACTGAAGCAGTTATATGCATGGCTCCATCAAACGATGTGCTTCTGGCCAACACTGTAGCAAAGTTTTGCCCCAGCCACTGAGTTAGATGATTTGCCCTTTGCAAAAGACATTGCTGGTATCTCCATATGAGATACTTTTTTTCTTCCACTTCTTTTGAAGAACCTCAGCTGAACAAAGGAGCTTTTAAAATGTGCACATATTTATTATGTATTATTTGCTAAAGGGCCATAGACCAAAGAGATGTGCCAAATAGTCATATTTTCAATAGCTTATTTTTAAAAAACTGCGTGAAATAAGGGCTGAACAAAAAGTTCCCCCAATTCGGATCCTAGTGGTTTATGCCTCATTAGGCTAGAACAGTAAGCCATGGCTTGTTTAATCATGGCTTGTTGACTAAACCACAGCCCTGGTTTTTTTAACAACCTGCTAATCCCTAAACCATGACTGACAAATTGCAAAGGCTGGCTTCAGACAATACACTAAGCTCTAAACCGGTGTTTCCCAGCTTTAGCAGCTTCCAGATTTATATTGTGTTTATGAAGTTTAGGTTAAAAAAAAGAAGGCAGGCTAAATGTTCTCTTTTTGCACCATCCAAGCTTAAAAGATAGTGATCACAGTAGAACAACACTGCTTTGTCCCCTGCAATGTCATGAAGATCTCAGTAATGAAGGACTGCAAACCTCTCAGCACTAAGTCCATGTTTGTGTATATAAGAATTTAAGTTTCAGAGCTAAGTCTTCAGCCTGGATAATGAACTTGCCATTATCTTCCTGACTAGCAACTGCTTCACTGTTGCTAAGGTGTGCAGCTGTTCTATATGCATATCATTCTGATTTTGGCCTAGGTTGACATATTATGAGGTATTATGGGGTCTGCCTGTCCAGGAATCCATTGTGGCATTTCATGTTGAGGATCAACTCTGAATGATGTCTCTAATAGGACTATTCTATCATATCAAATTCCAAGCCATCTCTAGAGGGCAGCAACAAGATCCAGAAAATTCGACTTTTTGCTGCCAACTTGTGAATTTTTGCAACTCAGATAGAAGGCAGTGGCTGGTTGGCAGAAGGGACAGACCTCCTGGGGAATGAGAGGTGGGTCTTCTTCCTACCTGAAACATATGCATATATACTCACTTATGAAAAGAGAGTAACACTAGAGACATAATTCTGGATCTCCAGTGTCTCATCTACTTTTTTCCTCCATGTAGTCTCCTTTCTGAGACTCTGATGGAGAAAAGTCCATTAGCTCTTCTTCTTGTATTTGTTGTTGTTGTTTATTCATTCAGTCGCTTCCGACTCTTCGTGACTTCATGGACCAGCCCACGCCAGAGCTTCCTGTCGGTCGTCAACACCCCCAGCTCCCCCAGGGATGAGTCCGTCATCTCTAGAATATCATCCATCCACCTTGCCCTTGGTTGGCCCCTCTTCCTTTTGCCTTCCACTCTCCCTAGCATCATCATCTTCTCCAGGGTGTCCTGTCTTCTCATTATGTGGCCAAAGTATTTCAGTTTTGCCTTTAATATCATTCCCTCAAGTGAGCAGTCTGGCTTGATTTCCTGGAGGATGGACTGGTTGGATCTTCTTGCAGTCCAAGGCACTCTCAGAATTTTCCTCCAGCACCACAGTTCAAAAGCATCGATCTTCCTTCGCTCAGCCTTCCTTATGGTCCAGCTCTCGCAGCCATATGTTACTACAGGGAACACCATTGCTTTAACTATGCGGGCCTTTGTTGTCAGTGTGATGTCTCTGCTCTTAACTATTTTATCGAGATTTGTCATTGCTCTTCTCCCCAGGATTAAGCGTCTTCTGATTTCCTGACTGCAGTCAGCATCTGCAGTAACCTTCGCACCTAGAAATACAAAGTCTTTCACTGCTTCTACATTTTCTCCCTCTATTTGCCAGTTATCAGTCAAGCTGGTTGCCATAATCTTGGTTTTTTTCAGGTTTAGCTGCAAGCCAGCTTTTGCACTTTCTTCTTTCACCTTCATCATAAAGCTCCTCAGTTCCTCTTCACTTTCAGCCATCAAGATGGTATCATCTGCATATCTGAGACTGTTAATGTTTCTTCCAGCGATTTTAACTCCAGCCTTGGATTCCGCAAGCCCAGCATGTCGCATGATGTGTTCTGCATACAAGTTGAATAGGTAGGGTGTGAGAGTATACAGCCCTGCCGTACTCCTTTCCCAATCTTAAACCAGTCCATTGTTCCGTGGTCTGTTCTTACTGTTGCTACTTGGTCGTTATACAGATTCTTCAGGAGGCAGACAAGATGACTTGGTATCCCCACACCACTAAGAACTTGCCACAATTTGTTATGGTCCACACAGTCAAAGGCTTTAGAATAGTCAATAAAACAGAAATAGATGTTTTTCTGAAACTCCCTGGCCTTTTCCATTATCCAGCAGATATTGGCAATTTGGTCCCTAGTTCCTCTGCCTTTTCTAAACCCAGCTTGAACATCTGGCAATTCTCACTCCATGAATTGCTGAAGTCTACCTTGCAGGATCTTGAGCATTACCTTACTGGCATGTGAAATGAGTGAATTCTTCTTGTATTGTATTGTAATGTCTTAATACTGGCTCAATTGACATA
This sequence comes from Candoia aspera, assembly GCF_035149785.1. Lineage (NCBI taxonomy): Eukaryota > Metazoa > Chordata > Lepidosauria > Squamata > Candoiidae > Candoia > Candoia aspera. Next base: position 12,813,068 of record NC_086156.1, on the reverse strand, counting down.
ACATGCTAGGCTTGGCTAAAACAGAGTTAAATAGTTTGCATTGCCCCATATTGGGGAATAGACCTATTACCTTGGCATGTTTGTATGAACTAGGCTGTCTTAACAGTCAGGAACCATGCTGAGACAAGGAATAAGTCTCCAGTGTTTTATTACTGCTACATTAGACAGAAAAACCTAACAAACTGAAGAAGCATGAGAAAACCCAGACAGATAACCCCCAAAGGTTAAGATGGGTCTGATCTGTGTCTCTTTGAATGGCTGCTTAACTCCTCAGTACTACGCATGCGTTTTCCCCCCTGGATAGGAGCCCCCTCCTGCTCACCATCAGTGCTCATGACATTGGCCATCACATTAAGCCAGAATATGGCTTACAGGTAGTCCTCGCTTAACAACCACTTGTTTAGTGAAGGTTCGGACTTACAACAGTGCTGAAAAAACTGACTTCTGACCGGTCCTTACATTTACAACTGTTGCAGCATTCCCCCATGCTCATGTGATCACGATTTGGGCGCTTGGAAACAAGTTCACATTTATGACCGTTGCAGCATCTCATGGTCAAGTGATCACCATTTTATACCTTCCTGGATGGCTTCTGGCAAGAAAAATCAATGGGGAAACCATGTGATTTGCTTAACAACCACGAAGTTCTCTTAATGGCCATAGTGATTTGCTTAATGACCACTTTGCTTAGCAACCGAAATTTTGGTCCCAATTGTGGTCATTAGCAAAGACTTAATGTTTTTGTGAACCCAGAGATTACAGTTTGTTAACACAGGTTTGGGGCTAGACAAGTTATACAAACACAGCTATTGAGGGACAGAGCCTCTCCCTGGCTCTGCAGGTTCTCCATTCTTCTCAGGAGATGCTGCAGAGAACCCCAGAGGATTTTTTTGCATGCAAAAAGTCTTTAAAAAACAAGTGTGCCTCCCCCCAATTTCCCTCATGAAACTATGCATAGGAGAAAAAAAGTCTCTTGTATTAACCATATATTTGTATTTCCTTGACATCAAGTACAGGGCACAGCCACTTAAAAACAAACTAACCAAAATAAGGAGTAGAATTCCATTCAACACACCTCATGAGTTTTCCTGGTTTCTGCTTCCTCCCCCCTCTTTTTTTAAACGCTCTTGGGAAGCATGACAACCCTTGGAAACAACTGAAATGCGTAATGCAGCAGACAGCAGAGAGGTCCATATAAGGAATAACCTTCTAAACACTCCGTCAAATTCTTGAGGTCAAAGCAACCTAGAGTTCCATTCCATTCCAATGATGTAGTCCAAAAATGCTGTTTGGCTATTTTCTGGGATGGAATGTGCTCTAAAGAAGCTGTATGTATCAAGCAAACTTTTACAGCTTTGCTTTTCAGAGGATTAAATAAAAGTCTTCCTGCCACGGACAGTTAATGAAAAATAACCAGAGTATACTTAAGACAGTGTTTTTCAAACTTGGCAACTTTAAGATGTGTGGACTACAACTCCCAGAATTCCCCAGCCAGCATTGCTAGCTGGGGAATTGTGGGAGTTGAAGTCCACACATCTTAAAGTTGCCAAGTCTGAAAAATACTGCTTTAGAAGACTCCTTTCCAGCCCTCCCTCTTTCTTCCCCCAAACTCTTTGTCGATTCAACAATCTTTCTGATTTTAACATGTTCCTTCTCTTCTTGGGAAGAAGCTGAATGGCTACCACTACACTAGGGAAGTATACTTTGGCTCTGACTTGTTGATTTGGATATTTATAAAAACATAAGGAATGCCCCCTTCCAAGTTTATGATTCTAAGACAGTGTTTTCCGACCTTGGCAACTTCAACTCCCAGAACTCCCAGCAATGGCTGGGAAATTCTGGAAGCTGAAATCCACACATCTGGAAGTTGCTGATGCTGGGAAACAAAGAATAGTCTTGCTAGACCTGATCAAAGGTCCACCTGATCTAGCATGCTGTGGTTGCAAAGCAGTCAACCAAAGAATTCAGGAAGCTCACAGACATGAACGTTGTTACTCCCCAGCAGCTGATACTCAAGGCAGGTTGCCTGCGTTGTCAGAGAGTAAGAGTTGTAAGGTTTGCTGAGCTCTCACTGGGCGATACTCCATCTGCTTAATTCAGTTGCTTTTCTGAACAGCATCCTCTTAATATCTCTACAGCAAAGGTGGGCAGCCCATGGCCCTCAAGATATTGCAGTACCACAACTCCCAGTATCCTGTATCATTAGCCATGGTTTCGAGAGATGCTGGGAACTATAGAAGGCCATATTCCACATCCCTATTCTGAAAGTGACCATGATCTAGTCATGATTATCACAATCAGTTATCATAAACTGTGATATGATTTTCCACGTTCATCAAGAGTCATGTGCACGGTGGCACAAGCAAAGATGCAGACAGAGGTCAGCACAAAATGGAAGAAGCTGGTCTCATGGGTCTCCTACTCCAGGTTAGGGCACAGATTCCCATGTGAACTTCTCTAAGTATCTCTGGGATGGAAAGCTTGCTACTGAATGCGTTACTAAAAAGAGCTGTGAGCATGTCAGACCACCTTGCAAAAGGCAGAATTCAAACCACCAAATATTGTGGAGAGAAACCTTTTATTTTTCTTTCTTTTTTGAACTGGAAAAAATACAGCACAACCAATAAATCCTGCTGCAAGCTTTATGGAGACATTGTACAGCAAGCAAAATCAAAGCCTGGAAATAGAATCTGGGATTAAACCTCTAAACTCTTATTCTCATTTGACCAATAACATGGGGGAAGAATACAGTGCAGGAGCTCTGAAATCCTTTGTCTCAGCATTGCCTTCCAGGCTTCCCTAGGGCAATTTAAAAAAACAACCCACCAAGTATTTAACCTGCCTCTGATCAGTTTTACTAGAAAATGTATATGAGTCAAATTATTTCCAAAATCACGGGTGGTTTTTATATTTCACTTGTCTATAAATGTCCTTCTTTCCTTTTGTATTTCAGAAACCAGCACCTGAGTCTAACTTTTGTTCTGGACAAGTTAAAAGCACATCCATCCATCCATCCTCCTTCAGTTTCCACCTGTGTTGTTGCATCTACTAATCTGTGCCTTATTTAGAGCCCATCTGCTTAAATATAGGTCTATCCAACTTCCTACACTTCATACAGATGTATATAATTCTCAGCTTTTTTCCCTGAGTGTTTGCTGTTTTTTAGTGAGGAATGTGTGCTAAGCTTCCCCAGACAAGCTACCACAGTACTGCCTAGGGCAGGGCAGCAATCTTTATTTGAAGGATAAAGTGCCATTTGGAAGGCATGGGGCAGCACTTCTCTAGGTATCTCCAGGATGGAAAGCTTGCCACTGAATGCATTACTAAAAAGACAACAGGATGTCTTTTCCTGGGGTAATGTAGCAGTAGCTGCTTGACAAGTTCTAGGAAACTCCCCCACGTATGCTCCAAATCACATTTAGTGATTTTAGCCCTAGGACTGTCCTCACTGAACTTCTGTGTAAGCTGATTGGAAATTCACCAAGCATTCTGGAATCCTCTGGTTCTCATCTGGAGTCTGAAGAAGCAGATCTGATAGACCCTCAGCTTGGAAAACCAGCAGGTAACTGGTTTTCCAAGCTGAGAGAGAGCCAGTTTGGTGTAATCGTTAAGGCACCAGGCTAGAAACCGGGAGATGGTGAGTTCTAGTCCCGCCTTAGGCACAAAGCCAGCTGGGTGACCTTGGGCCAGTCCTTCTCTCTCAGCCGTAGGAAGGAGGAGGCAAGGGTAAACCACTTTTGAAAAACCTTGCCAGGAAAGCTGCAAGGACTTGTCCAGGCACTCACCAGGAGTCAACAATGATTCAAAGGCACCAAAGGAGTTTTAGCTCCCTTGAAACCCGAGCTGTTTGCAGACCGCTCACAGGAGGTGTTCAGGAGCACAGACCTGAGAGTAGCTGAAGCAACCTGAAAGTCTACAGCAGTGTTTCTTAACCTTGGCAAGTTTAAGATGGAGTTAAAAATGCATCTATATTTTACCCTCTCTCTCTAAGATTACATCATAATTATTTCCATAGTTTACCCTTTCTAATCATCAAACCCATAAATCACAAGTTCATTTTTTTCTTTCTTCAGCAAAAAGTCCATAAGGGGTTTCCAGTCACTAATAAATGAAGTTATGGCAATTTTGCCATCTCTGCTAATTCTGTCATCTTCACCAACCATTCCGCTGTTGTGGGTATTTCAGAGTCTTTCCATTTTTGTGCATATAATAGTCTTACAGCAGTTACCATATAGAAAAACAATGCTCCATAGCTCTTTTTCTAACTCTCTATCCATTAGTCCCAGCAAGAAAAATTCTGGTTTCAGTTGAACGTTGATCTTTAAAATTCTTTGTATCCCTGTGTGTATTTGAACCCAAAATTTCCTGGCCTTTTTACAAGTCCACCAGGCATGATAGAATGACCCTTCATGATTTCATCATTCTAGTTGATAGACTTCCTGCTGGAGAGGCCAAGCATTGAAATAGTGGCCTTCCGCCATAAAACATATGCTCCGTCCATGTACTGTGGTCTCCTAGCATATCCTATGCTGCAATAGTAGACTGACATTAGCTGCTCCTAATAGGATCTTTGATGCATATTTTGCAACTCTGTCCAAATGAGGTCCAGATCAGAACTTCGACTAGCGTTCAGACACAAGCCTAGATTTGTGCCCACATGCTATAAGAACATGTGAGTGTTCCACTGGGCCAGGAGATCTAGATGTATGTCAGGGTGAGCATGTACTCACCGTCACACAAGGGATGGGCAGATGTATTGTCTGATTTTGCTCCAGTTTTCCTATGTTTACATTTACTTCCATTCTGTATCACTATACATTTCCTTCATGTGCCTTTCTCCTACTATACACATTTTTATGTGATTTTCCTAACATGTATTTGGGCAAGCAATTGTCAAAACGATTACAAAGCAGTTGTGTATATTACTGACATGTGGATTTTTTTCTTTAGCACATGGACTTGGTTTCTTTTTTCATTTGGCAAGCTTCATTGTAAAATCCAGAAAGGATCAGAAGTTAAGTATGTTCTGGCTTGGCTATCAGTTTGGGAAGTGCCAATAAAGTATTGTCTGTTAAGATGCAAATCAAACCCTTCAACCCTATTTGAATACGCAGACAGCTTGGAGGATGATCACCAAGAGGGACTGGGTAGTCAAACAGGTCCACAGCTCCCATGCTTGTTTGTTTGTTTGTTTGAATTTGTTAGGTTTTTGGTAAGATCAATGAGTGATTATCTCTCTTCTCTCCTCCAGCATTGACACTCAACACTTTTGGCCACTGCATTTCTTGACTTATTAGTATTTCTCTAGCTGGCAACATCCTCAGTGCTCATTAAACTGGTGAGAGAACCCACTTTGAGAAGAGGCATATGCATGTATTCTAATGGAGACACTCACTCTCCACAGCCAAAGGACATGATCCATCATGTATACAGTGCAGATATCTGGAGATACCACTGGATATTTGTGGGTTGCTGCTTCCCATTCCAAAGTGATGGGGCTGGGTTCTTGTCCCGCCTTTTGAAAGCCAAATGCCTATCTCCTAGTGTCTTTGCACACATGGGATGTTTATGCCACATATTATAAATGCTTCTTCCCCCTCCCCAGTTTTCTGGTTAAAAACAAGCTGCTGTTGCATTTGTTCTCTATTGAGGCTGATACTACCAATCAGTGTAGCCTTGATCCCAGTTTATGCCTGTTAATCTCAAAAGAAACATGCAGTTCATATTGTTCTTTTCATGGAGAAAGGGGAAAAAGCAGGCTAGACTTAAAACTGTGTTGACCCAAGTATGAGAAACTCCTGCAATGTTAAAAAGCATCCCCCCTGCATTGTTTATGTTCTACGAAGCGCATGGCTTACTGCCTCTAAAGTTCAGAAACGCAAAGATTGTTTTCCCAGGGTCATGCTAACAAAGCTTTGCTTGATTTGGCTGTGCACTGATGCTTTTCTTTCTTGCCATTTTTTTTTTAATCATTCACATTCCCACTGCTTGTTTCTTAAAAGGTGGCTGAATGTGCTCTAACACATATTACCACTTTACAAATCCCCCACTGTAACCTAGTTATAATTCTGTGGGCTTTGGTATTCAATCTTTTACATGTGCTACATTGACAAAAACTAAAGAGATATTTAAGAAATTAATGTTTAGTTTATTTTTATTTTAATCCAAAGATGCTGGGCAATTTCCCCCATTAGGTGAAGGGACTTCTTCTCATGCAGTGGATTCCCTCTCATTTCCTTTTCTGATTGCTTTCATATATCATAAAATCTTCTCCAGCTACCACTCCCCTCCTCCCCCCATGCACAGATCTCCCCCCCTTGCACAAAGGGAGGGGTTTCATTCTGCTGGCAAATTCTGTTCATTAAGCAGACAGACTTAACTGGGTAGAACCCAGCTATACACTCTTGCATACTCAATCTCGTGAGCAGACCAGCAATGATCCGGTTTCACTTCAAGGCTTGATAGCAACCATGTTGAGATGGAACAAATTCCAAGTTTGAGAATAGATTCAAGAAAATATTTTACTGTAGGCTATAATGGGCTGCATCCAAATGCCTGCAAGTTTCTTTTTGTTTTGGTAGAATTAGATGAAAACAGCAGGAATAATGAACCCTTTGAGGATCTTACCTCTGCAAAATTTCAGCTGTAGGGCCACAAATTTCACTCTGATAAAGTTTTGAAATGTTTCCCCTACCTGAGGCAAATACAGTCTCCAGATTGTCCAACACACAGCCTATAAAATAAAGATATACATAACAGTGTTATCCATTGTGTACCACACAACTATGGGTGAACTATATTGTCAGTTGTCATAACATCTACTACTTAGACTTTCTAATGGTTGCACAAACAGCACATAATGCATCATTAGCAGAAGAGGCTACCTTTCCAACCAGCCATGCTTGTTCAGAAAAGCAAGTGGTAGGAGCGTAGTGCATTCCTTGAACTTTAGTACAGGTGGTCCTCACTTAACAACAATTCATTTAGTGACAGTTCAGACTTATGACGGTGCTGGGAAAACTGACTTATGACTGGTCCTCACACTTACAACCATCACAGTGTTCCCCCCAGTCATGTGATCACAATTTCGGCACTTGGCAGCCAGTTCACATTTATGACCATCCCAGTGTCCTGTGGTCACGTGATTTCCATTTTCGACCTTCCTGGCTGACTTCTGACAAGCAAAATCAATGGTGAACCACATGATTTGCTTAACAACCATGTGGTTCGCTTAACAGCTATGGCAATTCGTTTAACGATCACTGCAAAAAAGGTCATAAAATTGGGTCATATTTATTTAATGACCACTTCACTTAGCAACAGAAATTCCAGTCCCAATTGTGGTTGTTGAGCAAGGACTACCTGTAACAGCTTACTTTCAACATTTTGAAGGTTTTTTTTTAAAAATGCAGTGTACTTTTTGCTTTGGTTCAAATAAACATTTATATTATTTGTGTGTGATCTTTTCCTGGAACACTACAATTTTCCCCTGGAAAGGTCCAATCTGCACCATTAGTTACTTCCTGTTTTGGGACATTCACTTCCAGATATAGACAAACTACCTTCAGAACACTCATATCTGCCCATTAGGTAGGAAAATACCCAATAACCTAATGAAAGGTTATATTATATGTCCTAAACTAATAGCAAGCACACTGTCTCAGATCCACTCACCCAATGAATAAATTTGAGTTAGTCTTTCCTATCAAACATAACATCCTGCCTAATCAGGTTCTAGCAGGGGAGTGAGATGTAAACAGTTCTTCCCCAATCACTTTGATAGATAGGATTTCCAGAGAAAATAAAACTCATTGACTGGATACTCACGGCAATGTAAGAGAGCTTATCACAGCATTCAGCCTAAATTTACTCTTCAGTTTTTTTATACATGCACAGAAGAAAAGCTACAACGATGCTTGAGGCTCTGATGAGCCAGAAATCAGGAGTCAGGTAGCACCATTTCCAGCTAACATGTTTTATTAAAATGCCTAAGTTTTGTGAGCTACAGCTCACTTTACCAGATGCACCTGACGCTGTGATTTCCAAAATCCCATGCCTTTTAATAAAATTCTAGTTAGGATCAAATCAATGAGAAGAGTGAATTCTGAACAAAGATATGACAAGGAAGACTCATTTCATTCCTTCTGTCTTAAATCAAATGCTATGATTACAGTAATATTTTAAGTAGCACTTTTGACTGACCAAGCACAGCTTTTCAGCTCAGTTCCCTTGAGAGATTTGGGGAGCAAGCTTTTAGAGAATCATTCCTCCTGCTCCTCCTCCTCCTCCCCACATTTTTCCCTGGATTATGGGCATGTTGCTAAGCAACTCTGATATCTTTCTCGCCACCTCCACCAGCTTCCCTTTACCTTTCTGTTGCTTTGGGTCAGTTTTCCTTCCCACTAAGCAGGCTCAGTTGAATTTTTTATCAAAGAGTGATGAAAAACCATCAGCTTGGCCCCTTCTTGAAACATCAGCTGATGGCAAAATATGGTGCGGGAAACTCTGGAGCAAGATAAAAGTCCTGTTGTGCAAGGCTGATTGTGCAAAAAAAAAACCATGGAAAGGAATTTATGGGGAAGTTTATGGTGACTGTGAGATCAAAGAAGGGCAGGTATTGAACCTCGCGGGAATTCCTGTCTGAATCGCGTCATAGAGGTAGGAGCCATCCTAACCACCTGCTAGCGATTTGGGGAATAGGTAAGGCAGAGAATAGCTCCTCTGAATTGAGAAGAGGGGTGGTGGGCATCTGCTTCTTGGAAGCTCTAATTTTCCAGCCATTACTATGTGAACTACGCTGTGTCTACATAAAGGATAAACAAGATATGACTGGGTTCAACACAAGCTTGTTTGGTTTAATGGTGGGCTAAATGTGCTGTGCAAACAACACCATCCAGTCAGTAGTCGAGTTGGCAAGGGTCAGTTTGCCTGCTTGGTTAAAGGGAAAGGCTGAGATGTAAAGGACTCTTGGCATACTGTTCTGGCACAAAGGCTCATGGGATACTAGGGATTTCTGGGAAAAGTAGGGAAGGACTTGGTTATTCTCCAGAATGGTGGCTTTTAATGGTAGCTTCCAGAAGCACCAGTAACAAGATATAACTGGGTTAGTGGCCAAGTAATCTTAGCAAACAGGGCCAAATAGTGTGAATGAAATCATATCCCTGGGCCTTGCAGCATTCGACATTCAAAGCACGTGCTGCCCAATTTGGGCTACAGCCTTCCCAATGAAAGGTTAGCCCTTCCTAACCTGCCAGAACCCCAGTGAAAATCAAGCAAGCTGGGGAAGGGTGGCACAGCCCTCCACCATCCCCTTCAAGCCCTAATGCTGCTCCCCAATGTCTTTCCTTTGTTTTCCCGGACCAGATTGACCTCCGTTTTGCAAAGGAGTTCTCCCAGGCCCCTCATTTAATGCTTAAGTGCTAGATGAAAGAGCCAGTAATATCTTGCCCCATTTCAGCCAGACCTATTCAGAAACGTAGGGAGGTTAAGCATCAGCCTACTCGGAGTCGATAAAAGATGCTCTGTTTTTTTTTTCCCTCCCCAGATAATAGCCTGCCTGCACGCCAGCAAAATATTACAAGTGTAAGAGACAGTTTGTGAAACAATAAAGTTGGTCATTTAATTAAAAATGACCTGATGCTGAAAGAAACGAGACGCCAAAGGGGTTGCAGTTAGAAGCAGAAAGATCAAACCGTTTTATTTCTTCTGTGGTTAGTGGCCAGGAGCGGGTTGCACACTTGCAAAAACATGGCAGTTGCGGCAGTAAAATTCAGAGAAGCAGCAAGGTGATTGCAAACATGAAATCTGATTTGGCGCATCATCAGCGCATCTCATTTTGTCATTGTGCACCTCGACATACAAACCACCTAACAATTCATTCATCATTATTCCTGGCAACAGTCTGGTGACGCACATTAGGCTGATGGCTGAATTGGAGGTCTAGCAGAACATCTGAGTCTGGAGTTCCAAGGTTTTGCTGAATATCTATGTATGAATGTGATTTAGAGGTGAGAATGCAGGCGGAGAAAAGGGCTGACTCTTTCTATGCATTTGCATCCACTCTTACCTCCAGATTTCTCTCTTCTCTCCTCCTATATATCAACACACTGCTTTTAAAAAAAATCCCAAAGACCTGACATAAACCCTGGGGGTGGGGTGAATGCCTCTGCAGACAGATCAGCCCTTGTGGCTTCTCCCAGATGAAGCAGCCAGACTAAAGCCCAATTTAATGCAAATCTACATTAATGTTAAAGACAAATGTTCTGGCCCAGGCATCTAAGCATGGATAATCATCCATCCCACCCTTCCTATTTAGTCAGGAACTAGGACAAGAGACAACACTGACTTGATGGCGCATCATCATCAAGACTCAGTATAAATGTGGGCAATTCCAGTAGTTCAAGATAGACTGCAGATGGTAGAATTTGGCTCAGTTTAGGGACTACCAGATCGGATCTTCAAGGCTCCATAGGTTCACTTGATGGTAGTCATTTGGATTTTTGCAGCCTAGAACTAGTTGTTTTAATGTAGGAATTTCTTTGGGATAAATACAAAATAGATTACAGGATTCTGGAGGGAGGTTTCACCACTCCAACCTTTCCCAACCTGTTGCCCTCCAGAATTCTGGGAAATCTGGGAACAGGGAATTCTGCAAACAGTCAGCATGGCCATTTAGCTGAGAATTCTGGGAATGGTAACATCAGGAAAGCATTGAGTTTTCTTCTTTTTTTTTTCTTTTTATAATTTTTAATCTAATTTTTACAGTTTGTAAATCTCTCTTTGTATATCTTTTTCTTTTAATTTATTTTTTTAATAAAAAAGGGAGTTGGAGAAGTCTGATTTATGCCACAGTAAGATAAACCCTAAACCTGGGTAAAGAAAACATAATTGTGAAGAATAAAATATGGCATCAAGTTAAGCAAGCAGAAGACTTCCCCAGATACACTTTCTCAGGAAAAATAAACTGTCAGATCAGGCACAAAATACTTAGAGATGAAGGAATGCTGATTCAGAAATTAAGGGCAAATAGAAGTGCTGGAAAGTAAGTATATTTGTTAACACCTAGAGAAAAATACCATCTTAGCAGGCACATTCTTAGATTCTTTTTTTCAGCTGAAAAAGGTATTGTATTCTGACTGCATTAACAAGCACTAGCCATAACTCAATCAAATATTTGCTATACTGATAAAATATATATTATAATTTGCATAAACCTATGTAGACCCATTTCGAGTTTTAGTTTTGTCTATTGCCTCTGGTACCATCATAAACTAATTTGTGCTTCAATGGAATTATGTGCTGGTCTCCAGTCCTAAACTAATTCCTGGAATTCTCCTACAATTACTACATTCACATATCATGATATAACTCCAGAATGATGAAAAGAGGGCAACTTCCTTCAGAAGCAATCCCCATACAGAAAGGGAAATCAGGCTGAATCTCTTCAGCTGGCACACTTATTTTGTAAAAAGGGGCAGCAGCAGAATATTAATCACACTTGTGAACCCACCCAGAACAGAAAGGGAAGAGCAGCGTCTATCTGTAATAGTATGTGGGAAAGACCTTGGGAGACAGGGCAAAGAGATGCTGCCTAGGGAATGGTCAGATAAGAGACAGCATGACCCTCAGCTGCATAATGGAAGGGTAAGAGGCTCCGAAAGGACTCTCCCTAGCTTTTCAGGCTGTAAAGGAGAAGGAGGGAGAATTGTACTTTCAGACTTGCAAGATTCTGTTAATGTAGTCGTGTTTCCTGTCTGGTCTACCTGGTAAGGCTGACAACAGCTCAGGCAGATTCACTGGAGTATAAGAAGGAGGAGATACAGCACAATCAGATTTGCAAGATTCTGTTATTATGTTTGTTGTTGTTTATTCGTTTAGTCGCTTCCGACTCTTCGTGACTTCATGGACCAGCCCACGCCAGAGCTTCCTGTCGGTCGTCAACACCCCCAGCTCCCCCAGGGACGGGTCCGTCACCTCTAGAATATCATCCATCCACCTTGCCCTTGGTCGGCCCCTCTTCCTTTTGCCTTCCACTCTCCCTAGCATCAGCATCTTCTCCAGGCTGTCCTGTCTTCTCATTATGTGGCCAAAGTATTTCAGTTTTGCCTTTAATATCATTCCCTCAAGTGAGTAGTCTGGCTTTATTTCCTGGAGGATGGACTGGTTGGATCTTCTTGCAGTCCAAGGCACTCTCAGAATTTTCCTCCAACACCACAGTTCAAAAGCATCGATCTTCCTTCGCTCAGCCTTCCTTATGGTCCAGCTCTCGCAGCCATATGTTACTACAGGGAACACCATTGCTTTAACTATGCGGGCCTTTGTTGTCAGTGTGATGTCTCTGCTCTTAACTATTTTATCGAGATTTGTCATTGCTCTTCTTCCAAGGATTAAGCGTCTTCTGATTTCCTGACTGCAGTCAGCATCTGCAGTAATCTTTGCACCTAGGAATACAAAGTCTTTCACTGCTTCTACATTTTCTCCCTCTATTTGCCAGTTATCAATCAAGCTGGTTGCCATAATCTTGGTTTTTTTGAGGTTTAGCTGCAAACCAGCTTTTGCACTTTCTTCTTTCACCTTCATCATAAGGCTCCTCAGTTCCTCTTCATTTTCAGCCATCAAAGTGGTATCATCTGCATATCTGAGATTGTTAATGTTTCTTCCAGAGATTTTAACTCCAGCCTTGGATTCCTCAAGGCCAGCTTGTCGCATGATGTGTTCTGCATACAAGTTGAATAGGTAGGGTGAGAGTATACAGCCCTGCCGTACTCCTTTCCCAATCTTAAACCAGTCCGTTGTTCCGTGGTCTGTTCTTACTGTTGCTACTTGGTCGTTATACAGATTCCTCAGGAGGCAGACAAGATGACTTGGTATCCCCATACCACTAAGAACTTGCCACAATTTGTTATGGTCCACACAGTCAAAGGCTTTAGAATAGTCAATAAAACAGAAATAGATGTTTTTCTGAAACTCCCTGGCTTTTTCCATTATCCAGCGGATATTGGCAATTTGGTCTCTAGTTCCTCTGCCTTTTCTAAACCCAGCTTGTACATCTGGCAATTCTCGCTCCATGAATTGCTGAAGTCTACCTTGCAGGATCTTGAGCATTACCTTACTGGCATGTGAAATGAGTGCCACTGTTCGATAGTTTGAACATTCTTTAGTGTTCCCCTTTTTTGGTATGGGGATATAAGTTGATTTTTTCCAGTCTGATGGCCATTCTTGTGTTTTCCAAATTTGCTGGCATATAGCATGCATTACCTTGACAGCATCATCTTGCAAGCTTTTGAACAGTTCAGCTGGGATGCCGTCGTCTCCTGTTGCCTTGTTATTAGCAATGCTTCTTAAGGCCCACTCAACTTCACTCTTCAGGATGTCTGGCTCTAGCTCACCGACCACACCGTCAAAGCTATCCCCGATATTGTTATCCTTCCTATACAGGTTTTCTGTATATTCCTGCCACCTTTTCTTGATCTCTTCTTCTTCTGTTAGGTCCTTGCCATCTTTGTTTTTGATCATACCCATTTTTGCCTGGAATTTACCTCCAATGTTTCTAATTTTCTGGAAGAGGTCTCTTGTCCTTCCTATTCTATTGTCTTCTTCCACTTCCGCGCATTGCTTGTTTAAAAATAATTCCTTATCTCTTCTGGCTAACCTCTGGAATTTTGCATTTAATTGGGCATATCTCCCCCTATCACTGTTGCCTTTTGCTTTCCTTCTTTCTTGGGCTACTTCTAGTGTCTCAGCAGACAGCCATTTTGCCTTCTTGGTTTTCTCTTTCTTTGGGATGTATTTTGTTGCCGCCTCCTGAACAATGCTGCCAACTTCTGTCCAGAGTTCTTCCGGGACCCTATCTACTAAGTCCAGTCCCTTAAATCGATTCTTCACCTCCACTGCATATTCCTTAGGAATATTAGTGAGCTCATATCTAGTTGATCTGTGGGTCTTCCCTAATCTCTTTAGTCTGATCCTAAATTGTGCAAGAAGAAGTTCGTGATCTGAACTACAGTCAGCTCCAGGCCTTGTTTTTACCGACTGTACAGATGTCCGCCACCTTTGGCTGCAAAGGATGTAATCAATCTGATTTCGGTGTTGTCCATCTGGTGAAGTCCATGTATAAAGCCGTCTCTTAGGTTGTTGGAAGAGAGTGTTTGTTATGCAGAGTGAATTGCCTTGGCAAAATTCTATCAGCCTGTGTCCTGCTTCGTTTTGTTCTCCCAGGCCATACTTACCTGTAATTCGAGGTGTCATTTGACTGCCCACCTTAGCATTCCAGTCTCCTGTGATGAAAATAACATCTCTTTTAGGCGTGTTGTCCAGTAGGTGCTGCAGATCCTCATAGAACTGCTCTACTTCAGCTTCTTCAGCATTTGTGGTTGGGGCGTATATTTGGATCACTGTGATGTTAGATGGCTTGCCCTGAATTCGAATTGAGATCATTCTGTCATTTTTTGGGTTGTATCCAAGCACTGCTTTAGCCACTTTACTATTAATTATGAAGGCTACTCCATTTCTTCTGTGGTCCTCTTGTCCGCAGTAGTAGATCTGGTGGTCATTTGATGTGAAGTGGCCCATTCCAGTCCATTTCAGTTCACTGACGCCCAGAATGTCTATCTTTAATCTTGACATCTCACCAATAACCACATCCAATTTGCCCTGGCTCATAGATCTTACATTCCAGGTTCCGATGGTGTGTTGATCCTTAGAACATTGGATTCGCCGTTCACCACCAGCACCGTCGGCCGCTAGCCGTCCTTTCGGCTTTGAGCTAGCTGCGTCATCACGTCTGGGGCTAGTTGAGCTCATCCTCTGTTCCTCCCCAGTAGCATTTTGACCATCTTCCGACCTGGGGGTCTCATCTTCCGATGGTATACCGACATATCTCTGGTTGTACTGATCCATTTAGTTTTCACGGCAAGAATACTGAGGTGGGTTGCCATTACCTTCCCCAGGGATCGCATTTAGTCTGACCTCTCTGTCATGACCTTCCCGTCTTGGGTGGCCCTTCACGGTTTAGCTCATGGCATCATTGAGGTGCTCAAGCTCCAGCACCACGACAAGGTAACGATCCTTTGCTGAAGTCTGTTATTATAGCTATCTCAATAAAAGTAATTTTAGCCTTCCTATGGAGTTGATTTCCTGGTCTGGTTAACCTGGTGGGGCTGACATTAATGAAGGGTAGGAGAAGAATTTATGGTGGGGTTTTTTTTCTATGCATGCAGATTTCTTGAGGAGGTTGTTGAACAGAATCCAAAGTGGGTAGGTTTTTATAGACAACTTTCCTTAAGATAAAGTCTCTTTTGAGCTGAGCTTGACTCATGAACTTCATGAACACATCCATGTAGTTTCCTTGGCAACAGTATAGAATTTGTTGGCCATTGCCTTCCTCTGGAATATATTTTTAATTTCTCAGTCTAGTTGACAGTCTGGGATTTCTTGGTTGTCTTCCATCCAAGTATTTACCAGTTCTGATCCTACTTAGCTTTATGAGATCTATGCACATTTCCATAAAGTGATTATATGCAATATTTTCTGAGTCAGATGGTCTCAATGCCAACAACATTTATCAGTCAGCTCCCATCTGTGCTGCTGGTTTATGAAGGCAGATGCGCATATAAAGATGGTCACCATGGTGGGTAAGTGGCACTAACTCTTCAATCTTTGTCCAAGGCTGTGAAGACAAAACTTTTCTGTAGAGCCTCTGAGGTCAAATTATTGCTGTTACTGACCTGGACCAAGGTTGCATCTGTGATTGTTATTTTTATTGATTTTTGCTTTTATTTTTAGATTTCATTGTATGCATGGTTTTTAATTACATGTAAACCATCCTGAGTCAATCTGATTATGGTAGTCTATAAATTTAGCAAGTAAATCAATACATAAGCATGGATTGAAAGTGGTAACACCAACAGCAGAGGTGGATCCTGATTGTATAGCCTAACCTTCTTTCACATTTTGAGCCTGGTTTCCCCACTGGCTATTCTCTGGCTTAACTGTGCCACTAAGTTTTCTCTTTCAGTTGCTTCCAACAATTCTCCAATTCACTACTGGCATTTCTCTGTTTGCATCCCTGGAAGTCAGTCACACTGAGATTTTACTTCACCTTCCCCAACACCCCCAATGTTGTCTGTCTGTCTGCCTGTCTGTCTGTCTCCTTTTTGTATGCAACTTTTAGAAATAAATTCTTTTGTCTGTAGATTTTTTATGAGAGAAACAGATCCTTACAGAATCTATTCTGTGTTAATAACTGTGATGACATCTGTTTTGAAAATCTGGTGAATCCACTTCCAATGAAATCCAGGGCAGATTTCGTTTAGAATCCTAGGGTTCAGCTACATCCTAACCCCATCTGATCAAAACTACACTATGAAATCCGGCAAATTAGAAGCCTGGCACTAAGTTCAGAAAGAGAAGTTCTATAATGGACCAAAATTCATTCCTACCACCTACAGGAAGAGAAAAGAAATTTCACATTAAACCTTGAGCTTTTTTGTGATTCCATCAAACACATCGTGGATATGATGGGGAAATGAATGGTTTAAAGAAAAGATTCCATAATTAAAGCTATAGAATACTAATAATAGCCTTGCAGCCTGACACTTGTTCTGAAAGAAACTGATCGGAAACATAACACTCTGGTTTTGGCAGGATTTTGATGAAAGACTTTGAAACGTATACTGATGTTCCATGACATCCAATATACCAGGCATATTACAACTGCACCAAATGCAATGTGTATTATGAATTAATTTATTTTGATTAGCTACATTCCCCAAACTAGTAGTTTAAGATTTGTTCTCAAATCATATATATGTAACTCTGACTATAATAGTTGTATCCCTGGTAGCTACGGGTAGTTCCTTAGAAAATACGCTCCTGATCTCAGGCATTCATGGGGAGGGGGGATGGAGGGAAGTGATGTAATGGTCATAATGACATCATCATGCCAATGACAAGTTGTATCATTTGTGACAGATGCAAAGTACATAATCCATGCCATTTGTGCAGTGACATCATGATGAATATGATATCATCGTGGCTCATACCAGATGCGTCTGTTTTTGCTTGCTTTGAGAGGTCTTCCTTCCCACTCTATATTAAAAGCAAATTTGATATTCATCTTTCATCCTGCTCTCATCACTTGGACTATGGTAAAACACTCCTTTGAACATGGGGCTGCCTTTGCAAATCACTTAAAAACTGCACTTGGTGCAAAATGCAACTGATTGTATACTGTTTGGTGTGCATCTCCATAAGCATGTTAGATCTGTCCTGTGGGCATTATGTTGGCTTCCAAGAGGGTTCCCCCAGGTGCAATTGAAAGTACTGTTTTTAAGTTATAAATCCTTATATGGCTCGGCACCTTTATACTTGCAGGATTACCTTTTCCAACCAGAATGGACCTATCTGATCAGTCCATCCTGGGAAAATGCATGCATACTATATACAAACATACATACTGCTGGTGGCTCCCCATTTTCATGAGACTTGAAAACTGGAGATGGTATTGTTCCCTAATGGCATCTGTTCCCTCTAGAGCAGTGTTTTCCAACCTTGGTGATTTGAAGATGTGTGGACTTCAACTTCCAGAATTCTAGGAGCTGAAGTCCACACATCTTCAACTTGCTGAAGATGAGAAACACTGTTTAGAAGCTAGCCTTCCAGAAGCTGGTGAAACTGGAGCTCTTCCAGAGGTTATTTGGGAACTAAACTGGGACTACAGCATCCATGGTTTTATTTATATTTCTTTGTTGCTCTATTTTAAATTGAGTTAAATTATTTCAGTATGTCATACATTATTATTACTATGGTGGTTTTAATTGTTGAAATTATTATTGACTGTCATTATATGTTGTTAGAAACTTCTAGAAGTCCTTAGAGAATATAGCAATATATGTGTTTGATTTTAAAAATATACTTATTCAATTATGACTGGCTTTGCACAAGCCATAATATGGTTTTTTTGAGTCTGATTTAGTGAATTGTGTGAATCCAGCTATTGTGCTTTGTAATAATAGCTTTTGGGTTAACGTGTTTTATGAACCCAGATAATTACAATTTATTTAGCATACCATGGTTAAGCAAACTGGTTTAGCCTGTTGGGTGAACTATGCATGGAAAAGGTCAACCAATCAATATCCTTTATAGAATTTTGTACAGTTTCATGATAAGAATTACAAAGCACAAAAAGAAGTAAAATAAAAAATACTACACGTTAAGATAAAACTAGCAGAATGCAACATAGGTGCAAATACTGGAATATTACATATACTAATAGAACTCTAACACTTAAAAGCAAAATGACTTAACTAATCCATAAATAAAATACTGGGATGCCAAAATGCTAAGCCACTAAAGTACTAAATTAATAATCTACTAAATATTAAAACACTTAAATGTTAAAATACTATCCTATTTGTCAATTGATCAACCTGTCAACTTTGTTGCAATCACAGACCAATATTGAAGATTTAAACTTTCATGAGATCAATAGAAAATCCAATAAAGAAAAGGCCACTAATTTCTATCTCCCTTGACTTTGTGTTCCACCTTGCAGCAACACTGTATCTGGCATGCTCTCAGACAAATTGATTGATTGATCGATCAATTGATTGATAGAATGGAAAGGTTCCTGGGCTCCTACCTTAATAACAGTTAAAGGGGCAGGAAGCTTTTATATTTTCTCTGGCCTTATATCTACTATGCATGCTCAGTGGTTCTTGGTCAGGACTGCTCCCTTTTATGCCTTCAAATCTCCAGTTTAAATCTCCATTTTCTGAAAAAACTACCATTCTTCTGTTGTTCCTCCTGTGCACTTTTGCCACATATAATAGGAAAAGGGAACAGGATCCAGAAATGTCAGCCGTGCAAGGTAGTCCAGATAAGAAGTAACCCAGGAGTAGTAGCTCTGCCTTTATTAACAGAACCTTGCAAGTCTGAAAGTTCATCTCTCCCCTTTGCCTTTACAATCCAGGAAACAGGGGAGGGTTTAAATATTTGCTACTTCCCCATTCCTTTTGTGGGCTCGGCTGCCTCTTATCTGACCATTGCCTAGTCTGCAGCTTTTCCTCCTGCCTCCCAAGGTCATTCCCACACAATAACAGGAAGGAAAAGTCAGGAAGGTATCACCTGTCATGACTTCACTAGAAGTAGAAATCAAAAAGACAACATACAGTTTCTAGGATATGAAGTTTCGGTCTTATTCCTTACTTAGCTCCTAGTCAATTAGGATAAGAAATACTACATGTTTTGCAAGGGGGCAGAGAGAGAGAGAGAAGCAGGTTATTTAACCAGAATGGCAAGCAAGCTGCAGATTACAGTGGTTTTGTTGCTCAAATGGCTGAACAAAAGTGACATTTGAAAGGGAATATTGGTTCCAGAAAGAGATGGCTATCCAGAACTTCACATATAGCAAGGTCCTTTTCTGATGATACAATTACAGGGCAAAAGTTCCTTCTTTCTCTACTGACACAGTAATGTTTCAAAACTCTGGAGCACTTTGAGACCACATGAGTAGAGCTGATTATGTCAATCTATCATATCTTTGCTCCTGACTTAGTGGTAAGGGCTCACTGAAGAGGATAGACTTATCTTTTCCATATTTTCCTGCATATTAAATTTAACATAGTGGCATGGGAATAAACCATTTTGCACCAGCCCCGTGACTGAACTGATAATATATAAAGAAGTTTTTATGTTTTGGATATTATTTCAGGAGCCCCTGGGGTCAATTAAGTTCATCTTCTCATATGGGAATATGCAGCACCTCCAAAGCTTGGGATGTGCCTCTAGGAACTGTTGAAAAGATTCCACTGGGCTGCAATTTTTAATTAATACAGAAGGAGAAAATTACTTTATACATGAAAAGTTTTCCTGCATTGAACTTATTTAATTATATACATATTTAATTTTCATATTTTTCCTTTTTTTTTTTTTTCAGCTTTTGACCCAGACCCATTGTTTTCTGGAGTTTGGCCAAGTGTCACCTTCAGCCCGAGAAAGATTATACTGTCTTAGAGGGATTGAACCTATCAGCAGCATTTTGTCGAGACTGAGCTTCAATTTTTGTATCCTTCTCCAGCTCATAGCTGGACTGAACATCCAGTTATTTGAGCATATGCAGACCATTATCCTGGGATCATCTTCTCCTACCTTAGAATAATATCACATCCTCATCCTGCTGCCACTTTGCTGCCAATTGGAACTATTATAGCTATATACTCAAGGACAAAATTAGCAGTTCTGATTGGGAAATGGATGGACCAAAAGATTAAGACCATACTTGGTCTTAAATTGAACATAATAGATTTACAGGCATCATTATCTTCTGCGTATCAAACTTGGCTCAGTTTAAGCCAGGTAACTAAATGGTGATGGAAGATAAGATACACAATTTTTTCACTATGCATTATATTACATAGGAGGGTTTGATGCGTGGAAGTAAGATAACCAAATGTTCTATGGGTTCCTGTCATAGGACCTTGCCCTTTCACCTAACCATTTGCATCTGCAGGGAGGGGCAAATAACATAACGTACATGTAGCATGCATTGTAATACAAGTACATAATGGAGGCAACATACCCCAACAACTTCTTTTTTCTGCTTTCACCCCATGATCTTGTCTTTGTTTCATCCCAGTTCACCAGTGAGACAGGCTAAAGTTGTCCTTAACTTTCCCAATATTATGGAAGCATTTTCCCCATTAAGACAACAGTGTCCAAGAAGAGCAGCAAGGTGTGTGAGCTCTATTAAGCTTTAGGTTGGAGGCAAAGTCAAGTGACCAGAAGTGGGTGGGATCAGAATGAAATGTATTTCAGGCTGATGAAGGCAAGCCCCCTTTCCTCTAGTCCAGGGTTTCTCGACCAGGGTTCCATGGAACTTTAGGGCTCTGCAAGAGGTTACTAGGGGTTCCCTGGGAGATCACAATTTATTTTAAAAATTTCAAATTTGGGCAACTTCACATTAAAGAGGTAAGTTTCATTCTTTCTTTTTAGTTTAAGAACACCATTAATGCATATATACAAGCCTACCCATGAAACAAATATAATAATTTTGTAACTTCTGGCCTATATTTTGAGCCTGAAGGTGCAGGGGTTCCCCAAGGCCTGAAAAATATTTCAAGGGTTCCGCCAGGGTCAAAAGGTTGAGAAAGGCTGCGTCTAGTCCCTGGTCAGCCTCCTATATTGCCATTCTGCTGTTCTCTCCTAAAGAGCTGGACACAAAAGCACTGTCCCCGTGGCCCATTAGAATCACGCAACAGCATTATTCTGCTCAGCCAGCAGTACCGTAACTGGTTTAACTCTATGGCGCTTACCGGTTTAACACAAGATGAACTAGCAAAACAGTGGAATCATGGTGGAATGACCAACCCTATCTGCTTGCCTCCTGAGTAGAACCTAGGAGGATCTGGAAATTAGTATTCCTTGCCTACAGGAATACAGGAAAAGGAGGGGGGAGAAATTCTGTGGAAAAGTTCTGCTTGTAACTGATCTCCTTTTGTGCCTCCAGTATGTTTTTTATTGATTGATTCAGCTTAGATTCTGATAGAACCAAGGTAGGAGGAAGGATCCAGAAGAAACCTAGAAATGATCGACAGAGTCCTGCAGCTAGACTCACCATTCCTGCTGCAGGACTGTAATTGGCAGATGCTTTTCCAGCTGGCTGGTGATGCAGAGAAGGAGGAGGACAGCCAACTCAGACTCAACCACACTTTGCTTATCACACTCACTACACATGCAAAATCAGGACAGCATTTTGGTAGTGAATCAGAACAGAAGCAATAGAGGTAGGGCAGGAACTGATAACAAGGGCAGTAAATTTCATGTCTGTATAATGTTCTACCAGCTCAAAGATGGGAGGATATTTTAAACCCACCGCATGGAAAGGCTCGTCATCTCTCTGTATAAACTGACATGACCTGGTCAACGTGTTGTGTGAATACAGTGTTTGATGCTTATGTTAGCTGTGATAAAGACAAGAAGATATTTCTCTGGTATTTCTCCAACGGAGTTTGTTTTCTTCTGAAATTGCCATCAGGTGGTAAAATTCAGAGAACATTACTTTTCATCAGGGTCTAACTGCCTAATCTCACCAAGTGCAGATTTAATAGAAAGAAAAGTTTCACTGCTCAAAACAGATGGGAAATGTCTCCTCATGAGTACTGCATTTAAACAACAACAAAAATCCTCTGAGGACACAGGAAGTCTGATTGAACTGGGCAATATAAAAGCCACAAGCTTTTATAAAATAAAATAAACCCACAAGCAAACAAAGGGGGCCTTGCTAAATACATATCCAGAGAATTTGAGGGTGCAGCAAAGAAGGGGCCAACCACAGGCATTTTGTGAAAGACAAAATGGATCCCTAATCTTCCATGCTGTTTTAAAAGTTGCCCATTAAATCTTACTTCAACACTGATGATGAGACAATATTTTCCACTCAGCAAAGGTCAGCTCAGAGGAAGCCTACCCAGACTGTCCTTCAGCATAATTGTTGCCACTTTTGAATCCCCCCCAGTATCTTCCATCTGAGGCCTTTGCCTTGTTCTGTCCAACAGTAGATCAAGCATCAGAGTTAGGCCCTATCACCCAAAAATGTGTTAATCCATTGCTCCAGATTAACCCAGATCATTTCGAGTTTTCCAAAGCACAAGAAGGTCAGTGCTGTCTAAAACTCCTTTGAAACTTTTTCCATTCATAAAACCTAAGTCCCTTTTAAATTCATCTTAATGATTCTCTTTCAGTCACATCAATCTGTTAGAGCATCAGAACAGAGCAGAAGGGTGAACACCATGGCCACACCACACGTCCTTTTCAATTTTTCCAGTCCTTTACTCTGGCCACACAGTATGTCATTATGAATCATATCC
Organism: Candoia aspera; assembly: GCF_035149785.1. NCBI lineage: Eukaryota > Metazoa > Chordata > Lepidosauria > Squamata > Candoiidae > Candoia > Candoia aspera. The sequence goes on along the minus strand of NC_086156.1, from coordinate 12,790,203 downwards.
TGCTTGCAAGCTGCATTCTTCACTCAAAAGTAGAAAGCAAAGAAGACCACAACTCTTTGTAAATGGCATTAATTACAGACTTGCAGTGAACATATGGAAACATCAGAGATAGAGAATTAACAACTTGTTTGAAACCAGTTAAACCAGAATGCTTGCACTTAAGAAGGTTCATTTTAAAGGAAGTGGCTGGTGCAATCTAGTCAAAATGTCATCTTGGGAATTAAACAGACAATAGATAACACCATGTAAAATTTTCTGGGCATCCATGGTGCTTGATCAGAATTACAAAAGATGCTCCTGGGAAAGTATTTCGAGATTTGCATATTAACACAGCTTCTGAAAGTTCTGCAGGGCCTTCCCATCAGCTACATGGGAAAACAGGAAGCCCAAAGAAGCTGAAATGCCTGCAAATTGGGAAACTGTAACCCTTCAGATGTTGCTGATGAGATGCTGGGAACTGTAGTTTGGCAACATCTAGTGGACCACAGATTCCCCAGCATTGCTCTGACTTCTAGTAGCCACAACTTGCATAGTTAATGGTGAGAAGTGTTGGGGGATAGAATTCAACAACCTATGGAGGATCACATTTCCCCATTCTCCTGTAATCCTCTAGGGTTAAGTGTAATCAGTCTGTAATTCTATTAGCATGTTCTTGAGAGCAAGTATTATTGAGCAAAGTACTTACTTCTAAGTAAAATATGAATAGCAATTTTCCCCAGTCTGGTACCCTCCAGATACAGTATATTGTGGCTAGCAGTTCCAACTGTAGTCATAATACAACTTGAAGGCACCAGACTGGGGATGTACAAGACTGAGTTCAGTCTTGCCTTCCTAAAAGAAGGGTTACATGGACTTAAGTCCAAAGTACCCAGAAATCTATGTTGTGAAAACTGGTTCCATTCCAAAATTCTCTTGTGTATGTGGATCTATTGCACATCTTTCCTGAGAAATAATTTTGTACTTTACATATCTAACTCTTTCATACAATCATGCTCTATATCAGTGTTTCTCAACCTTGGCAACTTGAAGATGGGTAGACATCAACTCTCAGAATTCCCCAGCCAGCCATGTGAAAATGTGAAAATATTCTATAAGGCAGAAGTGTTAAAAAATACAGCCTATGGACCACATGCATCCTACCAGTACCCATCTTATGGTGCCCAAAAGGGTGGGGCTGAAAATGCCAACATTATTTTTCATTCTTCTACATGTTGGACTGGGGTAAGGGGGAAACCTTCAAGGCTTAAGGCTCCCATTTCCCCAGCACTTCCTCTCCCCACAAGAAAATTTTATGCCCCCCAGTTTTAGATCATGGCCCTTTTTATGCCATGCAAAGACTGCAGTAGCCTTCAAGCTGATGGAAGTTATACACTCCTGCACTAGGATAACCAGGGGTTGATTTTTTAAAAAACCAAGGATATCCTCTTGCCAAGGGTTGCTATCCAAACACTCAGTGACATCTTGAAAAGCATGGTGAGATTATCAGTTTCATATAAAAGAGAACTGTATAACAACTGGATTGCAAAACAGATGTATGTTTACCTACTGGGTTGGGTTGACCTTCACAAAAGTTTTTTGTTGACTATGGATGTAATCAGTTAAGGCAAAGCTCCCTCTGCTAAGCAGTACCTTCTCAATTGTCCCAGTGTCCTATCAAATCACAAACTGACAGCAGCATTGCTTTTGACCTTATCAAGCAAACTGTCTGGACAGGATTTCTGCATGTGGTGGTTCTCATATGGACCTCAAATGATGACCCGCCAAACCAGTGATTCCCCAGTCTTGCTCAATCTGGCAGCCCATAGTCTGAGCTGACGAGGTCTGTTGATTGGTGGCCATTTTCTTAGTCCTCTCAAGTGAGACAAAAAGTCTGTCACTTCTCTCCTACTTACGCCCTTTTAATATTTTTGTTATCCTTCTGGAGGGGGGAAGGAACTAAAATCCATTGTAGTAGAAAGTTAGAGGAGCTTCCCCCACCATTTCTGAGCCATTATCAGGTTGTACCCCACCCTTGTGTAGTCACTGGAGTTGAAAATTAAAAGGGGGAATGACATGAAGAGCCAGAGAAGTGCTATTTTTATGGGGCTGCTCTAGGACCATCTCTGCCAAGAAGAGATGAAGATACCATTGACCTCCCAATGGCTCACTGTTTGGGGAGGAGTTTCTTTAACCACCACTAAAACCAAGTCTGGATTTGTTAACCCCATTCTACCCCTTTCCACGCAAATGATCCACTTAAGCATGAACAGGAACAGACACCTGGTTTATACAACATACTAACCTTGCTTACTGAATTAATGTATATACTTGTGTATAAGCCCATCCAAGGATAAGCCAACCCTTGCATTATTAATCTCTCTCAGCCTGCTTCCCTCCAGTTATTCTTGGACTACTACTGCCAGAAATGGCATTATGAAAAATCCAAGAGTGCTCTGACTCATATGGTTTGGTCATGTTCCATTTTTGTTTCAGGCTACTACAATCTTAGTAGCTAAGTTCACACATCTGAAAGTTGCCCAGGCTGAGAAACACTGCTGAAGGACCGAGCTAGTTGTATATTAATACTCTATGAATCTTTTTTTTCCCTTAAGTTTTAGTTCATTTTTATTTTATCACAATTATGTATATATTTGTAATGGTATTATTGGTGTTGCATCCTTTTTATCTTTGTTAAATTCCACTGATAAAAGACAAAGTAAATAAAAAAGAACTAGAGCTCCAGAAGCAGCATGGGAGTCTGTTCTCACATGCGATATCAGCAGCAAGACTTTTATATGCTCGAAGATGGAAGGATTCACAAATTCCTTTGATGGATGATTGGATGATTAAGTTAATGGAACTGGCGCAAAAGACTAAATTGATAAGAGAAAATGCCGTAACTGAATTTGTTTCTGTTTGGAAGCCACTTTTGAACTATTTGCTTGTAACTGAAAAAAATGAAGTTCTGATTTTGGGTTTTGAGGATTAAATGGTTTTAATGATTTAGAGAAATGATGTTACTAAAAGTTTAATTAATGGTAAGAGATTAACTTTTTAAATATGTTTTTATATCTGTGTTGAAGAAGGTCGGAAGTGTATGTTGTATGTTTTTCTATCTATTCCTGAACTGTTTTAGTTTCCCTTGTTTTTTTAGTTTTGTATTCTATCTGTTCTATACTTTATATTTTGTATTTTAATTATACTTTAAAAAAATTAATAAAGCTTTTATAAAAAAAAAAAAGAACTACAGCTCCCAGAATTCCTCTCCACCATGGCCAATTCAAGGTGGCTGTCCAAAGCAAGTTGATTCACCTGGGGTTCCATGCATTCCCTTCTGATCTGTGCTGAGAAGTATGTCCTGCTGTCAATGTTCACCAGACTTCACTCAGCCTTTAGCAACTGCCCAAGCCATGCGTGCTACATTGCCCCCTTTGCAATGCATCACTGGCACGACAGCATATTAAAATCATTAATAAAAAGTGACTGGTGAAACCCATTCACCATATTCACGTGCTCAGTGGCAAGGATGAAGCTGTCACTAATAACTAAGTGAATGTAACAAACCTTTCTTGTCAAGGAATTGGCCACTGAGGGCAGCAAGACAATGGGGAGGCCAAGAGTTTCATTAACAAGCTGGATGCAGAACGAAGTCTGGGTCTGTATTCTCAGCATTTCCCGGGTTATTATCCATCTGGGTTTACTTATACAGTAGTCCTCACTTAACAACCATTTGTTTAGTGATGGTTCAGACTTACGATGGTGCTGAAAAAACCAACTTACTACCAGACCTCACACTAATGACTGTTGCAGCATCCCTGCAATCATGTGATCACGTTTTTGGGTGCTTGGCAACCCATTCAAATTTATGACCACCACAGCATCCCATGGTCATGTGATTGCCATTTTCGACCTTCCTGGCCAGCTTCTGGCAAGCAAAATCAATGGGGAATTGTGTGATTCACTTAATGACCATGTGGTTTGCTTAATGTCCACTGCAAGAAAGGTCATTAAATTAAGTTGGATTTGCTTAATGACCACTTCACTTAGCAACCAAAATTCTGGTCCCAATTGTGGTTGTTAAGTGAGAACTACCTGTAGTCTAAAACATATATAATTGAAATTGCACCCAAAAAAACCCTTCACCAACACCACTTCTGTATTTAAAGCTGAACCTGGCAATGTTGGCAGGGTAATAATTTATTCTGAATGTTTGTCCTTGCTCAGATTTTATTTGGCAGCCTTATTCCCCAGGTGCTATTACTTTAGCATTTCTTTTGTTCTTCTTCTACTTTTTTTTTAACAGCCCAGTTCTTGCTGCTTCCTTTCTTGAATAATAAACATGCTCAGTCCCATCCCGTCAGGATCCCGTTTGAACCTCAGGTTTCAGGTTTCCATAAATAAAACCTCAGTCAGAAGTACCAATGCAATTCTTTCATGTGAGGGCAAATGAGGCCAAGTGATGGCAACAGAAAGGGAAAGAATACTCCCTCCCCTAATATATATATATATATATATATAGCAGAAGCAATTTTCAACATTATTGAAATTAGTTGTGCACACACGATGCTGACTGGGGAATTCTGGGAGTTGAAGTCCATACATCTTAAACCTGCCAAGGTTGAGAAACACTGGCTTAGATGAAGTAGAGCACAGGAACCATGGGATGGAGACAAAAATGTTGATTTTTAGGAAGAACTTGAAGAGAATTATCATCACCCAGGTTTATTGGAGACGATTCCAAAGACTGTTCTTGGCAGCCAGGATCAAAGGCAGTCTTTAGGAAAGAAATTTCCAACGGATATTTATCTAATGCTTTCAAATAGCCTGCACAAAACACATACCATATATTGCTAGATGACATCTGCTATTTTTTTTAAATTTATAATACGTATCCTATTATTAGATGTGTTGCCCAGCTGTATGTATTTTGAATAAATTGGCTCACCAGCTGGCAAGCCCTGCATACTGTATTTCTTGCAAACAGTCTGATTTGGAATAGCGGTAGGTGAGTGTTGGTGTATTTGTTATTTAATTCGGGCTGCCAAAGCTGGCCTGCAAAATGCCAAATAACCACTAGATGGCAGCAAAAGAGATGCAGTACACAAAATTCTAACATTCCACTGCCATCTAGTGGTTATCTGGCATACTGCAGCCCATTTATTTATTTATTTATTTGTATTAAACAAACGTATATACTGTAGCCTTTCATCTACCAGAAGGGACTCTGAACAGTTAACCATACAAAGACACAGTGTGCAAAAAATAAAAACATTACTTAAAACAACAAGGTTGAAGCCCTAATAAAACTCACATTCATCAATAAACTGCCCCTTGTCAGCTCCATCAACATCCTGCCCCAGTGTCTGGGGGCAAAGGCAGGTCTTCACCACTCTCCTGAATGCCAACAGTAGCATTAATTATTTGGTTATCTCCCCAGGGATCTGCAGTCTTCCCAGCCTCCAATTAAATTCCCAATAAATCTGGTATGTGTGTCTCCACAGGAGTACATACCGGTGTGTAATTCCTATTCTTGTGTACACAAAGATTAATATTAATACCACTTTGATTGGGTGAAGAATCTAAACAATCCAATTTCATTAACTATATACTTCAACACATATATGGTCAATATTCCATTCCACTCCCCCGACAAATATATACGCACATCAACATTTATTTAAGGCTAAGTTCTACTGCAAGTGGTGACACTTGTTGCAGATTGTATATGTCTGGAATTTGCATGTTAGTTAAGAAATTGTTTTAGTTTTAGTTGTAATGGGATTTTATTAGAATTTTATTGTATAGTTATTCAAATTTTATTGTATATTTATTCTGTATGGTAAACCTCCCAGAGTCCCTCCGGTCGGAGGAGATGGGCAGTGACAAATTTGATAAATAAATAAATAGATGGCCTGTTTTTTCTTTGTATGAACAGGTACAGGCAATCAAGGGTGGATGAATGTAATAAGGGTGTGCTAGGAATTGATGAACACAGTCATAAGGAATAGGCAGCCATTTCATACAGTTTATATAGGGACAGGCAGGTGCCACCTGTTGGCTGATGCACTGCAAAATATTTGCATTAGTAGGGAAAAGGACTATAGCTTGAGAGATGTGTATCACTAGGTAGCCACATCATTTTAAAGGTTAGTGCTCCCAAAGATTATGGAGACAAGCTATCTGGATATGATTATAAGTGTGTGTGTGTGTGTGTGTGTGGACTCCTGCTGACTATAGGACAAGCCCATGAAGTTTTCTTGGCAACATTTTCATTGCCTTCTTAGTGATTTGATTTGATCTGATCTGATCTGATCTGATTTGATTTATATGGCTGTCCAATTCACAAGAGTGACTCTGGGTGACTTACAGTTTAAAGAAACATGAAAACAGAGAGCCAAAGTTGAATACAGTATAAAATAATATAATGTTCAAAACCTTTGGACATAAAATGAAATGGTTTTAAGTTTTAACTGCTTTTTATTGTAAACTGCCCAGAGTCCCCCATGAGGGGGAGATGGGCAGTGAATAAATTTATAAATGAATAAATGAATAAATAAAACAATAGAATAACGGGATGTAAGCCTTTCATGGTGGCCAGGTAGCCAGGTCAGAAACCTCAAGGACTAATGGAACTCTATTGTTATAGGGTATAATAGCAGAATCTTGAAAGCTTTGCCCTGTCTTATACCATACAGAACCAAAGCAGGGTTATTTTGAGTCTCTATCTCACATTCCCACCTTTCCCAGGACTGAGATATCATTTACAGTTTCTTTTATCTACCAACGGTTCTTACATTCCTTTGTCAACCTTATCATGGCCTTCTTCTACATGGAGTAACAGAAATAACCATCATAACAAAAGGAATAATAATAACAGAAATAACTGAGGCCAACAAATGTCTAACTCATTCAAGGGTCTTACATTCTATATGGGGCCATCTCACTGTCTTGTCCCAACGCTTGGGGGAAGAGACACATTTCTAGGTCCTTATAGAAGGACAGAAGAATTGGGGGCATCCAAACCTCAGGGGAATCATGTTCCATGGGGCTTCTACAGAGAAGGCAAGCTTCCTGAGTCCTGCCAGGTGACATTGTTTTGTACAAGGAACCTGAACCATGTCCACTCTGGTAGATCTCATGAGGCGTCAGAGATAACTGGAGAGAGGTGGTCCCATAAATCACCTCACCTGTGCCATGAAGGGCTTTATAGGTGGTAAGCAGCACTTTGCCTTCTTCCTAGGACTGGGAGTGAATGAATATCCCAAATTCACCTATGTGGTTTCCAAGACTACAACTTAGCTTTCTCACCCCTAGTCCATTGCTTCAATCACTTAACCAAACTGGTTTTCAAAAGTATATTCTTGGTATCTCCAATATGACTGCAGATTAGTTTGCATATGTCAAAACTTTTAACCCTTTATGGATTTCAGTCAATTACCTGGTCAGGAAAAGGATGCAGTGCCCAGTCACAGATATTTATCTAACAAAACCTGCTATAATTGGATCAAAGATGTAATAATGGGTTTTGATTTCACCCACCTGCATCAATCCAAACAGGGACTGAAGGCACGTTTCATACCATGAACCCTGGCCTGACTCTGATTTGCACTGGATTCATGCATTGTGTTAAGCCATATTTTTCTTAAACCTGATTTGTTGAATAAGCCACAATTGGTTGGATTTGTCTCATGAGCTTAGCCATAAATCATGGTTCCCAAATCAGGTTCATACAGCATGGGAAGCCAGAAACAAGTAGTGCCATTGAGCAGAATGGGCAACCTTCTTCTAATGTTGCTGGTAAAGTACAGTAGTGGTATCACTGGACATGGTTAGGCTGAAATTTTCCTTTGTGTGCGCGTGTAATTGGAACTTTGTGCATTGAAAAAAGTAAAACATGGGTGATAAACTTCTTCAGCCTACACAGGTAGACCAGACAGGAAACACGACCAGATGAGCTAATTCTGCTTTATCGTAAGGCTACATTAACTGAATCTTGCAAGTCTGAAAGTACAAATCTCCCACTGCCTCTTTTACAGCTTGATAAGTTAGGGAGGTTCCTTTCTGAGTTTCTTTCTCTACCCATTAAGCAGCTGTGGGCTATACTCTCTCTTATCTGACCATTCCCTATGCAGCATCTCTTCACCCTGTCTCTCAAGGTTTTTTTCACACACCACTACATATTCACAAGTGAGCTAGACTGGTGTAGTGCTTAAGGTAATGGGCTAGAAACCGGGAGACCATGAGTTCTAGTTTCACCTTTAGACCCAAAGCCAGCTGGGTGCCCTTGGGCCAGCCACTCTCTCTCAGCCCTGGGAAGGAGGCAAGGGCAAACCACTTCTAAAACTTGGCAAGAATACTGCAGGGACTTGTACAGACAGTTGCCAGGAGTCAACACCAACTCAAAGGTGTGCGTGTGTGCACACACACAACTTCACAAAGACTTAAACCCACCTATTTTGCCTCTGAATTCTGCTTCTTTCCTCGACCCAGAAAAACATAGCTGGAAAAGTCATACCACCATAACTTAGCCTTAAGATTTAGAGGTGTTCTGGCAACTCAGAAATGAGGCTACAGCAGCAGGTAGCTTGCAGGCTACAGGTCGCTCACCCACTAACTTACCATGATGTATGCATGAATCCCTTTGATGTGAAAATAGACCTGTGATTCCAGCTTAATCTAGTAGGGCAGAATACTATGGAGTAGCACAAATCACCTGGTGGAAAAGGAAAGCAGGAACAGTACTGAAGCCCAGCGCACTTTCTAAACAGCTGCCTGATGCAATTGCTGTTTCGCTGAGAGATCCCCCTTCCCCCACCCCTCAGCTTGCTGCATTGCTGAATGGTGGCCAAGATAATTCCTCTCTGGATCGTTGTAGGGTTGCTGAGAGTGATCAGACGCTACCTGCTATACCAATCTTCAGTTTGCAAAACTTGCTTTGGTTTTATTTTTTTAAAAAGGCCTTAAGGAAGGAGGTTGAATGTCTAATATTCTGTCTGTAAATCAGCTGAGAGTTGTGGAAGGAGAGGCATATTTCCCTTGGATTGACGCCATCTTTTCTTCCCCCCTCTCTTTCTTTTCAACCCTGCAGTCAACTGCTGAGGTTCTAGAACTTGGAAATGTTACGATTTAAGAAAAAAATTAGAGGGGTTGGGAGAGAACTGGAAGTGAGGTTGTACAATGATCTGTGCCTTGGGAAGTCATCTTTTGCAGCTCATTAATTATCTCTTCTCCTCTGTCTTTGGCATGCTTAAGCCTTCAAGGTGTAAATTGTCATTGCAACAGAAATATCCTGAAGAATAACCTGGCCAAGAAAACACCCATCTCTTCATAATAAGCCCCATCTGAGATTGTAGCCTGGTTGGGACTCACCAGTAAATTAGGCACTCACTGAGACCTTGATGCTCTAAGTAACACTGAGGGCAGGCTAATGTGACATAATGCGGTTGCCATGGAAATAGAGTTCACCGGCAGCATCCCAACAGCAGAGCATCAATCTGGCATCCTGCTTAGATGCAACTTAATCCATCTCCCTAATTGTGCTGTGGCTAGGATTTGCAAGGAGGCGTTGCCATCTTTTGTGAGCTGCAGACTGGATGACCTTGCTGGAGAAATAGCCAGGCACACCACTTAGACTTAGTGGGACATATGGGGCAGGGAATCCAGAATCACACTTGCAGCTGCCACTTCTCTGGAATAGTCCTGGTAATGCTAGGAGAAAAATGGACCGGATGTGAGCTATTTGGCATCAGCCTTTCTGGCAGCCAGCAGTGGTTTTGGCAGCAGAATACTCGTCCAAGCACTTGAAGAAGCTGATTGGTTGGGAGTGCAGCTGGTGCTTAGCTAAAACCAGCTCAGCGCTAAGGAGGCCACACACACACACACCTTGATGCTATGCTTATCTTCAGTCTGCAAAACTTGTTTTTCTGTTATTTTTTTTTAAAAAGGCCTGAAGGAAAGAGGTTGAATGTTTAACGTTCTCTCTTGGAAAATCAACTGAGAGTTGCTGGAGAAGGGGAATATTTTCCCTGGATTGACTCCATCTTTCCTCTCTCTCTCTCCACCCCTTGTGGTTAACAACTAACCTGGCTGTCCCCATTCCCAGTCAACTGACTCACTTCTGCTGGCAGCACATACTCTTGGATGACTTGGTCCATCCTCCAGCAGCCACAGTTTGGATCTTCCCAACCACACAAAGGAGGGTGGAGTGGCTGTCACTTTCTTCTCCATTCCTGCCATTTTTATTTCCCATTTTCTCCAGCTGAAAACTTGGTGGTGGTGCAATTGGGTCAGAACACTCACTGACAGGTTCTGAGGGAGTCATGAAATTCTTCCAATTATTTCTGCCTTTTTTTCCCATCACCTCCCATATGACACAAAGATGGAGTGCCACAGAGATGAAATGCCTAGAAAAATAGGGACTCTCTAGGACTTTATCTTGCTAATGAATATTGGAAGGGACAGTTAACCCTCTGGTAGTTCAGCCCAAAGCAAGACTGGGTCTGTTCGAGGTTAAATCTAACCTCATCAGGATTCATTGGATGAGTTAATGATCTCAGATTTGGAGTTTGCATGACATAATTGCCCCCTACTCCTCAGTACCTGGTTAGACCTGTGAACAGGAACACTGTAAAACGGCATTTTGCAGGCAGGCTCTGAGATATGTAAGGAAAACTGTGAATACATGTCCCCGCTGGAGCTGAGTCACAAAATGTCACATGGTAGGGTGGGCAAGGACTTTTTAAGTCTTGGAGAAGTGCTATTAGGGCTATCAGTTGTGGGCTGATATCAGATCTGGTACTACTAGACCCCCACTAAATGACATCAAAGACCATGTTTGCTGCATCTCTTTGCTGCCATCTAAAGGTGGTCTGGATTTTCGCAGCCCAAATTTGGTAGCTCTTCATCATGAATGCCCCCATCTCTGGAAATTTGTTCTTGTCACATCTCCCCCCCCCCCCGTGTTTTGTCTATTTGAATGCAAAATATTGATCTGGCTGAGCATTTGAAATACTGAGCCATTCTTTGAAAGGGGGGCTTCCAGAGTAGAATGAGGAGCTGCCCCTTTGAACCCTAAAAAGGCCTTGAGATACGATGCTGCAGCAAATTGCACAGCAAGAGAGGAAGCACAGAAAGCTGTCTTAGACTATTTATATTGAACATTTTTTCTCCTTTCTTCTTTCTGTCCATCCTGCTTTCCTCTCTTCGCCGGATTTATACAGGGACTGCCCATCGATGTATGTTTCCCAGGCAAATTATTATTGTTGTTGTGAGTTCAGTATTGAATAGAAAAGAGCTATGCTAGTAAGTGCACTGGAAGAAAAAAAATCTTCAAGACTTAACACTGTGTGTTAGTGTGCAACTAACTTCTGTACCTTCCAGGAACATTTCACAGACACTTCTTAATAGCCTGCACGACAGGGATGTTGTGCTTTCTTGTTCCTCCAGGAGACTGAACTTTGAATAAACAGAGATGGGCTGCAACAAGGTGGGAGGAGGGGGGTGTATCAAAAAATCAAGATGACAGTGGCAACCACGTAATAAAAGCCTTGTCCCTTTATTACATATTGCAGATGTGCCACACATAAAAAAGGGTGCCCTTTGTATACTATGATTGTGGCCACCATCTTATTTTTTTTAACCCTCCACAAACACCCCTCAGCTGTTATATGCTTAATGATGAATTAATCTATTTTCTGGTTTTGCATCATACACTGAATTATAAAGAACCACTTAAGATGCTAAGCTAAAAAAAAAACCCAAGGAACCCTAATCATATTTAGCACTACCAAATTTATCATGTGGTGAGATTAGTCTGTCTAGTCTAGCAAAGTGTGTGGTGTGACTCCAGCCACAGACAAGACAGATAGATACTGTAAGGAGCAGCTCAGGGCTCCTCAGCTAAGTCCTTAAGCATTTTAGCAGTTCATTTTCATTACAAATGCAGTGAAGCCGTACAGATTTTTGTAGACATCTTCCTTTAAAACCCTCTCCGAAACAAGACAGGCCAGACCTAAGGAATACAAGCAGTCAAGTCAATTCTATCCTCCCTTTTAAGTAGGATCTTGAAACAGTAAAATGGATTTTAATTTCACAATGCAGGCAGGAGTGGTTTTTTTTTAATGCTCTCTCAGGCAAAAGAAGCTGCAAAAAGTCAATGCAGTGATTGAGACAGTGTTTCTCAACCTTGGCAACTTTAAGACATGCTGGCTGGGGAATTCTGGGAGTTGAAGTCCACATGTCTTAAAGCAGCCAAGCTTGAGAAACACTGGGTTAAGAAATTGGATTGGAACCAAGGAAACTTGTTTTCAAGTCTACCTTCATCCATGGAAGGTCCTGGGGTGATTTGGGGCCAGCCACACACACTCTTTGTCCATGAGCCTGAACTCCTAGAGAAAAGGTGGGATATAACTAAACCTCATCCCTCTTGGATTAGTTTTCTACGTACTGGGAGATTTCCTCCTTCCTATTATTATGAAAAAAGTAGTTCCACCATACGCAGTCTCAAACAATATAATTCATTCTATCATTTTAGAACATTGCTATTTTGAGAGTTGGGCCCTTCATTCCCCAGTATGCTGGGATCTTCTAACTTCAGTGGGTCTCACGTGGTCATTTAATCTTTCCATGGCTCAGTGTAAGAGGTCCAGAGCCAGACCAATGAAAATGGATTCTATTGATAAACCGCATTGATTAAGATGTCCTTACCGAAGTTCAACTCAAATTTACCTCTCTTGTAGCATAAATCCATTCGATCTGGTTTTGTCTTCTGGATCTTTAAGAGTCTTTAATTGCACAGTCTTAGCCTCCTTTGTCAGTCTTTCTCTTCTCCAGGCTAAACATAAAGCCTTATTTTAAGCATTCCTACAAGGACTTGTTTTCATTATAACTGGTCCTCTTTGTGACCCATATCTGAACCTGTTTCAGCCTATCTGCTAGATCAACAAAGCACAATTACTGTGTTCAACTAACAGGCAAAGTAGACAAATAAAGCATATTATGGCTTGCTGCAACAGCCTAATTCACGCCAATATGGTGAATTACAAACTTCCCAACCCCATTTTAACCTGGTGTGGTACACTCTTTAAACTGAATAAATCTGGGGAGGTGTAATCCTGCTAGTCCACTGCAGCAAAAAAGCGTAAGAGTTTTGTGACACCTTAAATAGAAATATATTTATTATAGCCCAAGCTTTCATGGATTGTAATGAACTTCATCAAATGCTTGACATGTTCATGCCAAGTTTTGCCAATTACAGTTCGAACTGAGATTGTCAGCGATGAGGTCAGAGGGAAACAAAGCTGAAAGAGCAGGCAGGAAAATTAGATTACTAAGAGCAACCATTCACAAAACAGTTGTGGAGTAATAACAGCCCAAACATCTCGGCATATAAGGCTAATTCTCAAATCATAGGGAAAGGCTGCATGGAAAATACTCTATCAGAAGGACAATGTAATGTATGTGTGTGTTTTAAAATGTAGTATTAGTTTATTTTAAAGGATGCTATTTTCTCCAAAGGGTTATCATATCTCCCTTAAAAAAGATCAAAGACAACATTATTGTTGTCTTATAGGATGCAGCCCAGATTCTGAAGAATATGCTGACATCTAGTGGCCATGACTAGTATGAAGGATAGAATATGTCTTGCTGTGATCTTTTAATTAAGACACAGAAGAATTACATTTCTCATGACATTAAAGCCAGTTTTAAAGATTGTCATGCTACAGTGGAAAATCCAAACAACTCCCAGCTTTCATAAGCAGATATGGGGACTATCCCACAAAGGGAAGTGTCCTTATTTTACTAAACAAAACTGAAAAGGGTCTATAGTTCAGTGATAAAGCTCAATCCCAGGCAGACAGAAGATCCCAGCAAGTCCATCTCAATCACCAAAGGTAGCCTTTGGGCCAAGACATTGAGTAGACTCACCTGGTTTTCTTCACCAGGAATTGCCCTCTAGATGCCTACTCTCGTGTACAATCTCTGCCAATGGCTGAGACCAGTGAAAACTACCATTAAATCCAACTGTTGCAAAGATGTTGTTTATGCTCCCAATCACAGGCCAAAGATCTGTCTCCTTATCTGCTCCACTGTCCCTTATACACATCTGTACAGGAAAAAAAAATCCTCAACAAGCTATTGGGCTTCCTTGATAAAGCTAAAGTGTTTTCTTGTTGGATCACATTGCCCAATCCCTCCAATATGTGATTTCTTTTGTCATGACAGTCTTAAAGTTAAAAGCCAACTATCTGAAGATACTTTATAGGGAAGGAATGCCCTGTTATGGTGAATAGTCATACATACTAGACCACACAGTCAAAGGCCAGGCTGGCTGGTATATACTAAAAAACACCAGGTTGAAGAAGGTTGGACTTGGACCAAGTTGGGTTCATTTATGAGAGCTGACATTCAACATACCTAAAATAAAATCTCTCTTGAGTCAAGCTCAACATCTCTATTTTGCCTTCCTAGCAACAGCACATAAATGGCTTGCTATTGCCTTCTTCTGGAACTGTCTATCCCACCAGGTGGACCAGCCCAGAAAATCAACTCCACAGGAAAACTAAAGCTATTTTTATTGAGATTGGCTATAACAACAGAATCTTGCAAGTTGGATTGTGCTATTCCTTCTCTTCCTCCTCTACTTTAGTGAATTAGGGAGGCATCTGTCTGAGTCATTTCCAAATGTTATGTCATTACTCTGAACCTTAAAAAAAAAATGTTTCAGCCCCTTTTGCCTAGATAATAGTTCCTACATATCTCAGTCAAGGCCAACTTCCTTACTCTCTACAGGGATGTATTTGACTTTCCACCCTAGTCCACAGACCTAGGATTTCCTGCTGATCTCCCATCCAAGTATTAACTATGCCTGACACTGCTTAGCTGTTTTGGGATCAGCCAAGTGCAGCTAAGGACTGTACTAGTGTTCCAAGTTGAAGAAAGCTGGGTTAGGTACATTGTGACTCTTCTTCTGGGGTGTCAAACTTTTTCCAAAGAATGACAGCAGAATGGCCACCAAAATCTCCGGCTTTTTTCCTTTTTTTTAAGAAGCCATTGATACCTTGTCATTTCCAAAACCTTTTGGGCTCAAGTCCAATTGCTCGTGTGGCATCTCCGCATTGTGGCTCAGAGATTTTAAAATGCAGTGTGTTGTTCTGTTGCTGACTCAGCATGAATGCCTCTGTTCTTCATACAACAGAAGCAGCCTGTGGCAAATTGTCACATCATGCCCTGCTTAATTCCATTTCATGTTTGATTACACTGGCTTTTACTAGATTACATTTAGCAGATACCTGATTTATCACGATCCATTGAGATGCAAGTTCCAGCTCCTTTCAGTTTTAAGTAGCACTTACTGCTACAAGTCTGTGTCTTCTTACAGATGGCAGCACCCTGTCAGATCTGAGATAAGACAATGGATTTGACTTAACTCTGCTTTAACAAATCCTTACCAACCATCAGGCATATGCCATATTCCAGATCAGATCTTCTACAGCCAACAATCACAGAGTTTTTAAAGCCACTGGAGAAAGGTTGGACTACATCTACCGAAGCCATTATGCAATGGCAGTGGTATGCTGGCCAAAGATTTCATCATTTCATCTCAAAGCTGAGTAAACCCAGAAAATCACAGAGCATTTGCCCCAGCTTAGCAACCTTTCATATAAATTATCATTCAAAAATTCCTGTTATTTAATTTTTAAAAGGTTGATATGCACATTTATTCAACTGTTGAGGAGAAAGATCCAAAACCTACTGATATATGAATTTTTGCTCAGCTTGTGTTTTCTCTATTAGCACTTGTACAGTAAGGTTGATGCTGTTTTCAATAGCTGCTTGTGTCTTTCTGGTTAAAGAGATCTCTATAATTTGCATGATACCTATCATTCTGTAGGACTTGTTGCACTCCACCTTTCTACCCAATCTTCAGAAAGCAGATAGTATCACAAAATAACATCCTTTTAAGCTCTTAGCTAAAGATCAACCTGCTTCCATTCACTATTAAAGGAAGCATGTCAACAAATTTAGCTGAACCTTTTAGCAGATTGCTAGGAAAGCCTTTGGCCCAGGAGAGATCAGAAAAGTCACACACCAGGCATTTCTATAAAAATAATTTTATTTACAGAAAGCAAACATATTTAAAAGCTTCTGCATTCTTACAGGCTCTCAGTGAGAGCTGCTTAACTCTCTACATGCCTACACAGAAGGGAAACTGAAACTAAAACAAGTCCAGGCAAGTTCTTCTCCCCAGGTGCAAAAATTAACATCTGAAAAGGGGACAATAAAATTCAACTTCTTCACCTGGCCAAAATGATTAGTTACCATAGTAACCTTAATCTGTAGTAGAAAACATATTAACACTCCCCTTTTTATACTACAGAATAAGATGCAAACCAATTTGCTTTGTTAACTCTTTGTGTCTTGGTACCTAATATCGATATGTTTTGTCCTATTTTTGCAGGCTTCAGATTTTGCCATCAGCATCCCTTTTCAGTTTGAAAACCCACCTGCAACCTAGAGAGCATTCATTGGGAGGTAGATTTACCAGTTTCCATGTTTTATTTTCTTTCAAGGATGCTAACTCCTGTTGCATGGCAGAATGCCAATTTTGTGCAATCTCAGGTGGTAAAACATTCACTTGTTCTAAAGACTCAGGTTCTGTGAATATGTGAAAAGGCCTTTACTGTTTCAGCCTGAAAACGTGATGGAGGAACGCCTTTATTACTCCTCTGAGATCTGCGAGGTAATACAGGGCTTAAATTTTGACTCCTATCACTTTCCTGAGAAGCATCTGTCTCATCAGACAGATCTTCAGTTTGCTTTTCTAGTTTAATGTCATCAGGCAAAAGATCACTATCAGCAAGTCCTTGCTGTTCTCTTGTGGTGGTCAGATCAACTGGAGAGCTAGAGTTTAATCTCCCCCAGTTTTGCTCAGCAAAAGAAGCGCTTTTGCTAATTATTATTTTCTCTCCCATTATGAACCTGTAGCTCCTCTGGCTTTGTTCATAGCCAACAAAGATGGCTTTCTTTGTTGTGGGGCCTCCTTTCCTTTTCTGCTGTTTTGGAATGTGAACCCATGCAGTGCTACCAAACACTCTAAGATGGTTTACCTTTGGTTTCACACCATAAAACAAATGGAATGGAGTGTCCTGAATCACAGAGTTATACAATCTGTTTTGTACATAACAGGCAGTAGATATTGCCTCTCCCCAGTACTTAAAAGATAAATGTGAATCTTGAAGCATGCATTCCATTGAATTTTGCAAGGTTCTGCCCTTTCTTTCAGCAACACCATTTTGCTGAGGGGTGTAAGGGTTAGAAAGAATTTGTTCTATCCCCTTTTCTGCTAGGAACCTTTTGAATTTGTGAGAAAGGTACTCTCCTCCTCTATCACATTGGAGTGCAGATACAGGCCTAGGGAATTTTCCATTTGCCCATGTCACAACACTTTTAAATTTCTCAAATGCCTCATCTTTGCGTTTTAAGATGTAGATAAATGTGTATCTTGAGAAATCATCAATGATGGTCATTGCATACCTTGCTTGTCCAAGACTTGGAGCAAAAGGACCAATAATGTCAGAGTGTACAATTTCCAAAGGTCTAGTTGTAACTCTGTCACTGTGCTTACTCACAGGAGCTTTTAGAGTTTTGCATTCTTTGCAAACTACACAATCTAAGTATTTGTCACAGGGTTTTATCTTTAGGTCAGCACACAGCTGTGGCATTTGTGCTATATACTTGAAATTAGCATGACCAAATCTCCTGTGCATCAGGTGTACACATTGGTCATGATATGGCGTGTTCCAAATGCAGCCTTGCAGCTTGGCTTCCTTGCATTTTGCACAATGTACAAGGAGTCCTTTAACATACCAGTAGCACACAATTTTCCATGTTTACATATCTCACAACCATTTTTCTTAAATGTTATGACATACCCTGTTGCAGCCAGTTGTGCCACAGATAAAAGGTTTGATTGTAAATTTGGCACATACAACACACCTTTTACAGTTTCTCCCAAGCAGGATAAATATAAGTCACCTTGTCCCATAATTTTGGTCACAGACCCATCAGCCAAAGATACTTTGTCTTTCAGTTTTAGACAGTGACACAAAAGAGCTTTTACAATTACATAAATGACAACTGGCCCCAGAATCTAACACCCATACATCAGAATTACCCTTCTCAGCCACCTGTGCAATTTGGCTTGTCTGAAGAGCCTTCCTCTGTGTTGCCCTTGTGTTCTTCTTCTCTGTCTTTCTACTCTTGGGTCTCAAGGCACAGTCTTTCTGCAAATGTCCAGCTGAACCACAAGTGAAGCATCGCTGGCTGGCTAGCACTGTGGCCTCAGCTTCCTTTCCTTTCCCTTTTCTGATATTGCAGCTTTCCAGAAGAGATGGGGGGGGGATCTTTCCTCTCTCTTCTCCCATTCAGCGAGTAAGCGCTGTGTAACATACGATGGGGTGAGGTCTGCTTCAGGCATAGCCTCCAGGGTACAAATCAGTGTGTCCCACGTTTCATTCAATGAGGACAGGAGGATATAGGATTTTGTGAGAGGTGTAAATTCCATTCCTCTCTCCTGCAACTCAACAAACAGCTGCTGAATATGATGCAGGTGCTCAGGAGGGCTATCTCCTTCTGCAAGGTAGGCTTTGTACAGCTTTTTTGTCAGGGTAACTTTACTCCCTGCTGTTGCCTTTACATACAAGTCTCTTAAAGCATCCCAAAGTTGCTTTGCAGACTGCATGCCTCGCACGTGGACTAGCTGATTGTCCTCAACTCCCAGGATAATGGTGGCTTTAGCCCGCTCATCCTGTCTAAGCCATTCAGCACTGGGATTTTGGGGTTTGCTCACCAACTGGCAGCCAAAGATTCTCTCTGCAAAGATACATTTCCATCTTCAGGGCCCAATTCAAATAGTTGGTCTCTGATAGGCGCTCCAGAGGCATCGCTGAGGGCTGGGAGGTAGCCATGGCTTCTTCCTTCTTTTGCAAGTCACCTCAGCTGGCTTCTTTGTCCTGTAGATGGGCAGTTGCTGGAAAATCTCCAAGCAGCTCCAAAGAAAATCTTCACAGGTCTTTGCTACCTGCCTTTAAATTGTGCATGAGGTGTGGAGCTGATCTCTCTATTCTCTCTGGGGTTTTACTGGGCTTCTTACTGGGTTTACTGGGCTTCTTACTGGGTTTACTGGGCTGCTTACTGGGCCCATAACCTTTTAGCAGATTGCTAGGAAAGCCTTTGGCCCAGGAGAGATCAGAAAAGTCACACACCAGGCATTTCTATAAAAATAATTTTATTTACAGAAAGCAAACATATTTAAAAGCTTCTGCATTCTTACAGGCTCTCAGTGAGAGCTGCTTAACTCTCTACATGCCTACACAGAAGGGAAACTGAAACTAAAACAAGTCCGGGCAAGTTCTTCTCCCCAGGTGCAAAAATTAACATCCGAAAAGGGGACAATAAAATTCAACTTCTTCACCCGGCCAAAATGATTAGTTACCATAGTAACCTTAATCTGTAGTAGAAAACATATTAACAGAACCAACTATCTAACAAACTAGAGCAATATAGCAAATTATAATAATCTATACACCTATCACTGAATCCAAATTAAAACCATGAAGACATGGTTCTAATGTAGCCCACCTTCACAGCAACAGATTCAGAGTCAGTTCTAAGGTCTCCAGTCAGCTTAGTCTCATAAAAACTACTGAGCACTTTTACAGCAGTGGAAACCCCAATTTAAAGATGATTTCTGTGCAAGTTGCAAAGCTGTTCTGACCTGATGCATCCAACATCCTAGAGGTATGCAACCTCTGTTAGCTATTCTTTCTGGTGTTGTATCTGTATACACAAAACAGTGTGCTTTCCAGGGTTATTTCTGCTGAGGAATTGCTGACCCAGCAGCAAAGAAACAGCTGATCTTGATTGATTCTACCAGCCAGGTTGTTCACGGGATGATTCTTAACAAGGAAGAAGGGAAAAAAAAGTTCCCTTGCACAAATAGTCAGGACTCTCTGAGCTTGATTTGACTAACGGTTCTTGCTTTGGTCCTTCCCTGTAGCTTGCCCTCTCACCTTGATTTGTCTTCAGGATCAGCCCCATTTAGGCAGAAATGATGAACCAGGTCAGGCAGAAGATGTCACAACGTAACACCAGGTGTGAGAGCTGAATGAGAGCTTCCAGGTAGAATTCAAGGTGCCAGATTGTCACCTGTAAAACCCTACATGGTACATGGCCAGATTATTTGCAGGGCTACCAGAAACAACAGGGCAGGCGTGCTCTGGATCCCTTCTATTAAGCAGTGCCATCTCATGGGCCTGGGAGACATGCCTTCCCAATCACTGAGCCTGGTCTGTGGAACAGCATTCTCCCCCCATCCCCAGTTCAGCTGGCCTTTACCCTGTTGCCCTTTTGCAAGACATTAAAGATCTGGCTTTTCTCTCAAGCATTGGGGCTAGTTAATTAGGCAAGTCCTATTGGTCCAGTGAGAGTTGGACCATAAGGAAGGCTGAGAGAAGGAAGATTGATGCTTTTGAACTGTGGTGTTGGAGGAAAATTCTGAGAGTGCCTTGGACTGCCAGAAGATCAAACCAGTCCATACTCCAGGAAATAAAGCCAGACTGCTCACTTGAGGGAATGATATTAAAGGCAAAACTGAAATACTTTGGCCACATAATGAGAAGACAGGACACCCTGGAGAAGATGCTGATGCTAGGGAGAGTGGAGGGCAAAAGGAAGAGGGGCCGACCAAGGGCAAGGTGGATGGATGATATCCTAGAGGTGATGGACTCATCCCTGGGGGAGCTGGGGGTGTTGACAACCAACAGGAAGCTCTGGCATGGGCTGGTCCATGAAGTCACAAAGAGTTGGAAGCAACTGAATGAATAAACAACATTGGTACATTATTTGCTGTCTGTTTGTAAGGTGCCAGGGATTTATTTAGACCTCTGTTGTGCTGTAATTTATTTGTTGTTGCAGTTGTTGTTAATTGTTCTGATCGCTGTTATTTTTGCTGTATTACTGTTAGCTATAGGGACGCGGTGGCGCTGCGGGTTAAACCGCTGAGCTGTCGATCGGAAGGTCGGCGGTTCGAAACCGCGCGGCGGGGTGAGCTCCCGTTGCTCGTCCTAGCTCCTGCACACCAAGCAGTTCGAAAACATGCAAATGTGAGTAGATTAATTGGTACCGCTTCGGGGGGAAGGTAACGGCGTTCCGTGAGTCATGCTGGCCACATGACCCGGAAGTGTCCTATGGACAACGCCGGCTCCAAGGCTTTGAAACGGAGATGAGCACCGCCCCCTAGAGTCGGACACGACTGGACTTTACGTCAAGGGAAACCTTTACCTTTACTACTGTTAGCTACCCAGAGTCATTGCAGGAGGTTGGGCAGACATATAAATTGTATACATACATACATACTTAGAAGGTCACAAGCAATCAGCCTGATAGTTCACTACCAGAATGACAGGTGGAACCATCATTCCCACCCAACAGAATTTGTGGAAGAGATGCTAATATCTATTAGGATATTCTTACAACCTTCTGTTGTGTTTGCTCATATCACATAGCCTACTCGGATCTCCTCAACTGGCTAAATACCCTCAGGTGTGACAGAGGATGCTATCCCATTATAACCATTAAAGTAAGAGTGAACAGGCAGCAAATGATCTGTTCCTTGTCACTTCTGACATCTGGCTCCAGATACTTGTCTATAGTAAACTATTAATACCTATTAGTCTTTATTTTTTTTATGTAGCTGTTACTAAAACCTGCCCATGGTTTAAAAAAAAATCAGCCAAAGAGACCTCCTGAAACTGCTGATATCTTGTAAGAATGCATGGTTCAAAAGATCTTGTGAGATGCTGTGTATTTACACAGAACTTGTAAGATCTACTGGCATTCTTGTACAAGATCCCACCAGATTTTAATATTCACTTGATAACAGGACTTCTACACACATGCAGTCCATTAAGACAGATAGGCTGATTGAAGCAGACCGCCTTTGATTCTTTGCTGGTGTGGAGTAATATGCACAACTTTACTAACTACAGCCTGGTTTTCAAAACAGTTGAATCAGGATATTGCATCTAAAAAAGAGGGATGGATGATGAAATGAAGGTTTGGAATCATTCTTTGTCTCATGCAGGCTAGGAGTTGCAATGCTTTTGTAACTTGTTTTAGTCTGCAGGTTACAGTTGACTATTTACAAACTTTGATTAGATGTCTTCCATGCAACTGAAGGTTTCTTTTCAAATTATATTTTTCTGGGACTGGGGCTTCTTTCTAAGAAATGGGCTGGGAAACAGGATGTTCATAGCATCCAAAGAATTATGACAGCTCTGGAGATACTTTGTGAGTCCTGAGGTGAACTCACAGAAGACGTCAAGGTTCATCCTTTCTGGCAGAAGCTTATCCAGAAGAAACATTCCCTTTTTAGTGACCAATCAGGAAAGAGGGAAAGACAGCTTTTATCTATCTATAAGACTGAACACAAAGTTTCTGACATGAATCAGAATAGACTGGGGAAGTTGGAGATGTTTTGTGCAAATATGACAGCATTCTTCATGTATCTGAAGAGGTATCACAAAGAAGAAAATCAAAACCTGACCTGACACAGAATAATATCTTCAAGGTACAGGAAGCTGAATTCCAGTAGAATATTGGGGAAAATTCCTAATAGTGGGAAGAATCCAACAATGGAACCAGTTATTAAGGGAAATAATAAACCTTCATTCATTGTTTGTATCCAACAAGAGGTTGGACACACATCGATTGGGGACATTTTTGTTTGGATTCCTGAATTTTGCATGGGTGGACTTGATAGAACTCATAACCTGGTACTTTGCTTTGCAACAAACCATTTACTAAATTATTATTATTATTATTATTATTATGAAGTTAAGTAGATTGTGAGGTCTGGTGGGCATCAGGGAAATGTCAGCAAGCACACTTATGTCCTTCGACATTAAGTTGCCTACTGCTGCTGTTTAGCAGCAACACAATTATTATGGTGGAACTGTCCATGGTTCAAAGGATTTTGCTTTGTTACCTGACTTCCTTATCATCTACTCCTCTAATGGAGTCACTGTTCATTTATTTTTCAACCACTTTTCTACCACTGAAAGGGGCTACTGGGCATCACCACTCCAACAGAAGTGCCCAGTCATTCTTCCTGATAGTTAGAGTCACTCCCTGGAGGACTTTCTGAGACATCCATGAAACCACGTCAGCACTTAATATTCTGGAGAAATGAGAAGAAGGTGACAAGTGTCTGAGAAGGGAAAGCCAGTACGGAAGGGGAGAGAGAGCAGTTACAGAAGCTGCAAAAGTGAAGAATGGCATATTGATTAGAAAGACACTGCAGAACCCAGGCCTCTAGTACACTGCAGTATGAGTAGAAAGAATTGTGGTCCATCAATTAACCATCTTTTTCCTTTAACAAACACAAATAGATTTTTTTTTCCTTCTGCCAGCCCATGCACTTGTCATATTACATTACAAATAACTATGCAGCCAACTTGACTTGCAAAAGGCTATAATGTGATCTTGGATTTTGGTTGCAAGACAAGGCAGAGAGTCTGAGATGTTTATAAATGATAGGACCTTCAGTCTAATCACGAGTGAGTCTGTGTGTGCGTGTGCTATGTAAACAGCAAACTGCAGGGGTTATCAGAGCTGCCTATTTTAATAATGTGTCTTTTTGGCTCCCCCACCCCCATGAGCAGATGGAAGCAAAGCCAAGAGGGGTGAAACAATACTCCTATAAACGCTAATCTCAGATTCAATTACAATCCTGCAATGCACCAAGTGTCAGAAAAATTTACTAAACCTCTCAAAACCTTGTTTCCTGAAGTAACAAACATACTTACACAGTCTAGCTTTTAAGAAAGATGTTAGACCTGTGTGGTACTTCAATTTAATGAACTGTGTCCTTGACCAGTGATGGGGTGACATCCTAGGTATTTATTTATTTATTCAGTTTGTAGGGCTGCCCATCTCAACAAGTGACTCTGGGCAGCAAACAATCCTAAAATCAATTAAAAACAAAATTCCCATCACAATACAAAAATTAAAATACACGTAGCAGCCGAGGAAAATATTATGATCCATGGATGTTAACACAACCAGGAGACGGGACCCTTCACACACTCGGGGCCCCAGACCCAGATGCATAACCAGGCCTTTAGGGCCTTATGAAAGGCCAGCAGGGTCGGGGCCATCCTGATCTCCAGAGGGAGGATGTTCTATAGGGAGGTCACTACAGCTGAAAAGGCGCACCTCCTGGGCCCTGCCAGCTGGCATTCCCTGGCCTACAGGACCTGGAGCATGCCTATCCTGCCAGATCAGATTGGATGGGTAGAAACAACTAAGAGAAGACAGTCCCAAACCATGGAGGGCTTTAAAGGTGACAACCAGCACCTTGAACAGCACCCAAAAACACACTTAGCAACCAATGCAGCTCACGCAGCAGTGGTGTTACAT
The DNA here is from genome assembly GCF_035149785.1 of Candoia aspera. Lineage (NCBI taxonomy): Eukaryota > Metazoa > Chordata > Lepidosauria > Squamata > Candoiidae > Candoia > Candoia aspera. Next base: position 12,765,744 of record NC_086156.1, on the reverse strand, counting down.
GTGCCAAAGAACTGAGACCATTTACTACTTGGGCAGCTGCATTTCACATCAGCTGAAGCTTCCAATGTTCTTTGAGGGCAGCCCTTTGTAGAGTGGGTTGCAGTAATCCTGACGGGAGGAAGGTTCTCTTGTAGCCCCCCCCCCCATTGACCTTTCTAACAAAACCTGTTTTAGTTGTTTCTGCTTCCAAAGACTATTTTTTTGCAGTTTTACACAGGAAACATATGGGCTATAGCTGAATACCACTTTAGAAAACCATGTGAAAGGTAGCACAAACATGATCTGTGGACTTATGCACAAATGTGTACATTCACACACTGTTAGAAATGCTTCTAACCCATTCTTGATAGTTAAAAATCCTTCCTTCTGTTTCTTACATACATAGAAAACAATGAAATACATGAAATAAATTACTTTGGCCCAACCACCTCCAAGCATCCATTCTGTCTGATCTCTGTAACTGCACATGCATATAACCTCATGATTTTTCCTCCAATGTCTCTTTCTAAAACAGAGGCACAGATCCACCCTGTTGAAGGAAATTCTCAGATGGTCTCTGTTATTATGTGCACATTAACCTTCAAACCAGGAAAAGTAACTGAACATACACTGGGGTAAGAGTTGATTGGTTTGCTCGGCTATCAGCCATTTAAGCAGTTTGCAGGCCTCATCTGAAAAAGACAGATGAGGTGATCTTCTCAAGTTTTCTATAACAGAAGAGCAAAACCCTAGCGTAGGATTTGGGCCAGAATCAGTAATCAATCTAGTCTAGATTCAATAGTACAGAAGCTACCCAACCCATGAGAACAACACTACTGGTAAGTCAAATTCCAGAAAGCAGAGAGACAGTAAAATGCTTGATTATAAGGATGAGTGCCTCAGAAATAGAAGTATATTCAAGAGTAATTCAGTACATCTGGATGACCTTGGTTAGGCTTGATGAATACCAGCTGGGTAAGAGCAAGGTAGTAGCTACAGCCTCCAATTTAAAGATTTCTGTTGGAGATCAGCTCATTGTTGGACACAACAACAACTGTTGCTCGTGTCTATGCAATTCAGCACCCTGACTTTAGGGCACACCTCCCTAGCATATTGACCCTTTGCTGTTAGGTCTCTGTTTTATGTTCTCTTGCTCTCATCTGATGGAACCTCAACTAGGATTTGGGCTAATTTGAGACTGACTCCTGGGCTGACATCTCTGTCTCTCTGACTATAAGCAGGCTTTGGACTCTGCAGCCATGTTTTTGCCATACAGACTAAGACGTACTGTAATGCTGATCACTCACACTTGCTGATCTCAAGACAGTGCTCAGGTCATCTATAAATTTTAGCAGCTCCTAAAAAATGCTCTGAGCTTGTCAAAAGGGCAAAGGTGGAATAAATAAGCTTTGAACAGCATTCAGTCCTCAGAATCCTCTGATTTTGATCAAGGCAGAGTGACAGCCATTAAAGTTCTGAATCTGTATCTGTATTTCAGACCTTGAACTGGATGTTCCTGTTCATGCAGCCATAGAATGTCCTTCAGACTCAGAGGTAAAAGTCCACAGCCAATGCATAAACATGTCAAAAGGAAGCTGCATTAAACCTGTTTTATTACACTGGCACTCAAAGCAGTAACTTGGGAACTGGTGCTAAGCCTGAATGTAGTTTCAGGGTAGACAAATGTACGTAAATATACAGCTTTCTTTTCTTTTTCTTTTTTCGTCCATGGCCATTTGCCATTGACTTCATGTCATCTTAACTCTGGCTGGCCTCCTTCTGGTGCAATGTCTCCAAAATTGGTTGACATCATTCTTTCCAAGACAGCTTTTATTATTATTGTCTGGGCTAGGTGGGGGTGAGCAGCATGGTGCAATTTCAGCTTGGAAATAAAAGGGAGCTTTTTTATATTAAAACAACAACAAAAGGACTGTTAGCAACAAAAGCAGGAAGAATGAAAGTTATCAGCAATAAGTTGTTGCCCTGAAGATACAAAGGATTTATCATTAAAAGTTTGTAATAATTGTTCACTGGGATAGATCACTATGCTGGAATGAATTTAATAGGGAAAGTGAAGTGTATGTGTATATAATGCTAAAATACTGCCAAATAATCTTAAATGATCTCTCCTGTGATGTAAGCCAATATAATAATTATCATCTGCATATTTTACATGAGGAATCAAGGACAATAGCCCTGGATGTACCCATGCTAGTCTTCCTAGTTTGACATCCTTCAGATCTGCTGCCCCAGAATTCCCTGAAAAGTATGCAGAGACTTCCTGAGATTCCTATAGCTGAATAAAAGGCATGTTTACTCAGCCATAAGACCCCCTGTATTCAGTGGGGCTTTTTCACAGGAGTATGGACCTCCAGTCTTAGCCATGAAGAGTACACATTAACTGCTAGCCTCAGATGTTTCTGAATCTTGACTCAGAAGTGAGGTTTCCAAGTCCTTCAAATTCACCCTGACAGCAGATGTTCTCCATCTGACCTTTGAAGAACTTGAAAAAATGGCTCCACGTTATGTTAGTAAGCTTGTAATTAGCCCATCACCAACAAAACACAGCATTTTTTCCCTTAAAAGTACTTCTTTTGGAGCATATGTGTTTCTTCATGTTTGTTAGATGGGCCACTGGAAAGGGTGACCAACCCTCCTTCTACCACAGCAATAACCATGTGCTCAGAGAAAACAATAACAAAGAGTCCTTAGTTGTGGCTTTGATTACCATGTGGTTGTTTCCTTCTAGATGAAAACTATATTTTGGAGGATAGGAACCTTTTAGGAGATATCCTAAATACTGTGGGACTCAAAGGGGTGGGGGTGGGGGTGGGGGTATCAAAGCACTTTGCATTGTAACAATAGAGTCAAGCTTAAGCAGCATCCACAACAAATACAAAAAAAGGGGTGGAGCTTTGATCATGCAGTCACAATTGCCTTCTTGACTTTTTTTGAACCCACACATAGACATCATGGATGCCTTTGATACAATCCCAGACCAACTTCTGTCAGGGGAGGCTTCTTGAAACTTAAAACAGCAGTTTGCATTTGCAAAATTGCTAAACTGGCAATTCTTGTAAATAGTTGATGCTGTTAAAAAGTGATCAGTCTATACCAGGGGTCCCCAAACTCTTCAGCTCATCAACCCCTCCATGAAGTTTCAGATTGTTCATTGACCCCAAGCATTTATTATATGAAAACAATTTAATAAATACTACTATAACTAATAGTACTATGAATAATACTAATAATAACAGAGATAACTCAAAGCCGCTGTTGCTGGTGGCTGACCATCTGACCCTGGGTAACACTGTCTCACCACTAGCCACCTCATCTTCAGGACTAGAGACTGGCATGGAGCTCTAAAGAGATCCCAAAAGATTAATTGACCCCAATTGACCTTCCATCATTTATCCACCACCTATTGACCCCCAGACACTTACTGACATCCCTTTTCACCTCCAGCCATTTATCGACCCCTTGGATAGTCTCATTGACCCTTGGGTTGATATTGATCACTTTGGGGAACCCTGTCTCAAACCAGTTGCCTTTATGGGATGACTTTAATGACAAAAGCCACTACCCAGTGTTGCCAGTTCAATATTTTTTGTTTGGTTGCATAATTGCAATAGATCACTGATAAACTGAGTCTAAAGTCATTGATAAATTGAAGTCAGCCTTCCCAGCAAAAGGTCCTTGACTCCAGCTTCTCACCTCGCTTGTTTTCCCCTACAGCCCCAAGAAACCTTTTCAGATCACAACCATTCCTAGCAAGAACCTCCAAGTCATCTCACATTTTGTTGCATCTGGGATCATAACCGATGATTCATAACGCAGGACACAATCAAGAGCCAAGAAGTGGTCCATCTTGCAAGATATGGTCATGATTGATAGTAAAGGATCAGAAGTAAACCATAATGCAAGGCCATCAAGGTGAGGAGGAAACACAAATATAAGACTGTGTCAGACCACATAATAAAATTAACTCAACAGGAAGACTAGAACTATACATTATTCAGATTGGCCATAATAACAGAATCATGGAAGTCTGTGCTGTACTTTTCCTCCTCCTTATACCCAGTGGGTCAGGGAGGCATCTGCTTGAGCCATTTTGAATGTTAACTTGCTCATCTGGACCTAAAGAATGCTTCATCCCTCTTTGCTTAGATAATGGTCCTTGCCTGTTTCAGCCAAGGTCATCTCCCTTATTTTCTACAGGCTGTCTCAACATTGTTGCTTCAGTGCAAATTCATGGCCATCTGAGCTGCTCTTAAATAGTACACCCAGCAGTATAATCACATCAAGACTGGAAGTTGCTAAGAAGCTTTAGAGCAGAAATTAATTTAAGGACTGCATGCCTGCATAGAAATTAATCTATTTATTCAGTGCTTCAATGGAAGATTTCCAGTAGTTGTCGCACCATCTGAAATCAGGAGGATATTCTCAGTGTTGAGGTTGACTTAGCAGTGCCACCCCTTATTGGCTTTCTTAGTGGTTAGTTACCCCCTCCCCTTCCCCCCAAAGTCTGCCCACATTAATTTTGTTGACCTTTATGACACTGGCAAAAGATCTTCTTCATTTCCTAAGTTTATATGTACAATTCTAATGCTTCGTTTTCAACTTTTCTAACTTGTTGCTGACTGCATTACACAAGGTTTAGAGAGTGGCCTCTGGATATTGATAATAACAACAAACAATATGTGGCACACAACATTGCATCTTCTGCAGAACATAAGCTAAGTTTCCATGCCAAGTAGGCTGATATGAGATGTAAAGGTAGATAGTTCTGATTATTATTATTATTATTATTATTATTATTATTATTATTATTATTAAATTTATATGCCACCCAACTCGCAGTGACCATAGAGCTCCAAATTAGTCTGTACCACTATTTCCAGGGTTCAACCTTCATTTAGGCCTAAGTTTCACAGACCTCAGATGAGATGGTAGACAAGTCTGGACTGAAATGATTGGACATCCAAATTTAATGGCATTGACTCTAACACATGAGATACTGACTGCAAGGAGCAGTAGGGTGCAGACAGAATTAAGGAACTGTCCGCTCTTTATGTGTGACTTTGCCTGTTCCTTGTGTAAAAGATGACTAATTTGAGGTCAACTTCCTTCTGCCCTTCTTCCCAGGCACGCATGCACGCTCTGGTAGGATGTATTTTGCTAGGCGCTAGGCTTTTCCTACCCCTGTAATTTATTTCCTGTAAATGCATCTTTTTCTGTTATAGTATAAAATGTGTTTTATTAATCCTTGCTCAGGTTAGATTCCTGCTCTGAGAAGCATTAACATGTACCCAGAGAATCCTTCAACAGGACAATCTTTCCAAAATGGAGATGGGGGGGGGGGGCTTTGCATGATTGAATGCTTTTTTCAGATGGGAGGGCTTTCCAACCAAAGGAATGTTGGAAAGAAATGATTTAAAGGGTCTCAGGATTCTGTCTCTCTGTCTCTTTGTCCATCAGCAGGATAATTCTGAAAACAGAACAGGATCACATTTGCTGTGGTGGAAGATGCAAGCAAAAGAAAAATTGAATTAGGAAATGGGCTGGATCCATCTGGGGGCTTCAGAGGAAGCTAATCCTACAGGAAAGGCAAGTGAACGGTGGCTCAGAATGCTGCTAAGTGCTCCATTCTAAGCCCCTTCCCTTCTGGCCACATGACCCAGAATGGAGCACATACAGCCCACCCTGTGTTTCCCAGGACATCCATATACACAAACACACATAGATGCCACACCGGGGGTGGGGCTGATACACACCAAGAGCCAAAATGTTACTTTGCTACACAGGTAGTCCTCAACTTACTACCACAATTGGGACTGGAACTTCTGTCGCTAAGAAAGGCGGTTGTTAAGCGAGTAAAGCCTGATTTTACAACCTTTTTTGCTGTAGTTGTTAAGTGAATCACTGCAGTCATTACGTGAATCATGTGCTCATTAGTGAATCTGGCTCCCCCCATTGACTTTGCTTGTTGGAAGCTAGCTGGGAAGGTTGCAAATGGTGATCACGTGACCCTGAGACTCTGCAACTGTCATAAATACTGTACAAGCCAGTTGCCAAGAGCCTGAACTTTGATCACATGACCGCAGGGACACTGCAATGGTCGAAAGTGCAAGGACCAGTCATAAGTCACTTTTTTCAGCACTGTCGCAACTGAACAGTTGCTAAACAAATGGTCAAAGTCAAGGACTACCTGTACAGAAGAAAATACAGACACCTCCTACAGCCACCACTGGTAGACGGGTTAGATAACATTCCAGAAGCCATGCTTTGCATGTCCTCCCTAACTTGCTTAAAGGGGCAAAACGTGCGCTTTAGATTTCTGCAAGATTAAAGGCCCCTTTTTGCTCTTTGAAGCCTCCTCTAACCACAACTCAACCAAGTTGAACATTTTGGCCCCACCCAAAGTGTGATCCCAGGCTGCCTTCCCCTGTTCATGTGAGTCCTCTGAGTAGATTTGAAGCAGAAAGATCCCAGTGAAATGTCATCATGGTTGGTCAGTCTTTTGCATGGAAGGCACCAGAACTTGGCTGTTCACAAAGAAAATCTGAGCAGGTCAGATCCTGATAGCTGGGGAGAAAACTAGGAAATGCAGTGATGTAGCTTAGTGCCTGGAAGAAGCCAACAGTAAATCACTTCCATATTGTTGCCAAAAGAAAAAATCTAAATGGGTGTTTCCATCAAGAGCACCAGTTCAAATTTCAGGCAGTCTTTATTTTTGTTATTACACGATGAAATAATTGTTACTGAACAGCCCATGGAAGGAAGAGCAACATAAGAGAGGAGGTGGCGTGGAATGTGAGCTCTTCCAGACTAGGCCAGAGAAGGGCCACCATGAGTTCATGAAGCCCCCCAATCCTTTTGAGGCCCCCAGGGACCTTGCTATGAAATTTGACGGCAGGCAGGAACATTGCAGGGATAAGATTTCCTGCTAATTTTCCAAGAGAAAGTCAAAGAGGGAAGAAAAGGTTTCTAAGCTTTCAAATTGGCGTTATGTGCCTTTTTTTGAATGGAACCCTCCCCCCAATTATCTAACCCCACCCATTTGCAAGACACAATGCCACCTTTGTCCAGGCCAAGTGAATTTTCTTTTAAAGAAAAAAGAATCGTCCCCAACTGCCCTTTGACTCCCAAGAAGGCTGCATTTGACTGAGCTTTGACAGACAAGTTGGATGAAATCATCATTACTATGGTGTGGTTTCACAATCAACAGTTTGTCTGAACTTGGAGCTGTTTCTTGAAGCCTGACAGAACCCTAGGGCATAACACTGGCCTCCTGACAACCCCAGAACTCTCTTTTTCTCAGCCCATGCCTGGTCAAAAACGTCCTTGCAATTCCTTAAATGTTTTCTTCCCCTTCAAAAGAGGCTTCTGTTTTCCTGATTGATTTTCAAGGGGGCTGGATTTTTTTTCCTTTCGAATTTCCCTCAGAGGTGCTTCTGAGCTGGGTTGTTGTGGGACGGACAGACCAGCGCTATTGGTGGGGATGGAGTTTTGTCTTCTACATCTTTCCGTCACCGAAGCTGCCCAACGCTTTCACATCTGAAAGAGGTCCATGGGAGGAGGTCCCTTATGGGTGGGACTGAACTGAGGGTGAGAAACCAGGGAGTCTGTGAATAATGGAAGAGAGGATCCAGACGCCTCGGTTGCTCTGATATGAAGTCAGTCCAAGAATGCTACACTCCACCTTCTACCTCGTGCTGGTTCAGGTAGTCCTCCAGATGTTTGAGTGGGTGATAGGGCACAACTGCTCCTCCCCTGGAATTGCACACCCTCTCACTTCCTGGTGTCTCTCTTCTCAGCATTCTTTCTATTGGAACAGTCGGTGGGTGTCCAGCCCTATGCAGAAAGGTTCTTAACCCCACCTGAAAACCCAACTGTACACCCCTGTCAATCAAGTGGTAAATTGATGCCTATAGTGCTTATTGGAAAGGCGGCAAGGAGTTTAAAATCAGCAGCTGGACTAATAGAACAGCAAACAGCATGCTACTCCCTGCAGAGGCTTTCTCCCTCATCCACCCCTCCACCACTGGTATTTCCTCCACTGCTGTGCATATTTAAAGGAGAAAGAGTGTGCAGGGGAGAGTTGCCTAGCAACTGATTGATTTCCCATTTGATGTGACTGCTGATGCTTCCAGGGGTCAAACATATAAGCCCTTGGTCCTTGTGGGGTGATGGACATCACCTTTTGGGAAAGCAGCAAAAAACCCACTGTGCTGGGTCAGGGATCACTATCTGTGATGGTTCTGTAGCATGCATGTCTGGGGGCGTGTGTAAGAAGACCTGCAGTTTTGCCCTTCTATTTCTCTGATCCAAAAAGTTATCTTTTCTTGTAAAACCAGCTGCATTGCACCATTATGGCCATGAAGAGCATTGAGCACTGTCCTAAGTTTCATTGCTGTTTGACAGTTGCTGTGGGCTTATGCTCACAGCATCTCATAATGCACAGTTTTATGATTTGAAGGCAATCATGTGTTTGCTTTTATAGTTGCCTCTTTGACCACAGCAGAGCTGTCCCCAGAGCAGAAAAAAAGGTGGCTGATTCATAGTGCTAAGTAACCTTGCCTACTATAAATGACGGCCACTGTGTTCTGCAATAGCTCGAAGAGTCGTTGGCTGGGGTGGGAGGGACGAGATTGGCTCTAGGGGATATTGGAGAAGAAGTGGGTTGAGGGGAAGAAGTGGCAGGGAAACTGCAGAATGCTGTGTATTTGGCAATCTCATTTCTCCAAGGGCAAAATTGCCAGCATGGGTTCAAAAGCAACAAGAGCAGGTAAAAATATATGCATCCATGCACTCCATTTAGGGTTGTGCTTGCCATGATTCACATTTGCATCCTGCAGCCACAGGTCGAGAGGTTACTGGCCATCATAAAAATTCAAAATGGTGACCCATGAAAATAAAGACCCTTCCAAAGGGAAGGAGACCTAATTTAAATATTAAAACCAAGTTGCTAGAATCTAAATTGGAGGGCCCCGTTGTGCTTGGGACCCTTCTGCCAGCCCCTCTTCTGCTTGCAATCCTGAATTATACAAATATGAGGGATGTATTTCAAACCTTCCACATTGTTTGGTCTCTGGATGAAGTGAGCTTCTGTTCTGGTTCTTATATTCATTTGTATCAGGAAGGAAGTGAGACACAGCCAGCCAGTAAAACTAATGAGCTGAATGGTAAAAGAAATCCATACTTTTCACTTGAGGGTAAGACAGGGAGGTGATGAAATTGGGGACGGGGGAGTGGTTGGATTAATTCTGCTGACATTCCATGCATGGTCATTATTCTTTAAGGGGATCAATTGGAAGGGAGTCAGGGAACAATTCTCAAGATGCTTTTACTTTAGGACCAAGCAGGGAGAAACTATGGTAATCAATTTTGCTGCACTGCCACAGTTTGTGAGGAAAACAGCAATGATGCCATGACATCTCGCAAAAGATGGGGCTGGAACAGTGACTACTTAAAAGAAAAATCCAAACCAAACATAAAACAGATACTTTAAGCCTATTGGTCTGCAACCCATAAAAACTGTACTGTTAGGATTTGAAGGTCTGACATCCTGGCTGGGAACTGAAAAATGGCCTGTCCTGATTTCTTCTTCTGAGAATCCTCCATTCCTGTTTAGAAGACAGGACAACATTCATGGTATAAGCAAAACAAAACAAAGTACTTTTCTGGAACAGTTATCTTCCTGTAAAAATTTGCTCTCTGTTTTTCAGTAATCAAGATTCCTGGTGAAAAGCACTGAAGCCTTAGATATCCAAATCTTGCTGTTTTGACATGCTGGGTTCCCTCATTTCTATTTATGTGTTTATTGTCATCCCTGTGAGTGTGCTGCTGCCTGCTGGTGATATGACAATAGTGATCAAACCAACCTTCATAGGAGCTTAGTGTGAACCTAATTTTTGTTTAGCATCCAAGAGCATCCAATAATCTACGCCCTATTTCATTTTTTAACGTGGTTTCAAAGTGATAACAACACATTCCGAAGTAGTAAACATACAGTGAGCTTTGGTGTGCTCTAACACATTGTATTATTGTTATTGCTATTGTTATTATTACTATTACTATTACTATTATTATTGCTATTATTATTACTGTTGTTGTTGTTTGTTGTTGTTTATTCGTTTAGTCGCTTCCAACTCTTCGTGACTTCATGGACCAGCCCACGCCAGAGTTTCCTGTCAGTCGTCAACACCCCCAGCTCTCCCAGGGATGAGTCCATCACCTCTAGAATATCATCCATCCATCTTGCCCTTGGTCGGCCCCTCTTCCTTTTGCCTTCCACTCAGCATCAGCATCTTCTCCAGGGTATCCTGTCTTCTCATTATGTGGCCAAAGTATTTCAGTTTTGCCTTGAATATCATTCCCTCAAGTGAGCAGTCTGGCTTTATTTCCTGGAATATGGACTGGTTTGATCTTCTTGCAGTCCAAGGCACTCTCAATTTTCCTCCAACACCACAGTTCAAAAGCATCGATCTTCCTTCTCTCAGCCTTCCTTATGGTCCAGCTCTCGCAGCCATATGTTACTACGGGGAACACCATTGCTTTAACTATGCGGACCTTTGTTGTCAGCGTGATGTCTCTGCTCTTGACTATTTTATCGAGATTTGTCATTACTCTTCTCCCAAGGATTAAACGTCTTCTGATTTCCTGACTGCAGTCAGCATCTGCAGTAAACTTTGCACCTAGAAATACAAAGTCTTTCACTGCCTCTACGTTTTCTCCCTCTATTTGCCAGTTATCAATCGAGCTGGTTGCCATAATCTTGTTTTTTTTTGAGGTTTTTTTTTGAGGTTTAGCTGCAAGCCAGCTTTTGCACTTTCTTCTTTCACCTTCATCATAAGGCTCCTCAGTTCCTCTTCGCTTTCAGCCATCGAAGTGGTATCATCTGCATATCTGAGATTGTTAATGTTTCTTCCAGTGATTTTAACTCCAGCCTTGGATTCCTCAAGCCCAGCATGTCGCGTGATGTGTTCTGCGTACAAGTTGAATAGGTAGGGTGAGAGTATACAGCCCTGCTGTACTCCTTTCCCAATCTTAAACCAGTCCGTTGTTCCGTGGTCTGTTCTTACTGTTGCTACTTGGTCGTTATACAGATTCTTCAGGAGGCATACAAGATGACTTGGTATCCCCATACCACTAAGAACTTGCCACAATTTGTTATGGTCCACACAGTCAAAGGCTTTAGAATAGTCAATAAAACAGAAATAGATGTTTTTCTGAAACTCCCTGGCTTTTTCCATTATCCAGCGGATATTGGCAATTTGGTCCCTAGTTCCTCTGCCTTTTCTAAACCCAGCTTGTACATCTGGCAATTCTCGCTCCATGAATTGCTGAAGTCTACCTTGCAGGATCTTGAGCATTACCTTACTGGCATGTGAAATGAGTGCCACTGTTCGATAGTTTGAACATTCTTTAGTGTTTCCCTTTTTTGGTATGGGGATATAAGTTGATTTTTTCCCATCTGATGGCCATTCTTGTGTTTTCCAAATTTGCTGGCATATAGCATGCATTACCTTGACAGCATCATCTTGCAAGATTTTGAACAGTTCAGCTGGGATGCCATCATCTCCTGCTGCCTTGTTATTAGCAATACTTCTTAAGGCCCACTCAACCTCACTCTTCAGGATGTCTGGCTCTAGCTCACCGACCACACCGTCAAAGCTATCCCCGATATTGTTATCCTTCCTATACAGATCTTCTGTATATTCTTGCCACCTTTGCTTGATCTCTTCTTCTTCTGTTAGGTCCTTGCCATCTTTGTTTTTGATCATACCCATTTTTGCCTGGAATTTACCTCCAATGTTTCTAATTTTCTGGAAGAGGTCTCTTGTCCTTCCTATTCTATTGTCTTCTTCCACTTCCGCACATTGCTTGTTTAAAAATAATTCCTTATCTCTTCTGGCTAACCTCTGGAATTTTGCATTTATTCAGGCATATCTTCCCCTATCACTGTTGCCTTTTGCTTTCCTTCTTTCTTGGGCTACTTCTAGTGTCTCAGCAGACAGCCATTTTGCCTTCTTGGTTTTCTCTTTCTTTGGGATGTATTTTGTTGCCACCTCCTGAACAATGTTGCGAACTTCTGTCCATAGTTCTTCCGGGACCCTATCTACTAAGTCCAGTCCCTTAAATCTATACTTCACCTCTACTGCATATTCCTTAGGAATATTAGTGAGCTCATATCTAGCTGATCTGTGGGTCTTCCCTAATCTCTTTAGTCTGATCCTAAATTGTGCAATAAGAAGTTCGTGATCTGAACTACAGTCAGCTCCAGGTCTTGTTTTTACCGACTATATAGATGTCCGCCACCTTTGGCTGCAAAGGATGTAGTCAATCTGATTTCGGTGTTGTCCATCTGGTGAAGTCCATCTATAAAGCCGTCTCTTAGGTTGTTGGAAGAGAGTATTTGTTATGCAGACTGAGTTGTCTTGGCAAAATTCCATCAGCCTATGTCCTGCTTCGTTTTGTTCTCCCAGGCCATGCTTACCTGTAATTCCAGGTGTCATTCGCCTGCCCACCTTAGCATTCCAGTCTCCTGTGATGAAAATAACATCTCTTTTAGGCGTGTTGTCCAGTAGGTGCTGCAGATCCTCATAGAACTGTTCTACTTCAGCTTCTTCAGCATCTGTGGTTGGGGCATATATTTGGATCACTGTGATGTTAGATGGCTTGCCCTGAATTCGAATTGAGATCTTTCTATCGTTTTTTGGATTGTATCCAAGCACTGCTTTAGCCTCTTTACTATTAATTATGAAGGCTACTCCATTTCTTCTGTGGTCCTCTTGTCCACAGTAGTAGATCTGGTGGTCATTTGATGTGAAGTGGCCCATTCTGGTCCATTTCAGTTCACTGATGCCCAAAATGTCTATCTTTAATCTTGACATCTCACCAATAACCACATCCAGTTTGCCCTGGCTCATAGATCTTACATTCCAGGTTCCAATGGTGTGTTGATCCTTAGAACATCAGATTTGCCGTTCACCACCAGCACCGTCGGCCGCTAGCCGTCCTTTCGGCTTTGAGCTAGCTGCGTCATCACGTCTGGGGCTAGTTGAACTCATCCTCTGTTCCTCACCAGTAGCATTTTGACCATCTTCCGACCTGGGAGTCTCATCTTCCGATGGTATACCGACATATCTCTGGTTGTAATGATCCATTTAGTTTTCATGGCAAGAATACCGGGGTGGGTTGCCATTACCTTCCCCAGGGATCGCATTTAGTCTGACCTCTCTGTCATGACCTTCCCGTCTTGGGTGGCCCTTCATGGTTTAGCTCATGGCATCATTGAAGTGCTCAAGCTCCAGCACCACAACAAGGTAACGATCCTTTGCTGAAGATTATTGTTGTTACTATTGTTATTATTACTATTATTTTAATTTCCTTCCAAGTTTCATTCAATGTCCCAGATATGCTCCTTCTTAGCAATCTGAATTTAAAATCCTAGTTCCCACTTTTAAACTTGGCCTTTGCCTACAGTTCTTGGTAAGCTACTGTAGACTACTGTAGACTACATAGACTACTGTAATGTGCTCTACATGGCGCTACCCTTGAAGAGTATCCAGAAGCCACAGCTGGTCCAGAACACAGTCGTGCGGGTAATTCTTGGTGCCCCAAGGATGGCACGTGTAACACCTTTACTGCGTGAGCTGCACTGGATTCCAGTCTGCTTCCGGGTCCAGTTCAAGGTGTTGGCTATCACCTTTAAAGCCCTACCTGGCATGGGGCCAGGCTACCTGAGGGACAGTCTTGTTCCCATATCGACCCGTCCCACCCAGGCATGCAGAGAGGGCGTGCTATGGATCCCATCTGTTAGGGAGTTCCATCTGGTGGGGTCACGGAAGTGTGCCTTCTCTGCAACAGCACCTGCCCTTTGGAATATTCTCCCCCCGGAGATGAGGCAGGCCCCATAGCTCCTGGACTTCTGCAAAAATTTAAAAACCTGGTTTTGTCATCATGCCTGCGGCGGGAAGGAGAACAGCTCCTCTTGGGGATGGCTAGTGCCCTAGAATTGCCCTGTTTTGGTTACGGATTGAGAGAGAACTCTGCCATCTGGATTTTATTACATTTTAGTATATTGATATTTTATATTTTATCGTCTATTACATTATATTACTGTATAGTATTTATCTCGTTGTGGTTAATTGTTTTTTTACTATAAACTGCCCAGAGTCCCTCCTTGAGGGGAAGATGGGTGGTGATAAATTTGACAAATAAATAAAAAAATAAGCTATGTATGTTTTCCTTCGCTTCCTCATCCTCCTCCCATGAATACATTTCTTGGGTCTTCTTCCATGTATCACAATTGCTCAAAACGGACTTCTACAAGAGCAGAAACTCTGGACTGACTTCTCAGTGATGCTTATTGAAAGACATCTACGGTAGCTTTTAGATGGAAGCTTCAACCCACGGCCAATCTTGTTGTCCCATGAATGGGAACCCCCATCTCCAACCACCAATCTAGCTCTGTGGATGTTATGTTTAGGCTTTGTAGGGATATGTTTTTTTTCCCTCCCAGAGCAAAATTATTATAAATTAAGGAAAAAGGAAAAATATATTGTAAGGTTACACTGCAATGATTTGAACAGGCTGCATTTCAGAGCAATTATTTGATTTCACCCATTTCAAATGCTTCCTTGGAATGCTTATGGTTAAATGCTTGCTGAAAAAGATTTTAAATTGCTGATGAAAATTCTTTTAAGATATTTTAAGGAGCATTTGGGTTGAATGCAGAAGAGAGTGAGACAAAGAATTAGCTCTTCAAAAGGAACAAAGGCAATCAAATTGCCGAATCATTTGTTAGTGACCCAACCAATTTATTGCGGCACCAGAGGTTGATGTGCTGTTCCTTTTTAAAAAATGCAATTGCATGGAATTTCCTCAATACAGAAGACATTTTTTTCTAATCAGTAAGAACTTAATCATGACAAAGTTCATCTGTTTCCGATAATGACCAGCCAGAGGTAGTAGAAATATACAGAGGAACCATTCTTCATTCTCTTTCATTTGTCTCTAGTGTTTGGTATTCAGATGTCCAAATAGGAACTGCAATGAAATGTTGCAACACAAAGTGCTTCAGCTGTGAGCGTTATTCACGTCCTATTGATGTTCCACTCCATTTCCAATCAACTCATTTCCTCCAACATTCTATGCCTGTTCATCATCCTCGGTCCTTATTGAGCTGTTTTTGGGATCCACCTGTTGGAATTATCAGGGATCAACTCAGCATTGTCTCATAAGCATAAGGAGGTCGCTTTAGCAAATCACATCTCTATTGTGCTTGTGGGATGTCACATGGGTCACCTGACTTCCTCCTCCTCCTTGGGCTTGGGGATTAACAGTCTCCATTACCTCATGGGCAGACATGCAAACTTACCCTTTCTATTCCACATAGAAAGTGTCTACCAAAGAACCAGTGATGAGTAAGTACTTTCTACTATGAATCTACCTGTATCCAGATCTACTGAATAAAAGTAAGCTATCTCTTTTTTTCTTCATCTAACTACAGTGCGAAGACTGAATTTGTTTCTGAATGTACTTAAGCTTAATGTGCAAGTTCCATTTTTGGTTCACGCTTCTACTCTGCAAGATTGCTGTTAGCTGCTTGGAGTTCTTTTATTAACCTTTAAAAACTCCATCACCACCAAGGTTATTTTTCCTGCTAAAGATGGTTTAGAACCTGCACAACCTTCAGGTTTCCTTCCAATCTTTTGGGACCACCTTTTGTGCATGGATGGTGCTGTCTTGGTTACATAAGCAGTGGTATCCATGCCCAAACACTGGAAATTAGGAGAGTGATAATGCTTCAGCATAAAATAGCTTCAGTTCAGTATCATGTCAACTACAATTGATGTTAATTTGCCCTGTATGGTCAAAAGATAGTTCTGCATAAACATCTCTTTCAAGTGGTGAATTCAAATAGGCTAATACCTAATAATCTATAAACTGCCAGTGTGGTGTGCTAGTTAAAGAGTTGGACTAGAACTGAGGAGACCCAGCTTGTGAACCATCCTGAGCCATGGAAACTCACTGAATGATTTGGGCTCTTTTTCAACCCAAGCTCTTTCACGTGGTTGTTGTTGTGGGGAAAAATGGGAGGAGGAAGCAAGTATGTGGTCTTCATCTCCTGAAGGAAAGGTGGAATATAAATCTAGCAAATAAATAATGATTTCCAAGATTATTCTATTTATTTAATATTTATGTATAAAAAGTATACCCCAGTCCTGTATTAAAACCTGCCTCTCCTTCTGTTGCATATGGTAAGGATTTAGGAGGGCGGAGCCTAAGTGGGCAAAAGAGGGGCTCAGCAGCAGAAGGCAAGAGCTTCATGCAAAGAACCCCAACTTCCATTTCTACCATCTCCAGATAAACCTGAGAAACTAAGGCTACAGATTTGGACTACAACAGTCCAGGTGACCACTAGATGGCAGCAAAGAGTTTTCTGAAGCTCTGCCTTCCCACCCAGTGGTAGCCTTGAGTTTTGCAGCTTGGATCTAGCAGCCCTTTGGGAAATACTTCCATCTTCAGTTTTGGAGAGCAAGAGTTAGTGGCTATCTTTGTTGATTTTGATACTCCTTGCTGATGGAGATCAACCAGGATAAGGGGACTGAAAACAAAGTCTTACATTGAATGGTTAAAGGAGCTAGACTTATTAGCTTGCAAAAGGAAGACTATGGGCAACTATGGTAGCAGTCTACAAATATCTAAAAGGCTGTCATGTTGGGGGGTGGGGACCTGTTCTATGATGAAGCTGAGAAAAAACTTAAGACCAACTGATTGAATTTTTTTTTTAGATTTTTTATCCCGCCTTTATTATCTTTATAAATAACCAAGGTGGCAGGCATACTTAATACTCCTTCCTCCTCCTATTTTCCCCACAACAACAACCCTGTGAGGTGGGTTGAGCTGAGAGAGAGGGACTGGCCCAAGGTCACCCAGCCAGCTTTCATGCCCAAGGCAGGACTAGAACTCTCATACCGCGCCTGATTGGCTCTTGGGCTGAGAGAGAGGGACTGGCCCAAGGTCACCCAGCCAGCTTTCATGCCCAAGGCAGGACTAGAACTCTCATACCACGCCTGATTGGCTCTTGGGCTGAGAGAGAGGGACTGGCCCAAGGTCACCCAGCCAGCTTTCATGCCTCAGGCGGGACTAGAACTCTCATACCACACCTGATTGGCTCTTGGGCTGAGAGAGAGGGACTGGCCCAAGGTCACCCAGCCAGCTTTCATGCCCAAGGCAGGACTAGAACTCTCATACCTGATTGGCTCTTGGGCTGAGAGAGAGGGACTGGCCCAAGGTCACCCAGCCAGCTTTCATGCCCAAGGCAGGACTAGAACTCTCATACCGCGCCTGATTGGCTCTTGGGCTGAGAGAGAGGGACTGGCCCAAGGTCACCCAGCCAGCTTTCATGCCCAAGGCAGGACTAGAACTCTCATACCGCGCCTGATTGGCTCTTGGGCTGAGAGCGAGCGACTGGCCCAAGGTCACCTAGCCAGCTTTCATGCCCAAGGCAGGACTAGAACTCACAGTCTCCTGGTTTCTATTAATTTATTTTATTAAATTAAGCAACAAAACAAACACCTAGGCTCTGCTTTACTATTAGGTGGAATTCCCTGACAGTAGAGCTGTTAAGGAGTGGAGCCATCTGCCTAGAACAGAGGTGACACCTCCTTGCTGCAGTTTTTCAATAGGAGTTGGATGGCCATCTATGGGGAATTTGTGCCCAGAGCCGGGTCCCTTCCAGCTTCTACATTCTTTGGGGCTATGAAAACAAATGTCAGTGAGCATAAACAAGGCTCGACCAGTGGTTTGATTCAGCATTAGGCAGCTTCAGATGTCTCTTGCCAACTGTGTTCAAGAACCTTCTGTGACTGCACGAATCACTGGCTCCTTCAAAAGTGAATGGTGAATGCCTGTCCCTTTGCAAGAAGCCAAGAGAGAAATCTGGCCATGTGCATGGCCCCAAAGAGGTTAGTAATAATTAACCTTCTTTCATTCATGCAAAGCTGTGTCAAGTGAGGCCAATGGGCTGCAGACAATAGTGCACAGTGTGAAAGAAGTCTCAAATCTCCCACTGGCTTCTGTTTTTTTCCTTGCTAGTCTGTCTTACCGCTCTCTGCCGCCACCTAGTGAAGTTCTACCACCTGAGCAGGCCTCTAGTGTTCTGCTACATCTTCCTTTCTCAAGCTAGGTTTTCTGTTAAGAAAGAGGACTAATAATGCCAGGTAGAAAAATACATTAGAAGGAATTAAAATTGTCCAAGAGTCTACACAAAGAAGTTGCCGGTTAGATTTTTTTTTACAAAGCCATCAACTAGTTATGATTACTTTAACAACACTCATCTCATCCTAGTATGCTGCAGATGTGTTGGTCAAACTCCCATAATTCTTAGTAAGCGTGCTAGTTCTGGCTAAGGATTATGGGAACTGAAGACCAAGATATCTGAAGGGCACCAAATTAGAGAAGGTGATACTAATCATTGGACTCACACCTAAGGAGGACACCTATGTTTGCAGGACTGTTGATGGTAGTTCTACATTCAGATTTGGATGAAGCTTGAAGCTGGAGAATGTGTAGGTTGTCCTTATGATGACTAAATAAGTATGGAGGTCTTTTGTTTCTGTAAGAGGTTTTTCAGATAGAATATATTGTTGTTGTTGTTCACCTACTAAGTTGCTTCTGACTGTGGCCTAATGGACATAATTTTCCCTGGATATTTGTTATTAACTACTTCTTTGAGTCCATTTAAGATCATGCTGTGTCATCAATGATAGCATCTACTTACCTTGACTTCTGTCAGCCTCTTTTTCAATTACTTCAATTTTTCCAAACATCAAGGTCTTCTCCAATGACTTTTGCTTCAAAATATTTAAGATTTAGTTTCATCATTACTGTTTCTAGGGAGCAGTCTGGTTTTACTTCATCTACCATGGAATGATTTGTTCTTCTTCCTATCTAATGTACTCTCCCCAGCACCACAAATCAAAAGCATCAATTTTTCTTCACTCAGACTTTCTGATAGTCCAGATTTTATGGTCATTATGTTACAGCTGGGAAAACCATGGTCTTGACAACATGTACCTGCACTTTAATATTTTGTTTAGATCTGTTGTAGTTTTTCCTCCAAGGAGAAGACATTTGTTCATCTCAACTGCAGTCACTATCCCTGTGAATTTTTGAGGCTAGGAAGGTAGTCTACTTCAAAGGTCTACCTATTTGCATTGGGTTGATGTTGCCTTTTGAGGGTTGTTTTCTTGTTTTTAATATTGAGTAACAAATTGTCTTTTGCACTCCCTCCTTTCACCTTCAGCTACAGATTCCTTAAATCTTCCTTGCTTCCAGCCACCAAAATGGTATTGTCAGCATATCTGAGTTGTCGATGTTTCTTTTCAGCAATTTTAATTCCAATTTCTATTTCCCCTAGTCCAGCATTTCTCATGATAAAGTCTGCATAGAAGTTAAATAAGGGGACACTATACAACCTTGGATCCCTCCTTTCCCGAAGTTTAGCCATATATACTGTATAAGAATAATATGCATGTAGATTTTTCAGAGGGTTGAAAACAACCTTACTGAGACTTTGCTTTAATCTTAACAAATTGGGGATCAAAAACAACAAAGCTAGTAGTTAATCCCAATTCCTCCCAAATATATTTGTATACGTTATATTTGTAACAGGGAAAAATGGTTTTTCACTGATTGATTCAAATCTAGGGATTTGGGAAGGCAGAACCCTGAACACTAAAGCAATGGCTCTCGACCTCTGGCATTTTACATTCAACCAACCACTCTGCCAAGGGACCTGAATCCCACCATGACAGAAGCAACTCCTCACTTTTTCTGTAGTTGTTGTTGCCGTTATTCCAATTCCACTAAGTGTGTATTACAGTCAGTGTTGGCCAGTTTTCTTCCATATGGTTCAAGCCTTATCCAAGGGCTTGGGAATCATAAAGGTAGCATCTTATTTTGTCTAAGGTGCCCAATAGTGCTGTTATATGTAGGAGGGCTGTCATAAGTCGTTGCAGATCCAGGCAATTCTTCTATTTTTGCACATGATGGCCAGAAAAATACCTTGATGTCCTTTTACTGAAGTTGACTTGAGAAATTGGAGAAAGCCACCATAAGAGAGAGTGGCTGGATTCAGAGGAACTGCAGTTTGCTTCAAGCAATGGAGATGTCACCACACTAGAAAACTTAGAAACTCTGCCATTGCTACTCACTGCCTTAGTGAGTAGTGGGAGACTGTGAGCTCATCATGGTGGATCTAAGCTTGCACACTAATCCTACAATGCTATGTGTAAAAGTTCGGGAAGACCAATTGGCCTATGCAAGGAAGCAAGGCTGATGGACAACAAAAGGAGAAGGCAGGCCAGCCCTTCTTCTTAGCTTGAAACATCTGCTGTACAGTTGTTCTAGGGCAATGTTTCTCAGCATTGGCCACCTGAAGATATATGGACTTCAGCTCCCAGAATTCTGGAAGTTGAAGTCCACGCATCTTCAGGTGGCCAACAGTGAGAAACATTGTGCTAGAGTAAATACCACAAAGGAGCGGTGAAGCATGCTGCCATGTTTTCAGGTGCATCGGGGAACACGGCCAACAAGGCAGTATTGAGGATTTGCTTTGTGTCCTACCTAGCGAGCTTCTCACACTACCAGTGAACACGTACAGCCAGTTGAGAAATATTGCTCTGCAGAGAGGAGAACCTCAGGATAGGATCAGGGCAAGGAAGACTGTTACAGAAGCCAGGCCTCAGGATAACACTGAGTTCATCTGTCAGACATGGCATCTAAGGTACAGTACTTGTACTGTAGACATTTACACAGGGCTTTAGATCCTTTTTCAGAAACCTCTTCATCCTCAAGCACCCCAGGTGACCACAAGTCAATACCCTGTTTGGGTAAAATTTAAAATAAAAGTGAAGCTCACTTGGCATGTTATGAACTAGCAATATGCTAATTTTGAGAAGAACACTGAATGTTAGAAAAGGGACAATGATCAACATTATCTTGGAGACCACTGGACAGTACAGGTAGTCCTCAACTCACAACCATTTGTTTAGTGACCATTTGAAGTTACGACAGTGCTGAAAAAAGTGACTTATGACCAGTCCTCGCACTTAGAACTGTTGCAGCATCCCTGCAGTCATGTGATCAAAATTCAGGCACTTGGAAACCATGTATTTACAATGGTTGCAGCATCCTGGTGTCATGTGATTGCCATTTGCAACCTTCCCAGCCAGCTTCCGACAAGCAAAATCAATGGGGGAAGCTGGATTCACTTAATGACCACGTGATTCACTTAACAGCCATGGTGATTCACTTATCAGCCATGGCAGAAAAGGTCGTAAAATTGGGTGTGACTCACTTAATGACTGCCTGGCTTAGCGATGGAAATTCCAGTCCCAATTGTGGTTGTAAATCAAAGACTACCTGTAATGGCCCCCCAAAGGTGACTTTAAATCCCTGATTAACCTAGAGACCTGATGCCTTGTTACAAGGTTGTTGTAAAGATAAATGGAAGAAGGGCAAGATACAAAAATAATATGGCAAATCAAAAATTGGAATGGGAAAATCTTGAATGCATTGCACTTCTCAGCTGTACCTTCCCTTCCACTTTGTTCCCCCAAAGAAGAAAAACACAATAGTTATGATGTACCTGGCAATAATTTTTGCTTGGCAGAGATAAACTAGTGAGGAATAATTTGCACACTTAAATTTGCCAACAATCATATTGTATCGAGTCAGATTAGTTAAGTTCATCATAGGTAAGCCTATCAGCATCTGATATAGTATAGTATGGCAATGCAGTAATGAAGAAAAGCAAACAATGATATTATTCAATCGGAGAAAAGTAAACTCCCCAAGAAAGTCCTATTTATTTTGTCCGTACACCATTTTGATGGGTGCAAGAAAGTATGTTTTTAATATAAAGTTGGCAAATGGAGGGACAGGGTTAATATAGCTCTGTATGCCAAGCACTTATTTTAAACCCCCCTATTCTTATTTCCAAGATAATACACTTGCTTCTTTTATTTTAATGGAAATTTATGGACAGCACAAAATGCAGCAGTGGGGAGGAGGGTGGACAGATGGAAAGAGATGCAACTGCAGGAGACGGGAATCAAGAGTTCAAGGAATATCAAGGGTTTTCTTGGGTAAAAAAAGATGCCCAGTAAAGCCCCCAGCATTAGTTTTATAGGGTGCCAAGATATAAAATTCCTCTCTTTTCAATCTGTTTGGAACAAATTGCCATGAAAGTCTTCCTTGCTTGGTAAATGTTGGAGAGAACTGTTCTGCAAGGAGGGGAAAGCCACCAAGGGCCCCAGAACTCCCAACTGGGGGGCTTGGTAGGCCCATCCAAACTTCAATCACATGGTTTTGATTTTTTATTTCGTAGTCTGGAATATGTCTTGCAATTTCTTAGAACTATGCTATCTCTGTGAAAGAGGTTCCTGATACTCAGGAAGCTTTGAGAATTTCTTCTGAATTTCCCCTAGGGGGTGGTGGTGCTGATTTCAGTAACCCATTTTACCATGTCTCTGAAGTCTCTGGTTGCTCATGAGATCAAACAGAGAATCAAGAGACCTGGACCAGAAAGCCTTGCTCACGGTCACTAACACCTTTGTCACCTTTCAGTTGGCTACTGTAACATGCTGTACATAGGGCTGCCCTTCAAGACCAACTGGAAGTTACAGTTGGGCCACCATGCAGCAGTGTGTGCAGTTCCGGGCCCTTCATGTTTCACCCACATTACATCTCTGTGGAACAAGATGCACTGGCTTCCAGTTGCTTTCCAGTTGAATGTGCTAGCTATCACTTTTAAAGCCCTGAATGGCATTGTGGTTGTTAGTTGCCATCGAGTCGTTTACGACTCATGGTGACCCTATGTATAACAGAAGGAAATGCTGTTCGGTCTTGCGCCATGAGCCTGACTGTTCCAATGTTTGCATCCATTGTTGCTGTAACTGTATCAATCCATTGCATGGAAGGTCTTCCTTTTTTCTGCTGGCCCTCAACTTTACTAAAAATGATGTCCCTTTCAAGTGGTTGGTCTTTCCTGATGATGTGCCCAAAGTATGAGAGTCTAAGCCTAGTTATCTTTGCCTCTAGGGAACATTCTGGTTGTATGATTTGTTTGTTCTTCTGGCATTCCATGGTATTTTCAATAATCTTCGCCAACACCACAATTAGAATGCATCAATTCTTCTTCCATCTTCCTTTTTAATGTCCAACTTCCACAGGCATTTGTGGCAATTGAGAAGACCATGGTGTGAGTCAGATGCATCTTTGTTTTTAAACTGACATCTTTACTTCTGAAAACTTTAGATAGGTCTTTGATGGCAGATTTTCCCAGCGCGATTTGTCATTTGATTTCTTGATTACTACTTCCCTTGGCATTGATCATTGATCCGAGTAGAGTGAAATCATTGGCAACTTTACTCCATTTGCGTCACAAAACTTGGCTCTGCTTTGAGAAGGCAGCTCTTCCCCAGTAGCATACTGCCTTCCGACCTGAGGGGCTCATCCTCCAGCACTATATCGCAAAACGCTCTGTTGTAATCCATAGGGTTTTCACTGGCATGTTTTTGGGAGTAGATGGCCAGGCCTTGCTCCCTAGTCTGCTCTCTGTCTGGAAGCTCTGCTGAAACCTGTCCACCATGGCTGACCCTTTGGGTAGTAGAACTACTGGTGACATAGCTTCCAGCATCACAGTAACACGCAAGCCACCACAGTACGACAAACTGACAGACAGGTGGTGGAAAGCATCCTGAATGGCATGGGGCCAGGTTATTTCTGGGACCACTTCTCCCTAAGGGTATCTGCCCATATCCCCAGGTTAGATAGGCTGGGCACGCTCCAAGTCCCTTCCCTTAAATGTTGCCATCTGGTGGGACCTCATGATTTGCAATGATTTAAGAACATTTGTTTTTCCAAGCAGGCATCACCGTTTGGCACTGCTGGAAGGTGCCTTCAGCCGACTCCTTGGAATCAGTGAAGGAAATACTCCTTATTGTACAAATGATGTATATAAAGGGTTGCCATAAAATGTTGATATTCTCTGGAGAAAGGAAAACTCATTCTTCTGTTTTTGGAACAGCCGAGACTAAAACAAGCATATCCTCACTTCACCAAAAGGCTTGTCTGTCCTATCTCAGAGGTCCCCCTTTTCAACCTCTGTTAAAGAAAGCAAGGCGTTAAGGAGAACCTAACAAACTCTTGCAACCAATAGAATATGTTGACAGAATTCAGTGTAACTAAAGCAAAGCCCAAGAAAATCCCATCTAACTAACATGATTTCTGGAGTTAGCCTTTCTTGCTTAAACAAGATTAACTGGGCTTATAATGTCATGATGTTTTGCCTTCCAGGACTGGGCTGGTGGTGGCGGGGAATCTCTAGGAGGCCAGCTATTCTGAGAAATTGACATTTTGGCTTGCTATCTAGATATATTTGGCACTAATCAAAATAGTCTCCTAATTCCTGTTTACTAAGGGAAGGTATCACCCTCCAAATTCTTTCTTTGAAGTAAAGCCACTTTGAATTGACTGGGACTTAACTCCCCAGAAAATATTCAGAAATATTAATGCACCAGGTATAAGCAGTTGGGTACCCCACTGAGTTCATAAGTACCATTTACCTACAAAACCAGGGACACCTCTCTCTCTGTGCATGTATGTGTGAAAGACATACACTAACAAGCGCTTCTAGTGTGCTTCTAGTGTGAACTCTGGGTTGATTTGTTTGGTGATCCATTGGTTTGTTTTTGTGTTTGTCTAGGTATTTGCAGGAATCTTCTCCAACACCAAAGTTCAAAAGTGTCAATAGAATAGAATAGAATAGAATAGAATAGAATAGAATAGAATAGAATAGAATAGAATAGAATAGAATAGAATAGAATAGAATCGAATCCTTTATTCGCCAAGTATGATTAGAGATACAAGGAATTTGACTTTGGTGCAAGAGCTTTCAATATATTTACATAACATCAGAAAATAAACAATAATAAAGTAGTAATGTTATTTGCTAAAACTATACAATCAAGAAAAGAATCGAAGGAAAATAATACTACAGCTATGAACTAACACACACTCATATTTAAAGGGAGAATTAAGGGACAATATACTGCATCTGTTGTCCAACATGTGTTCACATCCAACAGAGCATTGCCGGTCACATCCCAGCAGTCATGGCTTACCATACATTGTCAATCATTATATCAGGCTACATTAATTAGGGGTTCAACAGAGCAACGGCACGAGGGAAAAAACGGTTTCGATGTCTAGATGTTTTGACATACAGTACTCTGTAGCGCTGTCCTGATGGTAGAAGTTGAAACAGTTCATGTCCAGGATGCGAAGGGTCTGCAGAATACTCTTCCTATCCTTCTTCAAAGTCCAATTTTCGCTTCCACAGAATGTCACGGGGAATATTGTGGCTTGCGCTATTCTGATCTTTGTAGATATAAATAAATCACAGCATTTGCCTATCTTTTCCAAGGCCTTCAAGGTTGCTACTAGTCCACTGCGTATTTCTTAACTGCTTGTTCCTTTACTGTTGATGATTGATCCTAAAAGGCAGAAGCTATCTACCACTTCCATAGCTTCACTGCCAATTCTAAGGCTGGTTGTTGTCATTAGTTTGGTCTTCTTTATATTTATTTTAGTCCCATTTTCTCACTGGGCTCGACTTTTATTACTAGAGGTTGTAGATCCTTTGCATTTTTCGGCTCTTGGAGTAAGAGATAACAACAAAGCCAGTCCATAAGACTGTTTCAGAATGACTCGTTCAACTTGGCTGTGGGAGTCCAGCTTTAAGATGGCGAGAAGAGGTAATTGTCCTGACTCCCAGGAAACACTCTGAGACAGGGAACTGGTCTCTAATGTTTTATTGATAATACACAACAGTAATCCTAACAAACTGAAGAAACATGGGAAAAACCCAGCCATATAAACCCCACAGGTTAAGGCGGTCCCAATCTGTGCCTCTTGGAATGGCTCACCAATTCCTCAGTGCTACGCATGCGCTTAACAGTCTGGAAGGGAGCCCCCTGCTCGCCATCCTTACTCATGACAGTAATGCTAATTATAATTTTAATCCTCCTCCTCCTTCTTTCTTCTTCTTGTTTTTCCAGATTTTCTGTTAGAGCCTTTCCAACTACCATACTGAGCCACAAACTTTTGGGTAAGTAGAGCGAGACTCTGGCATATAATCTAAAACAAAATAAAAATATGAGCATGGAAAATACTAGCAATGTTTGCTATCATGTCCTATCTACTCAGGCGTGAAAACTGAAACCAATCATAGAGGAAAGGGGACATTAAGGGTAATTGGCTGATGTGGTAGCTCAGAAGTACCAGATTCGTTTGTGGATAGGAAACAAGCAGGGAATACTGAGGATTTAGACCAGATTAGGAATTTGGAAAATACCCGAGACAAGCAGATGCAAACAATTGCAGTATTGTTTTGTCTGTGAAGTCACAAGGGGTTGATCTTAACTGAAAAATATCTGTATCATTTTTTATTTTACACTTAAATTTGTTTTTTGACTTGTGATTTGCTCTCCCCCCAATAAAATTTCTCAAAATTTTGAAGCATTTTTAAAAATTCCTTTCAGGCAGTATAATTTGGTTTGATCATATAAAATTGAGAAAATAATGACATCTTTATGGATTGCATTTACTTTCAAACGTTTTGATTTTTTTGTTGTTGTTACAGAGGTGAAAGCTGCCAACACTAAGGAATGTAGCATTTTTTTTCATTTATGCCTTTTATAACAAAAATGAGTAGGCAAAAAGTTAACATGCACTCCAAAGAAATCATCATTATTGTGCCTTTTTAAGTTATGTATTTTAGACTTTGTCATCTGCGATATATACAAAGAACACCAAACAACAGAAAAAAAGGTAGGAAATATCTGAAATGGATTTTTCACCATAAAGAACATTTTAATTTTCTGTATCTGTAAATTAAGAGTTTCTAATTCTTAACGATCCTTTCAATTATTTTCAAGGAATTCTGAAAAACAGAGGCTTGTCTGAACTGATAAAGGTTTTTCTATCCTTCCCATCTCACTTCCTTTCTTGATTTAGTCTATTTCCAAACATAAACCAATCTTTTGCAACTTAATCATTTTATGCATCATTTAAAAAGAAAATGCTAGAAAAAAACATCCTCATCCATTCACTGCAAATTTTCCAGACAAAATAAACAAAAACTTCGAAGACATGTTTTGAATTTTTTTAGGTGGTCATACCTCTACCCCACACCCCCCAATTTCCTAAGATTAGAAAATGCTTATTTTAAAAAAGTGTCTTCCTTTTCCTTGTAATGAGATGCATTTAAAGGAGAGGCAAAAAGAAGGCAGGACGCACCGCTGCTGAAAAAAGATAAGAGGAAAAATGAAGATCTGTCTAAACACACGCGGCTTAAAACCGTTTGTACTTGAGTGGCCTGAAGATGTTATTTCAACACTACTAACAACTCCAACACAGTAACTTGGATTCAAAAGCAAAAAGTTGCATTGGGGGACACGCACAGAGAACTAGTGATGCGGCTGGTTGAGGGGCTGCATTTTCATCCCCGCGGTTTGAAACGCCGCGTTGCTTTCGAAACTTTAAAGCTCTAACAAAACACCTATTAAAACGCAAGCCAATCAAAAAAAGATGTTTCTCCCACGGAACTGCCTTTGCAAATGCTATTGCGCCGCCCCCGAGAAATGGACCGCGAGATCCGGGTACGAGCGACGCCCTCCTCGCCGCCACCTGCGCTATTTCACGCAGCGGCGCAACGCCCTCTTTTTTGCAAAGGCAGAAAGGGGCGGAGCCGCGCGGGCGCCCCCCGCCCGAGCGACCATTCCGCAGCCGCGCTAGAGTCAGCGGGCAAAAGCCCGCGCGTGCGCACTCCTGCGGTACGGCCCGGCCAGCGCAGCAGCAGCAGCAGCAGCAGCAGCAGCAGCGTGGCCGCCTCTTGCATTGCTTTCCGCCGGGAAGGTCGCCATGTGGGGCCGGTGGCTGGCGCGGACGGGCCTCGCCCGGTGAGGAGAGGAGTAGGAGGGGCTGCTGGCGGGAGGGCAAAGCCTGGCTTCTCCGCGGGGCGCCGCCGGAAATTTGAGCTTTGCCCATGCTCAGGGGCGCCGAGGCTTCTTCCTCTTCCCCCGCCCCCTTGCTGCTCCCCGGATGGGGAGCGCCCTCGGTTTGGACCCGCGGAGCCGTCCTGGAGGGCTGCGGCTTTGGAAACCGCTCGTAGGTGAAGTGCGGGAAAGAAAAGAGGGCTCTGAGCATATGCAGAGTGCTTTCTGCGCCGACCTGATCGGCTGTGCTATGCACAGGCTCTGCTTAGTCCCGGGGGTTGTGGATAGAGCCTCTCTCTTCTTTATGGTTCCCGTGCCTATTTTAAGAGCCTTAATCGTAGAAGAAACTTAAAAGGAAACCGTAGTTGGAGAACCGAGTTTATAGGCGCTACTTTGTGTCTTTTGGCTTACGTTATTTTAGGCCTTGGGCATTGGCCATACACTATAACACAGTGTTTCTCAACCTCGGAGACTTTTAAGACATGTGGACTCCAACTCCCAGAATTCCCCAGCCAGCATGGCTGGCTGGGGAATTCTGGGTGTTGGAGTCCACACGCTTAAAGTGTGGACTATAACAAGTGGGGCGGGCTAGCGAAATGGCCAAAGATTTCTCCCTGCGCAAGTCAAATAATATTCCTGTTGCACACCCCACTTATCTTCCAGAAATCTGGATCAGCATTTGGCTTCAGCTTTCCTTATCTTGCTTGTTTTTTTGAGGGCCTAATGGTGTCTGCGCAAAGAATAATCTGCAAAAATAAAGAGATTGTGAGTGACATGGAAACATACGAAGCTCTTGAGTGGTGGTTTGTCTAAAGGAGTTAAAAATAAATGTAAAGAGTGCCCTTACGGGCGAAATCAAGGCGTTATTTTTCAATTTTCCTTCTTTTCTTTCTTGTGTATTGTGAACTGGTTTGCTTTCATTTCTTCGGTTTATTTTGATTTGGCTTTCCCACCCCGGTGTTAGCCTTGCAGTCACACCCATGTTTATCTATTGACTTCTGAGGCCAAACAGCTTTTAGAAATAGATCCCTGCTCTGGTCCAAATCCAGCTCTTCTCTCTTCTCTTTACAAAGCAGGGCGCTGTCCTCGTTATATTTATGTATTTATCAAATTTGTCACCGCCCATCTCCTCCAACCGGAGGGACTCTGGGTGGTTTGCAATACGGAACAATAAATATACAATAACATTCTAATAAATATTCAATAAAATTCTAATAAAATCCCTCTAAAACAATTTCTTAACTCTATCTCATATATCTTCACTCCCTAAATCAGTGTTTCTCAACTTTGACAACTTTAAGATGTCTGGACTTCAACTCCCAGAATTCCCCAGCCAGCCATGCTGGCTGGGGAATTCTGGGAGTTGAAGTCCAGACATCTTAAAGTTACCTGCCTGAGAAACACTGCCCTGATGCTGATTTTGGGTTGTCCTTCTTTGTTTTCTAAAGCGCACGTAGTTCTGGATTGTTTGGACTGAGACTGTGGCGATGGAAGAGTTCTGCAAATGAAAGGGCGCTGCAGTACAAAAGTGGAGATCACATCCATGGATTCACCGTGAGCCAGGTACAAGGTTTTGTTTGCAAGAGTCACCATCAAGTCACCTTGACTTTATTTAGGCAATTTAGGGCTTTCAGAGCTGATATCCATGAAACGTAGCAGCATTTGACTGGTTCAGAAGCTAAAAGCACTGGTTTTTCTCTTGCACTGTGAAATTTCAGTCTTCCTGTATCCTGCCTCCAGTTTAGAATATTCCCAGTTAGGGCATACTAAGGCCTGTTGAAACCCCCAGTGGCATGTGACACAAACTGTACATTACAAAGGATGCCCTGCACACCTCTCATTTGTGTGATTCGAAGACAGAAGAGGAATGTGGTTGTCTAGGGCCAGGGAGACCCAGCTTGAGGCCTCATTGCATGAAAATTCACTGGCTGGCTACACTCCTGCAGCCGGCTTACCTTGCAGGAATAAAATTTCAGGGAATCCCCATGTAACCCACGTTGAGCTCATGGGGGCAGATCTAACAAACTTGCAGGTGGTCCTTGTTTAGTGACTACTTCATACAGTGACAGTTTGCAGTTACAACGGTGATGAAAAAGTAACTTTGCAACCAATCCTCACTTTTATGACTTTTGGTAAGAATATAAGCTCAGTTGTGCTTTCACTTAGGGACTGCTTCACTTAACGACTGAGTTGCCGGTCCCAATGGTGGTCACTAAATGAGGACTGCCTGTAAATGTGTAACAGTAAGGTGGAGGAGGGGAATATTCTTGAGAAAGCTCAGGAAGCTTCGGAGAAATGCTGCTTGTTTAGTTTTGAGAACTACCATCCTGATGTGCTACATGCATTCCAATTTGGGGGTGCACAGCTGGCTTGAAGCTGGTCAACCAAACATGACTGTCCTTCCAGCTGTGCTTCTGGGGCAGTGTGGCTGGGCATGAATTGTGAACTCAAGCTTTGCAGAAGTGCTGGTGGCTTAATAATTTGTGTTAATTGGGAGAGGTGTGTGTGTACATATATGTATATATTTTCTTATTCAGGTGACGGCAGTTCCTGAATTATTCTTGACAGCAGTTAAACTCAACCATGACAAGACAGGAGCCAAGTATTTGCACGTGGCACGAGAAGATTCCAATAATCTGTTCAGGTCAAGAGTGCTGAATAATGGAATATTTTGTGGGTCATCTGGTCTTCAAAGCCTTTGAGGCTATACAGCACGTTTGCCCTTAAAATGTCTGGCATTTTTGTTATCCCCTTTTGTTTAGAAGTATTCCAGCACCAAAGCTTTGAATGCAAGTGGGACCTGGCAGTTCTTATTTTCTGCCAGAAGTCTTGGGTTCAGTCTTCTTCTCAGCTGTGAAACTGACTGTAATAGACCTGGGCACGTGGGTTATTCTGCTCCCTCAGGAGTGTCGATTGGGAGAGATGTGTGTGAACATTTTTCCTTATGCAGGTGACAGCATGTAGTGCACGGTTATGCTTTATATTCCGTGCTTTGCTATTGTACTGTAAGCTACCTCGAGTGCTTATTTAAACAGAAAAGTAAGGCACCCATTAAAGAAGAAAAATTAAAACATTCACAGATATTTTCTTGTTCGTTTTATAGCGTTCAGTTCCGAACCACCCCCATGAACAGTACGGGTGTCCCCCACATCCTTGAACACACTGTGCTTTGTGGTTCAGAGAAGTATCCTGTCAGGGACCCCTTCTTTAAAATGCTGAACCGGTCGCTCTCTACCTTCATGAATGCATTTACAGGTGAGGAAGTGGGAACTGAGAGTTTTGTGAATTTTCCAGTGTGCGTGTGGCAGCTTATTTGGACAGTGAAATCTGCAATGTAGATTGCTTTTTCTAAGTTGAATTCTGAGTGTGAGTGCCAACAAGACTGTTCTCCAAACAGGGGTACTAAGCCCCCCTCCCCAAATTGGCAGAAAAAAGAAAAGCCTAGCATGCTTCGTAGTTAACAAATGTATAGTGACAACTGGAAATATCAACAGGGCGTGGAATACGCAGGAGAGAAAGAGGGTAAAATGTCCTGATTGCAAGCGACAGCTTGCTGAAACCTGGAACGGGAACACTCTTTTTAGGCGGCAGATGTACCACAACACTTTATTGCTGTTTCACAATAAATAAGCAATAATTAAACCACAGATAAAATCAGGAAACAGCCATCAAGAAGCCATAAAAATAGATGGTATCATCTATATCAGGGTTTCTCAACCAGGGTTCCACAAGAGGTCACTAGGGGTTCCCTGGGAGATCACAATTTATTTTAAAGATTATTTCAAATATGGGCAACTTCACGTTAAAGAGGTAAGCTTCATTCTTAAGTTTAAGAACACTGTTAATATGTATATACAGGCCTACACATGAAATGAATATTATAATTTTGTAACTTCTGGCCTTTATTTGAGCCTGAACGTGCAGAGGTTCCCCGAGGCCTGAAAAATATTTCCAGGGTTCCTCCAGGGTCAAAAGGTTGAAAAAGGCTGATCTATATCCTAAATATTTTCTTAAGAACTTCTAATAATAACCTGAATTATATACTGCATAATTTCCTGAATTACATGATTAAGGTAACAGGAAAAAATAGATGTATGGAACCAAGCTCTGATCCTGTTTAAAAAAAATTAGGGGTAGGGATTTTATGTTTTAGCATTAAAATCTTGGAAACATGAACGTCTTCTCTAAGCAAAACGCACCCTCGTTTTAGCCTCTGAACTATCTGAGATACTGGCAGATGTCCCATCCCATCCCTGCCTCGCTGTCTCAGTGGTAGGGATGCACAGAACTTTTGATCTGGGAGCCAGATACCCTGCAGAACTTTGGAGCATTTCATTTGCCTCTGGGCCATGCTGAAGCTCCACCCAAAGCTTGCCATCTGACGCAGGTTGTGTAAGTAAGTATCTAGAATACCTCACATTGCTTTCATTTTGGAGAATCTGCTTCTGGAAATTTCTCCTGAAATGGCACAGTTCAGGAAGAGATTCGGCATGGGCTTGAGGGAAACAAAGCTCGGCAGAGTTCTACAGAATGGCCTGCTTCTTTTTTGACGATTTTTAACATCCCTGCTTAGTGGTATGTGTACTCTTAACCACTTATGGGAAACTTCATGAAGTTCTACTCTGGGCAACCCAAAAAGCTCCATTTAAGGTTTTTATGATTGGCTCTAGATAAGGGGGAATGACACTTCTGCACATATTATGGAGAGCAGACAGTTTCTGCACACATACATAAAAGTACATTCCCTGTCTTGCTATTTGACCAGGGGTCCAGAGACCGTACCTAGCTGACCTCATCCGGGTTTGAAAGCTCAGAATCAGGCCTGGTTACTATCTGGATGTGAGGCCCACAGGGCTGTGGTCTAGCCGGAAAGTCAAAATAAATACGTTTCAGAAGAACGCAATGACGGAGTACTTCCGTACTCTTGCCAGGAAGAGTGTGTGGACTTCTTTAAACTTTAACCAGAGACTTCAACTTTTTTATCGGTGGCAAAGAACATCCTTTGCTGATAGAAGTCTGGTTTACACCACATACTAACCAATGTAGCATATCTTGTTTGGTGTTGACTTGACTTCTGTAAACCAGTCCATTGTGGATTTTTCTTTAAATCATGGTTAAGCAAAATGTGGCTTAATGCAGTGTGTGAACCCAACCAGAAGCTTGGTATCTCTAGGTTCCTAGCCCTAGTGTAGCTCTCTCTAAGGTAGCTTCAGCTTGGTAGCAGTGGGGCCAGTTGGCTTTGAAGCAGATTTTTTAAGAAGTGAACATCCCTGCATGTTTCCATCGTAAGCGGATCCTTTAATAGAACATTGCAGTGTGAGGTGGTGGTGTCCAGAATGTTTTAGATTCCAACCATTTTGGATGTGAGACACCCCGTTTTGAGTGTGAAACACCTTCCTCATATTCAGATTGGACTGTTGATCATCTTAGAAGTTCCCTGAGGTTGAGACAGCTCCATTTGAAGGTTGGGACAAAGTTTCAATGTTAAAACTTCTAAAAAGGATAAAAATATGTTTCAAATGCAAAATGACTTACTTTGAACTCAAGAAGAGTCACTTGGAGTTGGAGGGGGTTGATATTTGACATGTTTTGTGCATCCCAAGAATGGAGTGTTCCCACTCACTGTGCCAGTCAGTCACGCAGAGTCTCTCTCATAGGATACCATTTTTCTGTCCCCTTTCCTGATTTTCTAAGGGCATTTTATGACATGATCAGCGTTTGGTTTCAGTGTTGTATCCTGTTGTCCTCTAGTCAGTGTTGAACTTTTACTCCCGGTAGCCCAAGGCAGCATGGGAACAGCTCAGGGATGCTGGGAATTGTAGTTCCCCCACATCTGGAGGGATACTGATACCCATCTCCTCCTTGGAGTTCTTTTTTAACACTTTTGCCTTTTGTACTTGACGTTTTCTCAAGCTTTCCAATATTGCCGTGTTTCCATAGAATTGGCTCCCTAAGAAATGGCACATGAATCTAAACATCAGAAATAACATGATACATGCTAGAATTAACGGACAGCCAATTAGAAAAGAGCCATGGAAGATAGTTTTTATCTATGATTACTGCTGCGAGACTATTTGTGCAAAAATGGAAAGACTTTGAAATACCCAGAGTGGAGGAGGAATGGTTGGTGAAGATGACAGAACTAGCAGAGATGGCAAAGTTAACTTGTTTGATTAGAGAAAGATCAATAACTATATTTATCAGTGACTGGAAACCCCTTTTGGACTTCTTGCTTAAAAAAGAGAAAAATGAACTTGTGATTTATGGGTTTGAAGATTAGAAAGGGTAGCTTATGGAAAGAAGGAAATGATGTAACCTTAGAGAGAGAGGGTAAAATATAAATGCATTTATAACCACTGTCAAAAGGTCGGAAGCCACTTCTTTGTAATCTTTTTCTTTCTTTTTCTATTTTTCTATTTTCTTTCTTACTCATTCACTATTCTTTCTTATTTTCTTTGTTTCTTTTCTAATATTTGAATTGTTTTTATCTTGGTAAAAAATTCAGTAAAAATTATATTAAAAAAAGAAATAACATGATACAGGGCTTAGTTTGAAAATGAAATGAAGATTGTAAAGCATTTATCACATTAAATGAGCTGTAAAACTCATGGAGTTAATTTTGAACTGCTTTATTATTTTATTTTTAATTTTTGTCGTCCTCTTATACAGCTAGTGATTACACACTCTACCCATTTTCTACCCAAAATCCCAAGGACTTTCAGAACCTTCTCTCTGTCTACCTGGATGCCGTGTTTTTCCCTTCTTTGAGACCTCTGGACTTCTGGTAAGATCTTGTGTTCCAGCTCATGGACAGAACCATGATGTAGAATCCAAAAGAATTCTTAACTCGTGTTTTGTATGTCTGAAATCTCCACAGGCAGGAAGGCTGGAGGTTGGAACACGAGAGTCCGGCAGATCCTCAGACCCCATTAACCTTCAAAGGAGTTGTGTTTAACGAAATGAAGGGAGCTTTCGTAAGCCCTGATTTATTGTTACACTTTTTGCTGGTTGGGAATTCTTGAGGAGCTGCTGTAAAATAATTCTGTTGTTGAATGAAGGCTGGGCTCAGGTGAGGGGTAGATACAATAAAATTCTTCAGGAATTGTTCTGAGGCCTAAAATTCAGATGGTAAAGGCTGCAGGATTCAAAAGGAATGCCTCAGGTCTTGCACTGTTTAATGTTGTTTATAAATGACTTTGGATGGGTGTATTGGTTTTCATCCAGAAAGGCTGTTCTTAGAGCTCTCTCTTTGTTTTGCAGGTTCCGACATGGCCTGTGTTCATATTTTGTACCAAATCATGGCTTGTTTTAACTGTGGTTTATCAAACAGGTTTATACATGGTACTGAGTCCGATCAAACAAATTATGTTAAAGCTTAGCACTATGTATGAACCCATCCACTATGACTTAGTGTCGTATGTGAATCAAGCTGCTGTAGCTTCATCAACAAGTCATGATTTTAAAATGTGGCTTTTGTGAACTTGGCTCCAGTATTTCAGATAGCAAACATAGCTTTCTTGGCCATTTGTGGGTAGTTGTCTTTCCTGGTTTAGCTGCTCTTGATTTCAGATAAGAAGCGTGGGGTAAGTCAAGGATCTACAAACAAATAATGCCTTGCCACATGACAACATGTTATGCCACAGTTGCAATTCATAAACCAGCAGGAAACCATGATTTCAAACTGACACATTCACACATCACACTAAACCAGAAATGGGCATGCCTTCTTACAATTTAACATGATGTGTGGACCTCCTAATCTCAGAATGTATTTGGTGCAAACCAAGGTTTTCAGGCACATTTCAAAGTAAGGCTTTCTGATTCTGGTGTGCTGGAGAATCAGAAAGCCATGGTTGGCATTACGCCAACCCGTAATTTACCTTACTCAGCTGTGATTTGGCTCAATTTCTCAGTTGCGCCATTGTGTAAATTAGATTTTATCTTTCCAACTGAAATTTCTGTCCCATGTGAAGGTATGGCAGCTTTCTTGTTAACAAGGGCAAAGAAGTGCGGTCAACTCTGCAGATATTATTTGACCTGTAGGGCAGCAGTGAGGAAACAGTAGCCCTCTGGATGTTGCTGAACAGCCAGATGGCCAATGCTGGGTGATGTTGGAGGACTTACGTTACATCTTTTTGCAGCCATAGAGAAAACTGGGCATCAGTGCCCAGAGCTGACTTGATGTCTGGAAGTGTTTGACCATAGACGATCGGTTCAATTATTCTTATTCTTAATCAAATATTTATTTTAAGGCAGACAATGAGAGAGTTTTCTCTCAGCACCTTCAAAACAAGATTCTTCCTGATCATACGTATGCAGTTGTGTCTGGTGGTGATCCATTGAAGATCCCCGATCTGTCCTGGGAACAGCTGAAACAGTTCCATGGTATTCATTATCATCCCAGCAATGCAAGGTATCAGAAGGAAGGAGGAAAGCAAGAGAAAGTTGAGGCATTGTAATAATTGTACAACAATTGCTTCATCGTTCAGCTAATGACAGAACTCAAGGTAGCAAAATAGCTTACCTTTTTGCATTCTATTACCCATTATTTTGGACAAACTGGTTTGGGTGATCCATTTTCTCTAAATATATAGCCCTTTTGCTCTAACAAAATTAAGCCAGGAAGTCTCTTATTAACCATAGCTTAATCTCTTTGGAACCAGGTGACCAACTTTGGAACACCCAGGATATTAATGAAAAGTGAAGACGGTTTAGAAATCCCGGCCTTTAGGGAAAATGGGAAACTATGATTAACTGAAACTTTAATTGCAAGGGTGCGGGTCACGGGAATGGGAATGAGCTATTTGAAGAAATACCAATAAAGAGCCAAGAAATCACTGATTTTTAGCAGTTAATTCTGCTTTCCCCCCAGAGGGCCACCAAAGTTGAATCAAGCCTTTCCTTATTACAGTGCTTGGGGTGGCTCAAAGCATCGTTATTAGTCTAGCCTTTTCAGTGTTCTAATGTTTCCACTTCTGCTTTTTAGTATTTCATATTTTCTTCTTTTAACTATGTTGTGATTATGATTATTTTTAATAGTCTTTTTGCAAGCCATTCAGAGCCATTTAGAAGGGGGAAGTGTATGTTTATTTCTTTTCCAAATGAATAAATAATGAACATGTTGATCTGTATATCCAAAGATGTTTAAGGATGTCTCACCTCTGCCCCTTCTGCATGCACTGCAGAAAAAAGGCTGCTCTTAAGAGGTTATGGCAGAGCTGAAAATCTTGTGACTTTGGTGAACTATAGCCGTCCGCACATCCCTTCCACAAGACCTGAAGGCCAAGGGTTCCAGCAGTTCTTATAAAGCAGTGTTTTTCAACCTTGGCAACTTTAAGACGTGTGGACTTCAACTCCCAGAATTCCCCAGCCAGCATGCTGGAAATTCTGGGAGTTGAAGTCCACACATCTTAAAGTTGCCAAGGTTGAAAAACACTTTCTCTAGAGCGGTGTTTAATACAGGTAGTCCTCGCTTAACGACCATTCATTTAGCGATGGTTCAGACTTACAATGGCGCTAAAACCTGACTTACAACCGGTCCTCGGGCTTTTGACCATTGTAGCATCCCGCAGTCATGTGATCGCCATTTTCAACCTTCCCAGCCAGCTTCTGGCAAGCAAAATTAATGGGGAACCATTTGATTCACTTAATGACCATGTGGTTTATTTATTTATTTGTTTATTTATAAATTTATTCACCGCCCATCTCCCCCCAAGAGGTTTGCTTAACAACCATGTGATTCTTTTAACATTGTGGCGGTTCACCTAACGGCCACCACAAAAATGATCGTAAAATCAGGTCAGATTTGCTTAACAGCCACATCGCTTAGTGACCAAAATTCTAGTCCCAAATGTGATCGTTAAGGGAGGACTACCTATATGATGATGTAGATAACTGAGAACAAGGTGTCCACTGGGAACACTGTCTTGTGGTATCAGCTGTCTCCCGTATACATAAATAGGATTTTCTAGGGTTTTTTTCCTTGGCCAGCAGTAATAATCTTACATTCAATTGTAGGTTCTTCACTTACGGTAACTTCCCACTAGAGCAACATTTGAAACAAATCCATGAGGAAGCCCTGAGTAAATTCCAGAAAATTGAACCCAACACTGCTGTCCCACCACAGCAAATCTGGGACAAGCCTGTGAGTTTTTTCTGTGCTGTGTTTGAATGCACCAAGATTCCTGCTCTGTATCCTGTAGAATCACTTGCTAGATGAGGGATTGGCTTCCTTGGAGCTTGATCCAGCCCTGATGCAAATGTCCAAGGCAGCAATTCCATCCTTTGCATGCATGCTGTTTTCTCAGGTTCCATACCTGTAAATCTAATTGAAAAAGGCCAGATAGCAAGGGATGGAAAGATGCTTGAAACCATGAGGAGATGCTGCCAAATCAGAGTAGTTAATAGAGGGATGTGGCCTCCTTTTCCCCTGTTTGTAGACCTCAGGACTGTTAGATGTTTCATTGGAAGGATTCCACCACCCCTTTTGGGGATGTGTGTGGAAAAAGAAAGAAGACTGCAATGTAAGCCTTGCTTTAGGCTTTCCATACCCCCAGTGTACGTCCCCACATCTACTTTGTGGTTGAGGAAACAGTGGGCTTCATTCCTCCGTTCTCTAGCTCCAGATTTGGGAGAAGCCATTGCTTCATCTCTTGCTAGAGCCTGGCTTCTCACTCACCATGATGAGAGGATATTACTAGGTGAAGAATCTTACTGATAGAGTTCCAGAGCTTGGGTGCCATCACCGAGAAAGCCCCCTCTGCTGCTTGTCCATCTTAGCCTGCAGGAAAAATGTACTAGTTGCAGTCCCCTGAAACTTCGGTTCAGGGATCAGAAAGACTTGACTACCTAGAATAGGTTGGAAGGGACCTGGAGGTCGTCTTGTCCAACCCCCTGCCCAGTGCAGTAATCCTCATACCATTCTGGACAAATGGCTGTCCGGTCTTTTCTTGAAGACTTCCAGTGATGAAGCCCCCACAACTTCAAGAGGCAGGCTGTTCTGTGACTTAATAGCTCTCGCAGTCAGGAAATTCCTCCTTGCTTCAAGTTTGGATCTCTTACTGTAAAGCTTCTGTCCTCAGATGCTAGGGAGAATGAATCTACTCCCTCTTCTGTCATGTTTTCCCTTAGTCTCCTCTTAAGTTCCTTTAACTGCTCTTCATAGGATTTAGCCTCCAGACCCTTTACCATCTTAGTTGCTTTTCTCTGCACTCTTTCTGATTCCTCAGCATTAGCTATCCATAATGGACTGCAGGCTAGGCCAGGTCAAGGTCGTCTGCATACTTTGAGCCTTGAAGTGCTTTCTGGCCAGGAGCATACCTACACAAGGTTAACTTGGGCAAAAGACAACCTCCCATTTCCTACTCACTGGTTTCTCTTTTGCAGAGGGAGCACCATGTGACGTGTGCCGCAGATTCATTTGCTACAGACTCCAAGAAGCAGACAATGGTCAGCGTCAGCTACCTCCTATCAGAGTACGTAGCTAGGAATACAGGAGTTCCTCCTTGGGTCTCACTTATGGCGGGTTGCAGCACCCTGCAATCGCGTGATCGCCATTTGCAACCTTCCCTGCCAGCTTTCCCAGAAAGTCAGTGGGGAAGCCGGCAGGGAAGGTTGCAAGTGGCTGGGTGGGTAAATCTTCCCCCAGCTGTGCACCCTCCCCCAGCCCCTTGTGCTGCTCTGGCCACTCGCGCACCCTCCCCATGCCTCTCGTGCACCCATTCATGCACCCTCCTGACCCGTGCTGCATCTCTCACGTACTCCTTGAACTCTCCCTGACCCGCGCTGCACCCCTCGTGCACCTCCTTGCACACCCTCCCTGACCACAGCTACGCCTCTCTCTCTTGTCACCCTCCCCGACCTTCCTCACACCCTCATGCAGCTTCTCCGACCCTCCCCTGCACACCCCCTCATTCCCTGCCCCACTCTGTAGCAGCCACTTGCCTGCCTGCTGGCCTGGACTTGCAACTTCCTGCCAGCTTCCCCACTGACTTTGGTTATGGGAAGCCGGCAGGAAGTTGTCTCGCCTAATGACTTTGGGATTCAGTTAACAACAGCAATTGGGACTGCAGGGATTGTCGTTGCCAAGCAACATGGTCATGCTTTATGACCATACTGATTAGCAGTGGAAATTCTGGTTCCAATTGCCATTGTAAGTCGAGGACTACCTGTATATGGATTTAGTAATAAGTCAAAAGAAAGTGGGAAGTGAGTAAATGCGTGGGATATATTTTCTGCTTGATCAAAGTACACCATTTATATTTAGTCATACATCTGTTGAAGGGTTTCTACATTCAGATTCCCAGTCCTCACCAAATGTCCACTGGAACAGAACCGTGCTAACAGCCAGCAGCATGGGTTCATAGGGGTCCAGATATCCCATAAGGAGGGCGGCTGGCTGACACTAAAAAGGTGGGATTCTAGACCGTCACTCCTTTTATCTCATGTGGAGTGGGGACCTTCATTGGATGAATCCTTTCTAATCAGGAAAGGAGGTCCTGTAAGTACGCAGGTGCCAAGCCATGTAGGGTTTCACAGGTTAAAATCAGCACCTTGAATTGGATCCAGGAGTCCAACACACTGAGTCCAGCAGAATTGTATCACGACTCAACGCGCTTCCCATCATTAGCCAGGCTGCTGCATTTTGAATTTTTGGGAGAACAGTGCAATGCTTTTTGTTCTTCAGGAAGGTGGTCTGGCAGTTTTCTGGAACTGAATGTTCTGGAACAAGAAGTGATTTGCTGTGTTCCCACATCCCTGTTACGTTGGTTGAATCCCACAGTGGTATCCTGTTTTTTTTTCCTTTGTGTTTAGTATTACAGATAATTTTGAAATCTTCACATTGAACTTGTTGTCTTCTCTATTGGTTGGTGGCCCAAATTCACCCTTTTATAAAGCTTTGATAGAAGCCGGTCTTGGAACAGATTTTTCACCGGATGTTGGGTAAGTATGTTGCTGGTGGTTCTCTATATATCTGAATGCCACAGCTGGAATTTAGTTTGATTTCTTAGATGGGGTGTTTAAGATAAGGGCTAATCGAGCTTTCTGGATCTGAAATATACATTGGATTTTGTGTGGGAATTCAGAAAGATTAAAATAAGACCATAAGTGAATGTAAGCTTGTATACAAAATTTCTCTTCAGTCCTCAGCCTTCCTGCATTGAATAAGGAGCCCAAAGGAATGTGTCTGCTGTAATAGGGTGAACTTTGATTAAGTCACCTTCCCTCTCAGTAGCCCACCTCCTGTTCTTCCCAGGGCATATTTGCACACTGGGTCAGGATTTATTTTTTAACCATATTTGTTGAACGAGTCCTCGGAGCTTTGCTCACACGTACTAAACCATATTAGAAGGCTCCCACATTCATGCAAACCACAAATAAAACCCATCATGGCTTAATGCAAAATGTGAATCTGGCCTTTTCTATCAAGATCCAGCTTCCCAGAGTTCAAACTGTGATAAGTGAAGATGTTTGTGTTGTTCTTATCTCTGTTTCTAGGTTTAACTGCTCCACACGAGAAGCTTACTTCAGTGTAGGTCTTCAAGGGATTTCTGAAGAAGACATAGACACCGTAAAGCAAATTATTGCTAAAACTATTGATGAAGTTATTGAGTAAGGATAAGCAACTCTTTTTTAATTGTTGCCCTATTGAAAAAAAACTAGTTAAGATGTTGTTTCATTGAAACTTGTGACAGTAGTGATGGTGGTTCATAATTTCTGTACTGATAAAAGAAACCTCTAAATTCTGCTGTTTGAGTTTTAAATGTAGATTTGAGATAATTTTTCTGTTTATGAATCTCCTTATAAAGAGGGGCAAAAAGAATATGTAAACTCTTTGAGTATCCCTTTGATGTATGCTTAGTACCTTGAAAGCTAAAACTTGGACTTCAAAAGAAAAAAGAAGAATGAAAGCTGAGGTGGAGGAATGCAGATCTTTGTGGCTAAAATCTAATTACGTGGGGAAAATATGGGGTGTTTGCTGAGAGCATGATGCTGGCTTTTGTGTGTCTTTTAATGTTGCTATACTAGTGCAGTTAGATGGTGGGGGGAATAAGCAGAAAAGCCATTGAAGCACTATATCTGAGTCACCATATGATAATACAAAAAATCATTACAGGTAGTCCTCACTTAATGACCACTTGTTTAGCAACTGTTCAAAGTTACGACAGTCTGAACGAGTGGTACTTATAACCAGTCCTCAAAGTTCCAGCCATTGCAGTGTCCTCATGGTCACGTGATTGTGATTCGGACGCTTGGCAACCAGCAACCAATTGTGACAGTCTCAGCATCCTGCAGTCATGTGATCATGATTTGCAATCTTCACTGCCTGATTCCCATGTGCAAAGTCAGTGGGGAGGCCAGCAGGAGGTTGCAAGTCATGGTCATGTGACATCTTACTTAAGGATTGCATGGGATTTGCTTAATTGCCGCAACTGGAACTGCCGGAACCGCCATTGTAAGTCAGTGCAGTCACATGATTTTTTGATTTATGACCATGTTGCTTAGTGACAGAGTTGCTGGTCCCAATTATAGTCAGTAAGTGAGGACTACCTGTAATTAATTAATTCCTTAAAAAAAATCAGATCCATCCTCACCTCCAACATACTTTTGTGGTAGATGAATGGCATATTAATACATCTCATTCAGGAACTGAGAGTTTTGCCCCTGTGATGTTGGACCAAAATTAAATGTCTTCTTTTCATCTCCAGGAATGGATTTGAGGAAGAAAGGATCGAAGCTTTACTCCACAAAATTGAGATCCAGATGAAGCATCAGTCAACCCACTTTGGACTTGTCTTGACTTCAGTAAGTGATGCTCCTCCCGAAGCAGATTGATTCTGCCTAATAGAACCAGCCATAAAATGTGCAGGCAAGGCTCTAAACCAGTGTTTCTCCACCTCAGCAATTGTGAGATGCGTGGGCTTCAACTCCCAAAATTCAACTCTCCCATGCTGGCTGGGGAATTCTGGGTGTTGAAGTCCATGCATCTCACAGTTGCTGAAGTTGAGAAACACTGCTCTAAACATTGCTTGATTGGGATAGTCCCAACTGTACAATTTTTAAGCATTTGCAATAGGATTTTAGGGTGCAAATCCGAGTGCAATTAAATCTGTGTCAAAGTAAGAGTATCAAGGCACATTGGGT
Source organism: Candoia aspera (assembly GCF_035149785.1). Lineage (NCBI taxonomy): Eukaryota > Metazoa > Chordata > Lepidosauria > Squamata > Candoiidae > Candoia > Candoia aspera. The sequence goes on along the minus strand of NC_086156.1, from coordinate 12,722,545 downwards.
CTCCTCTTTTGATCTTGTTGCTACGTCTTCTCTGTATTAGGAGTTATAGTTGTTCTTTGAGACAGCTGGAATTGCAGAAATCCCACTAATGGCTTAAGGCTTGAACACAGGGGAGACAATTCTTAACGAAACAGAATGGCCCAGCCAAGGGAAAAAAAATAGAACATTGATTGACTCAAGCCCAGTGCCAATAATTGTTTCTTCTGGAGCATCTCTCAATCAGAGTTGCTGAACTTTATTGACTCAGGAACTGCACAAGGCTTTGAGCAGCTGTACTTCTAAAGTGGGCTAGGTCAGAGTCGGTGGGTGTATTGGGGTGAGTTTAAGGGGAGAAATGGATGCCTTAGATAGTTGCAAACATCCTTTTTGCACCTTAATTCCTACCCTGCCCCTGTCCACCGATTCTGGAACAGCGAGAAGGGCTGCAAAAGGAATTCCATTAATTCTTATATCCCATAGGAAGCTGCCTTATATTTAGGACAGAGCCTACTCCTTTTGAGAGGAGCCATCAATCTGCATTCTTTATGCAGAAAACCTGAGGTTTCCCTTCCCATTTAGAAGAATCACATGGCCTGGGATGGAAAAGCACATGAGCTAAGGGCTTAGAGTACTGACGCTAATCAGAGCAGATGAGTCTTCTCCAGTTGGTGTCTTACAACTGTCTTAAGGCTAAACTCCCAGAGTTCCTAGCCAGCATGGAATTTAATTATTTGTTCGTTTGTTTATCAAACTTTATCACCACCCATCTCCCCCACACGGGGGGACTCTGGGCAATTTACAATAAAACAGGATTAAAATTCAGAATGATTACAAATACAGTAATACAATAAAAATAGAGATATAATAGAATCTAAACGGCTAAGAGATTTTAATCAGTCCATGAGTGTAATAGGTCCATCAAAATCACCCTAGGGCGCTAGCCATCCCCAGGTATGACTGTTCCCCCTCCCATTCCTAGCCTGCTGACAAAACCGAGTCTTTAATCTTTTTTGAAAGTCCAGGAGCGAGGGGGCCTGTCTCACCTCTGGGGGAAGGATGTTCCAGAGGGTGGGAGCTACTGCAGAGAAAGCCTGCCTCCTGGACCCCGCCAGATGGAATTCTCTTACCGACGGGGTCCTCAGCATGCCCTCTCTGCAAGATCGGGTGGGGTGGGTAGATGTAATGGGGAAGAGGTGGTCCCCCAGGTAGCCTGGCCCATGCCATGTAGGGCTTTAAAGGTGATAACCAACAACTTGAATGGGACCCGGAAGCAGACTGGCACCCAATGCAGCTTGCGAAGCAAAGGGGTTACATGTGCAAACCATGGGACACCCAAGATTGCCCGTGCGACTGCATTCTGGACCAGCTGTAGCACTGGCACCATACCTAGAGATGCCAAATTGAGATAAACAATGTTAGAGGGATGAGGGGTGAGTTGTCTCATTTCAGGCCGGACTATCCCCAGCTGGGACTGCATCTTGGCCTTGATGACCACAGAGGTCATCCATCTTCACTCTTTTCTTCCTCTTGGTCCTTTTCAAGCAAAACATGGGCTTTTTTTTGAATTGTTGGGCATTTGCTGGGATGTGCCACTGTCTTCCATGTGTTTGAGCTGGTCAGGTACCACTAGTGGGAATTGCTGCAGACAGAAAAGGCACAATGGCTCCCTCCGGAGGGACAGTGCTGTGCTGGTCTTACACCTTTCGTGTGGAATATCGGTATTCTTTCTTCTAACTCCTTCCCTTTTTTCTTTAAGAATATTGCCTCCTGCTGGAACCATGAAGGAGATCCTGTTGACCTTTTGAAGATAGCAGAGAAAGTATCTCAGCTCAGGCATTGCCTTACGGAGGACCCCCGTTTCCTTCAGGGAAAAGTAAAACAATATTTCAAGGTGGGAGTCTTATCAGTTGAACCTGTGAAGGGCTGGTTTTATGTAACCACATATAAGTGGTTCAGAGAGTTCAAGTATAAGATCCTCTAATCCAACGCACTGTTTTCGAGAGTGATCAGCCAGGCATCCTGGGATCAGGGGCGTAGAAGTGATCTCCTTTGCCCTGTTTTGATCTTCAGTGGCTCATGTAAGAGAACAGGATTTAAAACCTCCCTTCCTTTATCCTGCTTGGAAAGAACCAAAGTGATTAACGTGGTGCTTCCTGACCTAGCCATCTAAGACTGTTAGGCCATAGTGGTCTATTCTTGGGCTGTGTTTTGAAAGCCTTTCTGAAGGCCAGCAGAGTCAGGGCCAACCAAACATTTTGTACAATAATGTTAAAAATATTTCAGTACAAAACAGTTGATTTAGTACAGTTTATTAATTTCAAAACAAATGCAGTTTATTATGGAGTAAATGCCAACATAAAAGGGTGTTTTTTTAAAAGATGCCAGGTCTCTTCAGCATTAGGGCTTTGCATTCCACAGAGGGAGATCGTTCTGTATCTCCTGCAAGCTTGTATGACTTCTTGCTTGTGTTAGACGACTCCAGTCATAAATAATGATCTTTGGTGTGTCTTCTGGTTTTCTTCCCTTAGTATACCTTTCCTTGCAAAGGGAAGGCTCTAATGCTTCCCTATGGCATAATTAATAAGGCAGTTGATACCAGTTGTTGAACAGCATCAGGAGCAAAGAGAAATTGTCTTTACACTGATTAGAATTCTTCTTTCTTGGCCACAGGACAACCTGCATAGATTAACGCTCTCTATGAGTCCAGATGTGGCTTTTCATGACAAGCAAGCTGCAATGGAGGCAGACAAATTGAAAGAGAAGGTTGAGACCCTTTCTGAAGAAGAGAAGAAGCAAATCTATGAAAAAGGTGGATCTCTTCTGGGTCATTAAAATGTAGACTTGTTTATTTGACTAATACTTGTTTTGCATGTGGGAAGTGCTCTTTGATATCTAAGTCTTCTCTTTCTCCCGGCATTTTCATTCCCTTCTCTTGATTCAGCACTTGGCGTCTGGGTACCCCACCTAATCTTGTGGAATGTCTGGTCAGAGTGCATTATCCCTTCCCCTATCTTTCTTACACAGGATGATCAGTGAGCTACAGAGGGGAGGAGGGATTTGAACCTTGGTCTCCCCAGTCTTGATCTCATACGTTCATGGCTACTCCATGTACTGCTTCCTTTCCCCAGCGAACAAGGAGCATGTCAAGTCACAGAAAATGGCAGTGAAATTAAACAGTCCTAATTTCTCACTTGAGTTCAGTGCATCTCCAGTGGCTTCTCCCAACCTGCTTCTCTCCAGAGGTATTGACCTGCATCTCCCAGAATGCATTTCCAACAAGCTTGCTGGGAATTCTGGGAGTTACAGAGTAATCCAGTTTCTCTGGAAGAGTCCTTTTAAGCATTCCCCACCTCCAACACCAGAAGCAGAACTTTTAGGGAGATTCTGACTGATTTGCCCAGTTAACCATGGGTTCTAAAGCAAGTGAAAAGCATCACACAATATTGCAAGTGGCAAAAAGTAAACTTTAACATTATTTTATAATTTAAAAGTCACCAACATTTTGGAAGCCAGTGGGTGCTGTGTCATGCTGCAGCCTAAGTGTTGTCCTTGTTTTCCCCCCTCCTTTGGGTACTCAGATGATTCTTGAAAACACTATGGCTGTATTTTTCATTTTGTCTTTGAAATAATCAATAGCCTCTTTAAAGACTTGAAATAGTTCCCTGGAGGACATTATCAAGTCCTTACTAATGGCTACAAGGCTTCTTCCTTCCCTGCAAGGGAACTTGAATAATTGGTTTTGTTGAAATTGCTGAACTAATGTTCCCTTTGATCTGCTAGGTCTGGAATTGCTTGATCTGCAGAGCAAACCTCAAGATACGTCCTGTCTTCCCGCTTTGAAAGTTTCAGATATCGAACCAAGGATCCCTTTCACCGAACTGGAGATGGCCCTTACAGGTTAGGAGAACTGAAGCTTAGGGGGTGAGGAATTAAAAACAAACAAAAAAAAACAGGTTCTCTTAAATAGCAAACGGAGTGTGTAGACTTCACAGATTCCTGTGTAGACTTCAGTTCCCATAATCCCCAGCCAGCAATTTTTACACGGCATGCGATAGTATATCAGTGTGGCAGAGTTCTAGAACTTCATTCTTTGGAGCAGAGGGAAGGATGTATAATGTTCCTTCTTCCATATGTACAAACAAACCCACCTCATGGGAATATAGGGAGTTCCTCTGGTGCACTTGATGTGGCAGTTTACAGTAAGGGGAAGGGGCTTTTTCTCCCCTAACTTGAGGGAATGCAGCAATTTTGTCTCCCCCTTCCTGACAAAGGAGCAGATTTGGATACAGACCCTGGTATTGGGAAGCCTTTGGATTAGGTACGCATCATAGTGGGAACGGGCATGTGTTGAGCAGGATAATGTAAAAACATCTTAATGAGGTCACAGGAACCCTGGGGAAGGACTGTTCTCAGAGGTTCTTACACAAGTAGTCCTTGGCTTACATCCGTTCCTTCAGCAATTGTTTAAAGTTACAGCAGTGCTGAAAAACAGGACGTATGACCAGTCCTCGAAGTTCTGGCCATCGCAGCACCCCCCAAGGTCATGTGATTGTGATCCAGGTGCTCGGATGACGGGCTCACGATTACGATGTCGCAGGGAGCTTCGGTCATGTGACCTGCGCCGACCCCTCCCCAGGCTTACGTGATTCACTTGTATACAACATGTGCCGGCCCTCCCCCAGCCCAACCGTGGCATGCGCCTGCACACCCCCGCGCTTCTTATGTGAGACTCCTGCTTCTTCCCACTTAACGACTTGCGCATCTTAGTGTTACAACAGCAACTGGGACTGTCCAGGCTTGCTGTCGCTAAGTGATGCAATCGCATGACATCGCACTTTACGACTGCATCGCTTAGCGACAGCAATCCCAGTCCCAATTGCTGTCATAACCTGAGGACTACCTGTACTAGGAGGTTCCATCGCTTTGCCCACCTGTTCCTTTCCCTGTTGCTGGATGATCAATCTGAAGGAAAGAAAGGACAGGTCAGTGAGTCTGAACATACAGCTTGGACGTGGTTGTAAGTTGAATTGTCTTAAGCTTAGCATTTCTGGCGCCATCATTCTATAAAGCGCTCTCTTCTTGTTTCTCCATAGCTGAAGATGTCCCTGTCCAGTATTGTGCTCAACCCACAAACGGCATGGTTTATTTCAGAGCCATTTCCAGCCTGAACACGCTCCCGGAAGAGCTTCGGCCTTATGTTCCCCTTTTTTGCGGTGTCATCACCAAGTAAGAGGAGGTTGTGTTGGAGGCTGTTTCAGCAGTCTTCACCTCCATCCAAGAGTTTTCCTGGAGACTTCCCCCAAATCACACTTGCCGTCAGCTTCTTTTGCACCGGAATTACCTAAAGTAGCTTGGTTTGGGGGCCAGGTTGGAACACCAGGCCTGGCCACAGTTTGTTCAGAGTGTGGCTGCCACTTCTGCACCTTTGCAGTATAATTGACTTGGCCTAGTCACACTTCACATAAGGAAACAAAAGGATTCTGAGTACCATCTCAGGCAGTTGCAATCCAAAGGTCTCTGTATATAACCATGGGTTGCTTCCCTCAGCAGGGGGGGATGAAGAGGCACTTGAGATGCCAAGTTCCAGGGAAGACTGGATTATACAAGGCCGAGTATGCCTCCCTCTCTTCTTGCTACCAGAATTTGCTGCTATAAATATTAACATTTCCAAGTCATTGTGTGTAGTAGCAGGGATTTATCTAGGATGTAAGCCCAACCTTCTGAAGTGAGTAACTTGTCAGCAGATCCATGCAGTCTGTAGGAGAACCCAGCTTTTTCTTCTCTCTCTCCTTTCCATAAGGATGGGGTGTGGAACACTCAGCTACCGAGAACAGGCCTTGGAAATAGATCTGAAAACAGGTGGCCTTTCTGTTGGCCCACATATCAGTATAGATGACTCCCACCTGGACATGTATGAACAGGTGAGTCCATCTCCAGTTAAGGGCTGGTCAGTCAGCTACACACGGGTAACCAGCTAAGTATTTCCGAGACTGAGTTACTAATCAGGAAGTTGAGTTTCAACTCTTCGTCTAATTCAATAAGTGGCTTCCTTTTCCCTCTTTGTCTGTCTGTCTCTCTCCAGGTCTTTATCCAGCTGTTAACTCTTTCGCTTGCTTTTTTTCTCCCTTTCTCTCTGTCTTCCTAATCCACTGTCTGTAGTATAGGGATAATAAGTCAGGTCCACCCGTCAGCACTGCATTTGGAGCAGAAAGTTGCAATATCTGTGGATGCATTATGGTAGAATCAGAGAACTGAAAGGGGCTGTTTAAGTTCTTGAGGCCCAGTTCCTGTTTCATGCAAGTCAAACCCAACAAGTAAAGGGAAGCCCATCATTTCTCTGGATAACTGGTTCTATTGCCAGGCCACCCTTGAGGTTAGGAAAGCAAATAATAAACAGTGTGGAATTACTTTGATGGTAGTGATACTGTTCTTAATGCCAAGATGTACAAAAGGAGAAGCTAAGCTGCTTTGTAATGGTAAAAACCCTGATCCACTTGTCTTCCAAAATGCAAGCTAAACCCTCCAGAGCCAAAATTTGAGGACAGTTTAGCCCAGCACAATCTCCTCACCACCTTTTCCTAAATGTAGGAAATAGTACCAAACAGGGAAAACTTGGGTCGAAGTTGTTTCTCTCCCCTCTCCAACTTGGTTTGACTTCTGATGGATCTGACAAATGTTACAGAGTATGTGGGGTTCAGGACTTTGGGAGGGTTGGATGAGTGTTGCAGGAGAGGAGATGACGTATGCATGTTAGAGAGAGATTCTCTCTCTCATGTTCATTAAGCTCTAGGTTGAACTCCCGTTGAAATAATGATGATTCTTCATTGGGATTTGTGTCCTGAACTGGGGGCAAGGGGTTGGGCTTGGCTTAAATGGCCCTTCCAATTCTGAAGATGGAGATGTGCTAGAGTTGTGAAGTGGAATGTCTTAATATAGGTCATTGGTGGATAGGAGATACATATCTACAAGGGGACTAATATCACTTTGGTTTGTTACTTTGTAAACTGGGTTTCAGTTTTGGATTGTCATTTCAAAACTACCATTGGCAATATTTTTTTAATGCAAGAATCACATGTTAGTGTTCCTTAAGTAATTTCCCTGGGTATCACTTTGGTTTGTCTTATGTTTTCGTTCATTTATTCCAAAAATTCTTTAGGGTGTGGTCTTCTCTTCGTTATGCCTGGATAGAAATCTGCCTGACATGATGCATCTCTGGACTGAAATATTCAACAAGTACGATCCGTTTTAGAGGACAGTTTAATTCTGTAGATGCAGATCTGTGTTTGCTTGTTTGTTTATTTGAATTTATTAGCTGCCCAACTCCAGTGGACAGACCTTGGTAATACTGAAACACCTTGATAAATAACTTCATGTTAGTCGATTCAGGGATACTCCTGTTGGCTGATGGTTTAATTAAGAGGAAGAGAAGGCCTTGTGTGGAGAGCTGCTGGGGCTGTGAGTGCCTTTAAGGAGGGTGGAGACGGACCAAGAGGAGGCATGAAATGAATGGAATTAGATCTCCAAGCAGCCCCAGCCATAGTGAGAGAGTTATAGTTAGTAAACATTTGAAGAACCCTCCCAGTTTATGCCTACGTCTTGTTTGCAACAGATGTCCTTTTTCCCAGTCTCCCTTTTCTCTTTTTCTTTGCAGCCCCCATTTTGAAGATGAGGAGCATTTCAAAGTCTTGGTTAAAATGACGGCTCAAGAGCTGTCCAATGGCATTCCTGATTCTGGACATCTGTATGCCTTAATTAGAGCAAGCAGGACTCTGACACCTGCAGGAGAATTGATAGAAATGTTCAATGGCATGGAGCAGGTAAAATGAGAGGGAAAGGATTTGATACTTCTGGCATGAAAAATGGGAAGATGCCATTATTCTGCGTTAGATTATTTGTCCGCCTTGCCCAGTGCGGCCCACTAAGATTGACCATGGCTCTGCACTAAGTAGAGGTCTTTTCCGGTGCCTGTTTTTTTCCCCCATTGAACTGGAAGTGCTCAAGCCTGAATTTGGGCCTTCTGCACCTGAAGTAGGTCTTCCATCACTGATGCCATGGTTGGAATGTGAGGGTGACCTTGGAGGATGGGGGGTGGGGGAGGAGAGATGCCACCTAGGGAACAGTCAGATAAAAGAGAAAGGAGCCTGCAACAGAGTAATGCCAGAGAAAGAAACTTAAGAAGGCCCCGCCCTAATTACTCTGGCGGGCTGGGGAGGGCAGGAGATTTGTACTTTCAGACTTGCAAGATTGATGTCAGCCCTCCTAGGTAAACCAGACAGAAAACATGACTAGATGAGCTAATTCTACTTTGTTAGGCTACATTAATTCTACTTTGTTAGGCTACATTAACAGAATCTTGTAAGTCTGAAAGGACAAATCCCCCGCTGTCTCTTTTTACAGCCTGATGAGTTGGGGAGTTTCCTTTCTGAGTTTCGCCCCCTTTCCATTATGTAGCCATGGGCCTCTCTTATCTGATTGTTCCCTAGGCAGCATCTCTTCCCTGTCTCCCAAGGCCACCCTCACATTCCCTCACAGGGTGTCATCAGGTGCTCCAGATGTCCTCATGGAGGACCATGTGATATAGTCTCCTTCACAGCATAGCTTCTGATCTTTTCAGAGGAAACCCGAGATCTCTCGGGGTGCTAATCAGTCTGGTTTAGACACAGTGTCAGAGACTAAGGCCCTCAAAGCATTTAAGCACTCGTTGTAAACATCAATCTTGCTAAGAAATAGTTTTCCTTGCAATGAGGCAATATAGGGCTAAGACTCTGAGCACCAATTTGAGATTGCCCTGGTTTGAATTTACAAATCTCTCATTTCCCATGTGAGAAATGCTGCTTAAGCTTCCCAGATGGTTGTAGGAATTCCAGAATGAAACAAGACATGGAAATTGAAGGGTTTTGAATGTGCCGAGTCTGAGCAGCAATGTTTTGTTCAGATGTGGCATGGAGGTTCACTCTGGACACACTGATTATGTGTCCAACTCACCTCGGCGGTGGTGGGGGGACATTTCAGTGCACCCTGGAAGTAAATCCTGACTAGATTTACTTCTAAAAAACTGCTCAGCCTCTCTTAGGGCAACTTTAAGATGTGTAGACTTCAACTTCCAGAATTCCCCAGCCAGCATGGCTGGCTGGGGAATTCTGGGAGTTGAAGTCCACACATCTTAAAGTTGCCAAGGCTGAAAAACACTGTTCTAAGAGAAAGGTGGAACATTATAACGAATGCAGGAATGTTTCAGTCCCCAGAATGTTTGCACATCTCTGACACCTATTCCTTCCTCACTTTATTCCAGTGAAGCTTCTCTGGGTTATAGATAAGCACATCCTAATCAGTGGATGTATCAGTCCAGATATTGTTACCTTTTTTTCAACCTTGGGCTTCTCTAGGCTTTTACTCTTAATTCCCCTCCAACCTCTTTCTGTCCAGGTGAAACTGATGAAGCGAATTGCAGAAATGGCAGATATTAAGCCCGTGCTCCGAAAACTGCCACGCATCAAGAAATATCTTTTAAATAGTGACAACCTGCGGTGAGTCTTGGTTCACCTTTGTACTCCTTGCAGGCACCACTGAACATGCATGATAACAAAGTTCATCCCACCTAATGATTTATAAATGGATCCCCAAAACTAGTTTTAAAAGAGCTGAAAAATTCACCCTTTTATTAGGTCAGCACCACCAACTTGGAGGCATCATCATCGTCATCTCAGGAGTCAGTCCCTAGATGAAAAAGACTTGGTTCCCTGCCTTACGTGTTTCAAAAACTGTTGTTTGATTGCAGACCTCAATTGCAGAGTTGTTTTGTGCCCAGATGTTTCCACCAGTGAAAATCTAATTTCTAATAAAATTAGTTGACTGAGGCAAGGGACTTCTGAAGAAGCTTCTTGGATTGTTATGTGTAGGATTCCAGACCGAAAAGAAAATAACCTCATATTGCTTCTTAAGGTTATTACCTTGAGAATCCGAATGCCAAAGGTCTACATTTCTAGGCAGACCATTCTAAGCAAGCTCAAACTTCATAGTTTCCAACTTTGCTGTCTTTCTGCAAAGGAAGAATCATTCAGGAAATGATGCATGAGGACTTAAGTACCAACAACAACCAAACTGTGCATCTGCTCTTTTCTGGAAGCAAGCATCCTTAGGAGTATGTTCGTTGGCTTTGACAATTTTGGCCCCAGAACCTGTGTATCCAAGGTTCTTTGGGGATTTTGGCCCCAGAGCTGCCAAACAACCCCTGGAACTCCTTCTACCTTTGGAGCTAAGAGATAGTGGTTGTATCATTCTCTAAATCATCCTTGTTTTCTGCAGCTTTCAAGCTGGGAGGAAGGCTGGCTACTCATTACATTCACCAGAGACCATGTTGCACTCACTGTGGCAGGCGTGGCATTAGGAATAGCTGAAGCTTCCCCAAGATTTGAAAGATCCATCATACTTATTGGGAATCCATAATTTAGCATGGACAAAGGTGTTTGGGAGGAGCAGAGATGGCCTCCATTTCTAACAAGCCTCTTTTGGGGGAAAATGATATGTATTCCTCCTACACAGATGTTCGGTGAATGCTACACCTCAGCAGATGCCCAATGCCATGAAAGCTGTGGAAAAATTTATCCAGGGAATTGCCAGAAGTAAAAAGGAACGGAAGCCCATCCGTCCCCACGTAGTTGAGGTAATGGTCACAAAATGCTTGTTCCAATTCTGGGGATTCACTTATGCAAATGTGAGATATAAAGGGAATGCTCAAAGCCACTGGTAATACTGTGGCATAGATATATCAGGAAACACTGTGATACCTGTCAGTAGCTTCCAGAATCCCCAGGTCATAAATGTCTAGTCAAAGGAAGGGGTGCTACAGAGGAGGCCACTTTAAGCTGTATCTTGCTCCTGGAGTCTGTGGTTCTGATAGATACAGAGAACTTTAAAGCAGCCAGGGAGAAGTGCTTTGGTCAGAGCATAAAATCAGAATCAGTGGGAAGAAAGCCCATCTGTCAAAACTCCAAGTAGCTTTGGGGAAAAGAATGGAGGAAGGGGATGCTAACATTGTACCTGCGTTTTTCCCCAGCAATATTGATTGTCGGTTTCTATAGACAACTGATAGAGGTTTAGCGGGAAATTCTGTAGAGGTGGGTAGTTGGTTAAATGTCTGCTACTTTGACACAGACCCCCTGTCCCCAACTGTGTTAAAATCAGATGATGGAGGAGATAAAAGAATATACTTCCTGTCCCCTTTCCTTACATCAGCCTGCTTCAGTTTAATGCCTGTGCTGTTTGGGCATATGGGGATTGTGATGGCCTTTGGGAAGACAAAGTTCATGCCTGTCATGGAGGGTCTTCATCTCTAATCCTGGCTATAGCTATGTGTGTCCAGATCTTGGAAGACTAGCCAAGGCTGCACCTGGTTCGTATTTGAGTTAGAGACTGCTAGGAGATCTCAGAGCTGTAAATTAGACTGGGAGGTAAATAAAGCCAACAAAAATCAGAGTAACAGTGGCAAGCCAATTCTCTACAGCTGTGAAAAAGCCCTATGTAGAATGTGTTGATATAAGGAGCCAAGCTTGACTTGGGAGAGACTTTGCTAGATATTGTCCATAACATGGAGTATTAGGAAGCGTTGCTCCATAGGATTGAATTATATCTGTACCATTTCAGCTGTGACTTGTATTTCTAGAAACCTTCAGATTCCAAAACCACTGGCAACGAGGCAATGGCTTGCTCCCAGATCACAAGGAAACTAATTACGGTGAGGCTGTTTTCTGTGGTCTGAGTTATAATTACCTGCCCCCTTTTTGGGAGAGAGGGGTTTGCAGAGAGCGCATGAAGCTGCCTTTGCTACAGTACTTGAAGCCTTGATCACTAGCATCTGTAAAACCTTTTATTATATTCCTATGCCGTTTTCTTATCCTCCTAAAGGGCCTTCAAAGCGGCATGCAAGATATAAGTTGTTTGTATGAGACATGGGAATCCATACTTCTAATCCTGGGGTGGGGGGCCAGGAAAGGATCAAGATAGCTCTTTAGAGGTGTTTGCTGCTTAGGTCAGGAGCAACTATCAGCACAGGCAAAAGCCAAAGCCATAAATCAACGTATGTATTCAAGAACAAAGCAGGGAGATTTCAGAAATGCTTCTGAAATAACAGGAAACCTGGAAGTGGCTGATTAATCTTACTGATTAGGAACTGGAGTCCTAAATATAACTCATAAGCAGCTTTGTAGGTGAAGGGACACATGAGCTACAAAGGCCAGTCTCAAGACAGCTGCTGAAAGAGAAATGAATTTTTTACAACCAAATTCCTCATGTCAGGGAGGTGGGCAGTTCTAGAGAGAAGTCAGATTCTGGCAAGGATGCCTGATCCTACAAATCTTTCCTGGAGGCGGTCTAATCAAGCACACTATGACTTTACCTTTAGGATCCCACTTTCCAACCCTGCCAGATGAAGACCCATTTTCTGCTTCCCTTCCCTGTAAATTACGTTGGTGCTTGTGTTCGAACTGTGCCTTTCACAGCCCCAGACTATGCAAGGTAGGCAGAGGGATGTGCTACCCAATCATATTTGTGCAAATAAAATTGAAGGTGGGACGTAAAACATCATTTCTTGTGACTGTGCTGAGTATATAAATCTAGATAAAAATGATGATGCTCTCTCGAGGATTTGTACTGCCAGGTCCTGGACTCTTTTGGGATGCAAAGAGCATCATTTTGAAGTAGATATATGCCTTGACTTAAAGCCAGTTTGGTTCCAAACCTGCTGAAGGTATAAACTGAATTCACACAGGCTGAAATTTTACATGAGGTATCATGGAAATCGTTATCTATTGATTTCAGTAATTGGTTCCCTGGCTACCACACATAGATATCTAGAGGCACAATGTTGTTGAGCTAAGTCATAACACAATTTCCTTGGCTTGAATTTAGTTTATTGTGTGAAGTCATTAGTAAATATTGGATTTCGATTTTTTTACTTGTATCTTGCTAATTTCAAAATTATTAGGAGCGTTAATAAGGAAACAAAACCCCCAAAGCCACTCATAAAGGAAATCAAGTAAGGTATGGGAGGGGAGGAGGGAGGGAAGAAGAACCTACATCACCAAATTCAAATCTTCAGTCATCGCATGCCTTCCTCCTACACTTGACGGAATAACCAGGCCTTAACTGCTCTCCTGAAATCTAGAAAAGAAGGAGCAGACTGGATCTTCATGGGGAAGGGGATTCCAGAGTATGGGAGTATCAATTGAAAATGTCCTCTTCCAAGGCCTTACCAGATAGCATTATCATATAGATGGGATCAGGAGGTAGTTGATCCTGCTTGATCTGATTGGACAGACAGATCAAAGGTGCTATCTCAGATAACCTGGTCCAGAGCTACACAGGGCCCTAAAGGTGACCACCAGCACTTTGAATCACACCCAGAAGCCAGGCTGTAACCAGTGCAGCTCCCAGAGCATTGGGGTCATCTGATATAGCGGGATACACCCATCACAGCCTGGGCTGTTGCATTTTGTATCAGCTATAGCTTTCCAAGGCCAGCCTCATGGAAATAATCCAACTGGGAAATGACTAATCCATGAGTGACTGAGCAAGGCCTCCTGATCTAGGAATGGCTGCAAGTGGTGCTCAAGATGTAATTGTACAAAAGCCCTCCTGGCCACAGGTGCCACCATTTGATTGAGGAGGACCTGTGAATCCAGGAGGACCCCTAAAACAGGACATAGATGTCCTCTATAAATAGTCTTGCAGTCTCCTCACGAGGGACAACCATCTGGAGCACTTGGGGGTAATCTCAAGTCCTCTCCTTGTCAAGAGAGGAATTACAAAGAGCCGGTCTACTCACCGGCTCTTCATTCCACCACCGTCATCAGCTCCTCTTTTAATAGAGCCATCTTCAGTTCGCCATTTCTTCCCAGGAAGTAAGTTGAGGCTAAACTTTTTTTTTTAAAGCTTTCTTGATTTTCAAAGTATAAATAAAATACAAAATGTAGAGTACAGAACTAAAGAAAAAAGAACTATAAAAGTGCATAAATAGATACAAAATATAGAAAGAGACTTCCAACCTTCTCCAACACAGATATAAATGCATATTATACAAACGTAATCTCTTACCATTAGTTAAACTTTTAGTAATGTTATTTCTATAAAATCAAACTAAATTGCGGCTGAACTTTTGATGAAGATTTATCTGGTGTTCCCTGCTGATCTCTCTTCTCTCAGCCTTTGTCTCCTGGCCCGTTTAATGACAGCAAAATTCCTGCATACGGAAATCAGAGAAAAAGGAGGTGCATACGGTGGTGGTGCTCACATCTCTCATAGCGGCATATTTAATTTCTACTCCTATAGGTAACAGCTGGACTGGGGAGTGGGAGGGAGGGGGTAAAGGTGCATGGACCAGTCTTTTCTGCCCCAACCTTCTGGGTTTCTCCTGGTGAACATCAGCATTCTTTACTCTTCTAGGATGCCAAAGAAATGGGCTCCAAAATGGGAATTTCACGAAGTCTGTATTAGGAAAGCAAGGATAGTTTCTGGTTGTTTTCACATTATATGGATCAACTCTCCTACCCCACCACTCACTCTCCCCAAAAGCTGGACACAGTTTAATTCAAAAATTGGCCTCCCCAGATTAAATAAGACTGGAAGATACTACTGTCTAGACAAGTACTGTGAAAGCTCCCAGCATACTGCATGAATTTCATGTATGTGCAGAGTCAATAAATCAAGGGTATGACTCCTTCCATTGGTCACACAACCACATACATGTAGATTATGCAGAATTTGGGTACTGGGTCTGTTTTCCTAGGGCTGGGAAAATGTATCTATTCTGCAGGTGGGTTGTCTAATAAAATTAATTCCAGTGTTTTGGGTTAATCTGACACAAATGAAAAGTGAAGTGTTACCTGGCTGTAAGCTTACCTGTAATGACCTTGACATTACAGGGATCCAAACTCCTTGAATACTTTGGCTGCTTTTGAAAAGGCGGCTGAATGGGCTAAGATAGGGAAGTTTACCCAGCAAGACATTGATGAAGCCAAACTTGCTGTGTTTGCATCAGTAGATGCTCCAGTTGCACCATCTGACAAAGGTAGGTAAACTTCTCTTCTTGAACTGAATCTCATGAGCACAAGCAGTCTCCCCTGAAATGGAGCTGCATAAGTTTTCACATTGCAAGTGTTTTGATGGTTGGCTCAACCATAGTTGCCTTGGGTAGGAGTTCACTTCTTAGCTTCTGAAGAACGTTTGCTTATGTTTAGGTGGAATAAAATGCTAATAGGAAGAGTAAAGCTGGATGAGAAAATCTTACTTTTCCTTAAAAGTTGCATTGTATGGTCGAGACTAGGGGAAAACACCTTCCTTTGTTCATAAGAACATAAGAAGTGTCCTGCTGCAACTGACCCCTGGCCTATCTAGTCCAGCAGTCTGTTCCAACCAACCACACAAGGAAGCCCACTAGTCTCCCAGCAGATGGCCTTCAGAAGCAGTCACACTGCCACCAACACCTAATAGCCATTGATCCCGATGACTTCCATAAATCAGTTCAAACCTTTTTTGAAGCAAAGCTGGTAACCAGCGCTACATATCATAGTAGCAAATTCCAAAGTTTAATAACATCTTGTGTAAAACAAAAGATCATTTTGTCCCGATTCTTCCAGGATTCAGCTTCATTGGGTGACCTCTGGTTCTAGTATTTGGGGAAGGTGCAAATAGCTTCTCCTTGTCCATTTTGTCCACATCATGCATAGTTTTGCATGTAGCTCAATCATGTCCCCTTTCATTTGCCTCATTTCTAGACGAAAAAGCTCCAAATGTCTCAACCTTTCCTCATAGGGAAGTGCTCCAGCCCCTTGGTCATCTTAGCAGCCCTCCACTGGACCTTCTCTAGCTCCACTATATCCTTTTGGAGGTGTGGTGACCAGAACTGCACATAATATTCCAGATGTAGTTGCAGTATTAATTTATATAAGGGCATTATGATACTGGCATCTCTATTTCCAGTACCGTTCTCTCTACGAACACAGCAGATACACGCTCTTTCCTCACCAGGGCTGCAACTAGGGTCTGTGTCACCCTAGTTCTGGGGGGGGCAAACATGGATTCCACGCCCATTTTGGCACCCCCCCCAGCGCTCATTTTGGTGCCCCCCCAGCTCGGCGCCTGGGGCACATGCCCCGCTTGCCACACCCAGTTGCGGCCCTGTTCCTCACGCTCTTTAAACTGTTTGTCATTACTTCAAGATCTCTTTCCTCATCAGTCATTGCTAGCTCTTTATAAGTTAGGATGTTTGGCACCAAATTAGGATGCTGAGGTGAAGTACAGATAACTAGCATAATTCTCATAAGGAAACAGTACGAATCTGGCAACTTTAGGATTCAGCTTGCTAATCCATTTGTTAGGCTTCTTCCAAGCATGACAAAATGCTGGGTAGCTTTGAAGCAAAAATGAACTTCACTCGCGCAGAGATTGAGCGCAGCCACTTAAATGCCCACAGAAGCACTAAGTGACTCAGTGGTTGTAAGTAAATAAGGCAGAATCCTTAAAATTGTAATATTAACTTTGCAAGTGAATTCACTTATCTCTGATACGTGTTTTGAACAGAGAAATTCATTTAGCTCTTTCAGTTAAGGCAAACAATTGCTCTCTGTGTTTACATATTAAGCTATTTGTGTTTGATAGAATGCAGACGCATCAGAATGGGGGAATTACTTGGAATTGATTTGCATAATGTTTGGATACGCACATCATTCCAGACAAATAAATTAAAGGGGAATGCATGTTAACAAATGGATCTATTTAGTTTATGAACTAAAGAATCAGAGTGTAGGATTACCATCTGGTGCTGTCATACTTAAGACTGATATGAATTATTAGCATTTGTGATTTCTCCTTTTAGGGATGAATAATTTCTTATATGGAATTTCTGATGAGATGAAACAGAGGCACAGAGAACATCTTTTTGCCGTCTCCAGGGATAGCCTGATAGATGCAGCTAACAAGTGAGTTTGATTTCCTGGCTGATTTCTGAAACCCTTGCAGATGCAGTGAGGGCAAACTGAGGCATTTGCTACATGGCCCATTTAATTTGGCATCTATTTTGGTGGGTTCGTGAACATTTCTCTTCCCCTCTGAATTTGCAAATTAATTCAGGCCCATATCAGATTTCACCTGGTGGTTGTTGATGGAGGCAGAATACTACTTGGTGTAGTATTGACAATTGTGGAGTGCAGGGGCCGGGGAGGGTTATGTAACTCAAGTCTGGATAGCACGGCTCTGCATGCTGGAATTAGAAATAAATAGCCTTATTGAACAAGGGTGTCCAATGTATTCAATCTCAAAAATCTTCCCTGTTTTGCTGCTTGGAGTCTAAACATGGCTGCAGAGGTCTTGGGATTACAACTTCTAGAATTCCCCACCAGTATGGCCATTCTCAATAATCTTGAGAAAAATTGTTTGTATCCACAGATTATAAAATACAAATGTGTGTGTCTGACACACCCATATAAACATCTTATAAGAGAAAGTACAGAAACCTGTGTCAGATGCTGGATGGTTTTGAGTCTCTTTCTGTTCATTTGGCCTGGCTCGCTCATTACTGAATGAATTATTGTTGAATTGGATAGAAGATTGAAAATAATGCCCTTTCCTAATTCCATTTCCATTCCCTCTTCTTTTGTGGTGTCTGTTGCAGTGAGAAAAGCCATGGTCTTAATTCTGTGTCAGAAGGAGATTGATAGTAATTATTGTCATTTCTTTGTTTGATTGTTCTGAGCCACCCAGAGTCATTGAGAGTCGAGTGGCCTACAAGTTTAATAAATTTATTTTGTTGTTGTTGTTGTTACTAGTATTGCAACCATAGAAATGGAAGGGCCTTTCAAAAATACAGTCTGATTAATATTAATGCATTTCAGCTACTCTGCTTATGTGCTGAACATATTTATGTGTCAACAAAACAAAAACACCCCCCCACATCTCTCCCATATAACCAAAAAACAAAACACTGCAAACCTTCTAATTTTTAACTATTAATTTCAGTAGGCCAAAGTTAGTCTAAGTTAAATGCCTTTGTCTGTCTGTGCTGAGAATTATTTGGCAAATGCCAAGATAGAAGATGCTTGTTCAACATTGTTTCTTAGAGCATCAGAATTTGGGAGCGCCCACCTCGTGGTCTTCTCATTCTCTTTCCATTGTTTATCCCAATCTTCACCTAACGCTTTGCACTTCCCCTTAGTCATACCTAGGAGGTGCTCAGTACTCCTTAAATTGAGTGCTGAACAGCTTGATCAGGGAACAGCAGTTGGGGATGTGGAGAAGAAATGCTGAGATTTCAAGTCAGTCAGGATGGAGATACGAATGATATGGCCAAAGTGTTTCCTGTTGATTTGTACTATACCTCTGCGTCTCTGTACAGCTAAATGAGCATCGTTTAGTCTTGTGAGATTAAACTCTCACGTGCCCCTATTAAGAACTACAGACAGTTATATTTAATCATTTTGGATGTATTACTGGACAGTTCACAAGTTCAGTAATGGCCTCCCTTTTCAGTCTTTATCTACGAAAAGGAGAGGAAATTGCGTCCTCAGTGGGGTGATGAATGTTCTCAGTCCCCACCCTGATCAGATGAGACGATGAACAAATCTTTACTACAGCCAAAGACCAGCATAAGGAGGGTGGGGTACAGTCCGTTAAAGCATAGAAGATACATTAAAATCTAACATAAAAAGCTAAATATATGTATATAAAACAAAAATCTAAAAGAAAAGGGGGAAAAAGTCTAAAAGGAGAGGTAGGAGTATTAGATGGGTGTAGGGGAGCATAAGGGTTAGTGTATCTGTTAGTGCTCTAGTGTGATAAATTGGTTGCTCATTAAATTTAGTTTGTGGCACCGGTCATTATCTGACGAATTTTAAGCGCTGCTGTGCAGAACCTGGCGGCATTGTACGTTGTACCAGGGTTGGTTTTTGACAGCAGCACGGAGGTGTAAAATTGTCCTGAGCACCCTGTGTGTTTATACAGTAGCGGTTAGATGAGGCTGGTACGAATGTCTCTGTAGTACAGGCACGAATGAGGCTACCTCTGGACTCCAACTGAAGACAACTAGCCTTCATGCATCTCAGGTTGGAATAATAGATGGCTTTATGCTTTCAGGTACCTCATTGCTGGGAAGAGCACAAGGGGACTGGCTGTTCTTGGACCGGATAACCCAGACACTGCCAAAGACCCTTCCTGGGTCATACGATAAAGCAACCTGCTGTGGTCTGCCTTAGAAGGAAATCCAACAGGTGCAACTCATGCAATGACTACCAAAATAAATTGTGTGAAGAAGGACTTAAAGTACTGTTAGGGCAAGACATTATTTGCATCGTCTCATCCCGAAAGACCTTGATGCTCCAGTTGTGTTTTTATTGAAGAAGCAAGCTGATTTGAAGTCACTCGTGGAATTCCACACACTCTGCCTCCCGATCTTGGTCTTAACTGCAGCAATGATGAAGCAAGTCCAGGGCATCCAGGTCAAACCGTTCCTGGCTCTGAATGACCGCTGGCCCTAATTTCAGCTAGATCCCCTCAAAAACACTGCAGTAGCATTCACCTATTTATAAAACTGTAGAATTTTTTTCAGCCCATTTGCCTTAGATCATGGTCAACTAATAAAGTTATTTTTTAAAAGGCGTATAATTGATTTTAGCTTTCCTATTCGTGTTTCAGTCAGTGCCTCGTGTTAAGGATACCCTGCCTTATGGGGCCTTGTGGGAGGATTTTAAGTAGCTCTAACCTTGGGGAAGAGACGAGTCGGACATACTGTAGGACTTTCTGTGTCGCAGTGAACCTAGTGTGGTTTGTGCAGCTTAGGTTTTGTGTTGCTCTGAGCAGTCACATGGTGTGTTCAGGACAGAGTTTTGAGCATTCTAACTGTCTGTGCCTGCACTGCTCATTCTACAACTTCACAGTTACACTTTCTTTGCAGAAGGGCTGGGCAGAAGTCACTGTTAGGTTAAAAAGTTCCCACTTGCTCCCTGGATTCCAAAGCAAGAGTCTCAGTGTAGTAAAAGACGTGACTGTGAAAAATGACAGTTGTTCATGGCAGTGCTTCTCAACCCTGGCAACTGTAAGGTGAATGGACTTCAACTCCCAGAATTCCCCAGTTGCTTCAGAATTAGGGGAATTTGGGAAGTTGAAGTCCGCACATCTCAAAAGTTGCCAAGGTGGAGAAGCACTGGTTTATGCTATGCAAGAAGGCAGAGGTTTACCTTAAAGCCTCCAGCAGAAAATGTCAGAAAGCAGCATTGGCACGACTGCAGGTCTCTTCTGGCTCCTCGAGCTGGAGGGGGCAGAGCACACGAAGGAACACAGCCACTTTAGAGGTGGGGCAATGGATGTACTGGTAGTTCTCGTTCAGTGGCCGTTCAAAGTTACATCGGCACTGAAGGAGAGGGACTTATGACATGTCTTTATAGTTGCAGCCATTGTAGCATTCCCACTGTCACGATTGCGATTTGGGAGCTTGGCAACCAGCTCACGATTACTGCATCATAGCATCCTGCAGTCACATGGCTGCCATTTGCAACCTTCACTGCTAGTTTCCCACAAGCAAAATCAATGGGGAAGCCAGTGCTGCCACAACTGCTGCCCTAAGTCGGCAGTCACGAGACATCACGCCTTATGACATTGCTTAGCAATGGGGTTGCCGGTCCCAATTACTGTCACTAAGCGAGGACTACCTGTATTGCTTCATGAAACAATTCTGAAGCAGTACATTAAAGCATTTTGAAACTACAGGCCTATATATAATTCCTTATTGAGTACATGGTTTTTATTCATTCCCTTTTACTAGAACTGCCTTAGCACTTGGAGTGAAAATGATGACAACAGGCAAGTCTTGGAAGGACAACTTGCCTAGCGCATAATCTCCATCCTAAAGTCTCATCATTAGATGCCTAAATATAAGCCTCCAAGCGAGGGTGCTTTGAATGGGTTGCAAGTTTTCCCCTAGGAAGACCCAGGGCAGCTAGAGGAGAACAAGGGTGGGAAGGCTGAGTCGGGTGGGAACTGTATGAGAACAAGGTGTTTAAACAAAAGACACCAAGCATTATGGTAATAACAGTATTTTATTCTGGGTGGATTGTATGTAAGTCTTTTAGTATTTATTACACAAAACTATGCTTTTGAGTGTAAACACTATCTGGTAAAAGTGCAAGAGATGAATAGCATCACACTGAGTGCATAGAACCGGTTTTTGACAGATTATTCATAAGGAACACATCGGTAACTGGGTTCTCTTTGTTAAGTTAGGCACTAGAGCGGTGTTCCTCAACCTTGGCAACTTTAAGACGTGTGGACGTCAACTCCCAGAGTTCTAGGAGTTGAAGTCCGCACATCTTAAAGTTGCCAAGGTTGAAAACCACTGCACTAGAGTGTTTCTTTGTGTCAATGAAGCCTAAAAATAACCAGGAACAGAGAGATTGTAAAGTTTTTGTTTCCCACATAAAGTGCTGGTACAATAACTTAGATGTTACAAAAAGAAGCTGTAACACATTCTCTAAAGCCGTGTTCCTCAACCTTGGCAACTTTAAGATGTGTGGACTTCAGTTGAAGTCCACACATCTTAAAGTTCTCAAGGTTGAGGAACACTGCTCTAAAGCACTGTTGACGCACAATGGAGAAAGAGTTCGATTTATGACATCCTGGCATCCCAGTCTTAGGCTTCTGATGCCTTCGGTCTAAGCACGTGCTCTAGCTGGCCTGAATCGGAAACATCATAGCTGGTCTTGTATTTGGCCAGGATCTTCATCAGGGGACGCAGTTTTAGCCACCACTGTTCCTTAGGAATCCTGTGCCTGTGGACCAAGAGAGGGTGGAAATTGCCATTAGACGTTTCTAGTAGAACATCTATGAGCAACTGAGGCTTCTACCCAAGCTGAAACCAAGGAATGAATTTAGTTAGTTAGTTATCTGTAAAACTTACATGGCTGCCTATCATATACAATAATCTGAGGGGGCTCACAACAAAACCAGTTAAAAACAATAAAACAGTTGTGCCACCCATTCACAAAGCACATGTGGCAACAGCAGCAATTTTCAGCCAAATGTTTTCTAGTGAGAAGGATGGGGACCTACAGTATTTTGCCCACCTCTTAATAAGTAGCAGATAGTTTATACTGAAAATTGGTCCCAGTGAAACACTAAATCAGCGGTCCCCAAACTCTTCAGCTCATCCTCTTCCTGAAGTTTCAGATTGTTCATCAACCCCCAAACATTTATTATATGAAAGTTATTTAATAAATACTACTTTAACTAATAGTACTATGAATAATAATAAAACCAACCCCTTGGATAGTCCCAATGACCCTTGGGGATCGATACTGACCACTGTAGGGAACCCTGCACTACATAGATTTGTAACTGTCGCACACACAGCACTAAGAAGGGCTCACTCCACCCGTTCTGTGAATTAAATGCTGCAAATCCAGGTTTGTCCTGCTCAAGCAAGGAGAACCCATGGACGAATGCACCATCAGACTGAGCCAAACCACTGGTCTCTCTGAAAATGGCCAAACCTCTGAGAAAGCCCAAGTGAAGGCTTTCCCAAGCAGAGCATGCATGCAAACAAGAGATGGGGCCTCAATCATGTGTTCATGACCACCATCTTGACTTTGCTGACCTTCCCCTTCCCTGTGGATAACCGTGTTTCAAAGTCCTGATAAACCATTTGCTGGGATGGGGCAGTATAAAGATCACTAATGAATGAATCAACGATAGACTGATTTCAGGAACTGGATTATGTTACAAAAGCAACAGGGCCTAAGCTGGATCATTTTACTATACAGCTCTCCTGCCAGTGGCTTCTATGGTTGGAATTAACCTCTTTCACCTCTAACTCTTCCACCCAGACAGCACTGGCCAGTGAGAACTGCAGCCTCAGGGAAGCATGAATTAATGTTACCACAGGCAACTTGGGCTGCAGGGAAGAAAAAAAATTGCCTACACAAAATTGATCTTGCTGAAAAAAAAAACCCAAACTCAATTGAGAAGCCATTTGTGCTATGGGGAATCTGGACAGGGTAATCTCGACTGTTTTGTAATGGGCACGTCAGCTCCAAATCTGAGCTGGTTCAACACAAGGCGTCTACAGCAGTGTTCTGAAATTGACTGAGGAATAAGGCTCTGAGCACATGCTGCTTTGTCCTCTTTTCCACCTCCGTGACCCTTCTCAGCTAATGACCTGCAGATGCATACGACTTCGATCCTCCTAACAGGAATTAAATTTCAGCTGATGTGGAGATACCAGGTCTGGGCTGCCTGTTCTATAATAATATGGAAGTCTTCGACCTACACAAAATCTGCCTCATCCTGTAGCTTGATCACAGGCTGGAAGATGAGGTTTCTCCGACGCATTCCTAGAAGGCACACAGAGTCCTCAGTGTTGGCAAACACCTTTCCTATGGGGAAAAAAAAACTAGTTTTAGCCATGCAAAGTGTAACAAAACAGTACGTATTAGGTGGGAAAAAACGATATGGGGAGGGGGAAAGTGTTAGAGAAGTTGGAAACTAGAATGAGGCAAAAAGGGGATTGTGGTAATTGATAATAAACGTTCGTTCAAAATTAGTTTTTTTTTTTAATTAGAACTTTTTCAGCACTATAGAAAGGTCTGCTTTGTTCAGTGCTAATAAAATTGAGAGACAATAAACATATTACCTTCTTCTGTGATCCATGTAGCCACCGCAAGAGGGGAGAAACAAAGAAAGGAAGAATACTTGTAACTAAAATTGTGATTGCCTATTATTTTGTAAAACATATTCAGGAACCGAAAACTTGTGGGGAGGAGAGTACTGGGCAGGGAACATCCTAACATCACAGATCTGAGGATTTCAGAAGGATAGTCACTTTCATCCCACCCTAATTCTCAGGACTGTGGGGAAAAAGAGGAGGAGGGAGCATTTTATATGCCACCTCGAGCTCCAGAATGGAAGGCACATTAATCTAATGAACGAATACTTATGATAATAGAAGGGCATTTATGTCTGTATGTGCGTGCGTGCGTGCGCGTAATTTCTTCTTGAGAAAAATGTTTTTACAGGATTAAAAACTACGGAAACATGAAGAAGGGTATTCCATAGACCAGTGTTTTATAAAAATGGCAACTTCAAGTTGTGTGGGCATCAGCTTCCAGAATTCCGCAGCCAGCATGCTTCTGGGAATTGTAGTCCACACATCTTAAAGTTGCCAAGTTTGAAAAGCACTGCGGCAGACTACAGAAGTCATTCAGACCTGGCTGTTCCAGAAGGCCTCTGATGTGTGTGAAGGTGCTTCCTGCGGTGGGCTTCTATTTTCTGATGGTCAGTCTTCAGATTATTACTCTTCAGTTACACAACTTAATATATGGTTCCTTTTTGGGGTTTCAAATTTTGTTAGTGTAAAGCTCCCAAGTGAAACAGCATGTTATCCTAAGCAAGTCAGTCAAGAAATAAATCTTTGGTGCAGACATAGCAGCTTTCCAGATCTGCTGGGAAACTAACTCTATCACTCCAACCATCATAGTTGTTGACCACACCAGCTGTGGGGTATGAGGGGCTCACACCATCTGGACAGCACCAGGGTGCAAAGGTAGATCCAGGCTATTGACGACAAAACTCAACATCGTTGCAAGCAGCAGCAGCCTTAAGTTCACCTATATAAAAGATGCAGCCTGTTTGGTGCGTGTTTAGATGGAGATCAGTCAGGCCAAAGTTTAAGGCAACTAACCCTCTTCTTATACCCCCCTCCCCACTGCCCAGGAATCTTGTTAGGATGGCTGACTTGGTCTTCCTGAAATAATCAAAGAAAAATGTTCTTCTAGAAGGTACCAACTTCCTTCTAGTCAATTGCCCTTTAGGCATATAAAGCAGAGTCCACTCCTATTGAGATAAAAGTATTCTCAAACATGCTGCAGCAGCAGTTCCCAGTTGTTTCCTTTATGGCTAACATTAGGATGACTGTCCAGGAGCATAACACCAGATCTGGGTGAGATCATCAACCCCTCATCTGATCCAGAGATGATGCTCCTGGAGTTATCCAAAACCTGGACACTAGCATATCAGGGATACACCCAGGAACAAAATGGGCCCATGATACTGGTTTCTATTGTGGTGGTCCAAAGATTACTATCACCGTTCTTTCCCAGCAGGCTCAGATGGAGAGATTGTCCAGCAGTGATCCATGCCCCAATCTGTATCAAAGTTTAGCAGCTCTACATTGTGGTAATATCTTCTGCACCTGTCTCTATGTTATTATTTTATTTATGTATTTATTTATTAAATTGGGGGACTCTGGGCGGTTTACAATAAATAGCATTAAAACATAGCCACATAAAAATTACATTAAAATATACATAAAAACAAACGTAAAATCCAAGTGGAGATGGATCACTAAGTGGTGCTATGGCACCAGCCATCCCCAGGTGGAGCTATCATTCTCCCCTTCCCAGGCAAGGCGGCAGAACCAGGTCTTAAGTTTCTTCCGGAACTCTGAGAGCGAGGAAATCTGTCTCAACTCCAGGGGCAAGATGTTCCAAAGGGCGGGCGCCACTGCAGAGAAGGCCCGCCTCCTGGACCCCGCTAAATGAAATTCCTTTGCTGATGGGGTCTGTAGCATGCCCTCCCTGCCTGACCGGGTGGGACAGGTCGATGTTACGGGGACGAGGCAGTCCCTCAGGTACCCTGGTCCCATGCCATGTAGGGCTTTAAAGGTGATAACCAACACCTTGAATTGGACCCGGAAGCAAACTAGTACCCAATGCAGCTCGCGTAACAGTGGTGTCACGTGGGCTGATTTTACAGCCCCAATAACTGTCCACGCAGCCGCGTTCTGGACCAGCTGAAGCTTCCGAATACTTTTCAAGGGTAGCCCCATGTAGACCGCATTGCAGCAGTCTATATGGGAGATGACAAGGGCATGAGTGACTGTTCGGAGGGCATCTCGGTCCAGGAATGGGCGTAGCTGGCGCACCACCCGAAGATGTGCAAAGGCCCTCCTGGCTGTGACTGCCACTTGCTCTTTGAACAGGAGTCGCAAGTCCAGGAGGACCCCCAGGTTCCATGCTGGTTCCGAATGGGGCAGTGCCACCCCATCCAGAACCAAAGATGACAACTTCCTGGAACCCGAGGAGCCATCAATCCACAGCCACTCTGTCTTACCAGGGTTCAGTTGAAGCCTGTTGTTCCCCATCGAGGCCCCCACAGCCCCCAGGCACCTGGAAAGGGTGGAGACCGCATCACTTACTTCACCCGGGATGGAGATATATAACTGGATATCATCAGCATATTGATGATACCTCATCCCATGGTGACAGATGATCTCACCCAGCAGTTTCATGTAGACATTAAATAGGAGAGGAGAGAGTACCAAACCCCGTGGCACCCCACGATGGAGGGGTCGAGGGCCGGATCTCTCCTCTCCTATCACCACCGATTGGGAACGGCCCTGGAGGAAGGAGGTGAACCAGCGCAAAACTACACCGCCCACCCCTAACCCCCTGAGCCGCCCCAGAAGGATACCATGGCCGATGGTATCGAAAGCCGCTGAGAGGTCCAAGAGAGCCAGGATGGATGCACTCCCTCCATCCCACTCCCACCAGAGATCATCCATAAGTGCGACCAATGCAGTCTCCGTCCCATATCCTGGCCTGAAACCTGACTGAAAGGGGTCTAGATAATCCGTTTCCTCCAAAATTCTCTGGAGCTGCAACGCAACCACTTTCTCAACCACCTTTCCCAAAAAGGGAAGGTGGGAGACAGGGCGAAAATTGGCCAGTATAGTAGGGTCCAAGGATGGCTTCTTGAGGAGGGGGTATACCAGCGCCTCCTTAAAGGCAGCCGGAAACACCCCCTCCCTCAAGGATGCATTAACCATCGCCTGGACCCAACCACAAGTCACTTCCCGGGCTGATTTTATCAGCCAGGAAGGGCATGGGTCGAGCTGACATGTGGTTGCATTCACAGTCCGGAGAATCCTGTCCACTTCCTCAGGCCCAACAAGATCAAACCGTTCCCAGATAACAGGGTAAGTACATTCCCCTGGCATCTCCCCAGACTCCGCTTCACACTTAGAGTCCAACTTAGAATGGATCTGAGTGTTTTATCCTGCAGATGCTGTGAAAACTCTTCTGAACGGCCTTGTAGGTGGGTCCCTAGATCTACCTGACCCAGAAGAGATTGAGCGATCTTAAACAAGGCTGTCGGACGGCATTCTGCAGATGCAGTAAGAGCGGAGAAATATTCACGTTTCGCCGCTCTTACCGCCACAAGGTAGGCCTTAATAGCGGCTCTAGCTTGTGTTCAGTCAGATTCAGTCTTCGTCTTCCTCCAGCGACGCTCCAGACATCTCTTAACCCTCTTCAAAACCCTCAACTCCTCTGTAAACCACAGGGAGTGACAGGTCGAGCAAGGCAAGAGAGGACGCACAGGCGCGATCCTGTCCAAGGCCCCGGCTGCGGCCCTATTCCAGGCCGTGGCCAGGACCTCCGCTGGACTGTGCAGCAGGCCCTCAGGAATAACCCCCAGCTCCCTCTGAAACCCTACTGGGTCCATCAGTCGCCGGGGGCGGACCAATCGAATGGGTCCAGCCTCCCTGCAGAGCAGGGTGGCACAATAAAATCTCAGGGTCAGCAGGGTGTGGTCTGACCATGACAATGGGGACAGATCTAACTCTCCCCTCAGATCACATTGCCACTGCTCTGACAAGAAAACTAAGTCCGGGGTGTGACCACTGTCTCAAGTCGGGTCCCGGATAATCTGGGACAGGCCCATGGCTGCCATGGTAGTCATGAACTCCCAGGCCATCTCCGAGGCATGTCCCAGGGATGGCAGATTGAAGTCCCCCAGAACCATAAGCCTGGGGAACTCCACCGCCAGCCCCGAGACGGCCTCCAGCAGCTCGGGCAGGGAGGTTGCTATGCAGCAGGGAGGCTGGTACAGCAGCAACACCCCCAACTGTTCTCAGGATCCCAGCTTGAAAAACAGGGTCTCACAACCGGCCACTTGCGGAGCAGGGCCCCTGAAGGCCACAAGAGACTCTGGGATGACAACTGCCACCAGTGCCTTTACTCTATGATGCAGATGCCTGAACTTGATATTTGGAAAGCGTGGGAATGGTGCAATTCACAGATCCGATCTTACCATCAAGTCAAGAAAAACAAACAGGATCTATACTAGATCGTCTTTTGCAGAAATGAAGACACATGAAAGAAGAAACATCTGGTTAACTTAGATGCATGACAACCATTCTGTTTAATATCCATCCATGGTCCCCAAGCTTCCCAGTTCCTGTGGCAATTTGCAGCTGGTGTACTAAGCTATGCAATGAAAAATGCATCTAACATTTCCTCACCTCTTCGGTAGCTTTCTTTTAGTTTCTTAGAGATCCACAGCATAGCTTTTGCTGCAATTTTTGTCCCAAAGTTTCTATCAAATGGAGAAGGGGCACCACCCTGTGAAATTCAAGACTTAATTTAACAATGAAGTATACATATCAGATTTTTTTTGGGGGGAGGAAATGGTGATTATGTATTTATGAGTTAGAAACATGCACAATTGCAGGAAGAGAACCATGTTCATCTATAGTAGTCAAAATCAGGAGTCTGGTAGCACCTTTTCAGACTAACGAATTTTATACATCTCACTTCATCAGATGCGATAGAGTGGTTAGACTGATCCCAATTTAAATCCTACATCAGTCTAGCCACTCCATTGAATCTGATGAAATGAGCTTTAGTTTATGAAAGCTTGTGTCTTTTAATAAAATACATTAATATGAAAATGTCATGAGTACTGATGGCGAGCAGGAGGGGGCCTCGATCCAGGGGGGGAAACGCATGGGTAGTGTCATGAGTGAGGATGGCGAGCAGGGGGCTCCCATCCAGGCTGTAAAGCGCATGCGTAGTACTGAGGAATTAGGTGGCCATTCAAAGAGACACAGATCGGGACCGCCTTAACCTTTGGGGTTTATCTGTCTGGGTTTTTCCCACGCTTCTTCAGTTTGTTAGGATTTTCTGTCTTATGTAGCAGTAATAAACACTAGAGGCCCACTCCTCATCTCAGCGTGATTCCTGACTGTTAGGACATCAATCCTAACAAACTCTTTGATGTCCTAACAGTCAGGAATCACGCTGAGACGAGGAGTAAGTCTCTAGTGTTTATTACTGCTACATAAGACAGAAAATCCTAAAAAACTGAAGAAGCGTGGGAAAAACCCAGACAGATAAACCCCGAAAGTTAGGGCGGGTCTGATCTGTGTCTCTTTGAATGGCTGCTTAACTCCTCAGTACTACGCATGCGTTTCCCCCCCTGGATAGGGGCCCCCTCCTGCTCGCCATCAGTAGTCATGACAGAAAAGATGCTACCAGACTCTTTATGACTTTAAACAAGCACAAGATTCACTGCCTCTCATTTAGGCACAGAATGAGACATAGCCCAGTGCATGTATATCTTCCATGTGAGGAAGATGCATTCACAGTCTTCATTCCTCATTCCAACTTGGTGTCCCCCACCTATCCTGGAAACTTCAGCTCCTACAATTCCCAGCCAGCACTGGCTGTTGACTACACTGGGGGTCAAGGAAATAAATTATGGAGCTTCACTAGTCTTTTAACTGTTACTTTTAATGTCTTTCCACGTTTTTTCCCAGATTTTGTTAGCCACCTTGAGTACTTGCTAGTTGAAAGGGTATAAATCAAATTAGTCAATCAACACACACAGCTGGAGAGTACCAGCCTAGAGAAGTATGCTAGTTCAGTGAGAATCACAATCAGACAATCACTTTGACTATGTAGGTCAGAGAATATTTACCATGCATACTTTTCATTTCATCTGATTTATTTTCCTAATAAATATTGGCCTCTGCTATCTTAGTCCAGGAGCTACACTATTTGGGCTGTTTATGTCAGCTGGGACTTGAATGAGACTGAGATAAAGTCACAAAAGCTTTGCAGAATGGCTTCTGTTCAGTGATGAAATCTTGACATCTACTTACCAATTGCTGCTGAAGGAAAGACTGAAATTACTGGAGGAGATTAACCTTCTTTAATGCTAATTAAGCAGCAACAACTAATAGGCATGGAAATCCCATCTACCCTACATAGACTGCAGGCAGAGATTCAGGTTGCTGTTAGGTATCCCTAACCCAGAAACCCAGCAGTGGAAGCATGATCTGTGGCTGCTTTTGTGCATGGTTCCAACCTATTTGGGGCATTTGTATTGCTATTGTTGGGTTAGAAGACGCATTCCAAGCCTCTTGTTCCAACCTGGAGTACTTCTTAGCCATTCTCACCTGCTGCATATGACCAAGCACGTTCTTCCGGCAGTCGAAGACCCCTTTGCCTTCTTCCGAATAGAGCTGATAAATGAAGTCAGTTGTGTAGTTCTGGCTACTATTTTCGTTCCTGTGTAACCCCCAAAGAAGCATGGCTTATTTAGCTGATACCACTTTTTTATACTACTGTATTTCTATACAAGTACTTGGGTGGCTTAAATGGGGTTTCTGGTTAGTCTGTCCCATTCAGACATTGCCCTGATCTAGACCTGCCTAGCTTTGAAGAGCAAAAAAATAGAGCGAACCGTCATATCCACAAGATAATCACCTTTCGGAGAAGCAATTGATTCAGCTGCATCCAGCACTGTTTCTGGAAGGCATTATCAAGTCCTACGCCTTCTTTCCTTCAAGAGATAAGCTCATGTGGAGTCCTTGGTGCTCTCTGAGCCTTGTTGTTTTCTTGCAGATGTTTCACTGCCAGACTAGGCAACATCTTCAGCGCAAAGAGGGAGTGGGCCTTGCTCTCAGTTTATATACCGTGGCTTGCCCTGCTTGTGTTGGTGGTGGTGGGGTTGTTCTCTCCTTGGGAATTCCTTGATTGGGCTGTTTGCTGCTTGGTTGATTGACTGAGTTAATAGTTCCTTGATTAGGGTGTATTGTGCTGTTTGATTGTTTGTCTGGTGTTAATCCTAGTGCTGATTTTTGCATATCTAGGTGCTGATTGCTGGCAAGGGAGTGTACTGGTCTTTTGGCTTTTCTATTGTCTCCCAAGGAGAGAACAACACCCCTACCAACACAAGCAGGGCAAGCCACGGTATATAAACTGAGAGCAAGGCCCACTCCCTCTTTGCACTGAAGATGTTGCCTAGTCTGGCAATGAAACGTCTGCAAGAAAACAACAAGTCTCAGAGAGCACAAAGGACTCCACAGTTCAACCCTGAGCTACAAATATTCGCTTCGATTGATAAGCTCATGTGTTTGCGTATAAAAAGGTTAGGCAGCCAGAGAATGAGCATGAGTCACAGCAAAAACAGCCAGCCTAGCATCAGCACCTGACAAATCTGGGCTACTGCCAAGGTGGCACAGGGATCAACCCTTATAATCGGAATAGGTCAACCTACCTGCCCTACTGACCCAACTTTTTTTTCTTGTGTGCCATGCACCATTAACCACTTCCAGCAACATTTAGAACTACATTTAAGCAGTGTTCCTCAACCTTAGCAGCTTTAAGATGTGTGGACTTCAACTCCCAGAATTCCTCAGCCAGTGTGGTGGCTAGGGAATTCTGGGAGTTGAAGTCCACACATCTTAAAGCTGCTAAGGATGAGAAACACTGATCTAAAATAAAGGCAGTCAAGAACAGAAATCCCACCCGTGCCTGTTGCAAATAGCAGTGCTCCAGCCACAGAGTGGGTTCTGATGCTAGGAAAAGGTATTTGGACTAGAACCAGTTCTGCCTACATCAAGGGGAATTATTGGATGATCCAGCAAAACCTTGTCTCCTCTGACAGCCAGGAGCCCTCCAAGTATCAGTTATGTAGATCAGGGTGTGCAACTTTTCCTAGAGTGAAAGGTGGACTTGGTTTTTGATGCACTGTAGGCTGCACTTCAAAAATAGTGGGTAGAGCTGGGACAAAAACTCAAACTGGTATAGTTCCGTTGACAATTGTATTAAATTAAAGTTAAATATTGGGACTGTGCAAAAATCAGCCTGGAGGTGTTATCCTGAGGGCGATTCAGTCAAACCTGTGAATCAATTTGCAATTCTATTGCTTTTGGGTGCATACTTTTTTCTCCAAAATATGGTAATTCAAACCAATATGCTCAGATTGTCTTGAACAGGAACATCTTTTTGAATCGAAGCAATTCAATTATTTTGAACTAAATCAATAAACTGGATTGGATTAAGGGGATATGTACCCCGCTAATTAATTATACTTATCAAGACTGGTCTCCAATCTTGTATGTAAGCCTTTTTTTTCCCTTCTGTCTCACTGAAAATTAATTCTAATAGTAACTTCTGGAAATGTCTGGCTTTAGGCTTATAGGAGTTCTAAAATCTCAGATGGTGCTCCTGTGCCCTAGATCCTTTATCACGAAATGCCAAAGGCTGATCCTGTACTTGGTCTTTTCCAGAGGATGAAGTATTCCTTCAGACCTGAAAAATATTTGCCTCTTCCCCCTTCCCCCATAACATGCCAGGCACCAGTCTCACTGGACTTGAAAATTCTGCATGTGAATGTTCACTTACCTCAGGACCAAACCTCGCTGAATGCTGGTTTTCATCTTTTCAGTCAGATGTTCCACATTGGCCTACAAAATAAATAGCATCTCTTTCCAAACTGGGAAAAGCAGCTTGTCTGTCTTTTGAACACCAAGGAGGAGTAATCATTCTGTAAACTACTTTTGTCTCTAACTGGCTATACATCAAATCTATTCCAAATGTTATAGGCTCTCCAAACAATATTTAAGGAGTAAATGAGGAACTTCAACTTTAGGTTCATGGATCAGCCACAGATAACCTAAGCGATGTTGGCTGTGGGTGTTCTTATGAACTTTTAAATTTTGTAGACCACCTGAGTCCTTTTTTTATTTAGCAGCCATACACGTTCCAAGAAATTCTGGAGGAGGAGGAGGAGGAGGAGGAGGAGGAGGAGGAGGAGCAGGAGCAGGAATGATTACAGAGACAGCCTGCCTTCTGACCAGTTCTGTTGGACCATAAACTCTTAACAAGGCACAGTAAAACCACCACAATCTCTATGCAGCTTTACGTAAACCACCAGCATTTCCCAAACTGCATCTGGGTTGCCTTAAAAATGATCTGGAAACCTGAGCTGATGCAAAACACTGCAGGGAGAGCCCTAGTACATGTTGTTATCATATTCTACCTTATCTATTCATTTATTTGCTGTAGTTATGCAGCCACACAAATAACACAAACTGAAAAACATGCAGCCATACAGAAGGCAGTTAAACAAACTGGCAACTATCCCTCTCCTTAGCCGTCACTCATTTTGGCAGGGGATGTGGAAGATCTTAAGAGTTGGATAGGTCTGTGCAAGAGAAGTTCCTGATTCTGAACTATTCAAACATTGGACCAAGAGTTAACAAAATAAAGGTGTATTGTCACCACCAGCCCCAGTCCCAGTTAATAATCTCACAATCTAATTCTGGACCAATGAGAATTTATAAACCATTTTAAAAGACAATCTGAACGGCAAGAAGGTTCCCAAAGGACCTTTCAATAGTCACCATTATGTTTATTGATTTTATTGTACTTTCTTTGATTGTTGTGAACCACCCAGAGTCACTGAAAGTTGGGCAGCAACACTTATTTTGCCAGCTTTAGGCAACAAAGTAATAGGGTTTGTGGATTAGGAAAATGCTTTGAATGTAACATAGGAAGTCAACGTAAATAAGAGTTTTAAGGTTTTAAATACATTAACTGTCCACCTAATAGATTCATAAGCGAACCCTGTCGGCTTTAGAAAAACCCTTCCCTTCCCTCCAGCACTGAGCCAGGAGGTTACATGAGCTGCAGTAGATGTTAGTTGTGTCGAGTTACTGTTCCTGGTGCTGTGTGCATGTATTTGTGCCTTTGTTTTGTAATGGTGGATGTATTTTTAATGTTTTTAACTTGTTGGTCACTTCATTCATTCATTTATTCATTCATTCATTCAGCCACCCATCTCAATAAATGATTCTGGGCAGCTAACAATATGAAAAGGAAAGTAAAAACAGACACAGAAAAAAAATAAAAATATAGGGCAGCCAAGAAGGACCACAACAACCATTAACATAGCCAGGAACTGGCTTCTTCACCCACTCAGGGCCCCAGGCCTGAGCACAGAACCAGATATTTAAGAACTGGATTGGAACCAGTCTGATCTCTGGAGGGATGATGTTCCAGAGGCTCATCTTCTGGGCCCTGCCAGCTGATACTCCTTAGTCAGATCAAATAGGATGGGCAGAAACAATCAGGGACCTATGATCTCATAAGTAACCCGGCCCCAAGCCATGAAGGGCTGTAAAGGCGACTACCACTTGTGGAATATGTGGCCATATAAATAGAAGGAAAGGAAGAGAGGGAGGGAAGAAAGAGAGAGGGAGAGAGAGAGCAAGCAAGCAAGCTTGTTTTTAATATTATTGGCAAAGTGAATAAGCTAACTAACACTGTGTACAGGTTCATACACACAACACTTATCACTTGATGGCTATCACACCAACGGATGACTTGCAGATGCAAACCAGCTCCGATATAACTGAAGAGGTAGATCTTTCCTATTAATGTAACTATCCAAACAATGACATAGCAGTACATGAAAGTGTGAACCAGCCCACCGATGTGGAAAAAACTACCTTCTAAGAAGACAGAGATGGAGGCACTGCCTACCTGTAGCTCCCGAATGTCGAATTTTTCTTCGAAAATATATGCAGCGTCGGCACCTGCAGCCAAAGCCCCCATATTAGCCAGGTAGCCACAGTAGCCTCCCATGGTCTCAATGATAAACACACGTCGCTTTGTCCCGCTTGCGGATAGCTTGATTCGGTCGCAGGTCTATCAAAGGAAGATCGGTTAGCAACTGACACAAAAATATGCTTGCCACCTTTGAAAGCTGTTTTAGTGTCATCTAGGCTACAAGCATTCCACTCGTGGACATGTTATAATTATGACGCAACACAAGAAAGCAGAAATTATTATTTTAAACATGCTTAACTTCCCTTTCCTGGCCTTCTAGACTACGATTTTTTTTACATTTTAGCCATAATGTTAACTATGAAATTCTTGGCATAAAAATGGCCTTAAAAAAAAAAAAGAATTGACTGCATTCCAAAGTGTCTGGTTTGTTTTCCTAAGACAGCTAGGAAAAAAAAAATCTTGTCCTCCATCACAGGGTGATTGATTAATCACGCACTGAAAAACAGAAACAAAGGAGCCCCTGAAATATACAAAACGGATGACACTGCAGCAGGGCTGGCTCAACCTCAGTCCCTAAGAGGCATCCCAAACAAATAAACAAAAACATGTAGTGCTTCCGGACAATGCTTAGGGACAAACTTCTTTGATAGCCCAACATGGAAGTCCTAAATTTCATCCTTGGAAATTGCTGCTGCTCTCTGGGGTCATGATCTAAATGTTTGGAAGTCAGTCTGGAAGAGAATGTCGGTTTATCATGGGAAGTCTTGTGATCGTTGTACAGACCCTGTGATGCTAAACTCCACATCTCAGGTCCTTTCTGCAAACTGAGCAGAGTTCCACAAAGCAGCCCCCTCTGCTTCCTTCCCTTGCTCTGCAGCCCTTGGGAATGCTGGGAGAAGAAGTTGGCCAAGGAAATATGAGGGAGGGCGCACAGATGAGCAACTCGAATCCAACATAGTGGCTATCAAGCTGCAGATTCAATTACACTAGCCCCACATCAACCACATGTCAACTTCATACCTATTCTGACAGACTAGTATTAAATAACAAACTGGTGGGAATCTTTGCCACTGAGGGAACAAATGAAGTTCCAGCAGATCAGACAGGGATCTTATGTGAACATGCTCATGCTGGCATTTTTCATTCCAAAGACATGTTCTTAAGCAGATGTGTGACAATGTAGAACTGAAATTATGAGGTACCACAAGGAGTATACATTTTGCCTGCTTCAGACTTCACGTATCTTCTAAATCAGTGCTTCTCAAACTTGGCAACTTGAAGATGTGTGGACTTCAACTCCCAGAATTCCTCAGCCAGCCACACATCTTAACACATCTTCTGGGAGTCGATGTCCACATATCTTCAAGTTGCCAAGTTTGAGAAGCACATTCTAAACCTTACCCAATGCACGTGGCACACCAGTAGTGGATTCTGCCGGATAATCTGTCTGGAAAAGCCAATGTGGGGGAATCTAGGTGAGTTTCATTCCACAATTCCCAGTCGATCGATCCTAGGATCTTACCTTTGTGCTGTGAAGCATAAAAGGCTTCTGAAAACATGCACTCTGTCTAAGCTTTCAGGTCTGCCATCCCAGATCTGTGCTGAAATATTTTCTCTTACCTCTACAACAATATTCAAGGCAGTATCAGCACCGATAGTAAGGTCAGTGCCTGGGACATTATTGCTAATGGTTGCAGGCAAGTCACAAATTGGGATGCAAAACTCCTCATAGCGGCTCCGGGCTTCAGCTAGCAGCAAGCAGCTTTCAAAGGCCTGAAGCAGTGGGACAAGGAACCATAAGCAACATACTATGGCCATATCTGGACAGCTGTTAGGCGTTCTACTAGTGGCTCCCTGTGGGTGGCAATGGAAAGTCTGGCCAGCCAATGCTGCAAATCCCACAACGCTGCTGATTTAAAGAATGTGGCTGGGTGGTTTTGTTTGTTTTCTTTACAGCATCTCAAAACGGGGTGCTGGATTTGCATTGGTGCAGAAGCAGATCAGCAGTGGTTAGTAGAAAGATGACACAAGCAAAAGAGGGGTTAAAGTAGCAGAGGACAGAGCCCTGGTGATTAAACTGAATTTCTGCGTGCTAAACATCTGGAGGAAGTGAATGGGCTTCACTGATTCATACCTCGCTTTTTTAGCTGGCTTCCTAGACTGGAACAGGCTTAGCTCAAGAACTCAAAGATGCCTGTAGCCAGGCGTAGCTCAACTAGCCCAACATCATTCATGGCCAGCCTCAATCTTATCCTGCTCCGCTCATCTTTGCAAAAGCCAAAGAGGACAGAAAGGGTCCATTGTTTCATTTTGAGCTTTGGAGCAGGCAGCAACATGCCAAAGATAAGCATTTATGAGAAAATTCTCTTTTTGCTTCTGGTCAGGCAACGAGAAGGTAGCTTCTCATGTCAAGGTCAATAGAAGACGATCTGTGCAAGCAAGACAACAGCAACATTGTGCGTAACACATTTGTCACTAATGGTTACTCTTCAGAGTTATCTGAAGTTGAGCACGTGTTGACCATATCCCTGGGGCTTTTGCTGCATTTCAATCTGAACCTTAACTGTTAATGTAAATTTACATTAAGGAGATTCACTTTTCTATAACAATGATGAAATGGCGATCTACTAATTTTGGGCAGCAGTTGCTCCCAACCTTGGCTGGTATGAAAACTGTAATCCTTCTTATTTCTGTATCACTCGTGGAGCTGCAGGGAGCCACCATTTCATCCTTCCTGAATGATAGCTACAACTGAACACTAGCCATGGCTAATGCCAGCTGTACATTCCAGCCATCCCTTGAGACTATCTCTTCAAATCTCATCCATTCTTTGGAGCCGGGTTGGCTGGTCTTAATAAAAGGTATTGCCAAATTAAGAATTTCTTTTTTCTGGATTGTGTGAGTTATGGCTTCATTTCCTTCACTCCATCCAAAACCCTTTACTCTGAAAAAACCTTGGTTTTCTGTCCCCCTGCGCCTAGAAGCATGGCATACCTGACATATTTCACTTCTTGCAGGGAGTCAGCAGCTAGCTGCTATGCATCCATCAGTCATGGCAGCTGTAAGCAAGGGCCCTCAGCTAGAAACACAGCCTTCTGGGAAGCTGCAAAACGTCAGGCAAATCGAAGGAAAGCACTCAGCGTTTTTATGCTCGCTGCTTTAAAAAAACATCTACATGTACCAAGCACGAAAAGAAAGGAGCAGCACAGCCATCTTCCTGAATGTATGCTTCTTCTATCTGAGGGCACGCATTCATCACACAGGGCAGCCGCTGATCTGTAAGGTGCCTTTGTGGAAAAAGTGTTTTGCTGCCCCAGGCAAAAGAAGGAGACGTGGCACAGCTCATATTTGTTAAGCCGAGCTTCCTGGAACTGCCACAATATGTGCATTGGAAGTTGTTAGCGGCGCTGATCGTTTCAGATTGCGCAATACGTACGGTTTCTCTGAATTGATATACAGGTAGTCCTCGCTTAATGTCCACTCGTTCAGCTACCGTTCGAAGACACAACGGCGCTGAATGAGAGGGGCTTATGATGGGTCCTCATTGTTGCAGTCATCACAGCGTCCCCACAGTCACGTGATCACAATTCGAGCACTTGGCAACCGGCTCAGAATTACATCGCAGCATCCCATGGTCATGTGATCACAATTTGCAACCCTCACTGCTGGCTTCCGACAAGCAAAGTCAATGGGCAACTGGGACTGCTGGAACTGCTGTTGTAAGTCGGCACGGTCGGAGTTCCCAGTTCCAATTATCGTTAGTAAGCGAGGACTATCCGTACAGCATTCAGTTGGGAAGAAGTGAAATCTGACGTGAGCGAGCACAAACAGTTGGTTTTCAGAATGGAGAACTGATTTTTAAAACTTAATTTGCCGCCGCCACCACCACCACCACCACCACCACCACCCAGAGTCATGGCACCTTTGTGCAGTGCACAACTTGTACACCTGCTTGCGGCGCCCTCTCCTCACATATTAACACAAAGTACTTGCTAAGTAGCAGAGTTCAGAATATCCACCATCTCGTTCTGGGCCATCTCTTACCATGAGTGAAACAGCCTTACAGTCCCT
Organism: Candoia aspera; assembly: GCF_035149785.1. Taxonomy (NCBI): domain Eukaryota; kingdom Metazoa; phylum Chordata; class Lepidosauria; order Squamata; family Candoiidae; genus Candoia; species Candoia aspera. Next base: position 12,683,819 of record NC_086156.1, on the reverse strand, counting down.
TTGGAGGACACACATGGGCATCTTCAGGCTGCCGTATCTTGGCTGCAAGAGTTTTCTGTACCCCTTTGCTGCCATCTAAATGTCACCTGGAGTTCTGCAGCCCATATATGGCAGCCCTAGCACCTAATCTTCAACACACACACACACACACACAGAGTCCTGCCTCCAAGCAGAACAGAACCTGTCCTGTTCACATATTTGCAAGCTGTTAGGAGAAGATTGTTAAAAGGCAGTCGAAAAAGAGTCTCCTATCTTTCCAAGATAATCAAGTGTTATTTTAACCCACAAAGAAGAGAAATCCAACTGGATAGTCTACTACAAATTATTCAATCCCTAAAGCACAATGCCACCACTGATTAACCAGGCAGGTCAATCATGGAAGCTTTAAAAAGCAAAAAAGCTTCTGTGAAAAAGTCATACTCTTCTCTAAAAAGGAGGATGGGAATGAGAATTCTTCCAGAATATGCAATTGCTGATCTAACTAAAAATTCAACCTGTTTCTGAAAATCAATCCTCTTTTGGAAAATAAAGTAGGCCAGCTGGGGAATTCTGGGAGTTGAAGTCCACATGTCTTAAAGTTGCCAAGGTTGATAAACACTGATATACAGTATAGTTCACATGTGATGGAAGCAAAGCATGTATTCACATCTGAATCCCACTCCTCCATGGTTGCACACAGTAGAAGATCAATATTAGTGAATAGCCTGTCTTTCGAAAAGGTTACTTAGCCATTGCTGGGATAACAAATTCAATGAACAATCAAAACAAACAAACAAACAAATGAACAAAATCAGTAACAATGCTTCCCTAGCACTGAAACTACTGTGATTTTACTATGGAGCAATTATTCCATTAGAAGAGACCTGGGAACTACCATCTAACTACAATCTGGTCAATAGAATTAAAGCAAAGTCCACAAGTGGAATAATGATCAGTTAAGTAAGACAAGAAAACTCGTAAAAGAAAGAAGGTCAGTAAGAAACATGCAGGAAGTACTCACTTTTGGGTTTTTTGATAATAGAAGTGGAGAATGTTTTGTACCAGAACTGGAATCAAGGCTCCCTATAGATTCTTTACTATAATTGACAGGGGTGGGTCAAAAAAGTCAAGATGGCAGCCACAACCATATACTGAAGCCCCACCCCTTAAAAAAGGGCTTGGCTTTAATAGTCTGGTTGTGGCCACCATCTTGACTTTTTTGACCCCCCTCCCTGGCACTCTGATAACCGAGATAGACTATTTAAACAACTGTTAGGTGTTCTGAAAAAACATTTCTCTGAGCTTTTGATTGTCCTTGTCCATTGCAGCCTAAAAAAAGCTTAAATCACAACCAATCGTTCAAACTTTATGGAATTCTTCAAAGATTTGCACATTGTGTAAATGCACTGTCTTTAAAAAGAGAAGCATCTGGCAGAATCGGTGACCTGAGGCCTAAATGCCAAATGGAATTATGATCCTTTAGAACCTTTCTCTCCAAATGTCCATGCTAAATGATGCACAGAACATTCCATGCAAGGAACTGCCCTGTGCACAACAGCTGGTTTCAGGAGATCCATGGCCAGACTAAACAACAGGTGAATGAAATGTGCCTGTTTTGATTCAGGCAGGAGAGAACAGGGCAGGGAGAATAGGGGACATTAGCAGGCGAGGGGAGGGTGGGGTGGCATTGGGGAGGCCGGAGGGCTGGGCAGGCTGATGATCCGGATGTGCTACAATGGCCGAGGAGACGCAGGGAAACTAAAGTGTTGGGAAGATGGGGGAGGACGGGGCAGTAGGATATGCCACACTGGGAGATGCAGTGGTGAGAGAAGGGGTGATGTGCACCTGCCCTAACCTACTCACCCCATCTAATTTTGTTTCACCCAAAATCTTAAACCACCGAAGCACTGTGGCTTTCAGTTCGGCCCAACCACGCTCTGAAACGGTTTGTCAGAACCTCTGGAATGTGATGGCTTGTTCCAAGTTGGAAACAAAACATTGTTCCTGTTCCACACGCACCCCTGCTTATAAGGGACCAGTGACTTATAAGCAGTTGGTTATAAGAGATGGAGGAATTGCTTGTTCAATGTGCAAAAACTAGTTATGGGATTCTTTTCATTGATGTTCTACTTTATATTTTACAAATCTGTCTTACAGACATTTTAAAAACTCACTTTGGCTGAAATGTGTGTAATATTTAACAAAACCTAATATTATCAAAATATCCATCTGAGCACACTGGCTGTTCATTTATTTATTTTTTAAACTAAATTTATACGCTTAGTTAAGATACAACAATCTTCAGAGTTGCACTGGAAGCTTAATGAAAGTAAAATAGATTCTATCAGGCATCAGAGATAGCACAAACTGTCTTCTGATTTTGATGGCACTAATTTCTGGCACTTAGCCAAACTTGGCTGACTCAAAAAAATTAATTAGGGTTGTACCTGGGTTAATAGAGATCACCAGGACATTTCAGGGCTAGAGGTTAGACCTGGAGTGTGAAAGAAAGTATCTCACAAAAAGGCAAATGGACACCAATTCCACAGTGCTAATATGTATATATGTTTGTATAACCACTGAGGAATTATGTTTTCCACAGTTTTTTGTTTTAAACTGGATCCATTCTTCTGCATATTTTTGTATTGTTTTAGTAACAGAGGTCAGCTTCACCGAAGATCAAATCAAAGATCAAACAGTGGGATGTGCATTTCTTATGAACGAATAAATAAAATGCTATTTTCACATTTTCTGAAATGTACTATCTGGTCAAACTGCCCGTGTGTGCACGTGAGTGTGCATGTGTGCGCATGCTTGCCTGCACACATGTGCATTGTGTCTATGTGATTTTACGTTTACATCTGATTTATGGTGCAGTCTTGTTTCCTACGTTCTGGTCCAAGAACCTCTCCAGCTCCAGCCACGTTGAATGGCAAGCAGCGATGGCTCGGCTAGTGAGCGGCGGCAGGAGGAAAGAGAAACTTACATCAGTGATAGTGTTCAGAGCAGTGTCTGCACCAATGCTGAAATCAGAACCAGGCACATTGTTGGATACGGTTGCGGGAACCATAACCATGGGAATACCGAACGCTTCATATTTCTCCCGGGCTGCAGAGAGCTCCAATAGTCCCAGGTATGCCTGATGGGCACATATAGCAATTATGTCAAATTAAAGGGGAGAAAAAGAAAACTTGAATTGCAGCAATAGGTAATGCAATGCAGGTGGGGATTTGGGTGACAGATTGGCTCTCTATAGACCAGTGTTTCTCAACCTCAGGAGCCTTAAGATGGGTTGGACTTCAACCCCCAGAATTCCCCCAGCCAGCATGCTGACTGGGGGAATTCTGGGAGTTGAAGTCCACCCATCTTAAGGCTCCTGAGGTTGAGAAACACTGCTGTAGACACACACAGTGGTGACAGATGGTATGGTGATTATCCCTTTCAGAGGGTCAAAGGTGATTTGAAAAAGAGATCACTGCTCATGAGTATATATTCCCCTATCTTTTATCTCTAGTAATCAGCTTTTTGGCACTTTTTCAAAATTTGGCTTGACTTCAGACAGAAGTTTTTTGTAAAAGGAAACAGTGTGCTACATGAGAAATGACACCTTTTTCGATCTATTTCCAATGCTCTTAAAAATGACCATCCATCTGCAGTAGAGAGTCACCAGAAAGACCTCATGCAATGTATAAAGAATATTATTATGTATAATATATAACAAAACAAGCTAAAGCAAACAGTTCAAAAGCTTTTAGCTTAAGTACTTTTAAATATTTCTGCAAGTTCTCTTACAGAATACACAATACAGCAGTAGAGAGAAGTAAATCTTATTCTCTCTTATTAGCTGCATTTATATATTGTAAATTAGTTACATGTATATTAGTTACATTTTTCTATTCATTCATGGATTAAATTAACCACCCAAAACAGCATTCCCCCTTTAAAAAACAGGCTTCCACAGTTACATATTAAGTTTTAAACGCACAACGTGTAATTCCTGAACAGGCATAGAGTTTAAGCACTGGCTTAATGCTGTGAGATCAAATTGAACAAATTTAATTAACATTAATGAAAATTATTTTTTAAACACCAATGCTATAATTAGAAATATGAGGCTGTCATTGAAACCCAAGGCCATTTGCCCAGTACCTCTACATCATGCCACAATTTGTAACACAATATATCTGAGTGGACAATGGAATGCTGTATGCTCTCAAAGCCCACTCAATGGCTGGGTTCAGACTGCCCTAAACCATGGTTCGTTTTAACCATGGTCTATTGAATATGAATATGACTCAATTACCAACAAGAATTTAGAAGAGAAGAAAAAAGCAAAATTATATACCTCAAAGCCACCAATAACAAGGAGGGCATTGATGTTATGAGTTCGCATCTGTTCTGCAATCTCCTCCAAGTACTTTCCAGGAAGTGTACTAAAATACATTTTTACAAAGACAATCAGGAATGTATGTAGGGTAGAATATTGATATATTTAATTTCTCATCTCACTTGATTATGTTCACCTGTGGCACAACTATACATTGCAAAGGATATAATTATCAAGTCTATCACTTCGAATTCTCTTTGATCAGCTATTGATTAAATCTGTTCTGTGCAACTTATGGTAATTTCATGGTATATGCACTATTGCCTCTTTGATTTCCAGATGGATAATATACAAAACTGTTGAATTACCGTTTTGTGCCAAGTATTGACCCTCCTTGGCCAGTCCAACCTCCGACATCTCCCCACTTGATTTCTTTAATCTGTAAGTTCGAACCACAAAAAGATGTGTTGATTAAATGATACTCATATTGCCGACATAAGATATACGCATTCCGCAGTGGATAACAAAAGTCAAACTTAAGAATGGAAATGATGTGACTGTGTTAATTTGAGTCAGAGTTGTCATGAAGTGTGGTGCAAATACATCATTTGCATGACATCATGATGCATTTACCATAATTTGCCTCCCCCTGCAAGGATGCTCACAACTGCACTTAAAATTATTAGATTTAATTGCAACTCAAATTCCATCTCTTATTTGTTCATTGTATAATTATATATGCGATTTCCAATACATACCAAACTCCTCTGTCCAACCACCAAATCCAAAAATCCTTAACTCAGTGACAGCTTAAATAAAGCATGAGGGGGCTTATAAAACAGCTTAGTTTATGGGATTCTAAAGCAACAGGGATAGCTTTAAATTAAATTGGAGCAAGTGGAAAAGCTAAGTAGTCCAGATCAATCACACAAAAGCTTAGGTGTCTACTTTGAAAAGCAGAGCAAAATGGCGACAAATCACAGGGCCCTGTGAGAGACTCTGCCACTTCCTCAGATGATTTCAAGTAGTTAGTTGGGAAGAAAACATGCCAACTGGAATGCTTTTCAGATTAGCTGGACAAAAAACTAGAATCTTTTAGATTTCCTGATCATCAGTCTCCACTTGTGCCCAGGAGACTGGACCAAACTCCTCAAAGACTTTTGGAATTAAATCCTGCAGTTCTAGCAACTATCAGAATGTGATAAGGGGATGGAGAAATGTTCTAATGAAAAAACTAAACAACTTTAATTGCTAACTGACTGAAAAGGTGGCAATTGGCTTTCTTTTTAATTAAAGTTATTTTAAGGCTTTGTAAATGTGCTGGTTCAGAAGTCTTAGGACTGAATGCACACTATGCATTTCATTTCATAAACAACTTCTCAATGGAAAATACTAATATCCAACATGACAACAGATCCAGTGATATAACTGACTTTTGTCTGTAGCTACTCAGCTTGTGTTCTTATCTCCAGATAGTGCAATCACTGTGGTTCTTAAAAAATCAAGATCACCTGACAGCTGCCCTCTGAACAACATACTGAATCTGATAACAAATATTTTTCACCAGGCATTCAGGAAGCCAATGCTTTTTCAGAAATATGGGCAATCATAATATTAGGGCAGAATTATACAGTGACTAAATGAAAATGGGCTATATCCCAGAGGTAAGATATCTCCCAGCCTCCTTATTCTTCTGTGTTGCAGCCTTTCCCAACCTGAAGCCTTCCAGATATTTGATTCAAACTCCTGAAGTGACAACAGTTATTATTATAGTCATCCAGAAGAAGCCATGATGAGGCCACAGTGCATTGGACATCACTTTCCCAACCCATGTACATTATAACCCTGGAGGGGAAAAGGTGATGAAGGCCATTTGTCAAATACCCATCTCTAAAAAGTGTCATTACATTGCTGTTATGTCCAATGAGGAATACTGGTACCTCTCCCTCCTCTGCAAAGTGCCCTTAGATAGGTATTTTGGTAGAATTGTAATGGGAACTCTTAATGTGCTTATGATTTCTACCTAAAAGGTAAAGGTGAAGCCTCCCTTGAGTCTTCAACCCCTTGTGACTATGTAGACACATCCATGCAGTTTTCTTGGCAACAATATGGAAGTGCCATTGCCGCCTTCTTGAAAAAATGGTTGGAGCAATTCATGGAAGTCATGGAGATCAATGGCTATTAGCCTTGATGGCAATGTGACGGACTCTAGAGGCCAACTGCTGGGAGACTAGTGGGCTTTCTTGGATAGTTGGTTGGTCACTGTGGGAACAGATTGCTGGACTAGATGGGCTTGGGGTCCAATCCAGCAAGGCACTGCTTGTATTCTTATAAATTCCCAGCGTACCTTTCAACCGTGGGTTACCCGGTGGGGTCTACCATCCAAGTACTAATGTAGCTTCTGAGCCCAGGCAAGGCTGGCCAGGTGTATCTACCTGCTGAGGCTACTTCCCATACAATTGTAACAACAGACTATCTTTGGAAATACTGACCTCCCCTCTAGAAAAGCCTTCAAAGCCATCAGTGACAGCCAACATTTTGTGTCCTTCAGTGATCCCAAGTCTCACGGCGGAACGGACAGCAGCATTCATCCCAGCTGCTGGTGCGCCAACATTTAGGACAGCGACAGTGAAATTGCTCTGCAGAAGAAGAGACAAAGTTTTCGGGATACATAGAAGTCACAGGGCACAGCAGGATGATTTTAGAATAAAAAATGAAGTCAGCAATTCATGAATTCAGACATTTAAAACAATTCCTGATGTAAGCAATTAAAGACAATTTTAGAAAGCCTGTGTTTAAAAAAAAGAGTTCTTATAATAATCCCAATGCCCCTACATTCATTGCTTTTTGAAGAAGGCTCTAACTACCTAAACATTGTTTTAGAAAAGTAAGCAATGTAACACAATTTATTTGAATGTTGGTGTAGTTTTTAATCTGGCTATTACCCATGCAATAAACAAAAGAAGAGCTACATTTTCTTATAAATGAAATAAATGATATCAAAAGCCAGCATTGCACCTATTCTCCTAAAAGTGACTACATTCTTTCACATGCAATAATTATATTGTGCTGAAAAACAGCAGCAGACGACTAAACATTACAAAACAGCAGGTGAATAAACACTGTCTACTAGGTCAATCATCAACATCCATAAAGCCTTTTGCTATTCCCCACCAGCAGTATATCCAATGAAAAATCCCACACTGTGCCCTCTACAGTAGGGACTTTTCACCCAACAACCCAACATAAAAAGTCAACCTGTCATTATCTGCTGCAATGTACAGTATTTATTCAGAAATATTGCTGTGTGTGAACCTCAATGGTTATTTCCACTGAAAACCCTTTTTCCTGCAAGATTGTCTCCTAGGAGTTAGCAACCAATTCACAGAATGCCATACATCACCCTGCCTGAGCAGCGGAAAGCACAACTGAACATTTCTGTTAATTTGGCATCTGACAATTGTTATCTTCACCTTTGTAGCATCATTAGCATGCCAGTCACTTCTTAGCCTGATAGGGCATTCTAAAGTTCCCAGGATACTTTGGAATTCCCCCTACGTGGCTGGAAAAATCTCAGAAGGGGCAGAATCCAACACTGGAAATCCTGTCCATCCAGCTGTTCCTGACACTGGAATTATTCCATTATACCAGCAGAAAAGAGGAAGACCTTCAATGCGATGGATTGATACAATTACCACAACAATGGATGCAAACACTGGAACAGTCAGGCACAGGGCGCAAGACTGAACAGCATTTTGCTCTGTTATACATAGGGTCACCATGAGTCATAAACGATGGCAACTAACAACGACACTCTCAATATGGGGAAAATATTCACATCAGCCTTGAGCTATTTCCCTAAAACTGTTTTTAGAAATGCACAGTTCTAAAGTGAACATTTTGAAGGGATGGAAGACATGCAAACCCCTTTCCATCCTTTCTTTTGTCAACAAGGTGTTGAGTTCCCTAAAGTGCATTATTGTCATGTTCATCGTTCCAATGGTTTGAATACATCGTAACGTTTCACATGTCACTTTCCTGTTCCGTGTCTGTCATTTGCAGGGAGGGGAATTTCAGCCGTGCCAGGCTGTCATCTCCTTGCTGTTCTGCAGGAATGTATGTTTGGGTTATGACATGTATTCAAGGTTGCTTTCCCAGGCCGATGTGTGACGGTTGCCAACACCTGGGAGGGGGTGGTTACTATGGTGGGGCGAGGGGCGGGATTGGGTTTGAAGCGAGGGTATTTAGTTTGTATTTCGCGCGCTTTGGCTCATTCTCAGCTTTCTCTGTATTTGCATACTATTCCTTTAATAAATCAGTTATCTTTAAGCCCGGGCTTGTGAGACTGAGTATTTGGGATTAGGCAACCATTACAATTATGGGGTTCACCAAAAGAAGCAACAAGTTTATTGTGCTAAACATCTTTTCTTAATTATCTGTGGCAGAACATGGATGTCAAACTAAAAACTACACAATGAAATCTCTGTGTTCAAATACAAAATGAATTAATCTCATCCATCTGTCAGAGAACTGTAACAAGGAAACCTATTTTCTGACGTATGTCCCTGGCTTCTTAATAACCTTAATCCTCAGTTACACCTTTAAATGCAAGTTATTAAATAGCTGTGATCCAAATTCCACAAAGTTCCAAAAAATAAGGTGATCTCTAAATATATGGTTTAAGAGCCTCCAGACACAGCAAGACAAAAAGCTTGGTAAAGTTACTTGGATTCTTTTTAATGCCAAGTTATCCCAATTTGTTAAAGAAAACATAACAATTTAGCAGCAAGTAGTAGTACTTCCTACTTATTTAGTGCTTCCTACTTATCTAGACATTAAACAAAAATAGTACAACCAAATATACCCTGAACTGACCAATATCTGACTTTAAAATGGTATTCAACAGCACAACCAATGAAATTAGTGAAATAATCAGGATGTTGCTTTTAACTCTTTTCCTGCAGTTGTGCTCCAGTTCACCATAGGATAATTTTCATATAAAACTTGGACTTTAACCTCATTTAACCTCATTTAGAAGGTGCACTGATGTGAACATTCATTTGCTCTAAATTAAAATGCATACTTCTCAAAACAGCTAGTCACCATCTCTCAATCAGAAGCTAAAAACTTTCAGAAAAAATACCATGATAATTTTTTTAAAAAAATGCAATCTCTTTAATTTGTTTCCAAAATTTGATCACTGGTCTACTAAGTTTAATTAAATTATACAGTAATTTATAAATAGTATACAGTGTTCCTTTTATTTACAGTATTTATCTCATTTCCAATACTTAAATACTCTCTCCCTGTCAAAGTGTAGGTGGTGCACAATAATAAGAATAGGGATCGTTTCTGTCAGCCCTACAAGGTAGACCAGGCTAAGAACCAACACCATGTAGGTCAGGGCTACTGTTATTGTAACAGCTGTAGTAACAGAATCTTGCAGGTCTGAATGTGCTTCCCCCTCCCTTCCTTTATCTTCAGGAGAAAGAGGGAAGGGCTTGTCTGAGATGTTTTCTCAAGTTACTTTCTTGCCTGGGGCTCAGCCCTCTCTTATCTGACCGCTGGCGTGGTAGCAGCACTTCTTCCTCTCTCTCAGGGCCTTTCCTTCTGCCCTCTACCGTTTCCAAGAACTCAGTGAAACCTCATTTTACCAGATTTCAGTACAATGAACTTTGCAGCAGCAGACCAAACTCCATTGTGACCGATGTCATTGGCATTACTCAAATTATGGCATTATGCAAATTATGCCACTTACATGATGCTTACCAAATTATGTCAGTTTTGGCAATTGCCCTAACTCTGATTCCGTGGACTTTCATGACTACGGGACACCCCGTCCCTGCAACTGGTCTGTTAAAACAGGGTTTCACCGTAGTTTTTCCAAACTCTGAATCTGTGCCCTTTTCTAGCATAATTGCAAACAAATAGCAAACAAACAGAAGTGAGAAATAACACAAAGACCGTGAGGATATTATAATGCGTACCTTGGGCAGTTCAGCCTTTGGCTTTTTGTTAGACAAGAGCTTGTAGGTATTCAAGTTGTTTGAAAAACTCCTATAAAACAATGCTCAACCTGTTAGTCTTTTCAGAACATTACTGGAAATACGATGGCATAGTATTTTTATGATTTAAAACAACATAAAAGAGTTCCTTGAGTTGGCAGGCGGCTACATAGATTTGTTAAATAAGTAGGTAGGTAAATAAACAAACAACAAACAAATGCATTAATTAATCAGACCCCTTTATTTTTTTATACCTTAGCCTAACCATCCCAATTTGGTATTCTACAAATGCATTGAGTCTCAACTCCTTGAAATGATGTCCCCCGCTCCAGAAGTCAGCTACCTTTGCAGGTACTAAATGCCATCATGCAATTTCCCATCAGATTAACAAAAAATACAGAACCCTAATATTTATATTTACATAGGCAATCAATTAATAAAAAGCAAACTAAATGGCCCAAATCCCATCATATGGTAAGAACACACAACGCTTGTGAAATTTAGCCTGTCTCATTCTGAATCGACCATTTTTAATTTAAAAAATTGTAAGAAGAGACCTTACTGCTTTGCAATAAAAGGAGAGGGGGCAGGCGCTACAGAGAGAGTTTGTTTATCTTGACTGTACAGACTGTTAAGAACAGTAATCTGCCTCTATGGCATACAGCCAGTGATAGCAAGACTTGCATTTTGAAACCTGGCAACAGCAGCTCACGTGTTTTATTTTTTTTTAAACCCTCTAGCCATCCCCTAATGTATGTGAGCGCCATGGTGCCAACCTGGAGGGTGCCAAAGGGAGAAAGTCTGTCTACTTTAAACACTGACCACCCCATCTACCTTTGGGAAAGGTCCAGATTCACTAATACTGTGTGTATTGGTGCTTCAGGATGTACCCCTTCCTTTTTCTCAAGGCAATTACCACTGTTTTAGCTAAACGGCATTTCAAAAGGTCATGCTTTCTCCATTATCTCCTAACACTGTGCTGTTCAAGACCTAAGACTTTACCCCATTTGGGTAGAAAGAAATTACTGAGAAAAGAATGCATTTTTTTTCCCACGATTACCAACAAAATAGAAGCTTTTGATACAATTTGCCAGCATTCACTGGAAAACAACCTAACAATTTCTGTCAGGGGATGAAGAAATAATAATGTAGCACCTTCCACGGAGTTCTACTGCTTCTTCGAATTTTCTTTCATCCATAGCTTTCTGTACATCTTGGGTCTTTGGAATTAGGGGGAAAAACCAAAAGCAAATCATATGTTAGGCAAAGAATAATGCCTCTCAAAGCAAGCGCCAAGAGAACAATGGGGGTAGACCATCACTGCAATTCTACAAATAGGGTTAAGTAACTGAATTCAGAATGATTTTGATGGGATTACAATGCAACTGTATATACATTTACCCCAAAGTATATGCCCCTTTGCGATCAATAAGGCTTATTTCTGAGTAAACACGTGCACTGTTAAACAATCCAGCCCTCTTTAAGGCTATAGACAACACTAGTAAATTGACTGTCCTATTGGCCACTTAGATGTTCTATAGATGTAACTCTTTTATTGACTCACATGTGTGTGTGTGTGTGTGTGTGTTTTGACAAACTGCCTTGGCTCAATGTTTGTGAAAGGCAGGACTGACATTTTCAGTACAGAAACAAACAGGGAAAGGCAGATTCTCTGAAAGTACGTATTAACAGACTTCAACCTAAGGGATGCTCCAGTTTCATTTTACTGTGGAGGTTTTGAGCACCAAGAATGATCTTAGCCAACGTACGTGCTCATGATGTGATGCACACCCATGTGGGTGCACCAATGCTCTGGACTGCCAAACAAGCAAAAACTCATGAAGGCTAAGGTAGCACAAGAACAAGCCTCAGGTAAACAGACTACTATTTTATCAAAGTCCTCTGGGTTATCACAGTCCAACAGCCCAGTTTGCTATCAAACTCCTGCTAGCAGCTAAGTCCAATTACTCCTACTGTAAGACTGACTGGAGTCCATTGTCCCCAGTGCTGCTAAGCATTTCTCCCATGTCACTGCAAGCTCTCCAGCTGACAACAGGCTATTGATCGCTAGATAATACTAACAAATGAATACAGCCACTTCCTTGCGGCAACTCACCATCTGAACGCACTCCATTAAAGGCAGGCGGACAGCTTGGTTTCCAGACAGGGACACCACGCATGCAGGAGTTTCAGGTGTGGCTTCCAGAAGGGCAAGGACGGCCTCCACACCCATGCGGCTGGCCTGTAAAGGGCCAAACCGTCAGCTTTTATGTGTATTAGAACACATGGTGGAGAATGACTTTGAAGCATGCCAGCGCACCCCTGTGAAACCCATCTTAAAAAATCAGTTCCATAAAATTAAGAGAGGGAGACCAATTAGAGTATTATCAGCACAGAACCCTGTAGGTCTTTTAACGGCCCAGAAACCTTCAAGAGAACGAAGTATTTGCTTTAATGATACTAGAGCTGACTAAATGTTTATTTATTTACTTCTGTGGCTCCACTTCTACATTAAATATGTCTTTCAAAGGACCTAGATGTGATCAAGGATCATATCTAGTAGGGTTCTTGTTTATTCATTCAGTCGCTTCCGACTCTTCGTGACTTCATGGACCAGCCCACGCCAGAGCTTCCTGTCGGTCGTCAACAGCCCCAGCTCCCCCAGGGACGAGTCTGTCACCTCTAGAATATCATCCATCCATCTTGCCCTTGGTCGGCCCCTCTTCCTTTTGCCTTCCACTCTCCCTAGCATCAGCATCTTCTCCAGGGTGTCCTGTCTTCTCATTATGTGGCCAAAGTATTTCAGTTTTGCCTTTAATATCATTCCCTCAAGTGAGCAGTCTGGCTTTATTTCCTGGAGGATGGACTGGTTTGATCTTCTGGCAGTCCAAGGCACTCTCAGAATTTTCCTCCAACACCACAGTTCAAAAGCATCGATCTTCCTTCTCTCAGCCTTCCTTATGGTCCAGCTCTCGCAGCCATATGTTACTACAGGGAACACCATTGCTTTAACTATGCGGACCTTTGTTGTCAGTGTGATGTCTCTGCTCTTGACTATTTTATCGAGATTTGTCATTACTCTTCTTCCAAGGATTAAACGTCTTCTGATTTCCTGACTGCAGTCAGCATCTGCAGTAATCTTTGCACCTAGGAATACAAAGTCTTTCACTGCCTCTACGTTTTCTCCCTCTATTTGCCAGTTATCAATCGAGCTGGTTGCCATAATCTTGTTTTTTTTTGAGGTTTAGCTGCAAGCCAGCTTTTGCACTTTCTTCTTTCACCTTCATCATAAGGCTCCTCAGTTCCTCTTCGCTTTCAGCCATCAAAGTGGTATCATCTGCATATCTGAGATTGTTAATGTTTCTTCCAGAGATTTTAACTCCAGCCTTGGATTCCTCAAGGCCAGCTTGTCGCATGATGTGTTCTGTGTACAAGTTGAATAGGTAGGGTGAGAGTATACAGCCCTGCCGTACTCCTTTCCCAATCTTAAACCAGTCCATTGTTCCGTGGCCTTTTCTTACCGTTGCTACTTAGTCGTTATACAGATTCCTCAGGAGGCAGACAAAATGACTTGGTATCCCCATACCACTAAGAACTTGCCACAATTTGTTATGGTCCACACAGTCAAAGGCTTTAGAATAGTCAAGAAAACAGAAATAGATGTTTTTCTGAAACTCCTTGGCTTTTTCCATTATCCAGCGGATATTGGCAATTTGGTCCCTAGTTCCTCTGCCTTTTTTCTAAACCCAGCTTGTACATCTGGCAATTCTCGCTCCATGAATTGCTGAAGTCTACCTTGCAGGATCTTGAGCATTACCTTACTGGCATGTGAAATGAGTGCCACTGTTCGATAGTTAGAACATTCTTTAGTGTTTTCCTTTTTTGGTATGGGGATATAAGTTGGTTTTTTCCAATCTGATGGCCAGTCTTGTGTTTTCCAAATTTGCTGGCACATAGCATGCATTACCTTGACAGCATCATCTTGCAAGATTTTGAACAGTTCAGCTGGGATGCTGTCGTCTCCTGCTGCCTTGTTATTAGCAATGCTTCTTAAGGCCCACTCAACCTCACTCTTCAGGATGTCTGGCTCTAGCTCACTGACCACACCGTCAAAGCTATCCCCAATATTGTTATCCTTCCTATACAGGTCTTCTGTATATTCTTGCCACCTTTGCTTGATCTCTTCTTCTTCTGTTAGGTTCTTGCCATCTTTGTTTTTGATCATACCGTTTTTGCCTGGAGTTTACCTCCGATGTTTCTAATTGTCTGGAAGAGGTCTCTTGTCCTTCCTATTCTATTGTCTTCTTCCACTTCCGTGCACTGCTTGTTTAAAAATAATTCCTTATCTCTTCTGGTTAACCTCTGGAATTTTGCATTTAATTGGGCATATCTCCCCCTATCGCTGTTGCCTTTTGCTTTCCTTCTTTCTTGGGCTACTTCTAGTGTCTCAGCAGACAACCATTTTGCCTTCTTGGTTTTCTCTTTCTTTGGGATGTATTTTGTTGCCGCCTCCTGAACAATGTTGCAAACTTCTGTCCACAGTTCTTCCGGGACCCTATCTCTAAGTCCAGTCCCTTAAATCGATTCTTCACCTCCGTTGCATATTCCTTAGGAATATTAGTGAGCTCATAACTAGCTGATCTGTGGGTCTTCCCTAATCTCTGATCCTAAATTATGCAATAATCTAGTAGGGAGATACCCACAAATCTTCTGTCAACTCCCAGTGTTGCCCATTTGCCCTTTTTTTGTGGCTCATCTAATTCCTTGTAGCCTTTAGCCTTATCCAACTCTCTTGATACTGGGGGTTCACTCCAATTCTCTGGGTCATTGTGTTGGCTTGTATGTATGCATACAAGCCACAGGCAAAGAAGGAATAGGTGGCCTACAGCTAATTCAACCCTAAATTGCTATAAACCCCTCTATTTTGGGCTCTGGGTCTTCCTCTCTTCCCTTGTGACTCCAACTGACTTTTTTTGTGAATGAGCAGCTGTGCTGCAGCACTCAGAATGGCCTGTTTTGAGACTGGACCAGTTCTGGACCAGTCTGGTGT
The DNA here is from genome assembly GCF_035149785.1 of Candoia aspera. Taxonomy (NCBI): domain Eukaryota; kingdom Metazoa; phylum Chordata; class Lepidosauria; order Squamata; family Candoiidae; genus Candoia; species Candoia aspera. The sequence goes on along the minus strand of NC_086156.1, from coordinate 12,668,458 downwards.
AATAGCTAAGAAATATGAACAGGCTTGAAAGTATAATTTGCCTAAGGGAGAATGTTTTCTTTTCTGGCTACTGATGCGTTCCATTTCCTTTTCTTCAGTTTAAACTAAGCACATATAACCTTTGTAAGAGGATGTGGTTAAATGTACCTAACTATAGAACTTGGGAGAGACTTCCCATTGTTTCATTTCTCCAAAGGCAGGCAATCTAAATGAGAGCCAGTTTGGTCTAGTGGTTAAGGCAATGGGCTAGAAACCAGGAGACTGAGAGTTCTAGTCCCGCCTTAGGCATGAAAGCCGGCTGGGTGACCTAGGGCCAGTCACTTTCTCTCAGCCCAAGAGCCAATCAGGCATGGTAGGAGAGTTCTAGTCCCGCCTCAGGCATGAAAGCCGGCTGGGTGACCTTGGGCCAGTCACTCTCTCTCAGCCCAACCCACCTCACAGGGTTATTGTTGTGGGGAAAAGAGGAGGAGGAAGGAGTATTACGTATGTTCGCCGCCTTGAGTTATTTATAAAAATAGTAAAGGCTGGATAGAAAATAAAATAAATAATAATAAATAATAATAAACAAATAAATCTTCCCAGCTTGACCTATCGAAAGTTGTATTTCATCCGTTGTATAAGGAATATAGCCTTTCTACTATCTATCTGTCTATCCAGAATACAGCCAGAGAGGGAATGTGGAAATAATCTTGATAAAGGAATGCAGAAACTGTTAAGGGTCAATAAATGACAACTTAGTCCTGGCAGAGGGGAAAGCCTGCTCAAGGGGCTTTTTCTGTATTACTATAGCATCATTACATATGGGCATAAGTTTATGGCAAAAATCTAATTGTAACACAGTGCATGTACAGGTGTGAATAAATAACTCCTGAGCTTGGGTGTTGGTACTTCTTCCTGTGGAACTAGACCAATAGATACTGTAAATCGGTTGGAGAACAAAGAAGAGGGAAGTCAGAAATTAAATATTTATCTATATTGTTATGGGGGGGGTTTCCTTCTTTTTTCCTTTCCTTTTTAACAATTGTAAGTATTATGGAGATTTTGCTATCGAGTTCAAAAAATCATATTTTAATATCATGAAAACAACTCAATGTACTCTACTTGGTATCTCTTATTAATTTTATATTGAGCATTAATGTATAACCTCAGCGACTATCTGCCCATCCCTAGATTTTATCTTTTTTTGAAATATATCTGTGTTTTAAATTAAAAAGAGAAAAGGAAGGAAGGAAGGAAGGAAGGAAGGAAGGAAGGAAGGAAGGAAGGAAGGAAGGAAGGAAGGAAGGAAGGAAGGAAGGAAGGAAGGAAGGAAGGAAATTTCCAACTTCATCTAGCAACTTCATGGCTGAATAGAAATTCAACCCTGAGTTATCACCTAAGTCCAAACACCTTTCCGTTAATTCCTGCAATTGCTCTAAGGATCGGAGGACGAATTACATAATGCCACGTAAAAATCTATAGCTGTGGACAGGCTATCCTTCTTCTGATACTCTGAAACAAACTGGTTGCATTCACTTACCAAAATCCGATCAAAAGCAGAGGGTGTGCCTCCTCGTTGCACATGGCCAAGAATGGTTACCCGTGTGTCAAACCCTAACCGTTTCACCACAAGCTGCAAAAGAAGTCCAAAGGTGAAACCAAAGAAGAGGATGGATTAGGAGCTGCAGCAACTGCGCAAACATTCTCCTTACACGAGCGCTGACACTCGGAGGTCTAGCTTAAACCTTGAAAAATGCCTCTCGTAGATACAGTGTGTGATAAAACCTAATTCCTCCATCAGCAGACTTAATCTCTGGGACTCTTCCAGGTCCGTTAGGGAACGCCATCTGACAGGAACCAGGAAGTGGACCTTCTCTGTGGCAGCACCTGCATTCTGGAACATTAATCCACCCCCCTCCCCAAAATCCAGCTGGTCGCAACTCTGCTAGCATTCTGGAAAGCTTTTTACCCAGGTGTGGGGATCAGGAGGCTGAGGGGGGCCCACGGGAGGATTGCTAAGGTTTTAACTGTTGTTCTCCTCAGCTGCCTCTAGATCAGCATTCCCCAAAGTGGTCAATGTTGACCCCCAAGGGTTGATGGGACTATTCAAGGGGTCGTTGTTGTTGTTATTCATAGTACTACTAAAGTAGTATTTATTAAATTATTTTCATACAATAAATGTTTGGGGAGTCAATGAACAATCTGAAACTTCATGAAGCGGTTGACGAGCTGAAGAGTTTGGGGGCCCTTGCTCTATATGTATATTACTTGTTGCTTTTTTTATTGATTTTTAAATTTTTGTAGGTGCCTAGAATTGCTCCTTGAGAGACAAGTGGCCACATGAATTGGCTGAAATAATAATAAATAAATAAGCTGTCCATAACAAGTTTACATCCTTTTATAGCAGTTCTGATTCACTGTATGGCAGTAATCCACAATTCAGTGTAAAAGTTTGTTTTGACGAGGGTTGTTGATAGCTTATGTCAAAACCCAATAGCTTTCTCATTTGTAAGACACCAAATCAGGTTTGTTTAATGGGCTTTTTACTCAGATGTTTATTAACAAACCACAAGAAAGGAAATAGACTGAGAACCATGTGTTCAAAGCAGCAAAAAGATTCAAATACTTTCCAGACAGATTTCGAATTCCCATGTCGCTGGGAAAAAAGCAAAAACAAAGAGAGTCAGCATGGAACAGCTGAAACTGAACCATGCTGCATTAAAAAAATAGAGGGCAAGTTACACATTATTTTAACCATATGCTTTAAAGAATGTGTGTAACTAGTTGATTAAATAAATTGACCTGAGTGTCCAGTTAAGAAAGGGGAGAAAAGGATCCCACATCTGTTCCTGTTAAATACATTTTCTGCCAACTGTAAACTTGCATTTTAAAGTATGTATTTCAGGTAAGGTGTAGTTTAATACAGTGACTTCAACAAAAGAAAAGAGGAAGGTTATGGAACATCTTTCTGAGCATTTAATCTATGCAGTTGGCCACACTATCAGGGGTTGGATTTTCTAAGTGTTGATAATTTGATTATTTGGATTAATACACGTAACCATGAATCAAGTGGCAACTTGCTACAGTGGAAACGGAAGCACTGACTGTCTTAATCTGTATTCTCCTACCAACACAGTAGTAAAACAAAATGTGGAATGTCTCTTACATTCCACATCTTGATTACAATCTAGTCAGGGTCCCCAATGGACAGGGAAAAAAAGCTTCAGGGGCCAAATGTGTTCCCTAGGCTTCCAACAACAACAGTTAGACAAAACAGTGGCACTTTCAGAAAGCTGGAACTTTTGCCAACTGACTATCTCATGTGAACCATGCTTGAAACTGAAATGAGGTGACACCTTTACCAAACACTGCTTTGAGCAGACTCATGCAGGGAAATTTCCAGCATAGCAGGCATAGGGGGACCTGCAATATAACTCAAACTAAAGCATCTACAGAACCAAGCTTAACCAATATTGACAGAACATTCTACCCACCACGTATTTGTTCAACATGCATCCTTAAGTGTAACACAGAAGGAAATAACATGAAAGTGAGTCTACTATGGTTAGATTGTTCTATGCGTGGGTTTTAGAGGCCAGAACTTGATTGTAACCATACTTACTAAGACTGCATTTCAGTTATAGGATAATAATACAATACAACCCCCGCCCCAATATTTATATTATATGAGTTTTGGAGTCACATACATGGTCAGCAGAAGTCATGATGGACAGCTATATAACTTACATCCTTCACTTGTTCAGAAGTGATAGGCCGGTTGCAGGAATCGATTGCTCCTTCTGACACAATTATAATATTCAACCTTTTCTTTCCGGCACGATTCTAGGATGAGAGAAATTGAAGACAGATCAGTAAAGCTACAAAAGCTGAAATAACAGTGGAAGATTGAATTCTGGCCATAACTAGGAAACGTTTCATCTACTGCATGAGATACAAATATTCTGAAAAGCCACATAAGGCAACCAATAGAACTCTACCCTATTGTTATTCTTTTTTTCTAATGTTACTGAATGGATATGCCTAGACTGGGTGCACTGCAGATGTACTGGTCTTTCACTTGCAGAATTCTTAGCCATGTTGACTAGGAATAGGAACTACATTTGCTACACATCAGGAGAATACTGTATTGTGGAATGCTTACATACACATTGGACCACAACCACTTCCACATTGGACAAGTAGGGCTCCATACCATGGAGCATGAAAACTCAGTAGGATAAAGTAAGCCAAAAGGTATCAATCTTTTTGCTCTCAGGAACCCTTTCAAATCAGCTGATCTGCTAAGATACATGTGAATGCTACAGAGGATCAGCAAGGATACTGGAACATGCTGAAAGGCAAGGATGAGGAACCCTTGGCCCTCTGGAGTTTGTTGGACTTCAAGGCTCAGTACAGACCAAGGCTGGACATTCTGGGAGTTGTAGTGGACCGTGCTTCCCCAACCCTTTTCACAATCACATTTTATGAAGGCTGTTGAGTCTTCTTGTTGCCATGCTGAAGCTGAGCATGAGCATTAAGGCATACAACTCTCTTGAGATGACATGTTGAAAGAGAACAGCCCAACGTTTTCAGAAATAAATTCTGCTACTAAAATGAACTTTTAATGCTTCATTTTTTGGATGGAGGGGTGGCAGCAACCCCAATCAGCTGTAGTTTTAGTGACATTTTTGGGTGTCTGTGTCATTTGAGCAAACCAACCTCCTCCTTACAACAGTGACTTAACCATACTGTTTTGCAAGCTGCCTAGAGCCATTAAGGAAATGGGCAACATGAATATTTTCTTAGTTAAAAAATATCTGGACTCCATCTTGGGGAGTCCTCACTACATTGGTCCATTTTTAGAAAACAACACCAGAAAAATAATCCAAGAATGCCAAAAAGGGAGACCCTTCACAGGGCACCTTCTCCATTTTGGCGCAGTTGCGTTTTAGAGACTGGAAGGTTTGGTTGTTCTTGCTCAGTTTTCATCAGGGAGCTGATAATCTGTTAAGGAAGCCCAAGGCATTAAAAACCAAAGCTGAAAAGGATTACCTCAGAAAGCCTAGCACACATGTGATCTTCCCATCCTTCCTCAGGTGGATATTCAGGGATAAAAACATAATCTGCACCACAGGCTAAAGCACTAACAAGTGCTAGATACCTAGGGCAGAGAAGGAAACTCCCAATCAGCATCTGAAGTACATACCCAAACAATGTTTACTAAAAGTGGTTTCTCTTTGAGATACATACCCACAGTGTCTTCCCATCACCTCTAGGACAAAGGTCCTCTGATGGCTACAGAAATCACAAGAAAGATCAACAACCAAAACAAACAGTAAGATATTATTCAAACATACAAATCTTGGTTTGCCACTAAATGGATGACTATGCCAAAAACTATGCCTTTTTTTGTTTCTTCTCACCCTCCCTCAGATGGACTTTCCTTAATTCGTTACTTTCTGGTTGGCAGCAAACTATACAGTAACATTTTATAAGAACCATCCAAGTATTTTTTTTCCTCACATTCCTCCATAATTAGAATTGGAAACCACTAAATCGCTCTAAAGCTTAAGGAAGACGTATTATTTACAAGTGGCTACGTGTTCCTCTTCACATTGCTACTACCTTTCAATTACAGTTACTACCATAAGCCAAAGGAAATTTCCACAAACTTTCTCAGTCATGTTTACAGAACTAAGCAACAGACAGAAAAGCAGAGTCCAGGTTCTTCCTTTCCCTTCCTCATGTCTGCGTACCACTCTCCTATCACAGCACATCTCTAATGATGTGACAAATGCCAGTGAAAGTGATGAAAGGGCTCAGCTGCCATTCCTAGGACTTCATGCATGCCTCCCACAGCTCCCTTTCCATCACTTTACACACAGCCAAAGGTTGCAAACTTCCACAGAGCTGCTTAAAGCTCTTTGATGGCAATGGGACTTATACAAAAGGTTGGATGACATGCTGAACTATGGTCTAGCATCATGAAGATTAGTTTATAACTACAGTGTGATCCTGGCATGTTCCATAAGGCATTATTTAAGCCCCAATTTGGATTATTTAAGCCCCAATTTGCATTGGGCAGAAAAACTCTCCTGCATTTTTTTTTACTAGTTTTTATTCAGTTTGATGAAAAGGGGCTTTTGCCTTTAAATTCTTTTCAAAGAAGACATAGAATTTCCTTGCATTGATTTCAGGACAAAGTTCTCAGGGCATGTGTATGAATATTTAAACTTTAATTATATAAACACCTATACGGAAAATCTGCACTCTCCCTTCCACAGCTCTTAAACCCCAAGAGAAGACACCATGGGAAAAAGTCCTCCTATTGAGCTTTTTAAGATTGAAAAGTATAAAAAGTTAGGGAGGGCATCTGCTTGATTGCTAAATATGTAACAGAAAACAATGCTAGCAGTAGCATCCTCCATGACCCCAAGTACGAAGTAAACTTCTAAACACCATCAAGAGATGTTTCGGGGGGGGGGGGAAATCTACTATCTTAAAAATAAGGTTAAAAAACCCAGCATTTTTCTCAAGAACAAATTTCTACACAGCATTTCCATGCAACTATTTAGGAAGTATCTGAAACAAAGGAAGAATTTTCCTAGGTCAGGCAAACATATCTTGAAATATACTGAGAATAAAGTGTCTTTTTGACTCCTTTTGGCTTTCGTCTGTTTTTTGATACTCTAGTCCCACCTTAGGCCTGAGAGCCGGCTGGGTGACCTTGGGCCAGCCATTCTCTCCCAGCCCAACTCACCTCACAGGATTGTTGTTGTGGGGGAAATAGGAGGAGGAAGGAGTATTAGGTATGTTCACCCCTTGAGTTACTTATAAAAATAATAAAGGCGGGATAAAAAAAAATCTAAAAAAAATATTCCAGGTTAGACTAACCACAATTTGGTCTTTTGGGATACAATAAACCATGGTTAGTTTAAAAAAGGAAACAAATGCTTCCAATGGCATGATGGGTCAGGAGTGGGCGGAAGAGGATCTTCTTGCTATCTACGTGGAGCAACACAGCTACGGAATGTAGTTTGGAGTTACTCAGAAGTTGAATCCAACAATATGCTATAATAAACAGCAGTACCCAATAAATGCAAGTTATTATTACAGCACAGAATATCCTACCCCAAAACAGCCTTGGTAACTTAATGTGCATTATATCTTCCATAAAAAGACTGAGAAAACACATAGAAGTTCTTCAACTATTGCAGGTCTTCCTGATGGTATCCATACCTACTGATCTTCTTAAATGGCTTTCCAAAAGGTGGAAGGAAAAGGAATTTTCTAGCCAATGAATACCCTCACCTTCCTCTTTCTGGAAAAATATGTGGGAAAAGGCCAAGAGTCTGGGTTCATACATCACGCTAAGCCAAAGTTTGCTTAACCATGGACTTGCTGAATAAACGCCAATTAGCTCTGTTCACACAACATCTAACCACAGACCACGGTCTATAAACCAAAATGAATAAACAAGTTGTTATACTAAATCAGCAAATTACCTTTTGGCTTAGTGCAATCTATGAAGCCAGCTTTTATATATAACTCGTCCACAGTGTGTAAGTTTTGACTGCCATTGAAGACAAGGCAGGGAAAGACACAAAACCTTAGTTTCATGGCACAGTTTTCCCAAAGTGTGAAGCAGAAATACTGTTTCAGAGAGCAAGTCCACATTTGACATTGCAACTAGTTCCTCTCTAGGGCACAAAATATAATACAGACATTGTGGTTCATGATAATTACCTCCCTTGGAATTTTAGCAGAAGATTGCAATGGATCAGATTTTGGTGCACTTCAGTGTAATTCTTAAACTATGGACATTCAGCCTTTACTCAAATTTTCTGTATCTCATCTCAATCTTTCTGACATTTTCTGGTGAACCAAGTACCTTTGAGCAGTAGTCATGATGGCATCCACAACTTCAATAATTCTGTGCAGGGCTGAATCTGTGCCAATGGTCATGTCTGTCCCACAGAAATCATTGTCAATGGAGCCAACCATTCCCACAATGTTGAGGTAAGCATAGTTCTTTACAGCTTCTTCTTCGATCTCACCTGCCAAAAAAGCAACATAGCTGTAAGTATCCAAGAAGCACCCCTTCCCTTTGGGTCTCACAGACATCTTCCGGAGGCTCTTACAGCCTCAAGATATACACAGTGTCGCTTTAGCATTGTGCAGCCGTATGAGTGCATGATATGAAAAAAAGAAAAGTTAATTTGACCTTTAATTCAGAATATAAACTGTCTGCAGTCTTTGTCAATTTCCTTTTTTTCCCTATGGTTATTTTAGGTAGGGTGGAAAAAAAGATTGGACACCATAAATGCCAGCCTCATTGGATACTCTCTGGAATGTCTGAGAACCCATTTTAGTGGGTGTGGAATATTCTAGATAGCAGATTTGAATAAGGCCTCTCTTCAAACTTTGGACAACTGTTGCCCATTAGGAGGGAGAAGAGGGGGATATAGATCAGTGTTTCTCAACCTTAGCAACCTTAAGATAGGTGGACTTCAACTCCCAGAATTCTCCAGCCAGCCATGCTGGCTGGGGAATTCTGGGAGTTGAAGTCCACCTATCTTAAGGTTGCTAAGGTTGAGGAACACTGGTATAGATGGACCAACAGACTGACTTTATCGAACACCCCTCCATATATTCAGATCCATAAGATTAAGTTTTTACTCTGGGGGGTGGGGTAGTAAAAGACCACCTGGATTTGAAGATAGGACTCTGCACATTTGAAGCCTATTAATGTTGAAATGAGATCAGATATACTTTAGCAAGGATGGCCCAACTGCTAGACCTGAGCCACTTCTACCTGCCCCCTCCTTGCAATTTTAACCAAGATATGGCAAAGGGTTTGCTCAGCCTTTCATCCACAAGTGAAGGCAAATCATTTCCTAAAGGTGACAACAAGCTCTTTCAGTTCTAAATGCCAGCTTCTACTATCTACATGGCGAAGCTTCACCAAACTGAGCACAGTTGGAGAGGAAGAATATTCTTGTAGGCCAGCGACCTGAAGGAGAAGAGAGCTTGCACAATCAGTACTATAATGCTGGTTCAAATTCACCTTCATAGTCATTTTCCTTACCACAAATACAGGGTGTTTTCAGAACTGCCATTTTCATAACTGGGAGGCAAACAGGAAGCTTAGCAAGAGAGAGAGAGAGAGAGGAAAAGAACTTTCTGTCAACTTTACTTTCCCTTTTCATGGGCTGAGATGTTACACATTCCTGTCTGGAACTCAACTACTGCAATAGCTTTCCTGTGAAAAATACTACAGCTGAACTTATAGAAATATGAAATAAAGCAGGGGATAATATGAACATGAGAAAACTTCTCTAACATCCAGACAACCAACAAGCTTTGGGGACATTCTGCTGGCTGTGGCTGTTAGATTTGTAGCTGATGGTTCCAGTATCAGACGGCAGCTCAAGCTTCCCCATTTCTCAACATCCATCCTAAAAATAGAAGTCAGCTAAAAATAACAACAAAAGTTGCCAGTGCATGCCAGGCTCTCCATCCTTCTCCAAAAGGAAGAGTTCTGATAACTGATGCCGCCTTGCAAATCTTCTACAGAATAAAATCGCCAACCCCTGCTTCATCCTCTTGGCCTATCTACACTTGTCTCACTTCGCTGAGCTGTGGACTATTTTCTCTCGAGAGAAGGAATTATTTCATGGAGGATAGAACTGAAAGGGGTCCTTTAGGCCACGGAGTCCCACCCCTGGATCAGTTAAGCAATCCAGATTAAGCCCTCTGTGTCCAGCTTCTGCTCACCACCAACTTGTTACTGATATAAAAGGAGGGATCTCCACAACAGTGAACTTACAGTCTTCCAAATGTGACACGGGAACAACAACATAAAAGGAGTTACTACTGTTTCTACTGTTGCTACTGTATGTACCTGTTCAGCAGGGTGGATGTCAATGGATAAATAAAGTGTTGCAGGAAGATATATGGCAAATGTGCATAAAAGAAGTACGAAATGACAGCAAAGTACCCAAGTAGAAATATCAGAGAAGCAAATATAGGAGTTGAGTACAGTAAGCAGAAGTGCACATGTTAGGAGCACTAGTATTTTGACCACACTGTAGAGATGCGGCCCACTCACTTCCTTGCTTCATTTGTTATCTATCTATGGCTCTATTGACTCATAGAAGCAATCAAACGCAAGACAACAGGCCAGTGCCAGTACAGCTGACCGCATATGCCTTCTGCCAGGCAATTCAGGGACAAATTGCATGCTATTCTGACAAGAGAGACTCATTTGAAGCACCTACATCAGTGGCTCATCCCGGAATTATGGTTTATAAAGGACACCAACTAACTCCCCAAGCATTATTTCATGGAATTGATCATAGCTTCTCCAGAACTTGAGTTTTGTCATTTGTTTAGGCAAGTGAATGGGAATCCATCCCTTGTTTTGTAACCTAGTATTTTAGAGCTACCACTCAGTCATGGCAAGTTGCTTCTAAAGCACGATGGCTTTTTGAGAAGCTGACCCTTCTCAGGTCAAGCATTTCCTGACTTGAATGGTTTTGTGAACAAGCTCCAACACTACAGCAATGAGGCTGTCAATTCCAAGAAGTTTTAACTATATGATGAACTGAAAGAGGTCAGTGAAATATAGCCAAGACTTAGCCAAAATATGCCCATCCTTATATCTGCCTGGGCAGCATGTTTTAGGGTGCTGTACACTAGAAGTGACCAAGGAGGGGGCACTTGACCCATAACTGGTGGTGGTACTTACTCCCCGCACTATTGCAGAGCTCCACTTTCCTGCTGAGTAGAGATACTGCCTCTTCCTGCAGATCCCCAAACTCAAGCTAACAAAGTTCTTTCAAAAGGGCTCCACCAAGCAGTGATCTACACAGAATGAGATGGTCATATTTTGAACCACATTGCCTCAGACTATGCTAGTAGTGGTGCAGTGAATGACCAATACATACTCACTGGTATTTGCATAGTTATTGGTATATTCTGGAACCACAGACATCCATTTATCACTATCATCATAACATGTATATTCACTGATTATATATGCACTGATTATTTCCAGTGCAATTTAAATGCAATGAAGCACTTCAGCACACGAATGGGGGACGAGAGGAAAACATAACAGGAGGTAGAATTAAAGACCAGAGTGTGCTCATATGGTTGCAAACAAAGGAAAAGAAATGTGTAGAGAAATGAGGTCAGCAGGAAAGCTGAAAATCAGAACTGATAAGAAGGCCCAAGCAGGAGGTAACTGAAATCTCTAGGAATGTGGTTTGCGGTCTGTAAACTAAAGAATCTGCTGAAAGGAACAAAAGAAAACCGATGTAATTCCCCAAGGAGAATTAAGATGACCAACACTAGGAGAAACATTTAAGGATGCAGTTACATTGTGTCTTAACTGTTGCTTATCAATTCTATGCCCGACAGAGTTGGGATCCTATCTGTAAATCTTCCTGCATGACAGACACCACAGACTGGGAAAAATTATTAACATAATCACTCAGCCCCCCCACAGCTTCACATATAAAATGGGATGTGCAGAGCTAATTGTTTCACCCTGCCATGCTGCTAACTCTCCCTGTAACGTCAAAAGGCTGTACATTGTTCATTATGTGAAGGACCATGAGAACCAATGCTGGCACCGGACAATAGCTCAGAACACTCCCAGTTGGCTGCTTCCACAGCCCAACTTTTTAATTCCCTCTGCCTTACCCCTTTTCCAGACTCAGAACATGCCTGAATTCCAAACAATTGAACTTGGGGGAGCTTCTGCATGCAAACCAGGTCTCCCACCACCAAGGAAGGGACCTTCTGAGGATTTCTGGGCTTGTTCTGTACTAACCAGATATAGAGGTATCCCAGTTTTCACTGGTTTAAATTGCCTTTGGTCACAACTTGGATTGAAAATGTGGGGTTTGGGAATCACTGCTACATTCTCATGACTGGACAGTATCAGCACTTTGGGAAATCAGGTAACAGTTTGGAGAACAAGTGTTCTTGTAGCGTTCAATGGCGATTCACTGCTTTGACAGCAACAAGATAACTTACCATTCCTCGCCAACTCCTCTAAGAGGCCGTTCCACTCTCCCCGAAAGATATTAGCACCGGTTAAGCTACCATCTCCCCCAATCACACAAAGGTTTGTGATTCCATGCTTCACCAGATTGCAGGCCGCTTTCAAACGACCTTCTCGAGTCCGGAAAGGTTTGCAGCGAGCGCTGCCAATAACAGTCCCCCCCTAGAAGACAGAAGGAAAGAGTTCAGATGAGAAAAATGGATCTCATTTCAGTAGCCATAAATCACCCATAAGCGATATTTAGGGCTGCCTGGAATGGAAAGAATTCAGTTCTCTCTTTATATTACTAATAATAGGTGGATAACAAAAGTTGCTGACAGACAACAAACAGTATCTGTGACAGCCTTTCTCAACTAGGACTCTCTGAAGATGCAGAAATTACAACTCGCACAACTGCCAGAAAAGGCACCCATCTTAATGCATATCTCAGGTATCTTACAAAGCTAAACGGAATTCCTATTTTCAAAAATGGAAATATCTGCTGTTGCTTTCCTGACTTTGCTGAACTTGGTGTTCTCTTCCTCCACACCCTCAGAACTCCCAGTTCATATGTAATCACAGTAAGATTAAGGAGGCAGGAAAACACTTGGGTGCCAGACAAATGTTATCAAACAAAGAATCTGTTTTGTATAGTATATGATTGCAATATCTCATTTCCTTTTGTCAACTTGTTTAATCACAGGTATTTTTGACAAATCTCCTGTCACCTGCCAGGAGAGGCAAAATAAAATTTCTCTGCACTGTTGGAAGACCTAAAAGACCAGGTTAGGGACAGACCATCATGGAGAAAATCTATCTATGTGGTCGCTGAGAGTCAACTCCAACTTGACGGCCCATAATCAGTCAATCAAAGAAAACTGAGCCAGCACAGAAGAAAATTGTTACAGTATGTAAGTTCCTTTGTTAAAAACATTGTAGCTTTTCAGGATATTGTGCTGATCCCTCAGTAAACAGAGAAGAGCCATGGAATTGGTGTTCAAGAGGAGCACCCCAACCCAAAAGCAGTTAATAACCAACATCCAACGTAACAATGGTTTGTAAAGGGACTCATAACTAGAGAAATGAAAAAGCAATATAAAAAGACATCGGACTCTAGACTTGGTGCATAGCTTCTGTTGTAAGCACAGGGGAAAAGCTGGATAGCAACGGAAGGCAAGAATGCCAGTAAGTCTTCTTGGATCATTCAAATAGGCCTATTATTCTGATCTCCAGCTTCAGTCTTTTGGAGATGATTTAGTATATTACACAGATAAACATTTGCATTAAAATTCTGCTTAACTCAGTACCTACCACTTGGAGGATACTTGAAACACTCTCCCATGTAACTTCAACAATATTTTCACCCCCATCAACCATACCTTGGTATCCCTGTGGGGGAAACAAAATAACAGTTAGAGAGAGAGAGAGACAGACAGACAGACAGAACATAACACATGTAAGAATTTTTTTTCCCCAGATAACACGATTTTAAGCTCACATTCACACTAGGAATACAAGCAAGTACATGGACAGGTAAAATCTCAGAGAACTGTGAACCTCCTTTGCTGTAAGTCACAGCTATTTCAGTCTATTTAGATTAAGTTCAGATACGTTGAGAGTTTTGGTATCTAGCCAGCCTTGGTTCATCTTGAAAAACGCTAAGCAGGATCAGACACTTACTTCACAGTTGAATTTGAGACCAGAGGAAAACCCATGGCTGTAGGCTAAATTCCCAGAAAAAGGCAGAAGCAATCCATTTCTGTTTTTGTTGTTTATTCGTTCAGTTGCTTCCAACTCTTCGTCACTTCATGGACCAGCCCACGTCAGAGCTTCCTGTCGGTCGTCAACACCCCCAGCTCCCCCAGAGACGAATCCGTCACCTCTAGAATATCATCTATCCATCTTGCCCTTGGTCGGACCCTCTTCCTTTTGCCTTCCACTCTCCCTAGCATCAGCATCTTCTCCAGGGTGTCCTGTCTTCTCATTATGTGGCCAAAGTATTTCAGTTTTGCCTTTAATATCATTCCCTCAAGTGAGCAGTCTGGCTTTATTTCCTGGAGGATGGACTGGTTTGATCTTCTTGCAGTCCAAGGCACTCTCAGAATTTTCCTCCAACACCACAGTTCAAAAGCATCGATCTTCCTTCTCTCAGCCTTCCTTATGGTCCAGCTCTCGCAGCCATATGTTACTACGGGGAACACCATTGCTTTAACGATGCGGACCTTTGTTGTCAGTGTGATGTCTCTGCTCTTAACTATTTTATCGAGATTTGTCATTGCTCTTCTCCCAAGGATTAAGCGTCTTCTGATTTCCTGACTGCAGTCAGCATCTGCAGTAATCTTTGCACCTAGGAATACAAAGTCTTTCACTGCTTCTACATTTTCTCCCTCTATTTGCCAGTTATCAATCAGGCTGGTTGCCATAATCTTGGTTTTTTTGAGGTTTAGCTGCAAGCCAGCTTTTGCACTTTCTTCTTTCACCTTCAGCATAAGGCTCCTCAGTTCCTCTTCACTTTCAGCCATCAAAGTGGTATCATCTGCATATCTGAGATTGTTAATGTTTCTTCCAGCGATTTTAACTCCAGCCTTGGATTCCTCAAGCCCAGCATGTCGCATGATGTGTTCTGCGTACAAGTTGAATAGGTAGGGTGAGAGTATACAGCCCTGCCATACTCCTTTCCCAATCTTAAACCAGTCCGTTGTTCCGTGGTCTGTTCTTACTGTTGCTACTTGGTCGTTATACAGATTCTTCAGGAGGCAGACAAGATGACTTGGTATCCCCATACCACTAAGAACTTGCCACAATTTGTTATGGTCCACACAGTCAAAGGCTTTAGAATAGTCAATAAATCCATTTCTGTATCATTGCCAAAAAACCTACATGGACACATCTATGCAGTCAGCAGGGTTAAGCCTGACACTGATGCTTTCCTTTTTTTTTTAAAGCCAACATACCCAATGGTGTTCAAACAGGTTGAGAAATCTTCAGTACTAATATTACTAGTCACGTCCCAATCCCTGAAACCATTAATTTAATTGCAGAACTACAACTCACCGAAACAGCTTTATCCTGTTTCTAGGAGACAAACTGCCAACATTAAGATTATATCCAGGGCTCCCAGTGGTACAAACAGGCCCCTACATGCTCTGTCACATAAAATATTGGAAATGTGTTTGTGTCTGCGTGCATGCTTGCACACACAAACACATTCTAAATTAAATGCCAAGTTTCTAATACTGGTAGAATCTCACATAAAACAGGAAATGTTGCAATGGGTTTTCCATTTTAGTAGCTTGTCTTGTAACTACTAAACAGCAGGAATTCACGTAACCTCAACAGATAGATAGAGAAAGAAAGATCAGGGATAAGCGTAATAATGGAAAAGAAACCTAACTTTTATTATTAAGCCTCTATTTGCAAACTAGACACCCAGCTCATATCCCTTAGCCTGCCAGTTATCAAGGCATAGAAGGATTAATTCCTGCAAAAATTCAGAATCCAAATGAGTAACCCCAGGAGAGTCTAACCTGAGGGGAAGCAGGACTGACGTGGCATCACAATCCAAGTTCTGCCTCTTTTGTATATGTGCTGATGTCACACGCACATACGAAGGGGTGGACTTATATCATGACATCGCATCCACCATCTTGCCTGTTTTGACACCCCCACCCCCATAGATGAGCTGAGGCTGCACCTTCCAGAGATCTGGGAGGGAACCAGATCGGAGAAAGTTGTTTTAACGTGCTAGCAATGTAAACCCAGTGGCATTCATACAACGGGGTCTCTCCCCTTTGCACCAAGAAAGGTTATCAAATCCAAAATTTAAAGTCTTCTTAATGAATACAGGTCCAGCAATCATCTCCTACTCAATTCCTTCTACATTCCCTTTTCTCTGAAGGACAGAGACAAGACAGACTAAAGCCTGCACTGATCATTTTTCCTAACGTGTTTTTTTTTATGTAAATCCTCTTACATAATTTGACTCCACTTAGCAGCCTATATGCAAACTAAAACACACTTTTTTTTTCCAAAATAAACTCACAAGCTACATGGAGCACTACAGTATTTATGAAGACAGCATTACACATCCAAAAAACCCTCCCCAAACAGGGTGACTATATTTTAATAAAATGGAACATCGAGTTCTCCACCAAGGACAAGCATAAGCTCGTTGCATTAGCCACTGGAATATTTACATCCTACTGTGGACAGAAGCCATGCGATCAAGAAAACATTAGCTAAAGCCATTGTGCTCAAGATTTCAGACGTGCAATGGGGAATCATCGGTCCTTTGGTAGGAAGCTTCCATGATACAACAACAATTTGTCCAATTATGTTCCACTACATACAACTGCTTCTTCTTCATAGCAAAAACTATGCATTGTAGAGCACAATAGCTCTAACTCATTTTTCAGGTAGCAAAACAGTCCAGGTAACCCAAACCTAGCCCACTAGAGCCTGGTTTTTTTCTGTCTCTATTTTATATTTTTAAAATGAGGGAAAGGGCATTTTAACTTCTGGGCCTCTGTGCTAGACCACCATTCTTTAGTTTTCAGCTCCTTTCCCCAAATCTGTAGAATTAAAATCTCTGCCTTTGAAGCTGAGATGTTTCTTAATGGAAACATTTAATAAAGTATTGCTTAGCGAGGTGTATTTAGCTTTATAGTGTAGTATTAACTGTTCTATTGGGCTTTCCTTGCAGAACACCTTGCTTTCAAATCATGAGATGGCTTTTTAAATATGCAAATAAATCACCGTCCCCTACTTTCTCTAGGGAAAGGAGGCAGGGAAAGCACAGGATCTATCAAGGGGAAAGGTGGATGTGTTTGAGCTGCAGCTGGACCTTTTTTAAGGTTATAGGTGAACAGTCTACTAACACATTAATCATATTTAGCACAATCTAAGTGCTGCTGTCTGAAGTAAACCATTGTAAATCAGCTTCCGGATATAGCAATATGGTTGGGAAAATGCTACAGCAAAGCAGATTACTGAGTCACTGAGAACATGTATGGTTGAGAAGGTAAAATGAAACAGGGCATAAAGTTGCAGCCTTGCACTTTCTTGAGATGCTCTGACCACGAAGAGTTGCATCACAGGGTTAACCAGCGCTTCAAAATCCCTCCTCTTTTTCTCACACACAGCAGACAATCCCAGTTGTCCAGCAGCCCTTGCCTTCAGAAATATATTTACAGCACAAGAGTGCAATTGCAACTAGTTTCTAGACCCGTGTTTCTCAACCTTGGCAACTTTAAGATACGTGGACTTCAGCTCCCAGAATTCCCCAGCCAGCCATGCTGGCTGAGGAATTCTGGGAGTTAAAGTCCACACATCTGCAAATTGCCAAGGTTGAGAAACACGGGTCTAGACGATCGGTCCCCAATTTCATCCTTCCCAATTGGGCTGGGACCACAGCTTCCAGACTACCCAAGCAAAAATGCCAGCTATCCAGTCTAGAAACCGCAGTCTCAGGCTATGAGCTGGGCAAGGCTGTTATAAATAAAGGTCTGCTTTCTATCACACACTTTGGTATCTCAAAGCAGACTGCCCTGGAATCAGAACTATGAGACAAGCTTCTGCTGGAAGAAATGTATCCACACTGAGTTGTGTTTGCTAAATAACAGACTTAGCATCCGCTGACTGAGAGCAGACACAATACAGTTAACAGAATAGCTGCTGGGCTGACAAGGGGGCTTCATTTTCCCACAACCTCAGAGCACATATAATTGCTTGGCAAATATGTCAAACTCCAGCAGAGGGTGGGGGGAGAGTGGGAAAAAAATCAGCTGAATAAAGATGGGGGAGTTGGAATTCACTCACTGCACCAAATGTATAAAAGAATTCCAGCACCATTAGTTCCCCCATCTGGCACTAAACAGAAGCAACAGTCAACTTGGATTAGATTGCACGGCAACGTATAGTAAACCCCACTGATAACAGTGTGACTTATTTTTGAGGTTAAGGCTTGGAGGTTGAGATTTTACTGGACAACGGTATCAACATCCTTCAAAATGACAGTCTCTAGACAGGTTAGATTTTATCACATCTGCTATGATTCTCAGCCAGCTGGGACTTCCATAGCACAAAATGAAATTCTCCACCATCCAGTCAGGATCATCTCTGAAACTGTGAGGGGCAGGTGTGTGTATATACACACACACAAACCAAGAGTGTTTCTGACGTGTTTTAGGTCATTTCAAAGCAAAAGAATGCAAAGAGGATGAAATGACTTCAGCCACAGAATAACCTTTTGGACAAATAAAGTTATTGCCTCAATCCACAATTTCGCTGAAACCATGACCTGCTGATTTTTCCATATAACCCAAGAGAGAGGAATTTTAAACACCTTCCACTGGTGTACCAGGCATTTTAATGGATCTCCCCCTTCATAAGCTCCACAGTTGGATCTCTTCAATCCCATGCCGTCTGGATAATGAGGGAAAACCTTACCCAGCCCCTCTACTGTTGCTCAATGGAGAACTAGCCAAGATTGTCCTTAATTCTTAGGATTGGGGCCAACGAAGGACAGCACTAGATCCACTAAGTTCTACACGTTGACATAAAGCAGGAGAAAAGGGAAAAGAAACCCACAAAGGAGTCTGTCCCTTTTAAGCAAAACAGCTCAAGAGGTGTGAACCAAGCCCTGTCATGCTATACTGAACAAATAGCCAGTTGCTCTGGCAATAGGACAAAAGGATTGAGAAACGCAGCAGGTCGCTCCGCAGAGCCAACGCTTTGCTGCTCTTTGACAAAAGAGTTGTAGCATTAGACAGGCAGGAAGGAGTCAAAGGACTCCATGGGCAATGACTAGAGGTGGGCCAGGGCAGAACTCAACCATTCTGATAAAAATATTATCACAGAGCATTGTATTAGCTGAGGAACTTTCTAACTTTCAAATGGGAAGTGGCTCTTAACTTAATCTGCAGCTGCATTTAGCACACAAGAGTTCTCTTTTTGCTTGCGGTGGCTTAGGGAGAGTTCTACATACTGGCATTTAGTTAAGCAAATTATTTTCAATAATATGCCTAAAGATAACACACTGTATACAGGCCATTTGGCAGGCTATGTCCTAAGGGTGTATGAATCAGCAAAGCTGCAGCTTGTGTTTGAGACTCAAAGGAGGCAAGATTTGATTTCACATGCATTAAGATTCGATTAAAAATTCAACCACTGCCTATAATAGGGAAGCCTCAAAATGCCTGCAGGTCTTCATTTTGGGGCAGAATAGGAGGAAAACAGCAGGGACGGTAGACCTTTAAGAGGACGTTAATTCTGGGAAGTGTCATCTGAATACCTTCAGGCTTTTCAATGCAATAATTTTAAAATATTTTCCCCTACACATCTTTTTTGAGGCAGAGATAGCAGGGATGAGGAAAAGACAGCATAGCAGCTTTCCAAATGTCCAGAAAAAAACGTATTTTTAGAGAAGCTGTGCCAAACCAGTACTGGAAATGTCCCTTCCAGCTTAAAAATAAAAGCTTTCTAAAACTCTTCCAAAAGGAAGCTCTTATTAAAGATCAGAGGATTCACTGCTCTCCAATGGAAGGCTGATTCATTGGCAAAGTTAACCCCTTCAGGGAATGGCAAGCTGCCAAGCTACTTGGTAACAACTAAAGAGCTTTGAGAACTGAGTGTAGTTATCACTTTTGTGCATAGAATGTACAATGATACAAAGAAATACTCAGTATTATGACCAATATCCTAACAGGAGGCACACTAATGCAGACCTACTTGCAATGAAGACGTCTCAGTGTGAGACAGAACAGATAGTAGTAGAAAGTAAAACAGAGGAATCTAGTTATTTATTTTTATTTGCAAAGCATAGGGAGAATAAAAGGAAATGAAAGGGGGAAGTGAAAAAGCTAAACAGCCACCAACTGAGTATTCACAGAGACTACACTGCAGGTCAGAGAAATAGACTGAAATTCAAGGAAGGGTAAAAATAAAAAAGCTATTGATTGGGGAAAAGGTAAAATACCACCAAAAAAAGAGCAAACCAAATAAAACAAAAGCAACAGAATAGATACGAATTCTTTCTTTTTCTCCCTTCCATTAGAACCTGCTTGTCATGTTCGCCGTTTCAATGTCTTTGATACATCGTAATGTTTCCCATGTCATTAACTGGATGCGTGTTTCATCTTTCTCGGGAGGATGGGAGTATTTATCTTTTGGCTTTGCTCTGGAATGTATTTGCATTATCTACTGCGCTCAAGGTTACTTTCCCAGGCTAGCAGCTCTGACGATTGCTAGCACCTGTGACGGGCGGGGCTGTTGCGAGGGAGGCGGGATACGTTTGCACCAAGGGTTTAAGTTTGTATTTGGCGCGCTTTTGCTCATTCTCAGCTTTCTCTGTATTTGCCTTTAGTTCCCTAATAAATCAGATTTCATATAGCAGCCTCTTGTGAGTCTGAGTATTGGGGCTGGGGCAATCATTACACTGCTTAAGGTATTCTAGCAGAAGAGTGAGATTCACACAGCAGTGCAGCGCTCCTCCAAGTATTTGAACGGCAGGGTTTACAGTGGTAGGGAAATTCATCAAGGAATCGCTCGCGTCAGTATGTCAGAACGGGAATCGGTCAACCTTCGTTCAGCTTTCTCGCTATGTGGAAGAAAAGCTGCAAGAATGGTTGAGATCATGCAAAGCCAGAAGGTACTGGAAAGTCCATCAGTTCTTTGAACCATCACTGAATCTCTCCAAAGATATTCGAAGGCCTGATTGAGCTGATGCCTCCAATCAATTCAGAGGGATTACTGCATGAAATCTCTTTCAGATTTCATAATCTATTCAAAGATTTATGCTCTTCGGAAATGACTTAGAAGTGCTTTTGAGCTCACTCGAGCAAAAAGTACCTTTCTGCTGTTCATTAAAGCAGCACCTTTTTTCAGGTTTCTTCCCACACCTGAAAAAAAAGTTGTGGCTGTGCTTTCACTTTAATGGATCAACTTGGCAACATTTGTTTGGCTGCTATGCAAGCCTGCCTTTCCGAAGCTGACGTGTGAAGCGTGAGGGCGAAATCTTTGGATTCAGTAAAGAGAGGAAATGGTTGCCTATGAGCATTAGAAACTGTTTTTCTTGAAAACTGGGAGTTGGAATGCCTTGTCTATGGGTGGGATAGGTTCTCTTCGTCTCAATCTTGTGATGGCTTTGGAATGAGATCTATTGGTTGCTGCAGTCAATATCTTCCACCAATGTAATTATTAGATGTCCCAGTGAGTTTGGGCTGAAGACAGTAATGTAGCTCAGAGTCATCATCACAGCAATCCAAGGAAAACCTGCACAGCGAACGTGACAGTGGAGTCCAGTTGAAGGATAGGCTAAAAAGAATACACTTTGGAAGAGAAGACCACCGCAATACGATGGGAGAAGCTATACCCAGGTTCAAAAACTGACATCTCCAGGCAGGGTTGGAAAAGACTTGTATCTAAAAATTTGGAACGCTGCTGCTAGTCGGCCTGGATAATGTTGGGATAAGTAAATCAAAGAATTGAGAGAGCAGAAGACATTTTCATATGTTCCTAATTTTTCTACTCAGATGAACAACGGAGAAAAAGACAACAGGAAGAAACTCCTTTCTTTCCATCTCTATGCCCTGCTCAATATCCTTTTTTATACTGCTTGTTAAATATATGTCGGGCTGTAGGTCAGAGACGCGGTGGCGCTGCGGGTTAAACCGCTGAGCTGCCGATCGGAAGGTCGGCGGTTCAAAACCGCGCGGCGGGGTGAGCTCCCGTTGCTCGTCCCAGCTCCTGCCAACCTAGCAGTTCGAAAACATGCCAATGTGAGTAGATCAATAGGTACCGCTTCGGCGGGAAGGCAACAGCGTTCCGTGTCGTCATGCTGGCCACATGACCCGGAAGTGTCTATGACAACGCCGGCTCTAAGGCTTAGAAACGGAGATGAGCACCGCCCCCTAGAGTCGGACACGACTGGACTTTACGTCGAGGGAAACCTTTACCTTTACTAGGTCAGAGAGACAATGAGGTTATTTCCCAATTTATTCTCTCTCGTTCTACATTTTGCTTGCAAGATCTTTCTCTTCAGGGATAGCAGGTCTGGGGATTAGCAACAGAGCTTCTGTAGAGTAACAGTAGACACTAACCTCATAGATAAAATATACTTTTGCTTCAACATAGATCCCCATGCGCACCACTGCACGGACCGCTGCGTTCATACCTGGAAGGGAAGAGGATGGAGAGGCACAATTACTACCTAATATAACCTGGAAACGTATGTGACAGTACATAAACTGTAATCCATCACATAATTAAACTAATTAAATGATTAATAAATAATTAAATATTATTAACTTAAATATAATCAATAGACAATGAGATAAAGCTAACAAAGGCTTGAACCAATACACCCTTCAAAAGATGATGAGCCCATTAATGACAATGAAAAGACTATGGAAACCTTTTAAGTCATCTAATGCACATGGCGTGAAGACACAGTTGACGCTTAAGGTAATCAAATGGAAAACTCCAGTCCAGAAGTGCCAGAAATATTACCATCTCCAACCACTAGGTAATCACACTGTAGGGGTCCAGATAGGTCAGTATGGACAAAAGTCTAAACAAAAACCTGTTTCAAATCACCATTCAGCCATCAGTTCACTGGGTGACCCTGCACCAAATACTATTCTCAGCTTAGACTTGATTTATTCCATTTTATGTGCTGCTGTATTTCAGTCAAAACTCTCCACAGTGAACCAAATACAGTTAAAAGATGTGTCCACAGTAAAGTGTATAAAAATAAAGAATTCAAAAATTCTTCCAGGGAGACAAACAACTGAAGACAGGACTCTCCTATACTGTCCCACTGGCTAATTAACTAAAGACAGTTCTACATACAGAAAGGAATACTTACTATTGGTATATTGTTTTTCTGCTACAGATTAAGGTTACTGTGGTAACTAATGATTTTGGCAGGGTGAGGAGGTTGAATTTAATTGTCTTCTTTTCAGATGTTAATAGTTGCACTGAGGGGGAGGAACCTTGCCTGGACTTGTTTTAGTTTCAGTTTTCCTTCTCTTTTAGGCATGTAGCCAGTAAGCAGCTCTCAGCCTGTGAGAATGCAGAAGCCTGCAAATATGTTTTTGTGCTTTCTGTAAATAAATTTATTTTTATAGAAATGCCTGGTGTGTGACTTTTCTGATCTCTCCTGGGCCAAATGCTTTCTAGCACTCTGCCAACACTTACTGCACCAACTTGACATTCTGCAATGGAGGGAAGAACCTGAATTGGCCACTGCACAATTCAGAGACCTGCAGAATCTGAGTTTAGACCTCAACCCCAGAAATCTGCTCAAAACCAAGGATCAGCATGTCAGAGAGGATGTTTCTCAGGTTGAGACCAACACTTTGCCTATTTCTATTGGAAGGCATTGCCAGCTTTAACATTTTTGGGTAGGATATCGAAGAGGGTGTACACAGGGGAAGGTGCCAGGCTAACTACAATTAATTAAAGTTTATTACAGAAATCCCAATACTTAAGCATTGGAGAGATTCCTTCCAGACTACCCACGATCAAACTAGGGCAAGGAGGACATTCCAAGGAATCAGCTGAAAAAGGGGCTGCTTTCGTTGCACAAACTTTATAGCCCTTCTATCTCCCCCCCCCCCCCATCACAACGGTGTCACTTAGTTTAGGCATCAGCAAGGGAAGGTTACATATTAGTGAGGATTAGCTACAATGTTAAGCGCCTGGCAGATATTGTGCACATAGTTAAGACAAAGTGGGAAATAATTATCTAACTGGACTTAGAGCAGGAGGTTTGTTATCTTGCAACTCATGAGTGTAAATAGGAAGAGCTAGCTTGTCTAAGCAGCCTCTCTTCCTGGTGAAAATAGATTTAAATATTTAACTGGTGTTAAATAAAAAATGTGGGTCAATCACAGGACAGAAGGAATGTAGGGAATGTGGAAAGTCTCTTGACAGAAGGTGAGAAACACTCTCAGGAAAATACAAGAAACACAGTAGGTGGATTTGAATCTGTTTATCCTTAGGGGTTCTCCACTGTCAGAGTTGATCATTTGTCTTAATTGGCCCCTAATCTGCTTGCAGTTAAACACAGTCATTAGCTGTGTTGTGCAATTCACTGAAAAGTCACTGAACTGGTGATGTAACATTCTGCATCAAATAGGATGCTATGGATGTTTCCTGATAAAAGTGGATACCTCCTTTTAAAGTTCATGTACTTCTTACTCTTTCAGGTATCATAAGACTCAGTTGATTTAGGAGAAAACAGGCTTTTCAATGAATCTTGAAGAAAAACCCATCAAGTGAGGGGTATCATCTAAATTTCAAAGCGGGTATCATCTAAATTTCAAAGCGGTGGCAAGATAACAATGCATTATTTGTTAATGATCCTTCACTTACCTGAGGGATGACTAACCTGTATGACCTCCTATAGATTGCATGTAAACCCCAACCCCATTTCTGAGGCCCCACCAGATTCACTCTGCTATTCTTCAGTGACAAATCACCTATTTTCAGTGGCACATTTTTTTGTCCACATTATTTTTTTAAAAATACCTAAATAGGTATATTAAGCTCTTAACAGGGGACAAAATTCAAACAGAAAAAGAAAAAAATGTGAAAAGTTTGGCCCACTGCTTCTAGTGTATCACTGTGGCATTGCTATAACCTCTGCTACCATTAGAGGCTTAATTAAAAAAAAAAGTTGGCGTTTGTGTCAAAAAGGTTGCTCATCCCCGATTTATAATTTGCATTTGATGTTGCTAGAATTTAAACTGCCCGAATGATGCAAGTTCATATAGCCCCTTTCAGATGCAACTGAAAAGCAAAGATAGCTTTTGAATATGCATCTTTACATTATTATAAAACCAAGCACAAAGTACTGCATTCAAAGATGGTTGTTCTTACTCTCCCAACTAACTTCAACCTGTCAATATCAGCTGTTAGCGCTATCTAATCTTTTTCAGGCAAAATGCCTAAAGGTTGCGTGCGGCTCACGTTCAAACTGCTGAAAAGTCATACTCTATCCATAATTGCCATTATTCATTAATAATGACTGCACAGCAGAACAATCTGCTGGAAACACTGCATGTTATTACACCATTAAATGAATCCAAAATGTATTGATTAAATATGAAGAAGACAGCTTAGCAACTTTAATCATAGACACTCTCTATTTCATTAAAAATAGCATCAAACATCCTTGTAGATATGATATTCTCATAAATCATTAGGGAAGCTGCTTAATTTACAACTCCCACATGGAATTCAAAATGTATGAGTATTGTTCCTGCTCTAATAAATTTGTCCTAGAATCCATTTTAAAAAAGGAACTCTCTTGCCAGTCAGTGGGAAAAAAGAAGAAACTGCTTGTTACTGTTATGCTGTTCTTTTTTTAATAATCCCACTGTAATTAATTAATATCCACTGTTGTTCTAGTGATCTTGATTGGCTGTTCTAATCAATTAAAATAAGCATCTAACTTGGATACTCCAGGAAATAAAGCCAGACTGCTCCCTTGAGGGAATGATATTAAAGGCAAAACTGAAATACTTTGGCCACATAATGAGAAGACAGGACAGCCTGGAGAAGATGCTGATGCTGGGGAGAGTGGAGGGCAAAAGGAAGAGGGGTCGACCAAGGGCAAGATGGATGGATGATATTCTAGAGGTGACGGACTCGTCCCTGGGGGAGCTGGGGGTGTTGACGACCGACAGGAAGCTCTGGCGTGGGCTGGTCCATGAAATCACAAAGAGTTGGAAGCGACTAAACGAATAAACAACAACAACAATCTAACTTGGAAGTATCTTTATTTTTAATGTATTGCCCACTGTCTCTGACCAATTCTATTACAGCTCAGTTGCAAGTTGCAGGCCCAATTCTCTGAGTTGACATTCAGCAAGAAGGGTATTGGCAAGAAGAAAAAAGTTCAAAGGCTTCTACGCAACTTTATCTTCCTTGCTGCAAAGTAACTGGGGATGAATCCTTAATAATTCTTAACTAGAGATAAGCTTAAGCCCTAACACTTCCCAGCATAGAGTTTGATCATCACACTGTTACATATGGAGAAATACTGTACATAAGAATAACTGTAGGACCTTCTGTTGGATCAGAGTCCAGTGTTTTTTAACCTTAAAGCTGTCCAACGTGTGTGGACTTCAACTCTCAGAATTCCCTAGCCAGCTTAAAGTTGCCAAGGTTGGAAAACACTGGATCAGACCAACATTACATCTGTTCCTTCCTGTTTTGTCTACTGTCAACCAGAAGGTTCTTGAAGATCGCAATCAGAGCAGGAGAATAACAGCCTTTGCTTATGAAATGTTTTCACTATCTTCTTGAAATGTACAAGTAGGATCTCCAATGAAGTCTTACCTTACAGTTTCACCCCCATGTGCCTTGATCTGACACCAGTCCTTGCTGTCACTCAGGCACCTGATTGCACTATTAGAGATGCAGGATCATTCCTTTCAGATGCAAACTGAATTTAGCTATTGGGGCCCAAATGGACACCTCATCACCAGTGCAGCCTTACAAAGGCAGAATCCTAATTTCACAGAATTGGAGGGGACATTTGGGCCATCGTCCAGTCACAGACAGATGGCCATTTAGCCACTGCTTGAAACATCCAATAAAGGGGAGCTGAACAGGTCCCTGGATGATTGCTTCTACTGCCCCACTGGTCTATTAGAAAGTGGGGTTTTTTTTTCCCTATCATTCAATCAGAACCTGCCTTCCTGTCACTTGCTGTTGTTGTTAGTTGCCATCAAGTCGTTTGCAACTCATGGTGACCCTATGTATAACAGAATGAAATGCTGTTCGGTCTTGCGCCATGAGCCTGACTGTTCCAATGTTTGCATCCATTGTTGCAGTAATTGTATCAATCCATCGCATTGAAGGTCTTCCTCTTTTCCTCTGGCCCTCGACTTTACCAAACATGATGTCCTTTTCAAGCGATCGGTCTTTCCTGGTGAAAAGTATGTGCCCAAAGTATGAGAGTCTAAGCCTAGTCGCCTCCAGGGAACATTCTGGTTGTATTTCTTCTAAAACTGATTTGTTTGTTCTTCTGGCAGTCCATGGTATTTTCAATAATCTTCTCCAAGACCACAATTCGAATGCATCAATTTTCTGTCACTTAAATTCATCGTTCTGTCTCACTCTAAAGTGAGAAACAGCAGGTCCTGACCTTCTTCTGTGTGATATCCTTCAAGATCCTTGACGTGTGCTATCATGTTCCCCCCCAGTCCTCTCTAAACCTGTTCCAATTTCTCTGAAACCTTCTTAAAGGATGGTATCTAGAACAGAACACAGGACTTGAGATGGGGCCTGACTAAAACAAAAGAAAATGGAATGATGATTTGGAATGATGATTTTCTGTGATTTGGAAGTTACGCTGCCTAAAATTACATTTGCCTTCTTTGAAGCCACATCACGCTACTGGTTCGTATGCTATTAATTACTACTTCAAGTTCTTTGTTAAAAGCACCATTGCCAAACCAGATACCCCCATCCTATAGTTATGTATTTGATTTGTGTTTCCTAAATGAAAACATTGCATGTGTCTGCTAAATGTCTTTTTGGGGGAGATGGGCAGTGATAAAATTTGAAAAATAAATAAATAAATACAGTGTCCCATTATTTCCACCCATTTCTAAATTTTCTTTCTTCTAGGGTAGTAACCAGAAGTTAATACTAACTAGTTAATCTCATCCAATTCAGTATCTGCAAATCTGAGAGGCATTCCCTCCAACCTCTTTATTATTATTATTATTATTTAATGGAAGTATCTGGGCCCAAGACTGATCCTTGTGGGACCTCATTCAATCCCTCATTCTAGTTTGATCAAGACACCAGGCTCAATTCTGGAATCAGTGATGTATCCCTTTAAAGGTGGCATCCAGCTCACACTTAACTTGCTTCCTAATCAGGTAACGTGATGCAGTATTTTCTTTGCTGAAGTCAAGCTGTATGATTTCTCCAGAATTATTACAGGAGTATTCATGTGCATGTTTTTATCAACTTCCAAGGCAGGCAGGGCATGTTAGAATAATTTTAAAAATTAGTCATACTGCTCACAGGTTAGGGCACTTCCAAACAGGCATTAGCTGGTCCCTTAGTCTCAGCAGCAATTTTGGGCTTTTTCCGCTTCACCTTCCTTCTTGCCTCAAGCTGCAGGAGCAGAAGGCGGAGGGAGAATAAAGAAGCGAATGTAACAAATAATGGAATCCTCAACTCTATGCCAAACATCTGGAATGTAATGACCTATGAAGTACTCTGGATTATCATGCATGGGGTAGAGTTTAAAAAAGCCTACTCTGTAACACCCAGGTTTAAATCTTGGATCAATGAAATACGTTCACTTTCCACCTAGGAAGTTTTCCATGCAGTCAAGGTTGCATCAGTTGTTAAAAACTGGAGGATGCCAAGGTTCACTATTAGGCTGGTGAACAAACCAGGATCTCCAGGTGCAGCAGAAACTTGGTTTAGAGAGGGCTCAGGAGGCAGCGTCCAACTCAAGAAAGAGAGGCAAGAGAGTGACCGTCACCCTTTCATCTTCCCCCATGGACTTGCTTGACAGAGGGGCCCAAGCATAAGCCATGGCTTACAAACCACTATAACTGAATTCACGCTAAGCCCGAACCAAACTGCCTCAATGTTTTGCTTCATGGAGATGAATCAATAAAGCCTCTGCTATTGCAGGAGACGGCAAAATGTAATTAAAGCCCAGCTTCTCCATGGGAGCAAGTCCCACATCAATGTCAGAAGACTAATTCTAGGTCAGTGTTTCTCAACCTCAACAACTTTAAGAAGTGCAGACGTCAACACCCAGAATTCCCCAGATAGCATGGCTGGCTGGGGAATTCCGGGAGTTGAAGTCCACACATCTTCAAGTTCCCAAGTTTGAGAAACATTGTTCTAGGTAAATGTGCAGGGGTGTAGGCTGCTGAGAAGCAACTCCAACCTTTAGCTGAAATGAAGGCCTACTAATAAAGGCAGTAATAGGCTTGTAAACTGTGACTCCACAAACACAGACAGCAAGGACAAATTCCAAGACCTGCCTTGCTATCAAGCAATTCTATTTTGTGGAAGTCCTGACAAGGTATGCTGTTCTTCTTAAAAGGCCCGTTTTGTGCTAAAATGTCTTTCTCAAAGCCTGCTGATCATAAGAACTTTGTTTCCCCCTCAACAGGGCATTGTCCTATTTACTGGCATGTACACAACCACATTTTAGAGAACCCTTGGTTAAGATTACAATCCAACAGAAGCTCAACCATGGCTGGCTATGCAAAACAAGCTAATGAAGACTGAAAAGGAGTTGTTTTGGATCTCAAGGGATAAATCTGACCATTGTGTGAACTCATTTATTTATTTGAGCATAACAAGTTATGTTAATACAGCACTTGTTTTCCTAACCCACATTTCAGTTTAAATGCATTGTGTGAACCAAATCTAAGCTTGTTGAAACATATTCCCAAATTCAGTAGGCTTACACACACACACACACACACACCCAGCGCATATGCTGCAATGAATCCAACAAGTATTGGCTGCTGCCAATAACTCTGAATTTCATTTCATTTAAACTTAATTAAAACTTTGCTTTCCAATCAAAACTGCAATTCGCAGAACAACTTTCATAGGCTTCAAGGGCAAACAAGCAACGCTCTCATTAGATATTAACAATCATAAGACCTATCCTTGAACTAAAAATAAATTTTAATGGCTTTTGGGGAAAACAAAATGAAACAAAGCCAAAGCACTTCCTTCTGAAATGGTGTAGTTGGCCAATATGCAGAAAAGAAGAAAATCCAGTGGTTTAACCAAGCCGCTTCACACATTTTCCCCCAGCTATTTTGAACCTTCACTTGCACATTTCCACGTTTGGCTCCACCTTGTCTCTGTGACCTTGAAAGTATGACTCAAAAGCAAGCCTTGCAGACACACGCTCCTTATGGAACATTAACAGAAAACAGTCGTATTTTCCCC
This sequence comes from Candoia aspera, assembly GCF_035149785.1. Lineage (NCBI taxonomy): Eukaryota > Metazoa > Chordata > Lepidosauria > Squamata > Candoiidae > Candoia > Candoia aspera. Next base: position 12,638,469 of record NC_086156.1, on the reverse strand, counting down.
AGGGCCCTGCTTCTGCACAGATTAGTAAAGCAGAATGCCCCCTTCCCATTACATGTGTCTTTTACCCAGAGGGATACCTTTGATGGCCCCCCAGACAAAAGCAATCTTCAAAGTCTTTTAAGGGATCGAGAGCAGGCTGAAGTCCAACATCCACCTCCGCAATCATAACTAATACAAACTTTCTTTTTCCCTCTTCTTGTGACTCATCTTTACGATGTCAATGCAAGCATTTTCAAAAGGTTCTTTAGGCCAGCAAAGTGAACTAGAAGGGGCTGAACTTGGGGATGTTGTTTAAATGCAGGAATGTATCAGGCTATGCCCCCCCCCAAAAGAAAACACAAAGTGTTTGTGTTTCTCACAGACACAGGGCTGTTTTCGCCTTGCTTATGCAAGACCAAGCTATGCAGCAAAACTGTGCCAAGGCTCACCCTCTGGATGTTTAGAGCTATTTCCTGAAGAAAATTAAGAGTTTTGCAGAGATTTTTCTTTGCACAAAGATAGCCCTGAGAAAGAGCAGAGCAAAGAGTAGGTCCAGCAGCAGGTGCCATCACAACCTCCTTCCTTTCTTCCTTTCTTAGCAGCAGGTGCCATCGCAACCTCCTTCCTTTCTTCCTTATTTAAATTTATATCACCGCCCATCTCCCCCAATGGGAGAGTGACTCAGTAGTGTTTTCTTCCTCAGAAGCTAGCTCTGCAACTTAGATGGGCAGGATGCTGGAAACCTCTTCTGCTAGTACCACAGCAAAGATGCCTGGGGTGCGCTCTGCACTCCCTCAGAGAAATGCTTTACTTCATGAGGAGTAAGAGCAAAACCACCAAGGGGGGAAGGAGTATCCAGATGTTTAAACCCAGCCTCAGAATAAAGCCCGATCCTGCGCGATGGAACTCGCCCCCTCTCGTTTTTTTGCCGTTAGCAAACTCAAACCAAACCCCTCAAAAAAAAAAAAATCAAAGCTAAAAACAAAAGCAAAGCAGTCCCCGCCGTACGACGTCACAGAACTTCACTCGGCCGCTCGCCTCCTCCTCGCCGGGGGCGGGGCCTCTTCCGACCAGCGCACCAGGAAGCAAGGGCGCGCTCCAGCTTCGCACCTGGGCACGCCCGCCGGCCGGGGAGAGCCACTTTGGTCTAGTGGTTAAGGCAACGGGCTAGAAACCAGGAGTCGGTGAGTTCTAGTCCCGCCTTAGCCCAACTCGGTGCCATGTAGGCTAGCCTCCTCGTGGTGCACCCCGGCAACGTGACTTGTCACGGCTAGAGTCTACACACCTGGCTGCTGGACCTCACAAGGATTTCCCAGCAAGAAAAAGCAGCATGAACACCGAACTGCTATGCCATACAATTAAAAAAAAAAAGAACGCCGGCCGGGGGCAGCGAGTTGCCGCTTAGGAATCCTGTCGGATCCCGGCATAGTTTCACCAATACAGATGGAGCTGCTGCTGCTGGCGATTTCCTTCCTCTTCGCCGGTTAAACCAGACGCAGGGAGCCATCGGTGGTCCCCTGGCCACCCTCTCCACATCCTGGGGGCGTGAAACACTCCCCCGCTTGCAGCTGGAGCACTGTCTGCTGTGCCCCTGCCCTACCCCCACCCCGCTTTCCAGCATCTGCGCCCTAACTGGCTTCTTTCCATGCACCATCATTAGCCCAAGTACCAAAAGGCTTTAGAGCGTCCCAGGACCGCACGAGTTAAAGCGAATGCCGGCGCAGCCAGCCTTTAACTGGCATATCCAAAAGCGCACATCTTAATGAGCCTCGACTGCGTGACGCCAATTCCATACGTGGGAATAGGCCGACACGGTTTTCGCATGTTAGCGTAGCTTACGAAGGGGTGATGTGCCCGGAACTCGCGATCTTTTTTAAAATTCGGGCCAGCCTAGAATAATCAAGTGCAATTCCCGGAGGAAGTTCCGAATAAGAGGCAGGATGTGTCTCTCCCACTAGACACGTGCGGGACTTCAGGGCACGCTGTCTCCGCGACACACCGTCCCCTCCGCTTATTATCTAGGTTGGTTCAACCCGAATACGGTATGGTGCCGAAACCTAGGAACGCGAAACTACAATCAGGCACTAATTCGGATTATTGCAGGGTTATGTTTTTTTTAAAAGATCGTCTACGTGAAAACTCTCGCCAAAAGCCCGTTAGTAACAAAGCGTTCCTTCTTGAGGACGTGATCAGTCCAAGTGCTTTATGACTCGCATCCTGACTGCCTGCGGGTGCTCATCACCGTTTTCAAAAATGGTGTGTCATAAAACGAAGGGAAACGCGAGGGGTTATCGGGCCTGGCCAATTTTCCCTCCGCTCTCGGCCGTGCAGCCGGCCGGCCCGTTGGTTGTTTGACCCTGCCAGCCCCACAAGGGAGCCCCTTCCTCCCCCAAAACAAGGGCAAAGGGAGCCTGGGAAGGTCACCCTCCAGGGCAAGGGCGAGGAAGCCGCTGTCCTGCCGAGCACGTTTGCGGCTCGAGGTCTATTCCGGCTTTCCTTTGGCAAACTTGGGCAGCCTGTTGAAAACTAGCAGCCGGAAAGGAGCAGCCCCGGCACGCTGCTCCGCACGCCGCGACCGCGTTCTTGTGAACTGACGGTTCGGCGTGTGCGCAGCCTTAGAAGTCAGCTTGAGAGAGCAAACCAGGGCTGGATTAGCCATGACTCAGTGCATCCTGCGAGCACCGTTTTCATCCCCCCCAACAATTTCTGCAGCCCTCTGCCCCATCCCAGTGGTCCAACACTTCCCTCCGCTTGGCTGCGTCGGCTTTTCGGTTTCACCTTGCTTCCCCAACCTAGATAAGCGGGGACTGATGGGAGCTGGAGTCTCCGTAGCAACCCGCTCCCACCCTGTTGGAGCACCCAGTCTGCATAGCCTGCAAACCCCGCCGACGGCGAATCCCCCGTCCCATTGCCCCGGACCGCCCCCCCCCCCCCAGCCCTTCCGCCTCTTTGCCCGTTACCCTGAGCATCGCCGCCGCTGGTCAGGACTCCGATGGCTTTGCCTCTGCCAGAGAGGTCCTCGAACAGCTTCTTGCTCGTCATGGTTCTGAGCGAGGGAACCGCTCTCTGCAGCGAAGGCGGCGGCGGCGGCGAAGGAGTCTCCCTCTCCCTGCAGGAGGGCGAGGGAGAACGCGAGGTCTCCGGGTGCGGCGGGACTGCGCCCTGGGCTGCGGGGCTGCGCGAGCTGTGGACGCTGACGGTTTGGATCTTGACCTTGCACACGATTTGGTTCTTGCCTGAATCGTGGAAGAGGGGGGAAAATCATCCAAGCCGGCCGAGAGAAGCGATGCTCCGCAGCCCCAGCTCGCCCTGCCCCTCTGCGCAGCTCCTCTCGCCGCGGCCCCGCGCCCTGCCTTCCAGCCGCCCGGTGACAGCGCGACGCCAAGCGCTTTCGGCCCCGCCTTTCCCTCTGAGAAAGCGCCCCTCCGGCATCCTGACAGGCGGGAGGGTCGACCAATGGGCAAGAGCGGCCAGGGCGGGACGAGGGCTTGCCAGCCTGCGGTAGGTTGCAGGGGGTTCTCCGGGAGGAGGGGGCAGCGTTCCTGGAAGAAGGGACGGAAAGGGAGAAGGGGAATCGAGCGGGAAGTCCTCAGCTTGAGAGTGCCTGAGTTCTGCCGAAGTTGTGCTTCCTGTGTTTGGTGAACCGAGCCGGGGGAGTTTGTAAAACGTACGCTTGGCTTTACGTTACGTTTGGATCAACCGCGATGGCTACCTTCGCACATCTTGCTAAGCCACCGCAGTTCGTTGCGCATCGACCGATACCTGCTTTGCACGGTACACTGAGCCATCAATCTGCCTGCCCCGACATAGGTAACCCCCCCCGCAAGACTACAACTCCCAGGACAATCATCAGTGGCCATACTGGCTAGGCATTCTGGGAGTTGAAGTCCACGCATCTCGAAGGCACCCGGGAGGGGAAGCTATCATAATCCAGGATTCAGAAGCCACATTTTGAATTTCCACAGTGTGTGAATCCAACTCTATACAAACGAACCATGGTGCACCATGATATGTGAACCCAGCCAAGGACTGAGAACATCCAGGGCACTAAATTATTACTCTTACTGATGCTAAAACATAAGCCAGGTTTTAGAAATCAGAGTGGATGGATTCACAGCCTCCAAAACAAAGCCAAACAAATCACTTCTCTTATCACCTTTATATTCCATGGTCTGGATAACATACTCAAAATGGAGGAGTATTCTCCCCTTATTCAGTGGACATTCTGGATCAGTGCTTTTCAATCTTGGCAACTTTAAGACATGTGGACTTCAACTCCCAGAATTCCCCAGCCAGCATTCTGGGAGTTGAAGGCCACACATCTTAAAGTTGCCAAGTTTGAAAAACATTCTAGATCCTTCATTCACAGAGAGCTCTACTTCACCTAGAAACACAGATCTGTCAATTCAGATGAACTGCATCGTCTCCAGTGTCTCTGACTTAGGTAGGTAGGTTGCTAAATGGAGAGCTATGGAACCTGCTTCAAAAACTAACAACTTGAGACTATGGGATCTGAATTGCAACAATCTGGAATGACCCCTAGATGGCAGTCAAGAGCTCGCACCAACCTCATAATGCTTTGCTGCCATCTATTTGTTGTCTGGATAGTTGAAGCCTAGATTTAATCCAATTTAACCAAACATTGGGCCTAAAAGCAGCACAGGTAGTGGGTCAAGTGTATCACATGTATGGCGAATAGTAAGATTTGTGGGCATGATATGCTCCCTGCATCCACATAGATACCAATTTGCCTAAGAAATCTTTTTCTTCCAAAGTTCCATGAAAACATCAGGTCTGGAAGAGCTCTTGATCCATTAGATTAAACACTATTGTTATTATTTCATTATAAATCTTGTTTGCATATCTTTTTAAAAATGGTTGATTTGGTAGGAAGCAATACTTGTCTCTTTAAAAGCAGGCATCCATGCTACTACTTGTTTACAATAACTCATTGCACTAAAGGAGCGATCATGATTCAATTATGTTAGTCCTAATTAAATATAGCAATTACTGGCACAAACAGATAATCTGAAAAACACCCGGGGAGCATACAAAGAGAGCCATCCTGTTATTTAACAGTCAGGCTGTGTTCAGTGGCTGCAAACCTGCAGAGAATTAAATACATAACACTTCACTGAATTTAGGGCAGCTCTAAGATGTTCTGTTATCTGTGAACTAAATGGTTGTGGGAATACCGCACAATTAGGCTTGGCTAACCATGGCTTAGGAAATAACCAATTTTCTGGGTTCTCATAAAAGCACTGGATCATAAACTGACCACAGGGGCCACGTTTTTGCAACACACTTGGCTAAACCGTAGCTGGCTCATTGGTGGCTCAGTATATCTTGTAAAACCCAGGAAGTCAGCTTAACTCAGCAGCCACCGTGGAAAGACAGGCCCCAAAAGCATTTCCAAATCCTGCACCAAAGTTCTGGACAGAAAAATGGGATAAAATTGAACACATTCTCCTGGCCAAAGGAGGCCCAGCACCTGCAGTGGTTTGGGCAGCAACTCTTAAAAATGGGTTTAGCTCTATTTCAGAAAAATGTCATGCAAACCGTTCCTCCCTGGTCCTATCCGCTATTAAGATAGGCTATTTTTACAGACAAGTTTAGTCAGAGGCATTCACAAGGTGGGTCAAAAAAGTCAAAATGGCAGCCACAACTGCATGACTGAAATCCTGCCACTAATTCAACATGTTGGGCAACTTGACTTTTTTGACCCTCCCTGCACACCCCTGGACCATTTAGTGCTCTTAAGCCAGGGCAGTGTACCCTGGTACAAAAGCAGCTGAAAGGATAGCTGATAATAGGGGAGAGGTTGCACCATGAAGTGACAGAGAAAACTGTGCCCCTCTGTCCTAGAGGGTATCAGCTGCCCCAGAATGCAAAGCCATGATTTCATTTGCATTGCCTCGCCCTCCTGCGCCACTCCCATTGCGCCCTCAAAGTGCAGAAAAACTCTTGCAAGGTGTGGCTCCATTCACGCCCCACTAACCTATCACTTAACTGAACAACCCATAACTGGCTGCATTCACACTTTGCCATCAATCATGAATTACAATCAACTACACATGGATTCACATGGCATGGTAAAGCAGTGTTTCTCAACCTCAGCAATTTTAAGATGGCTGGGGAATTCTGAGACTTGAAGTCCACACATCTACTAAGTGTGAGAAACACTGTGGTAATGCAAAACCAAACCAACCAAATCGTTGCTTAATCATGAGCAGGAATTTGAACCTGCATCTCTTCAGTCCTAGTCAGCATAGTAAACACTAAACCAGAACAAATCTCTGTAACTGTTACAACATGAACACCATACAGGTAGTCCTCGCTTAGTGACCACAGTTGGGACTGGCAACTCCATACGACATCACTTCCGCTGCAGTCATTAAGCGAGTCACTGCAGGTTGTTAAGCAAGACATCACGTGACTGCAACTTGTGATTTTACTGCCAGCATTCTCCAATGACTACTTGTCAGAAGCAGACAAATGGCTGTCACATGGCTGTGGGATGCTGCAGTGGTCATAAATGTGAGGACTGGTTATAAACTTACTTTTCAGAGCCATCATAACTTTGAATGATCACTGAATGAGGCTGTTGGTAAGCAAGGTCTACCTGTACTGGCCTTCCTACACAATATTTTTTATACTTACATAAGCACAAACATAAATAAATACACACACATACACATGTGCATGGACACACACACACACTTCTTACTTTAGATAGTTCCTATCTAAATGTTTATTTTCTTTTTTTAAAAAATTTTGAATCAATCCTTCTCGGGGGGGTACCCAACTCCATAACAAATATTTTAAAACAACCAACTATAATATTCCATAATTAGTAAAGTAAGTACTATAAAGCCTTCCTCAAGCTGATTGTGACTCTTAGTTGTAGTTTATTAGGCAATCAGATATTATTTGGTAAGCAGTACGGTGTTCCTGGTTTGTTCTCCAGCCTAATAGTGAAGACCTTGGCATCCTCCAGTGTAGAGATTTTTTTTTTCCAATTTCTCAGTGAAGCTTATAAAAGCCTTGGGATTTCTGGGTTGTCTTCTATCAAATAACTAACTAGGTTTGACCCTCTGAGCTTCCAAACCTAGAGATGGTTGAGCAGGTACTGTTAAACTGGGCCTTAGTAAGTATAAATAAAACAAACCACAGACAGAACAAACCATCAGCCATAGATCCCAGCTGGGATCACAATAGGTTTTTAAAAAGTGTCAGGTACAAAGTATTAATGAAGGTTACTCAGGGGGACAGCTTTCAAACAGACAGTACCCCACATCCTTCACTTACAAGTACTGTGAAATCACTTTCTGGCTTTTGATCTTGCTTATTCATTCATTTTCTTCCTTTTATACAATATTTCATTTTTTTTTCTTAAGGACTTACGTTCCGACATCGTCTTGGGGTTTTTTGTTTTTGCTTTTTTTGGCTTTGTTGTTCTCGTCTCTTTCTAAAAGGTGGGCTCTGGTTCTGTCTGCAGCCTTGTTCTCAGCCACAGCATTCTGACACTTTTGATTTTTTTTCCCCCCTTCTTTCCCACCCAGATCAACTGTCATCAACTGCCATTTCTCCCTCCTTCCATGCTGGCTGGCTGTTTCACTGTTTGGAGTATTCTTTTCCTACCAAAGACATGCATCCGTGTATGCATCTGAAGACATTATTTTTCTACAGAGCATTTTTTTTTGGTGGGAAAAGGCCTTTCAAAGTTATTTTTAAAGTCATGTTTTTCTAATTACAAAAGGAAGGAGCAGAGGCCCTTATTTATAGGAAGTCCAATTTCTCTGCTCTAACAGCTGGCCTGGTGGGATCACCATGTTGAGATATGTTTTTTTAATTAAGATTATTTAAAATGTATCTGAAGGATTTGATTTCAAATTACTGTATATGTCTATTGCATTTTATTTGTTTGTTTTGTTTGCTTTTATTATTTTACTTTATATGAAAGGAATTGTGCTCCCAAGCATTCAATCCAAGCTTTTCTTTAGTGTAGATTGAAGATATTGTTATTTGTGACAGTATGAGGTTATATAACTGACTTCTCTGTATATGTATATTTACTAAGCCATAAACAAGCAAGCTGAATTATGGCCTAGCATATTGTGTGAATCCAGCAAAAAGCAATATGTCAACCATATCAGCATGTTGTGCAAATGGAATCAATTGCAGTTTATTAGCCAAACTACAGTTAAAGCAAATGATGTCTGGTATACTGAATCATGGCTTTGAGAGTAGTTTGGTTCACACATCACACTAAGCATGGTTTGTTTTAATTACAAATCGAAGTGAATATTTGTAGCTCAGGGTTGAACTGTGGAGTCCTTGGTGCTCTCTGAGCCTTGTTGTTTTCTTGCAGATGTTTCATTGCCAGATTAGGCAACATCTTCAGTGCAAAGAGGGAGTGGGCCTTGGTGTTCAGTATTTGCTCTAAGCCAAATACACCAAAACAGAAATACCCAGGATAATGGACCTCATCAACCTCTACCTTACAACCTACTTTCAGTTTGATGCAGAAATATACCAACAGATCAAAGGAACACCCATGGGATCACCGATTTCAGGACTTATAGCAGAGATCGTAATGCAGCGTCTGGAAAGGATAGCACTCCCACACATACAACCCAAAGTATGGATCCAGTACGTGGATGACACTTTTGTCATAATACAAAAGAAACAACTGGAAGAAACCCACAAGACCATCAACAATATCTTTAATGGAATAAAATTCACAAGGGAGGAAGAAAACAACAACACACTACCATTCCTGGACATCCTCATTAGTAGAGGAAATGATGGTAAGTTAGAAACACAAGTCTACAGGAAAGCTACCCACACCAACCAAGTGCTCCATTACCAAAGTAACAATCCAACCTCCCACAAGAGAAGCTGTGTAAGAACATTATTCAGATGAGCACTTACACACTGCAGCAACCCAGGACACCAGAAAAAAGAAAAAAATCACCTGTACAGCATCTTCCAACAAAATGGATACCCGCTCAACTTTATCAAAAAGTGCCTCACCACCCAACCCACTACAACCCAACCAATAGAAACTATGAAAAGGATAACACTGCCATACATCAGAAACATCTCAGAAACCACCAACAGACTGTTAGAACTGCATGGCATCACCATAGCACATAAACCAACTAAAACTCTGCAAAACATATTAAGTAACCCAAAAGACCCAATAGCCCAAGAAGAAAAAACAGGAGTTATTTACAACATACAGCGCAAAGACTGTAACAGCCACTATGTAGGACAGACAGGCAGAAGACTAGCAGAGCGCATCCACTAACACCAACTACAGTCAGAAGACACAATGAAAACTCCTTAATCCCAAAACACATGGGCAAACTCAACCACAGTTTCAACTGGGAAACTGTGAGCATCCTAAACCAAGCCAAATCCCAAAATGCCAGAGAATTCCTGGAAGCCTGACACTCAGACAAAGCAACCATCAACAGACACATAGAGGTAAACAACATTTACATACCATTCAAAAGAGACAATAGAAAAGCCAAAAGACCAGTACGCTTCCTTGCCAGCAAGTAGAAGTAATGTCAGAACAGGAAATAAAGAGCCTCAGTAGACAAATAGCTTAGTTAGAATATGGCCCTAACTAAGATTTCCATGATTAATTGTGTATAATCTTAAAATAAGTAATGTAGTCAAATATTGCTCTGAACTTTGATCAAAACACAGCTGTGTTTTCTGATTTTATAGCTCTGCAAGTAAATCCCTAATTATGGTTTTCCAGCCTGGAGGTTATAGCTATACAAGAAGATCCAATTGACCTGAGTTTTCAGGTCATTGTATCTAATGAGAGGGGGTGGAAAGAATGACAATAAACCCATAACAAATGTAATAGTTAAGGTACTTTTGGAGTCAAATCACTGGGATCCAGTCTGTCCTCAGCCGTTCTAACACACTGGGTGACTTTGGACAAGTTATCTCTTTTAGCCCATGCTCCTTTACAAAGTGGTTATTGTGAAGAAGGAATACTAAGCACACTGCCTTGGGCTCCTGGAGAGAGGGTCCAATAAGACACAGTTCTTATTATTTACACCAGTATCATTATTAAACAAATATTCAAGATACAACCAATGCAACATTTTGAATGCTTGCATTAGCACACTGAAGCCCCACTGAGTGAAGACAATGAGACAGTAAGATTGGAGGCAAGAGGTCCTGCTTCTGGTCCCTAAATTGTGGGCTGCCACAGCGTCCATGTGGTGGAGGAACAATTGAAACGACGGAACAGGTTATTTTGTATTGCTCCCTCTATGCAGGTGCTCACCAGGAATTACTATCTCCATTCTTCACTAAACATCCTGGTTGTTCTGACTTCGTTTTATCTTAAGTTGTTACTATCCAATCAATCTGATTTTATTTCGTTGATGGATGGGGAACAGCAGGCTTCGACTCAATCCTGGCAAAATTGAGCGGTTTGGGGTTTGGGGGCCATCTGGATCTGGGAATTTGCCATCTTTGGTTCTGGATGGGGTTGCACTTCCCCAGACAGACCTGATGCGCAATCTGGAGGTCCTTCTTGACTCACGACTCCTGCTCAAAGAGCAGGTAGCAGTCGTGGCTAGGAGAGCCTTGCACAGCTTCACGTTGTATGCCAGTTGCACCCACTCCTGATCAGAGGCTCTACGCTCATTCACTCATCCCCTAGTCACCTCCTGTATGGATTACTGTAATGTGTTCTATATGGGGCTGCCCTTGAAGAGTATTCAGAAGCTTCAGTTGGTGCAATGCAGCAGCGCAGGCAGTTATGTGTGCACCTAGATCTGTGCACATTACACTCCTGCTCTGTGAGCTGCATTGGTTACCAGTTTGCTTCCAGTTTCAATTCATGGTGCTGGTGATGATCTATAAAGCCCTACACAGCATCGGGCCAGGTTATTTGAGGGACCACTTCTCCCCAGTGACATCTACCCATCCCATCAGGTCTGGTAGAAGAGGTTTGTTGCAGGTCCGCCCATAAGAGATTGTCATCTGACCGGATCCAGAAGAACGGCCTCTTCTGCCACCGTAGCTGCCCTATGGAACATCATTGCCGCCGAGGGCAGGCTGGCCCCGACCTTGATTGCCTTTTGGAAGGCCCCAAAGACCTGGCTTTGCCGTCTGGCCTGAGTATCAGAGAGTGGTGTGGAGCCCAAACAATGGCTGTATTGTTCGTGAATTACTGTGCTCTCCCAGTGATGGCATTGTACGGTTTTTAATTGTTTTTAATTGTTTTAACATTTTGTATTGTTTGTACAGTTGCTTTAGTTGTTGGTTTTTTTGTATTTATATTTTAACTGTGAGCTGCCCAGTCACAAATGTGAGATTGGCGGCTATATAAACCGAATTAATGAATGACTGACTGACTGACTGACTGAATGAATATAGGAATTGTCTCAAGTACCTACTGGGTTTCAACAGTTAGGCTGACCTTTCTGATTGAATAAGTTCAGTTGCCTGATTCCTGGGGATTTACACAAGCACATCATATAGCAATATAATTTTCATGTCATGATTTAGAAGTGGTTTGTCATTGCCTTCTTCCTGATTGTTTATAGCAATGGCAAAAAGGACAGCTCTTAATATCTAGGTATGTCTTGGATAAATATGTCATGTTTCCATTCCATGTGAGGGTATATTCAGTGGCTTGAACATAAATTATTTCTTTTCCCACATTGGTTGGGATCTCAGTTCTCCCTGTGTTGAACTCTCAGTAAAGTTGGAAGGAGCAACTTGCACTCCTCCAGCTGATGAAGAACTCCAGTTCTCCCCAGCATGAACAGTGGTAAAGGATGCCGCCCATTTCTACTAAAGTCAGATGCTTAATTTGAGACAAGGGTCTCAGGGTTGCTTTGTTTTCTTTTGCTTGACTTCCTGCCCCCAATTTTGAAGGTATTGTCCTTCATCCAGTGCTTAGTTCCTGTTAAAGGCTTGCAACGAAATCCTGTGAACTCCATAAAGCTGGCTTGGGTGTTCCTTTCCCTAAACCAAAAATTAGGGTATACATCTCCTTAATTAAACAACGACTAAAACTATTCTTCTTCTATAGCTATTCTTCTTAGTTCAGTGCAAGACCTATCTAATGTTTGTTGAATACTTTAAAAAATCAAAGCATTCAATGAGTCAATTAGTTGTGGAGTCAGTGCAAATATTAGAAAGTCAATTTCTTGTCACAGAGGTATAGGCAGAGATATCTTTAGCCTCATACTTAAAAACTACTCTTCCCTGAAAAGTTGCTTTTATTCTTGAGGAAACAAAGTCAAAGGATGTATACAATCTGAAGAGTTCTTGAGAATATATTTTTCATCTCCTTTTAGTGGGAGGTGAGAGAGGGAGGTGAGACAGAGACAGAGAGAAAGGAATGTACCTAGATAAATATGTTGGTCTTCAGCAAAGGATCGTTACCTTGTCGTGGTGCTGGAGCTTGAGCACCTCAATGATGCCATGAGCTAAACCGTTGAAGGGCCACCCAAGACAGGAAGGTCATGACAGAGAGGTCAGACTAAATGCGATCCCTGGGGAAGGTAATGGCAACCCACCCCAGTATTCTTGCCGTGAAAAATAAATGGATCAGTACAACCAGAGATATGTCGGTATACCATCGGAAGATGAGACCCCCAGGTCGGAAGATGGTGAAAATGCTACTGGAGAGGAACAGAGGATGAGTTCAACTAGCCCCAGACGTGATGATGCAGCTAGCTCAAAGCCGAAAGGACGGCTAGCAGCCGACGGTGCCGGTGGTGAATGGCGAATCCGATGTTCTAAGGATCAACACACCATCGGAACCTGGAATGTAAGATCTATGAGCCAGGGCAAATTGGATGTGGTTATTGGTGAGATGTCAAGATTAAAGATAGACATTCTGGGCGTCAGTGAACTGAAATGGACTGGAATGGGCCACTTCACATCAGATGACCACCAGATCTACTACTGTGGACAAGAGGACCACAGAAGAAATGGAGTAGCCTTCATAATTAATAGTAAAGTGGCTAAAGCAGTGCTTGGATACAATCCAAAAAAAGAGATTAGGGAAGACCCACAGATCAGCTAGATATGAGCTCACTAATATTCCTAAGGAATATGCAGTGGAGGTGAAGAATCAATTTAAGGGACTGGACTTAGTAGTTAGGGTCCCGGAAGAACGATGGACAGAAGTTCGCAACATTGTTCAGGAGGCGGCAACAAAATACATCCCAAAGAAAGAGAAAACCAAGAAGGCAAAATGGTTGTCTGCTGAGACACTAGAAGTAGCCCAAGAAAGAAGGAAAGCAAAAGGCAACAGTGATAGGGGGAGATATGCCCAATTAAATGCAAAATTCCAGAGGTTAGCCAGAAGAGATTGTTGTTGTTGTTTATCCGTTTAGTCACTTCCGACTCTTCGTGACTTCATGGACCAGCCCACGCCAGAGCCTCCTGTCGGTCGTCAACACCCCCAGCTCCCCCAGGGACGGGTCCGTCACCTCTAGAATATCATCCATCCATCTTGCCCTTGGTCGGCCCCTCTTCCTTTTGCCTTCCACTCTCCCTAGCATCAGCACCTTCTCCAGGCTGTCCTGTCTTCTCATTATGTGGCCAAAGTATTTCAGTTTTGCCTTTAATTCCAGAAAATTAGAAACATCTGAGGTAAATTCCAGGCCAAAATGGGTATGATCAAAAACAAAGATGGCAAGGACCTAACAGAAGAAGAAGAGATCAAGAAAAGGTGGCAAGAATATACAGAAGACCTGTATAGGAAGGGTAACAATATCGGGGATAGCTTTGATGGTGTGGTCAGTGAGCTAGAGCCAGACATTCTGAAAAGTGAGGTTGAATGGGCCTTAAGAAGCATTGCTAATAACAAGACAGCAGGAGACGACGGCATCCCAGCTGAACTGTTCAAAATCTTGCAAGATGATGCTGTCAAGGTAATGCATGCTATATGCCAGCAAATTTGGAAAACACAAGACTGGCCATCAGACTGGAAAAAATCAACTTATCTCCCCATACCAAAAAAGGGAAACACTAAAGAATGTTCAAACTATCGAACAGTGGCACTCATTTCACATGCCAGTAAGGTAACGCTCAAGATCCTGCAAGGTAGACTTCAGCAATTCATGGAGCGAGAATTGCCAGATGTACAAGCTGGGTTTAGAAAAGGCAGAGGAACTAGGGACCAAATTGCCAATATCCGCTGGATAATGGAAAAAGCCAGGGAGTTTCAGAAAACACCTATTTCTGTTTTCTTGACTATTCTAAAGCCTTTGACTTTGTGGACCATAACAAATTGTGGCAGGTTCTTAGCGGTATGGGGATACCAAGTCATCTTGTCTGCCTCCTGAAGAATCTGTATAACAACCAAGTAGCAACAGTAAGAACAGACCATGGAACAACGGACTGGTTTAAGATTGGAAAAGGAGTACAGCAGGGCTGTATACTCTCACCCTACCTATTCAACTTGTACGCAGAACACATCATGCGACATGCTGGGCTTGAGGAATCCAAGGCTGGAGTTAAAATCACTGGAAGAAACATTAACAATCTCAGATATGCAGATGATACCACTTCGATGGCTGAAAGCGAAGAGGAACTGAGGAGCCTTATGATGAAGGTGAAAGAAGAAAGTGCAAAAGCTGGCTTGCAGCTAAACCTCAAAAAAACCAAGATTATGGCAACCAGCCTGATTGATAACTGGCAAATAGAGGGAGAAATGTCGAAGCAGTGAAAGACTTTGTATTTCTAGGTGCAAAGATTACTGCAGATGCTGACTGCAGTCAGGAAATCAGAAGACGCTTAATCCTTGGGAGAAGAGCAATGACAAATCTTGATAAAATAGTTAAGAGCAGAGACCTCACACTGACAACAAAGGTCCGCATAGTTAAAGCAATGGTGTTCCCCGTAGTAACATATGGCTGCGAGAGCTGGACCATAAGGAAGGCTGAGAGAAGGAAGATAGATGCTTTTGAACTGTGGTGTTGGAGGAAAATTCTGAGAGTGCCTTGGACTGCAAGAAGATCAAACCAGTCCATCCTCCAGGAAATAAAGCTAGACTGCTCACTGGAGGGAATGATATTAAAGGCAAAACTGAAATACTTTGGCCACATAATGAGAAGACGTGACACCCTGGAGAAGATGCTGATGCTAGGGAGAGTGGAAGGCAAAAGGAAGAGGGGCCGACCAAGGACAAGGTGTATGGATGATATTCTAGAGGTGATGGACTCGTCCCTGGGGGAGCTGGGGGTGTTGACGACCGACAGGAAGCTCTGGCATGGGCTGGTCCATGAAGTCACGAAGAGTCGGAAGCGACTAAACGAATAAACAACAAATATGTTGGTATTTAAGTGTATGGAAGGAAGTGAGTGGGGGAAAAACAAATCACAGCTTGAAAATGATAACAGAAAAGAACCATGAAGAATATCTCATTTCAAAATAAACATTGGATGCCTTGAAATACCTTACTTTATTGGAGATCTTCCAAAACAAAGTATGTGGAGCTCTTTGAAGATATTTTGATGAAAGAAGTAATTACTTCTAAGGTTTAGGGAGAATCAAAACAATTGTTTCAACCAGCAATTGACTCCAGAATTGATTGTTTCCAAGGAGGTAGCTGTGTGAACCATTTGCCACATACATGAAGGAGAATGTCCAAAGTGGAGATGATCACAGAAGCTTATGTGATAATAATGTTAGCCCTTAGAGCGCCACATAATTCTCCCCCATGATGTCATTTGCATCATAGAATCTGAAAAGGATTTTGGAGATTCTCTAATCCATAATCATGTTCAATGCATGTTCTTGCAATGTGAAATTCAACTCTTTGATTCCTTATATGTGGCTGTGCTTAAATCCACTGTTTCCCAAGACAGCCTATTCCAGTGTTTCTCAACCTTGGCAACTTGAAGATGTGTGGACTTCAGCTCCCAGAATTCCCCAGCCAGCAATGCTGGCTGGGGAATTCTGGGAGCTGAAGTCCACACATCTTCAAGTTGCCAAGGTTGAGAAACAGTGGTTCATTCAATTGATGAACAGTTCCAAGCGTTCAGCTGGAATCTGCTTCCTTTCTCCTTCCCTCCAATGGTTCGTTCTGCCATAATGCATCATCCATCAGCAGTGACAGAATCCTATGCAGGGCAAAGGCTAAGGTTTATTTAATGATGCATCCTGTCAGTATAACAGCTATTGTGGTGAGTCACACTACCAGTGTCTATATATCCAGACTCTCAAAGGCTGTTAGGACAGTGTATAAATGAACCAATCTCAGCCTGAATTCAGTCTGCCTTATTTTCTTTTCTACCACTTCTTCGTAGAAACATAAAAGTCGGAAGGGGCCATTTAGTTCTTCATGTGTTTGTTTCATGCTGTGATTTGTATGCTTTAATTTTCCAGGAGCCAAAAAGAAAAAGAAAAAAAGTGCGATGGCTATAGATTCAGCATCAATGGAATATCTCAGCTTTTTCTTTTCTTTTTTTGTGAATGGTGCTTATGGCTACCAAGATATTTTGGACAATGTGTGCAGGGAAGAAAGATTATTCAATTACCGTAACGTACTGTATCCACACAAGGCTGTTTTCAATACAGAATTTAGTTTACTGTATAGATGATTTCTTAATGCAGACAATATGCACACAATAGTATCAAGAGATTACAAAAATGTAGCAGACTTTCCTCTTATCTTATGAGCTTCCCTGTGCAATAAAGCAGACCTCAGAATAATTCTTTTTTTTAACCAACCAATATATTTCAATGGTTTGCACATCAAAACTATTGTTAAATCTATCATTTCCATACAGTTCCATCCTTTAGAATTCCATTTTCACAAAACCTGCTTTCCTCCCCCCACTTCTTTCTGAACATTCATTAGGTACTTCACCTATATTTTCAGGGCCCCTCCAAATTAATTGCCCAAACCTACATCATCGTTTTGCATCATTTTAAATCAAAAGAAACTATTTGAAGACTGAAACACACTGAATTAAAAAAAGAAAAGAAAAACAAAACAAAACTCCCTCAACATGCTTCCATCCCCAGCCCAGGAGAAAAAACAAAGATGATGATTTATGATGATGATGATCATGATGATGATCCAGGTTCCTCCCATATGTGACAGCTGCCCTGCCCAATTTGCATTAATGCCTACCTATTGCAGCCATAAATGGTCAGGGCACATTAAATTCCATATATTTCTCACTTGAGAAATATATGGGGTTTAACAGTAAAGCTAGGTTTAAGACCTTTTGATATTCTTTGCAACACGTAGTGATACTGAGGCTAATCAAGGACTTCTGGGGGAGATTTTCAGGAAGAAAGTATTTCGCCGCCTCTTTGGCTTCTGGATTTGCTAGGCTCACATGTTTACAAGTTTACCTCTATAACCACCAAGGCTGCATTTTGTAATGTTCTCTAAATTAAAAGTGACATTCCTAGTATGCTGAAAAGAAAAAAAAATCTTGCAAATCCTGAGCTTATGTTGAGTAATATGTATATAGGAAATGCATAAATAGCATGCTAGTTAATATGAGTACTTAGTGTTCTAGAAGTCCTTCATCTTTTATGAAGTGCTTAGCTTTCAGTCAAGGTGTAGCCACTGCCAAGACTAAGGGAAACCTCAGTAATGCCTTCTGAGTAATCTCCACATCCTTCCCACCCACTGTTCGCTTTTCCCACTCACTTCCCTTGCCCAGCACACTGTGGCTGATCTTGAAAAGCTAAGCAGGGTTGTACCTGGTTTGTTCTTGGCCAGGACATCACCAGGAAAGCCCAGGGCTATAGGCTAGAACGTGAAGTTGAAAGAGTATCCAGAAGAAGACAACACACCACTTCTATATTGTTGCCCAGAAAACCAAACGGAAGTGCCCCGAGTAGGTATAAGAATTTGAGCTCAATTTGAAGGAGACTTTATCCTGCATCTCTTTGTTCCTTGCCAGCTATCCATCCATCCACCCACTCACTCAACTAATTCTTTCTTTCTTATGTCCCCATCTACCCATCTCGTTTTTTATTTTTCTCCCCACTTGTTCCTCTTTCTGGGAGGGGGAATGGTGTGGTCATAGCCAACTATATTTGGAGGCCTTCCAGACCTGAGATATCTGCCTTGGACCCTGATTTTACTCAATTCATCAACTTATTCCACCCTAATCATAATTCTCCTGTCTCTCTCTCTGTCTCTCTCTCTCTCATTTTTATTGAAGATTTTGTTTTACAAAGTTAAAAGATACAAAGAAGTAAAAAAGGAAAATAATATAAGAGAAAAAATAGAAAAGATAGAAAAGTAGAACAGAAAGTGAACAAAGAAAAAGAAAGAAAAAGAAATATTTAAAGAAGTGACTTCTGATCTTCTTTGCAGCAGTTACAAACATAGTTAACTCTATTTTCACCTTCCCAAATTATATAAGATAACTCCCTTCTTCCCATATACATCTCTTTTTAATCAATAAATCCAGAAATCATCAGTTCATTTTTATTCATTCTCAGCAAAAAGTCCATAAAGCATTTCCAGTCCTTTATAAAAATAATAATTGTTCCCTCCTTGTTCAAACAAGATAATTTAGCCATTTTTGCAAGCTCTGCCATCGTCACAATTCATTCCTCCATTATAGGTATTTCTGTACTCTTCCATCTTTGTGCATATAGTAACCTCGCTGCCATTTACCATATTTAAAGCCCATTGCCCATTAGTCTTTTCTAATTGATATCCATAAGTCCTAGCAAGAAAAATTATCAGAATTCTTATAATTCATAATTATCCTGTCTTAATGTTGATCAGTTCTGCTTTTGGCACATGGAAAAACATCAGCCTCAGTCCACCAAGGCATTATAAAGGTGCGAAACACAGCAGACTGACATTTAGAGCATCTTTGGCTGGGTTCCTGAAGATTACTTTAGTCATTTTTCTGTATACTGAGTCATTAATGGCAGTTCAGATGAGGATCAGCATGACTCAGCTTGAAGAGAGTCATATTGATTCCAAAGTGCTTAGAGAACAAGACAAGTAAGCACAGACAGTGCTTGCGGCTGAGCATCCTGCTGTGAAAATTACATTGGGTGCTGTGCTTGGCACAACTGTCAGAATATATTCTTGCTTATGAAAACCTCAGGATGATACAAACGCACTTTTGTGCTACAAAAAATGAATTGCAATGCTGAACACCTCATGTCCCAGTTCCTAGGTGCTTGGACAAGGATACCAAGGCAGAAATAGATGTATGTCAACAGGAGTTTGGTTGGAGTTTTACACCTGGACCCCAAGCCAGCCCAACCTTCAGAGAAAGCACTCTTCCAACCCATGGAAGACTGTCTGTTTACATGGCCCAAAACCACGGGCACAGACCACTTCATGTCCTGGTACGCTTAGGGCAAGGACACTGATACTGTAGCTTTTAACTCCAAGTCTCTTCATATTCCTGCTAGTTTTTACCTAACAACTGGGACTGCATCAAGCCCTTCTGGCCAGACATTTATGGGGATATCAAGCCAGCAAAGGTTGCTGTAGATTTTGTAAACTACAACTCACCAGTTGTTCCAGCTAGTAGGGGCAACAGCAAGGGATGCTGTTATAGTTTAACAAAACTTGAAGGGCCACAGGTGCTCTGTTCCTAATTTAAACTGTTTAGTTGTTTGTGCTTCCAACTGTCTTCTCTGATGGAAGTAATATTGTCTGGGAGCTCTCTCTGATCCCAATGCTTCAGTTTCTCACTGCTTTGTGGATCTGATTCCCCAGGAGCTAGATTCTGGATACCAGAAAAAATGTGCCTGATGACTCCTGCGTCAGCTCAGTCCTCAGTCAAGATTGGCTTCTTTCAAGTCCTTACCTTGAGAATAATATCATTCGACTCTTGCATTTTTAGGAAACTACAGATAATTTTGAAGGGTATTAATTCTCAGAGCAACTGAGTTACCCCAGAAAATAACCCAATGTTACCCTCTTTATCCCAACCTTTTCCAACCTAGTGCCTCCAACTGTATTGACCTAAAGCTGGCAGAATTTCCAGCCAGCATGCCTAATGTTTGGTTGGGAATACTGGGAACCTAACGCAACAGAAGAGCACCAGGTTGGATAAGGCTGACGTAAGCCCTCATGGACTTGTGAAAGGTGTATTCCAACACATTGGGAGGTCATCACATTGGGAAAGGTTGCTTACCAGTAACATTGGGTAAATTAAAAAAAAACCTGTGGGATGCATCTGTGGCTACTGGGACTCCCCTCTGATTATAAGAACTGTAAATCAGGCATGGTGTTTCCTGCCACTTTACAATGGGAAATATGAAAAATAAGCAATCATGCCCCAACCTCTAATTAAACACAATTTAAACACACACCACCCAACTACACAGGGCCTCTCCCTCAGGCCTCCCCCTGGCCATTTGGATACAATTTCCCAATGAAATGCCAGAGTTCCATCTTTTGAGAATATGCTTGACACATTCAAGTATATCTGAAGTTCTTGTGTGATTTACAGCTTTTCTTCTGGAGATGGATGGATGAATGAGTGCTTGTGGCCTTCAGTGAAAATTTAAACGAACACAATTTTCAGAACATCTTAGCCTAAAGAGACTGAGGCTGCAATCCTCTCCACAATTACCTGGGAGTAAGCCCCATTGATAGAGGTGTTTGAAAATGGTGTTACTTTACTCAGAAGTAAGTCCATTGTATTCAGCAGGAAGTAGGTGTAATCCTATCCTACTCACCAGAAAAAAACACTTCTACCCATTGAGTATAATGAGACTTACTTCTGAGTAGACATGCATAGGATTGGGCTCTGAGAAATATATATGGTCATTATACCATTGCTAAAACAACAAATCTAATGGTGGCCTAAGACTTTTGCACAGTACTATATATATATATATATAAAAGTGTGTGTGTATGTATGTGTATAGAAAGAAAGAAAAAGAAAGAAAGAAAGAAAGAAAGAAAGAAAGAAAGAAAGAAAGAAAGAAAGAAAGAAAGTTCTTGAGCAGGAAGCAGCTTTTCTGTTTCCATCCAGCCTGCTTTCTTTTTCTAATCATATAAACGTCCTAGATGAATCTCACATAATTCATGGCAGTAATTTCAAGGTTGT
This sequence comes from Candoia aspera, assembly GCF_035149785.1. Lineage (NCBI taxonomy): Eukaryota > Metazoa > Chordata > Lepidosauria > Squamata > Candoiidae > Candoia > Candoia aspera. Next base: position 12,617,428 of record NC_086156.1, on the reverse strand, counting down.
TTCTTTTGGCACTGCAACACAGGCTTGATTCACTTTCTTCTTCCTTAAATGTCATTGTTATATTCAAGGACTTTGGATAATTTGTAATTGAGGCTTAAAATGGTGGCTTACAGGATGGATTGGGGCTTAACGGATTCAGTTCTAGATTTTCATGTTTTTGCTTTAGAGGTTTCTGTTTCCTTCTTCCGACTTAGTGTGTACTATTTAACTTTTCTAGTTGTATGCTCCAGGATGAAGATCTGGCAGGAGAGATTCTGATTGCTTAAGAAAGTCAGGTAGCAAGGCCACTGGTAACACAGGTCTTAATATTGCCTCCCAGGCTATAGGAGTTCACACTTCAGGGCAATCAAGGAACTTTACTTAGTGTAGTAAGAGAGCACAATTGCAAGAGGAACAATGTTCACAACTCTACTAGATGGCAATCAGGGATGTCCATTTTAAAAAGCCAAACTCTCACAAGACAGCCAAATCTTAGGGTAAAGGTTTCCCTTGACATTAAGTCCAGTCGTGTCTGACTCTAGGGGTCGGTGCTTATCTCCATTTCTAAGCCAAAGAGCCGGCATTTGTCCGTAGACACTTCCGTGGTCATGTGGCCGGCATGACTACACAGAACGCCATTACCTGCCCGCCAAAGTGGTACCTATTAATCTATTCACATTTGCATGTGTTCGAACTGCTAGGTTGGCAGGAGCTGGGACTAGCAATGGGAGCTCACCCCGTCACGTGGATTCGAACCACCAACCTTCCGATCGGCAAGCTCAGCAGCTCAGCAGTTTAACCCGCAGCCAAATCTTGCAAGGCCTTTTATTAACTTGGCTGTCTACAAATACAATAAATAATAAAGACATATGTGTTTGAATACAATAACTCCTAAAATAATTCCTGAGGTTTCAGCAATTTTATTTTTTTATCAACATTTTAATTTTTTTAAAAAATGCATCCACAACATAGTGTGAAATTGCACAAAGGTAAGCATCACCTGAAAATAAGAATGGTCGCAGGCTGAGGCCAGGAAGGCAGAAACCACCAGTTCCCAGACTAAAGAGACCTGTCATAACTCGACCAAGATCAGCCAGCTCTCCATTAATTTGGAAGCCTAAGTTTAAATCCTGGAGAATGAATGTATAAGGTCTCTAACTTCTTTGCACTGCTGTGGGCAATCAGTTGTGCTTGAGGCTTCATTCCTGCAATAAAGATTCTAATCTAGCTGAGTTTTATCTGAGACTCTTTTGCCAAGTGTAGCCAAATGGTGAACTAAGGTTAAGTGTCTGGCATCTTGTGATTTACTGTTAAGCCTAAGAGAGGAGTCTGATACCTGGCATGGAATTTTAGGGGCAATCCAACAGATCCAATAGGTTTCTATGACTTCTTTTTCAGAGTGTAATAGAAGATCCAATTAATAAAAGTTAAGTTAGTAAGGAATTTAATATAATGAGAAATTAAGCAAATGGGCAAATTTTGCAGTAAGATGAGAAAACCAGGGAGATAAGCCTTCTCTCTTTTGGAAATTAAGCAATGAACAGATTCAGAGACGTGGGCGATCTGATTAGAGCTACTGTATCTGTGCTACCAAAAAAAAAAACAGATGACTTTGAAGCAGCAGCAGAGTTTTCTGACTACAATGCTATTAAGCTTAATTTATCTGTAACAAGAGCAGGAAATCTGACTTGCCAAGGAAAGCCAGAAGAGTCAGATCTGACAACAAAAAAAGCTTCTCAGACTTGAAAGGAAAGGTCAAGAATAGCCATAGGGCAGAAGCTTGCAGGGAGACCTTTGTCTTCCCCAGAGTGCAACCTGCAGAGAAGTTATCTACTGAGAGTCCAGAAGCAGGGATGTTAAAGCTGAGCAGACAGTCTTCATCAAACAAGGAACTTCTAGTTTAAGATGTCAGGTGTCTTCTAGAGGAGTATAAAAATATAGCCTAGTATTAATTTTTAAGTAAGAAATTTCATAAATTCATCTAGGATAGGGCTATTATATTTGAGATGCAAAATGACCACTAATGGCAGCAGAAAGTTGGTTTTCTGTCTCTCTTTGCTGCTATCTGCGTCTTATCCAGAGCTCTGCAGCCATAGTCTTATGAGAATATTTTTCTTTCTAAAGTGATTCAGAGAAACCAAGCCCACCATGGAGAATGAGAATAGACAAGTTCTTTCTTGAAGATTGACGATGATAGATTTTGTAAAATAGATAGTCTCTGCTATAAGTTGATGGAAACTTCTTTTGCTTGCTCTCTGATTATATGATTCCAGGATAGAAATGGAGGCAAGCAAGGTATATTATTATTATTATTATTATTATTATTATTATTATTATTATTATTTTGGGATGGGAAGATAATAGCTGCTTGCACTGGCAACAGTGGAGGTAACTAGTCCCCACTCTTGTCCCTGGGAACAAGTCCATATAATCACATAGCATAAAGCACTGCATTTCTTTGCTCTTGCTTGTTCCTCCAAATTAGACTATATCACCCTCCCTTCATTGTAGGATCCACAATCCTGAAAATGTAAAAGAAAGATATTCATTGTGGAGTTCAATGTTAGGGCAAAGTCTATGGAAGTCATCTTAGCTTTCTAGCTTCCATTTCTTTAGCAGTCTGCTCCACAGTATTACGATGAACCGACTTAGCAAATATTGGCTGATCATTATTGTCCAATCAACAGCAATTTGTCATGGTTTCATATCTACATTTTTTTTTTTACTCCCCTGCAATCCAGTTACTAAATGTGTGATGCTATGTTAGGCTGTAGGCATTAAGGTGCCTTGATTTTATCCTGATTAGTTGGATACAGTTATGAGCTCGGCCCAGACTGGTTGACTTTTTTCCTGTCCTCTCAGATAGATGTCTAATTCTTCCTGACTGAAATAAAATATAATTCATCATCAATATCTCATGGCAAAAGGATGTTGACTTTGAACCCTTGTTGGAAATTCTGCACTTGTTCCAACCATTTTATGTCTGTCACCATGATTTCAAAGTGTATCTATATAACACTTTCTCTAAGGAATCAAATCAAAGTCTCCTTCTTCAAACTTTCAGGGAAAGGAGGCTAATAGGCTAATTTGCCTGTGTCCTTCCTCTCCCACCCTGTAGAGAAAATGAGTCATTATAGCAAGAAAAAAGTGAGAGATTGGTCAAGGATTATTTCCTCTTCTCCAACAGTGTCTCTCCTCACATTTGTCCTGCCTTCTCCATCTTGCACCAGATTTTCGGTAGACAGTGCCAGGATGCTCTCCTGTGGTGAACTAAAGACATAGCTCTCCAAACGGCTGTATTCATTCACTTTCCAGGTTCTTCAGTTGGTAGCCACGTGGTGGCAGCACCAAAGCTGAGCTTTTTTGCAATCCTCAATCCAGCAGCTGGATGTGAACTTTTCAGTCCAAGTGGTTGTAACAGGTTCTTTATTGAGCCACATTGACCCAGACTCAATAAAGACACAAAGCACTGGCAACTTGGATGGTTGGTTGGGTTGTTTCTATCTATCTATCTATCTATCTATCTATCTATCTATCTATCTATCTATCTCCCGTCAATGGCTAGGCAGACTTTAATTTTACATTAGAAGGAAAGCTTTTAAAAAAAGGAACTGTAAATTATAAATGCCTTCAACTAGTTAATTAATATCTTACTAATAAAGCCATATTCTATTTCAACTATTTTCTATACGCTCTTCAGCTACACTATATTCATTAAAGTCCAATTTCACTAAGTTCTCATATCTTTCTATTCTATATCTCCAATATATTTGTTTACAGCTGACTTGTATGTTCCTGTTGCCTTAATCCCTGTATATCCCCACTGCCACTCTCTATAGAGCTATTCTCCTTTCTCTACACAGCTCGATCTGTCTTTTATCTTTTTCAGCGTCTGCGTTCTCTCTCTGCTCTGTCACAGCCCTTCCCGTGTTTCCTCGCCCTTCCCGCGAGGGTGTCCCTGGCTGGGCTTCTCGATCCTCCTGCCCCTCCTCCTCTTCCGAATCATTTCTCCCTCTGAGGGAAACGGCTGGAAGAACTTCTCCCCCACGGGGCCAGCCGGAGGGAAGGAAAGCAATGCCTCTCTCTGCCCAGCTTCCTCAGCTGCTGCCTCCTTTCTGGCGGCCGCTTTCTCGCCCGGGCTGCCTGTTAGTCTGCCTCTTTATCTGACTCCCGGCCTTCGGCTCGGCGCATTCGGCCCCTTCCTCACGAGGCTGGGCTGCAGGGCTCCCAGGCAGCCATCTTGGCTTCCCGCCTTCTCAACGCTGCTGTCGGATTGGCTGCTGCTGTGCGATTGGCGGCTGGGTCATCCTGACAATGGGGGAGGGTCCACAGTGGTCCAAACATCTTTACCCTGGTTTGCAGAACCCTTTCTTTGATTTATCTTCCCCATGTTAGTTTTTGGTTGAGCTACAGAGTATTTTATTTGCATTTTATTAATATGCAGTAAAAGTCAGCCCAAATTAGTGAAAGCAATAAAAATTTGCCATATCTCCTATCTTTCTACTTTCTACTTTGTGTTTTCCTTTTTTTTTTTAAGGAACAAATGAATCCTTATTATCAACATTGAATTAGGAGACCTAGTTGAACTTTCTGCATAGTTTCTGTGCCCAGTTTCATGACTACTATCTCTAGTCCTTTCTGTGCCTGAAAAAAGATGAGGAATTACTGCCAACTTTCTCATTTGAACTGGGTTAACTGAAGTCCATTTTTTCAAACTGATTTTTTACAAAAAGGCATTTGTGCCTGTAGGAAAAAAAAATCCCTCCTCCTCCTCCTCCTCCTCCTCCTCCTCTCAGAGGCCCCAAGTCATCAGTTTGATTCAGGAAGTTGGATAAATCGCCTTTGCATCAAATCTCTGAAATGAAGCTGCATACTTGCAAAGAAAAATAATGCACAATTGATCTCCAAAATAAATTAAGGGAAAAAAGTAATGTTCACGCAACCTTTCTAAAAAGTAGAATGGAATGAAAATTAACTAAATAAAGGATATGAGATTTAAAAAAAAAAAAAAAAGATTAAATGAGATAATTGGGGTCCATGGCTGCTACTTTGGATTAAATGCATACATGTATACAAATACAAACATACTCATGTGTACACAACTATTTTTCCAGTATGAAGGAGGAAAAGCAGAACATGAAGGAAGGAACCCTAAATCCCCTTGGTGTCCTGTAGATACATGCACTATAATTCCCAGAATTCCCCAACCAGCATGGCGATAGCTATGCATTCTGGGAAATTCATGTTGGTATTTGTTTGTTTCTGCTTGGACTAAAGAGACTCAAAGACACCATGGTTACCATGGTAACAAACCATTTCTTAAGTGTTTGGCAGAGTCAAAAGGTCAGGCCTCAAGTGGTCAACAAGGTTTAAGTGTCCAAATGACCTTATATGGGAAACCAAAACCATCCTCCACTTCCTTGCTTAATTTGCATTTAAATAAGCCAGCTCTGCCAGCTCCTTGTTTCTTTTTTGCTTGCCTTGCCTCTTGAAGCTTTTGCAGCCTCTTCTGCTCAGCATACTTGGATGTGTGTGTGTACTTGTAAATATGCTTTTTTGTATTTAAGGACTTTGCCCATCCAGGCTCTGGATGAGGAAACTGTTTATGTTCTATGCTTTGTTTAAATACATTTATTTTTGTTGAAATGCCTAGTATCTTCTTTCTGATCTCTCAGGCCAAACACTTTCCAGCACTCTGCAGAAACTCCAACGGGTTATGGGCCCAGGCATCCCAGAGAGAGCAGAGAGATCAGCTTGGCACCTCATTCACATTTTAAAGGCAAGCGGCAAAGACCTGTGAAGACTTTTTTTGGAGCCACTTGGAGGCTTTCCAGATGCTGCAGGTCTGCAGGACAAAGAAGCTGAGCTGAGGTGAATTGAGAAGAAAGAAGCCATGGCTGCCTACCAGCCCTCAGCAATGCTTCTTGAGCATCTATCAGAGACCAACTACATAAATTGGAGTCTCAAAATGGAAATGTTCCTGCAGAAAGAAAATCTTTGGAGTCCATTTGGTGAGCAAATCCCCCAAAATCCCACTGCTGAATGGCTTAGACAGGATGACCAGGCCAGAGCCTCCATTATTTTGGGAGTTGAGGACAATCAGCTAGTGAATGTGTGTGGCATGCAGTCTGCAAAGCAACTTTGGGATGCTTTGAGAGACTTGTATGTGAAGGCAACAGCAGGGAGTAAATTTACCCTGACAAAAAAGCTGTACAAAGCCTACCTAGCAGAGGGAAATAGCCTTCCTGAGCACCTGCATTATATTCAGCAGCTGTTTGTTGAATTACAAGAGAGAGGTATGGAGTTTGCACCTCTGACAAAATCCTACATCATTCTGTCCTCATTGAATGAAACATGGGACATGCTAATTTGTACCCTATAGGCTATGCCTGAAGTGGACCTCACCCCATCGTATGTAACACACAGCGCCTACTCACTGAACGGGAGAAGAGAGAGGAAAGATTCCCCCCCCCACCTCTCCTGGGAAACTACAACGTGAGAAAGCCAGGGAAAGAAAGGGGAACTAAGCTGAGGCAACAGCACTAGCCAGCCAGCGATGCTTCATTTGTGGTTCAGCTAGAAATTTGCAGGAAGACTGTGCCTTAATATCCAAAAATAGGAAGACAGGGAAGAAGAACAAAGAGGCAATGCAGAAGAAGGCTCTTCAGACAACCCATATTGCACAGGTTTCTGAGAAGGGTAATTCTGATGTATGGGTGTTAGATTCTGGGGCCAATTATCACTTATGTAATTGTAAAAGCTCTTTTGTGTCACTGTCTAAAACTGACTGACAAAATGTGTCTTTGGCTGATGGGTCTACAACTAAAATTATGGGTCAAGGTGACTTGTATCTATCCTGCTTGGGAGAAACTGTGAAAGGTGTGTTGTATGTTCCAAATCTATAGTCAAACCTTTTATCTGTGGCACAATTAGTAGCAACTGGGTATGTGATAACATTTAAGAAAAATACTTGTGAAATATGAAAGAATGGTAAGTTGTGTGCAACTTGTGTACAAAAAGATTCTTTGTACATTGTGAAGAATGCAAAAAAACCAAGCTGCAAAACTGCAATTGGTAACATTCCAACTCATGACCAGTGTATACACCTGATGCATAGGAGATTTGGTCATGCTAATTTCAGGTATATAGCACAAATACTACAGCTGTGTGCTGACCTGAAGTTGAAACTCTGTGACGGATACTTAGACTATGTAGTCTGCAAAGAGTGCAAGACACAAAAAGCTCCTGTGGGTAAGCACAGTGACAGAGTTACAACTAGACCTCTAGAAATTGTTCACTCTGACATTATTGGTCCTTTTGCTTGAAGTTTTGGACAAGCCAGGTTTGCAATGACCATAATTGATGATTTCTCAAGATACACATTTATCTATCTGTTAAAACAGAAAGATGAGGCATTTGAGAAATTCAAAGGTTTTGTGACATGGGCAAATGGAAAATTCCCAAGGCCTGTATCTGCACTCCTGTCATGCGCTGTCTACCGCTGAGTGAAACACCAACACTGTTTCAGGAAAAGCAGGTTCAGGTTTATTTCAGCGTAGTGCTGGACGAGAAAAAAGCTGAGAGTGAAGGGAGTGCGCCGGTGCGGGGTTTAAATACCCCGCGCCGGTCAGCGCCCCCTCACTTTGGGTTGCGTCATCCCCCCTTAGTCCTGCATGCTTTCATGCCGGTAGGTGAAGGGTTGCGGGGCCCCTGCTGGTGCCCCGGGATTGCCCATAATCTGTTTCCTCCTTCGGCCGGTGATTGCTGTCAGCTGGGCGATCTCCGTTGCGCTTTGCTGACAGCTTCAGGTGTGCCTCGTGATCCGCCCTGTCTTTGTCTTTCCTTCTTCCTCTTTTGTGTCCTGATGGCTGAATCATCCGGCCAGGGTCTGTGCCTGTTGTTGTGCGTGCTTTGCTTATCTTAAGTCCCTTCCTCTGCTTCCTAGGTATTGTCATGTGTGCCGTTGTGCTGATGTCTTCAGCTCAACGGCACTCATGACAACTCCACTGTGATAGAGGAGAGTTCCTTTCTAACAAATTTAAAAGGTTCCTAGCAGACAAGGGGATAGAACAAATTCTTTCTAACCCTTACACCCGTCAGCAAAATGGTGTTCCTGAAAGAAAGGGCAGAACCTTGCAAGAGGCAATGTTACACTTGCTTAAAGATTCCAGATTATTGTTTAAATTTTGGGCTGAAGCAATCTCCACTGCCTGTTATGTGCAAAACAGACTATGTAACTGTGATTCAGGACACTCCAATCTATTTGCTTTATGGTGTGAAACCAAAGGTAAACCATCTTAGAGTGTTTGGTAGTACTGCATGGGTTCATATACCAAAACAGCAGAGAAGGAAAGCCATCTTTGTTGGATATGAACAAAGCCAAAGAAGCTACAGGTTCATAGTGGGCGATAAATTAATAATTAGCAAAAGCACTTCTTTTGCAGAACAAAACTGGGGGAGATTAAATTCTAGCTCTCCAGTTGATTTAACTACAAGGGAACAGCAAGGATTTGCTGACAATATTCTGCCTGATGAGGACATTAAACCAGAAAAGCAAACTGAAGATCTGTCTGATGAGACAGATGCTTCTCAGGAAAGTGATGGGAATCAAAACTTAAGCCCTGTATTACCCCGCAGGTCTCAGAGGAGTAATAAAGGTGTTCCTCCATCATGTTTTCAGGTGACAACAGTCAAGGCCTTTCACTTCTTTACTGAACCTGAACCCTTAGAGCAAGTAAATGCTTTGCCACCTGAAATTGCACAAAATTGAAGCAGGAATTGGCATCCTTGAAAGAAAATAAAACATGGAAACTGGTAAATCTACCTCCCAATGAACGCTGTCTAGGTTGTGGTGGGTTTTCAAACTGAAAAAGGATGCTGATGGAAAAATCCAAAAATACAAAGCAAGGTTGGTTGCAAAAAGGTTCACTCAAAGGAAAGATTTAGACTTTGACAAGACTTTTGCACCAGTTACAAAGGGTGAATCAATTAGATTGCTGTTGAAAATTGCTGCACTCAAAGAGATGTCAGTTCATCATTATGACATTCAAACTGCATTTCTCTATGGTGAGTTAGACCACAAATTATACATGCAGCAACCCCCAGGCTATAAAAAAGGGGAGAATCTAGTCTGTGAACTGCAAAAGTCAATCTATGGATTAAAACAGGCTGCTAGATCCTGGAATCAAAAATTAGATGAAACACTACAGAATTTTGGTTTTGAAAAAGAAAAAGCAGATCCATGTGTCTATGTTAAGAAAGACAAACAAGATTGTCTGTATCTGTGCATTTATATAGATGATCTGTTGCTGTTCACATCAACAGGTAAACAGGGGCTTGCTTATGAAGCCTGCATGAAAAGCCATTTCATGTTAAAAAGTCTTGGAACAGTAACCAATTATCTAGGCTTGGAAATACACAGAGAGAAGGATGGTAGCTGTCTGTTAAGCCAACAGAGTAAAATTCAGAAGCTCCTACAGGAATTTAACATGCAAGATTGTAAGCCAGTCTCCATCCCCATGCTCTCTGAATTTCAAGAGGAAACAGGAGAAACTGAGCCGAGGCAGACAAATATAGCTCTGCGGTTAGAAGTTTGTTGTACACTGCAAATCATTCTCACCTAGATATCTCAAATTCTGTGTCAATTTTAAATAGATAGGTAGAAAAGCCTACATCTACTGGAAAAGCAGCATTAAAAAGATTAATGAGGTATCTGCAAGGAACAAAGAGTTATTGCCTAAAGCTAAATGCCTCTGGAATAGAGAAATTGCAGGCTTTTGCCGATTCTGACTGGGCAGCAGATCTCAATGACAGAAAATCAACTTCTGGGTTTTTAATTCAATATGCTGATTCAATCATATCCTGGCACTCTGGAAAGCAAACACTTGTTGCTCTTTCCACAGCAGAAGCAGAGATTTATTCCCTAGCACAAACCTGTAACAAGGTTGTATGGTTTAAACAGCTGTTAAAGGACTTAGGCATGGAAGTGAACCAGCCTGTAACTGTTTATGAAGACAATCAAGCTGGTATTGCAATGGCAAAATCTGAAAGATGCAAGAATAGAACAAAATGTATCGATATCAGATATCAATATATTAAAGATCTGATAACCAAGGGGGAAATCATGTTGAAATATTGTGAATCAAAAGACATGATTGCTGACATTCTAACCAACTCTCTTGCTGCACCAGACACAGGGACTTGACAGAGAAAATTGGTCTGCGTCTTACTCCTTAGCATAACGAAAGGGGAGTGTTGGTACTTGTTTGTTTCTGCTTGGACTAAAGAGACTCAAAGACACCACGGTTACCATGGTAACAAATCATTTCTTAAGTGTTTGGCAGAGTCAAAAGGTCAGGCCTCAAGTGGTCAACAAGGTTTAAGTGTCCAAATGACCTTATATGGGAAACCAAAACCATCCTCCACTTCCTTGCTTAATTTGCATTTAAATAAGCCAGCTCTGCCAGCTCCTTGTTTCTTTTTTGCTTGCCTTGCCTCTTGAAGCTTTTGCAGCCCCTTCTGCTCAGCACACTTGGATGTGTGTGTCTACTTGTAAATATGCTTTTTTGTATTTAAGGACTTTGCCCATCCAGGCTCTGGATGAGGAAACTGTTTATGTTCTATGCTTTGTTTAAGTACATTTATTTTTGTTGAAATGCCTGGTGTCTTCTTTCTGATCTCTCGGGCCAAACGCTTTCCAGCACTCTGCACAAACTCCAACAATTCATTTACCTGAATATCTGCAAGTCAGATTATAAAGTCCAAGTAGCAAAGGGAAAGATACCAACAGTTGTTTGCAGACAGAATGATGAGCCAGAAAGATTTTTCCCTTTTTGTGTTGTTAATGAGATGAGGAAGAGATGAGCTCCTCATCTCCTACCTAAAAGGGCTAGTTTCCCATAGAAAGCATATCAGGAGCAAATTATTCGTGGTCGTGACTTTATTCAAAGGCGTTTATTCTATTAATTTTGGAAAAAAAACCACACAGATCTATTCAACAGTGTAATTTATTTAGGGGCAACAGTTATCTCGTACACATATCTCACACTTTTATTTGCTTTCTGTCCAATCTGAATTTTGAAGCTGCAGTGTAAAATTCAATTTGTTGAAGAATTGACAAGCAATCTTGTTGAATGACTTCCCAAGCACAGCGGCTGTTCCCCTGTTAAAAAAAAGGTTGATATGTTTATGAGACTTAATATCCCAAACTTTAGACTGAAAACCCATGGTATCTGGGCTAATTTGGTTTTCTTATTCTAATGTTTAAAAAACAGCACACAAATGAAACAAACCATTTATGCAACTGGTCTGGACAGAAAGAGTTGATAGCAATTCTAACAATAAAAACATATTGAAAGAAGCACTCCATCCACTTACACTGTTCACAAATAGTTGCATCTTTTCAAAACATTCTTCTACCGTGTTGTTAGTCAGATGATGATGAAGTTGGGCCGGTAACTACAAATGAAGTGGCAAGAACACGTGAAGAGGAACACCAATGAGCATGTTATCCTTGAATAGAACTGGCAGGAAGGATTAGGGTATTGGACAAATTTAATAGCTCAAGACAAACCCTTAATTTGAAAGAACATATTAAATAAAGCAATTAGTGTGCTCCAAATTCAGTTCCCAGATAGCAAGTGGGGAACTGCATTTGGAGTATACAAACTGTATGATCTAAGGCTAAGTATCTCTTAGTGCAGTGTTTCTCAACCTTGGCAACTTGAAGATATCTGGACTTCAACACCCAGAATTCCCCAGCCAGCATGCTTCTGTCATGCTCTCCTTCCTATTTCACTTTCAACATGGTAGCGCTTAATTTCCGAGATATCCATAAAGCTGTTTCTTTCTAATAAACCTCCCTGGAACTGAGCTCAATGTCAGGGGACTTTTTGGACAAAACCATGTAGTTCTCATGGCAGCATTGCAGAAGTGGGTAACCCTTGCTTGTTTCCAGGATCTTTTTTCTTCTCACTTCCTTGTCTAGATCAGTGTTTCTCAACCTTGGCAATTTTAAGATGTGTGGACTTCAACTCCCAGAATTCCCCAGCCAGCATACTGGGACAGCGCAGCATGCTGTGCACCTCCCCGCAATTTTTTTTTTTGCACCTTATGGATTTCTCTGTTGAAACTTAGCACCAGATAACGAAATATCAATGCTATAAGTTATCATTTGGCTGGATTTCTGGTATGTTAACTGTTTAAATAAGGTTTACAAAGACTCCCTCAAGTTGAGCTCAATGCTTGGCGACTTCACACCCATGTCCAGAAGAAGTTTGCTCTGGCCTTCTTCCAGGAAGTTTCCAGATCAAAGTCTCTTTGATCTCTTAGTGTAGCCTACAATCCTGGGAGTCCCTCCTGATCTCCCATCAAAATACTAACCAGGTGTGAGCCAAAGTTGCCAGGTGCTCTTACTTGCTGTGATTTCAATAGGCATAGGAAATACAGACCCAAGGGGGATGGCAGAAACACTGGTGTCCACTACCAACTTCACTGATCCAAAAATGGTAAAACATGCATCATGGCACCACAACACAAGCTCTGTCCTTTTGTATTTGTATCCTGATCTCAAACATATAGTAAGTACAGAAGTCACTGAATTTGCCTTGTGAGGCCATGTTGCATGTTTTATCATGTGCCTCCCTGCAAGTGCCTATGAACAGAACCCCCCAAAACAGTGGGAAGAGAATAGGGAATTTGTTTCCTTCTGTGTTGGACAAGGACCAAGAAGACCCAGGTCCCAGTCCACCCGCAAACCACTGAACTTTGGGCCACTCGCTGTCTCTCAGCCCAACCTACTTTACAAGGTTATTGTTGTGGGAAGAAATGGAGGAAGCCATACTATGGATACTGCCTGGAATTCCTAGAGAGAAGGCAGGATATAAACCTAGCAAATAAATAAGGAAATAAAAATTGTGTAGAAATATCACCCTAACTTTTGCTGCTCTGGTTACCAAAAATTTTAAAAATGCTGTTCTGCTTTGAATGATGACCATTTTCATGGCAGATGCATGAGCATGTCTGATAATGGAATGGAGACTTCTGCAGGTATTCACTATCATTTTCAAAGTAGAACTGAGGAATGAATCGTTTATATTCAATTGTATGCAATTAGCTCTGGCTGGATACATATTTTAGGAAAGCTAAGAATGTACACATATTGGTTTAATTTGCACAAGATATGCAAGTTACAGATGGTAACATTTCCTTTTGCACGATCTGGATTTTTTCAAAAAAATCCAGACTATATGCATTCTGTCTCATGAAAAAGGTCATTTGGCCTAATTATTTCAAGAATTCTTCAGAAAAAAATTATGGGTACTTACACAGATCTTTAGCTCATCCTGTGTCAAATAATTGTACTCTAGAAAATCTCTCACATTAGGAAAGGGAACATCTTTATTTTCAAAGAGCTTAGCAGTTTCATTAAGGACTTGAAGAACAATAGCTTTCTCATCAGAGACACCCTGCACAAATAAGAGATTTACTTTTGAGCAGACAAATATAGGACAATTGTGTTAGAATAGTTTACAGCAATGTTAGGTGCTTTGTTCTAGAAGTGTCAGAGAGATGGGAATTCTTTGATCATGCTGTTTTAAAGAGAACATGAAATACTATCTCATGCCAATGCAAAGACTTTCTCTGTGGAAATCATTATTATGTATAATATGTGGCCAATATTTAAAATGCAATAGTAGAAACAGTGTTAATGTATGACAGACAGGTAAAAGCATACAAGTCCAGCTAAGCCCATTAAAATCAGTGTGCCGATTGCCAGCTCTAGATTAAACAAGATCTAAAAGATGCGTGGAAAAAGCTATGGGGATCATGACCAGCTGATAGGTTTCTGTAGGCACACACAACTTGGTGATCTAAACTGCTGCTTTAGATCAGAAATGGGTAAGCAAAAAATCATAGGATTGGATGAGGCCATTGAGATTGTCAAGTCCAACCATTTGTTTAGTGCAGGAATTCAAATGAATCCAGACAGAAATCCAGACAGATGGCTTTCCAGCCTCTGCTTGAAGACATCCAGTAAATTGGAGCCCACCAGTTTTCTGGATCATTATTTATACTATTCAAACTGCTCTTAATGTTAAGACATTTTCTTCTAACGTTCATTTAGAAGGTACTTCAGTGTTTTTCCCATGTATCACACGACATCACACCAATGAGCAAAGCCACAATTTCTGAAACAAGGTTAGGTAGATATTTGGCAGAGAGTTTAAATAGGAGAATTTAAATCTATCCTATCACGTTCATCTGTTCAGGGAGTTTCAATTATCCTAGTTTCTTTGAACATTTGATCAAGAAATCAGATGGATAAAGCGAGCTCCAAATGGCCCTAAGAAGTAATTTTTAACCCATTTCTTATTTCAGATCATTGGGCTAAATCATTGCTAGGGTTATTGTTTGTATGTTATTATTATTAGGTATTTGGAGTTTGCGGAGTCCAAAATTCATTGGACATGCAGAGGAAGAGGAAGGATAAACAGCAAAGCTTCTTTGAGGTTCTTTTATCAAATGCAACTGATCAGGTAAGATTCAGCTACAATTCTTTTCTGCCAACTGTTTCCAAGCAAAAAGATTCAGTGAAGAATGAGGAATGACAGAAGGGGAAAGCTGTACAAGATACACCATCCAATTTTTGATTTGCCTGTGGATTTGGGGTTAAATTGGGTTATTCTCAGTATCAATAAAATGTATCAGACATTTCCTTTTATTTAAGATTTAACCGAAGGACACTTGAACTGAAAATAACAAGTAACAGCATCCACTTCAAAAGTCTGTGGCAATAAACAGCACTTTATCGTTAACTAGATCTGTACTACTAGACAAAAGATATAGGACACAGCAGGGTTATAATTCCCTCTTACCTGTAGCTTCATCTGTGTTGGGTCACACAAACTCCTTTTGTCTGAATCTAAGCATTCCTGAGATAGGCCGTTTTTATTCTTTGATCAGGAGAAGAAATTGTGTTAAGGGAGAAAGAACACAGTGTATTGAACAATAGTTTATAATACCTGGACATGGATGGGTCATTTCAATACAAAACTGACAAAGCAGACTTCTCCAATCTGATGCACTCCAGAGCACCGAGCTTCAATGTATCTGGAGGTTGCAAGGTTGTAGAAGACTGGGGTGGATTGTTGAAAACATAAGGATATTTTGATCTATATATGATAGCTCCTATTTCCATCCAGAACAAGACTCCCTCTCTTTGTATTTTGCAGTCTGGTCTATGGCTGGATTCTCAATTCACAGATCTTGTTTTGTGATCAAGAGATTGTGTTTATGTGAAAAACTCAACAATATGCTGATATATTTGATGCTAACCCACCAGTTGTAGTATATAATCTATCTATCTATCTATCTATCTATCTATCATCTAATTTTCCACTGCCCATCTCAACAATGACCCTGGGCAGTTATAATTGTGACTGATGATTTAGTGTATTGTGCAAATACAGCCAATTATGGTTTATTCCATAAACCATGGTTAAAAGGCAAGACTTAATATGAAGTTTAGAGAGTCAGGGCCAAACCAGGTGATAAGAATCACTATCATTATCTTAAATTTTGGGGAGGAAAGAAAGGAGCTTAGAAAGCCCAGTTCAGACCAGGGCTCCATCTTGGGAGACGGATTTAATCTTTCCCTCCACATTACAGTCCGAGCTGCCAGTTAGTTCAGAGTGTAACTCCACACATTTTCAACCTTCAAAGCTTAGAGTTTCACTTGAATATCGTGCTCACAAAATTCTGACAGCTGGCACAGACTTAACTCAGATGCACTTCATTTCCACATCTCATTCTGAAAAGCTTTACTTTGAGAACACGTTCGAATAAAAATTACACTCCCTTGCAGGAGTTGTCCTTCTGTGTTTAGATACAAGTTATGGTTCTGGAATAAATGCAGGAATGCTCATAATATGGATTTATGATTAAATAAAACATGCAGATTTCTGAAAAGGTGGGTGTATTGCCAATAAAACCACTGGAGGCAATAGAATAACCCTTTTTTTTCACATTCAAAGCAGGTGATATAAAGCAGTGAAATGCACAGAGATGCAACAAATACCCTGATCTATAGAAGAATGGATTTATTTATTTTTGCAGAAGCTTAGCAGTTGTCTCATGGTACACCCCACCTTTCTTCTCGTACAGTGTTTTTTTTTCTAACATTGCCTTAAGGTTCAAAAGAGTCCCATGTTTTTCAAAGGAAATTTTGTCTTGCCTGAATCATGTTTAAACAGCAAAGAGCACTGAATTGTAGAGTCTGAAAGAGCCATGAAGGCATGGGTTTTCTTTCTTGATCAGAATTGTATGACAAGGCTTTATGGATCTGTCTATAAGAGAAGAGAGTTTTCTTTTGTTTTATTTTTAGAGAAAAGGATAAGTTGGATTATAAAATGGATTTTTTTAAATTAAAGTTAAAATTTGCATGCTAACTCTGGTAGCTTTTAATTGATCTTTGCTAATTAGGATTAAATGATGATTTTTTGTATTTTGACTATCAAGAAAGGATGTGATATGGGAAGAAGAGATTATTATTTTTTCTTACTAGAGAAGGTGTTAATTTACTGAAATTGTTTATACTTGTCTGGAGGGGAGGGGGGTTATCTTTTATACATCTTCTTTGTTCTCTTTCTATATTTCTTTATATTTCTTTTCTTCCTTTTTTATATCTTCTTAGTTTGTCTTAGTTTTTTATCTTTTTATATGTAGACTTTAATAAAATTATCATTAAAAAAAAAGAAATAACCATGAAGGCCATGAAATCCAGTCCCCTACTCAGTTCAGGAATGAAAGGATCACCAGCAGATGACTGTTCAGCTTCTGCTTGAACACTTCTTAGCAAAGGGAACAGTGCTTCCCTCAGGAAATAGTTCTACTCTCAAACTGCACTTATAGTTAGAAAATCTGTCCTCATTCAACTTTCCTATAATTTAAGACCATTATTTTGTTTTTGGCACTCAGAGGTGTTCATCCTCTTCTGACTGACAATCAAAGTTCACCTATTTCTCCTTGTCTCCAGGATATTCGTATAGACTCAACCAGTGGGAAGCTGATGGTTATCCTATTTTTTAAATGAAGGTGAAGGGACAAAGAGAGTTCCATCTGTAACGTCATGCGTGACTACCACGCCACTGACCATTAACTTCCCAATCTTGGTTCCTTCTAGAAGAGTTTGTCCCACGCTTGAAAACAGGGATAGACACTGGTCACATGATCCAGTTCACAGCCTGACTCAGTGTTTTAGAAAATGCTTCAGTTTAACTAAGGCCAAACCAGAGGGTGCTCATGTGGCTTCAAGGTCCAGTTCTAACCAAGATCCATTCCCACCTGTCTACTGGGGGTAAAATAAAAAATGATTCAGTCTCACTGTGGTTGAAATATATTGTTCTGATGGGTCTTGAGGGTTGATAGGAGCTAGCCACAAGAATACAGTGAGGTTCTAAAGTCACTGTGGCTAGACAACGATGTTTGGAGAGCAAGAATGTAGACAATGGGAGAGGTTAAAGTCTATGCTTACTAATGCTCTGTGCATGTGTGTGTGTCTGCTTAGCTACCTTAATGTGGGATACAACCTGAATGTATCATCATCAGCATGGCCCCTGCCTTCTGGGACCACATCCCCTAGATATATGGATGGCGCCCGCTCCACTTGGGGTCCAGAAAGTGCTTAAGAGCTCTGGTCCCAGGCCTGGGGTTAAATGTGTTTGTGCAGATCCTGTCGTGGGTTATTGTTACCTTATGGCTGTTTTTAGTCTGGGCTGCCTGCATGGTTTTATGTTTTTAACTATTTTCATTCTTTCTTTAGATTTTGTAAACCACAGAGAGACTACTGGAGTGGGCGACCATAACAAACTTAAATATCATCAATATCATCATCATCATCAGAATTGGAATTCCTAAAATCAATTATATTTTTTGCCAATGGGCATTTTTTTTTCATTCCATACAATAGATGAAGTCATGAATGAAAACTCTTACCAAACTATCCATTTGTTTCCAAAGTTCACGCCAGTTTATCCTGGAGAGGCAGTTGTCTGAGTTGGTTCGGGCTTTCAGAAGAGCTTGACCAAGATGGCAACTGGTTAGCAGAACCATGAGGTTTATGAGCCAGCACATTTTCTGTGGGGTAAATTGGGCTTTAATGTTACTTTGATCAAACTTTAGCAACTGCTCTCCATAAAAACATCAGTCACTTTTTGGAAAGAGCATCACAATGCATGAATTAATTTGTTTCCCCATTTTTTGTCCATATTTTCTAGAACTTTGCCTATGGCAAAGACTATGAATTCCTGAATATGGCAAAGACTATGAAGATCTGAATTCTTACCATTCAGGCATGAACATGCAAAAGAAACTAATTTTATTCCTGCCCTGATTGAGATGGAATTAAAATTTAGAGAAATTCCTGAATATAGTTTTCCCCCTAGTGGAAGTAATAACAAAAAAGGCTGTTCCATTCAGGCAATGTACTTTGTCTATGGCAAAGCCTGAATGGAACAGCCTTTTTCCAAACTATATTCAGGAATTTCTCTAAATTTTAATTCCATCTCAATCAGGGCAGGAATAAAATTAGTTTCTTTTGCATGTTCATGCCTGAATGGTAAGAATTCATACCACATCTTTGTCAGAATAGCTGCTGATGGCAGCATTATGGGTGTGTAGGATGGGGCTTTTCCTTAATCACCAGATTTTAGAGTTAGTCTCTTGACTGTCTTTAGTTACCTATTCAGTACCTAGAGCACAACAATTCTTCCTATCTAATGCTCTTCTATGTGGGTAGGACTAAACTCCCATCATCACTAGTCCACAGACATTATACTTTTGCACAGCTGGAAAATACCACTTTGGAGAAAGCTGACTAATGAAACAAGAAGTATAGCTGTAACTATGTCAGCTTTCAAGACGATGTGCCTATAATAGAAAATGAACTTCTTAAAAAAAAAAGGATTTCGACAAGGTGCCAGAATCCTATCAAAGTCCATCATGTGAAAAACATGAAGACTTTTAAGGGTCAGGAAGACTTTTCAGCTACTCTTCTGAGTTGGATGTTCACAATTTCTCATTTTTCTCCTTTTCCCTGATTCATTTCTTAGGACACATCTGAGCTTTCAATGGACTAGCTAGCAGGTCATTTTGTTCCCATTTTGTGGATGAAAAATCCAGGAAGTGAGGCAGAGGTCCATAAACCTATCAGGTCCAATTCCTGCATGCTCTTCATATAAATGCAAGATTTTTTCTATATATTTCACCTCACCCTCCCCATCCTCATTGCCAGAAGCTGATATATAGATACATACTATGTGTGTGTATGTGCGCGTGCATACACACACACACACAAACATATATTCCTTAGAATTTATATGAGATAGATAGATAGATAGATAGAATAGAATATACAGTATATATGTACAGTGTGTGTGTGTGTGTATATATATATATATATATATATATACACACACACACACACACACACACACACAGACACGGACACATACATACATGCATACACACAGTGTGTGTGTGTACATACACACACACATACACACACACACACACACCAGAAAGAGGAATATGGGCTATTTTGTTTCACCTTTACAGCACTCTTCAGAGGTGGACTAAGCTATTAGAAAGTAACTGGCTTAGAATCACCTAATAAACTTCAGGGTTAAATGCCAATGGGAATAACCCATCTTGTTACAACCCCTACCTCACATTGGAGATGGAAGAATGGTTATTCCGCAATAGGTTTTGAAAAACAGAGTTTGCAACCTCTTACCTGGATGAGACAATGCAGCTCTTGATGCATCACTTGGAAGGAGATTTGGAGAATCCATTCTGTGGGCAACCTTATAAATGCTTTTTGTTCATCACTCTCCTCCCATTTCATCACAAACAGAAATAGCTCCTCCTTTCAGGATTCTACTTCTAGGTAACTATTTCTAGGTAATTAAAAAAAATGTGTGGGTGGCAAGGTTGATTAAGAAATTAAAAAAAGAAATCAAGTTGCTAGATCACCTACCATATGCACAGGAGCCAAAAGTCAACTTTTAAGTGAGGACTAGCAGTTCGAAAACATGCAAATGTGAGTAGATTAATAGGTACCGCTTCAGCGGGCAGGTAATGGCGTTCCTTTTAGTCATGCCGGCCACATGACCACGGACGAAGTGTCTACGGACAAACGCCGGCTCTTCAGCTTTGAAACGGAGATGAGCACCGCCCCCTAGAGTTGGACATGACTGGACTTAATGTCAAGGGAAACCTTTACCTTTATTAATGTTGTTTCAGAGATTTAGGTAATAGCAATAATAATTCTCTTCAGCAAAGGATCGTTACCTTGTGGTGCTGGAGCTTGAGCACCTCAATGATGCCATGAGCTAAACTGTGAAGGGCCACCCAAGATGGGAAGGTCATGACAGAGAGGTCATCCCTGGGGAAGGTAATGGCAACCCACCCCAGTATTCTTGCCGTGAAAACTAAATGGATCAGTACAACCAGAGATATGTCGGTATACCATTGGAAGATGAGACCCCCAGGTCGGAAGATGGTCAAAATACTGAGGAGGAACAGAGGATGAGTTTAACTAGCCCCAGACATGATGGCGCAGCTAGCTCAAAGCCGAAAGGACGGCTAGAGGCCGACGGTGCTGGTGGTGAATGGCGAATCCGATGTTCTAAGGATCAACACACCATCGGAACCTGGAATGTAAGATCTATGAGCCAGGGCAAATTGGATGTGGTTATTGGTGAGATGTCAAGATTAAAGATAGACATTCTGGGCGTCAGTGAACTGAAATGGACTGGAATGGGCCACTTCACATCAGATGACCAGCAGATCTACTACTGTGGACAAGAGGACCACAGAAGAAATGGAGTAGCCTTCATAATTAATAGTAAAGTGGCTAAAGCAGTGCTTGGATACAATCCAAAAAACGAGAGAATGATCTCAATTTGAATTCAGGGCAAGCCATCTAACATCACAGTGATCCAAATATACGCCCCAACCACAGATGCTGAAGAAGCTGAAGTAGAGCAGTTCTATGAGGATCTGCAGCACCTACTGGACAACACGCCTAAAAGAGATGTTATTTTCATCACAGGAGACTGGAATGCTAAGGTGGGCAGTCAAATGACACCTGGAATTACAGGTAAGTATGGCCTGGGAGAACAAAATGAAGCAGGACATAGGCTGATAGAATTTTGCCAAGACAACTCACTCTGCATAACAAACACTCTCTTCCAACAACCTAAGAGTCGGCTTTATACATGGACTTCACCAGATGGACAACACCGAAATCAGATTGACTACATCCTTTGCAGACAAAGGTGGCGGACATCTATACAGTCGGTAAAAACAAGAACTGGAGCTGACTGTCATTCTGATTACGAACTTCTTATTGCACAATTTAGGATCAGACTAAAGAGATTAGGGAAGACCCACAGATCAGCTAGATATGAGCTCACTAATATTCCTAAGGAATATGCAGTGGAGGTGAAGAATCGATTTAAGGGACTGGACTTAGTAGATAGGGTCCCGGAAGAACTATGGACAGAAGTTCACAACATTGTTCAGGAGGCAGCAACAAAATACATCCCAAAGAAAGAGAAAACCAAAAAGGCAAAATGGCTGTCTGCTGAGACACTAGAAGTAGCCCAAGAAAGAAGGAAAGCAAAAGACAACAGTGATAGGGGAAGATATGCCCGAATAAATGCAAAATTCCAGAGGTTAGCCAGAAGAGATAAGGAATTATTTTGAAACAAGCAATGCCTGGAAGTGGAAGAAGACAATAGAATAGGAAGGACAAGAGACCTCTTCCAGAAAATTAGAAACACTGGAGGTAAATTCCAGGCCAAAATGGGTATGATCAAAAACAAAGATGGCAAGGACCTAACAGAAGAAGAAGAGATCAAGAAAAGGTGGCAAGAATATACAGAAGACCTGTATAGGAAGGATAACAATATCGGGGATAGCTTTGACGGTGTGGTCAGTGAGCTAAAGCCAGACATCCTGAAGAGTGAGGTTGAATGGGCCTTAAGAAGCATTGCTAATAACAAGGCAGCAGGAGACGACAGCATCCCAGCTGAACTGTTCAAAATCTTGCAAGATGATGCTGTCAAGGTAATGCATGCTATATGCCAACAAATTTGGAAAATACAAGACTGGCCATCAGACTGGAAAAAATCAACTTATATCCCCATACCAAAAAAGGGAAACACTAAAGGATGTTCAAACTATCGAACAGTGGCACTCATTTCACATGCCAGTAAGGTAATGCTCAAGATCCTGCAAGGTAGACTTCAGCAATTCATGGAGCGAGAATTGCCAGATGTACAAGCTGGGTTTAGAAAAGGCAGAGGAACTAGGGACCAAATTGCCAATATCCGCTGGATAATGGAAAAAGCCAGAGAGTTTCAGAAAACATCTATTTCTGTTTTCTTGACTATTCTAAAGCCTTTGACTGTGTGGACCATAACAAATTGTGGCAAGTTCTTAGTGGTATGGGGATACCAAGTCATCTTGTCTGCCTCCTGAAGAATCTGTATAACGACCAAGTAGCAACAGTAAGAACAGACCATGGAACAATGGACTGGTTTAAGATTGGGAAAGGAGTACGGCAGGGCTGTATACTCTCACCCTACCTATTCAACTTGTACGCAGAACATATCATGCGACATGCTGGGCTTGAGGAATCCAAGGCTGGAGTTAAAATCTCTGGAAGAAACATTAACAATCTCAGATATGCAGATGATACCACTTTGATGGCTGAAAGCGAAGAGGAACTGAGGAGCCTTATGATGAAGGTGAAAGAAGAAAGTGCAAAAGCTGGCTTGCAGCTAAACCTCAAAAAAACCAAGATTATGGCAACTAGCTTGATTGATAACTGGGAGGGAGGGAGGGAGAAAATGTAGAAGCAGAGGGAGAAAATGTAGAAGCAGTGAAAGACTTTGTATTTCTAGGTGCGAAGGTTACTGCAGATGCTGACTGCAGTCAGGAAATCAGAAGACGCTTAATCCTTGGGAGAAGAGCAATGACAAATCTCGATAAAATAGTTAAGAGCAGAGACATCACACTGACAACAAAGGTCCGCATAGTTAAAGCAATGGTGTTCCCCATAGTAACATATGGCTGCGAGAGCTGGACCATAAGGAAGGCTGAGAGAAGGAAGATAGATGCTTTTGAACTATGGTGTTGGAGGAAAATTCTGAGAGTGCCTTGGACTGCAAGAAGATCAAACCAGTCCATCCTCCAGGAAATAAAGCCAGACTTTAATGATATTAAAGGCAAAACTGAAATACTTTGGCCACATAATGAGAAGACAGGACACCCTGGAGAAAATGTTGATGCTAGGGAGAGTGGAGGGCAAAAGGAAGAGGGGCCGACCAAGGGCAAGGTGGATGGATGATATTCTAGAGGTGACGGACTCGTCCCTGGGGGAGCTGGGGGTGTTGACGACCGACAGGAAGTTCTGGCGTGGGCTGGTCCATGAAGTCACAAAGAGTTGGAAGCGACTAAACGAATAAACAACAAATAATAATTCTAGTAGTAATTCAAAGATACCAACCCAAATGTACATATATGGAAAGACAAGATACAGAAAGTACAGAATATGAAAAAAAATATTACAGCTTTAGAAAAATGCATAAATCAAAAAATGCATAAAGAAAAACCATTTCCTTAAATGTATCAGTGAACTTACTGTTATGTGAGTTCCATAAGCCACATTAATTACAGTAATTTTACATCACTCTGAAGTTTAGATCAGCCTTTCTCAACCTTTTGACCCTGGAGGAACCCCTGAAATATTTTCCAGGCCTTGGGGAACCCCTGCACATTCAGGCTCAAATATAGGCCGGAAGTTGCAAAGTTATTCTATTTGTTTCATGTGTAGGCCTGTATATATGCATTAACAGTGTTCTTAAACTAAAAATAATGAAGGAAACTTACCTCTTTAATATGGAGTTGCCTGAATTTGGAATCATTTTTTAAATAAAGCGTGATCTCCCAGGGAACCCCTAGTGATTAGATAACCCTGATGCTGGTTGGGGAATTCTGAGAGTTGAAGTCCACCCAGCTTAAAGTTGTCAAGGTTGAGAAACACTGATCTAACCTAAAATGACACTGGGGACTTTTATGGCTCAGGGTGGACCTGAAACTGCACCTCCCCAGTCATAGGCCAACGTTTTAACCACTGTCACACAGACACACAAACACACTCATACACATACACACTCTTCCAGTCCCATAGCAGGATCTTTGAACCGAGCCTATGAATGTATCATGTTGTTTGTGCTCCACTAAATTATTATGAATCCTGAAGGGTAATAGTGTAAGTATGTGAAGGAAAAAAGGACTTTCAGCAGGAAATACTGTTCCTCTTTCCAATATAGTAAACAGAATATAAGCTTGCTGATTTGTTTGCTTTATTATAACAACTTTTCTTGTACCAGGTTATAAAACCTAAGATCCATACAATCCTCCTGAGTTGAAGTGGAAAGGATATGAGAATGTTATTTCATTGTGACACCTGTAAGTTACTAAGAAAATATTACTTGGTTCTCTCTAACATGTTTTGACTTCTCCCCAATAACCCCGTTTTCTCTTTCTATTACTGTACATGTTCCATATAGTAGTCTGTCTCTTTTCTTGATCTGTGAAACCAAAAGGGAACTGATTTGGGGGGAGATGAGATGGGGAAATTTGTTGAAGATTCTCAGTCATCCGGGTGGATTTGTCTGTAGGTTGAGTCATGGCAACTGGATTTCTTTCTTTTCCTTCCTTCCTTTCACTGCTTGTCCAAGCAGCTTCTTCAGTCTGGGCAAAGGTTGGTGAGGGGACCCCATATATGTCTTCCAGGGTGGCTGCATTTTCCCCACACCTGAATGGCTGTTCATTGTGCCATGGAGGCGTGGATTGCCTTTGGGATGTCTTACTCCTAGATCCTTTGTTCATCCCCAAGTGGATCATTAAGAGTGGCCTTCCTGGTGGTCTTAATCTTCCCGGGGACTGATGAAAGAGCAGCATGAAAAATGGGGAACAAGTTGTGTCTGAGGCCTCTGCCTCTATTGAGGGAAGGATTTTCCACTTTGGCATGAATGGATTCCTTAACCCCTCTCTCAAACCACCTATCTTCTCTGTCCAAAATGTAAACATTGTTGTCCTCAATGTCCACACCTCCATGGCACAATGAACAGCCATTCAGGTGTAGGGACAATGCAGCCACCCTGGAAGACATATATGGGGTCCCCTCACCAACCTTTGCCCAGACTGAAGAAGCTGCTTGGACAAGCAGTGAAACGTTTCTACCAAGAAGGAAGAAATCCAGTTGCCATGATTCAATCTACAGATAAGATGGAGAAAGGAAATATTTTAATAGAAATTACGTTTACACAGACTTCCTGTCCAGCCAGCCCTTTCTTTGAAAGACCTTCCTTTTCCTGAACTACAGGCGAGCCTAGAGTTGGCAGGTGCTATCTTGTCTTCCACTTCTCAAAGGTGAATTCCTGCTTGCCTACGCAACATCTCATTGACATACTCAGAGCAGCACTTTCACTTATCCGAAAGGAAATTGCTTTGAAGAAAGCTGTTTGGGTCCTTTGTTAAAATGTGCAGCATTTCTGCATGACTTGAAAGCAACGACTGCTGAACGACAATGACAAAGTCTCTCCTCGCCCAATCATTTTATCTCCCGTTTCTACCAAACCTTGCTACAAGTGTGACAAATGCAACCATATGAATCATTTTACCAGAAGTAGTAGTCTGTGAAAGAAATTCTAATCAGAAATCATTGTTCAGGAACTTGCAAAGGGAATCACTCCGATTTGAGCCCAGATGTTCATGCACTGGGGCCAGGACAGGCCTATTTGGGGAACAGGTGAGGACATTTGGAAATCTGAGATTGTATCTAGGGCAGTCTCAGAAAATGGCTGTCCTGGTGGGTGTGGCCAGTCACATAATACCCTCTCACTGAAAGCAAAGTCCTTCAAAATGCCTCTTTCCATGGATGCTCCCAACCACCCCTTGGCCATTTTGGGGCCAGGCCAAAGGGTTCAATTCCCAAAGGCTACAACTACCCACACCTTTCTGGTTAATGCCCATCTGAAGTTGAGGCTGGGGCTTTGTTTTATTTTGTAGCATCTTGGGTTCCCATATTTATTTATATTAATCTAGATACGTATTTAATTTATAGCCCACTGCAGTCTCAATAAACTGTAAACTGGGGGCCAGGGAGACTGGTGGTACGATGAAATGTGTTTCTGAGGGGGAAGGTGATGTTATGGAGATCGCTGGCGAGGAAGGCGGGAGCCCCTTCCAGGGGGAAAAACGCACGCACAGCATAGAAAGCCTTGGGCACCCGGCCAAGAGGATCAGACAGGACCCGCCTTAGAGTTTCTGGAATTTTCTCCTTAGAGTTTGCTAGTTCTGATCAATTTTGGCAAGATTCTGTTATAGGGTAGAAACAATAAAGACTAGAGCTTCATTCCTGACTCAGCGTGTTTCTTCGCCTCATTCCTGACATCAATCTTGCCAAAACTCCTATTCCCATTGAAAGAGGGAGGAAGAAAAAAAGTTTTTGTGGAATGGCTTCAGACCCGCAGGAGCTCCCACAAGCGATCCAGCAACTTGCAGCGGCTCTCCTACAACATCAGCAGCAAGTCGATGCCCAGGTGAACACCTTACAGGCAGGTATGCTGCAACAACTGCAGCAACCAGGACCAATCACTCCACAGTCAGTAGCAGCAGCAGCAGCCCCTCCCCAGTCATCTTGAGATCCCAAGGCAGCTTGCCGGAAAAGTTTGGGGGAGAAGCCGGACAATTAAGGACCTTTCTCACTCAATGTGCCATGTTTAGCGATAGCAGACTAGCAGAGTTTCCAACAGATTGGACGAGAGTGACTTTTATTTTAAGCCTACTGAAAGGACCGGCAGCGAAGTGGGCTGTTCCTGTAGTGGAGAACAACCCCAGCCACCTTAGAAGATTTATATCAGCTGTGTGTGGTGATCAACACCAGGTTTGAAAAGTTAAGACAGCTATGGCTGGGGAGAGGCAGAGTGGGCTTCAGAGAGATGCTTCCAGGATTTACGCCTCTCCCCGCGGCATCTGCTTACCCAGGAGCAGAGCAGCCGATGCAGATTGGAGCATCAAGGAGGCTAATTTCTGAGGCTGAGAGACAGAGATGGTGGGAGAGGGTCCTTTGTTTTCATTGCGGAGCCCCAGGGCATATGGTGAGAGCTTGCCCATGAGAAACCAGGCAGGACTGACCAGAGCACCCAGGCTTGCAGCAGAGACCAGACCAGCCCCCGCCTCAGCTACCAACCAGGGAAACTCCATTGGTCTCCCTCCAGTGGAGGGAGCTCAGCAGGGAGGCCGTCAAGCAATTGAGAAGAGCTCATTCTGAAGATTCTAAGCAAGCATTTTTCTTCATCCCTGTCACAGTGACCTTAGACTTGAAGAGTAAAGTAGAGCTAGAGGCTCTCATTGATTCTGGTGCAACCACTAACTTCATCAGTATAGAAACAGTGGAAAAGATGGATATCCCTACAGTGCTGTTAGCACGTCCCATAGAAGTCAAGACCATTGATGGGCAGTGACTCAAGGCAGCTCCAGCCATGAAATGCGTGAAGCCAGTTCAGCTAATGGCTGGAGACTACGCTGAATGGATTCAGCTTTATGTCACAGCATCATTACAGGTGCCCACAGTCCTGGGCACGGCTTGGCTGAGGCTTTACAACCCCTTGCTGGATTGGGCAACGGGAGGAATCTTATTCCCAGTGAATGACATGGCAGACATAAGTTTGCATCAGAAGTTACAAAGTGCCTCGCTTTCTTTGCCAAGGACGGTCATAGAGGTAGGAAGGGTGCAGCTACTAGCCAAGTATGCAGATTTCGCAGATATTTTTAGCAAAGAAGAGGCAACTGTGCTGCCCCACCCATAGAGAGTCTGAGCTCAAGCCAAGATTCCAGCAAAAAGGCAGTACTCGATGTCAGCCAAGGAGTACTTGGATGCTGTCAGGAATAAGGTGAAGGGACAAGTCAGGAATGAAACCCTAGTCTTTATTGTTCTACCCTATTGACAGAATCTCGCCAAAAGTGTACAGAACTAGCAAACTCTAAGGGGAAAACACCAGAACTCTAAGGCAGTTCCCTTCTGACTTTCTTGGCTGGGAAGTGCCGCTGCTGCTACCGGCTGTGGAGCGATCAGTCCTGGTTGCTGCAGCTCCTGCAGCACAGCTTCCTTGGCTGGGAGCCCAAGGCTTTCTACACTGCACGTGTGTTTTTCCCTGTGGAAAGGGCCCCCTGCTTCTTCACCAACGATCTTCAAGCAGGCACCCAAGGGGAACCAAACAGAGATCCTAGCAGCCAGAAGGCAGGCAGAGGATCTCTTCACAAGAGTCAAGACTCAGCAGCAGCAAGACCCATATGTGACAGCCAGGATGGATGATCTCCAGGGGGCCCTGCAAGGAACTGTCTCTCCATTCACAGTAGACAAGGGACTACTCTGGCATAGCGGTCGACTGTACATTCCCCTTCCATTGAGGGAAGAAGTGTTGAAGCTGTGCCATGACAACCAAACGGGACATGGAGGAGTATTCAAAATACTCCATAGAGACTTGAGTGACCATTGGTGGCCAAAAATGGCTGCTGACATAAAATCTTACGTTGCCTCTTGCGACACATGTAGGCACACAAAAGCTCCAGCAGAGAAGCATGCAGGGTTGTTGCAACCCCTGCTACCCGCCACCCACCCACCCCCAGCCTTGGGATACAGTCTCCATGAACTACATTACTGATTTACACCCAGCCCAGGGATTTACTTCTATACTAGTGGTAGTGGATCTGTTCACAAAGATGGCGCATTTCATTCTCTGCAAAGGCCTTCCTACGGCACGGGCCACAGCGCAGTTATTTTTGGATGATGTTTTTAGGCAAAGAGGCATGGTTAATCACATTAGCAACAAAGGCAGTCAATTTACATCCAGATGTTGAGAGGCACTTTTTCAGTCATTAGGAGTGCAGATACACCTCTCCTCAGTGCATCACGCATCGACAAATGGCGAAGCTGAGAAGACTAAGCAGGCATTGCAGCAGTGTCTCAGGTGTTACAGCACTTACAGTCAGGACAACTGGCCAACTTTGCTTCCATTAGCAGAATTTACCTAGAACAATTCTGTGCATTCCTCTGTAAACATGTCTCCTTTTCAAGCACTCTACGGGGTTAATCCTCAGGTATTGCCCACTTCATTGTAGCAGGGAACAATTCGAGCAGTGATAGACTTTATCAGAGAGAAACGGGCTGTGCAAGATCTCTTAAGGGAGCAGTTGAACAGGGCAAAGGCTGCGTATAAAAGGGCTGCAGACGCTCAGAGGCAAGAAGGGACAGCGATCACAGAAGGACACAGAGTGTGGCTCTCTACCAATTTTTTACCTTCAACCAGGCCTTGCAAGAAATTGGACTCTAAGTTCACGGGCCCTTTCACCGTGGTGCAGCAGGTAAACCCAGAGGCTTACTGTTTGCAGTTCCACCCACCATGAAAGTCCATCCGGTGTTTCACAAGTTGCTGCTGGCCAAAGAGTTGCCTCCTAGTGCTTTATGCTCTCATGTACCGCCTCCACACCCATAACTGTAGAGGGAGAAGAGGAGTAGGAAGTAGAAGAGATTTTGGACTCCAGGCGGAGGGGAAGGGGCATTCAATGTTTGATACATCGGAAAGGGTATTCAGAGGCTAAGTGTTCATGGGAAAATGCTAGAGACGTTCACGCACCCTTCCTTGTTCAAATATTTCATCAGCTTTTTCCTAACAAACCCAAGCCTTGCAGGCTCCCAGAAGTTCCTTGCTCATCTGAGCAAGCAGAGGAATTCCAAGCAGAGGAGTTCATAAGTTGGCAACCTTTGCCCCTGCAAGAGACCCAGAGGCCAGAGCATGAGGAGGAGGGGGAGCCTCAACCGTCCACTTTGGGCATGCATTTCCCGAGGGGGCAGGGGAGAAAGTTTCTAATCCTGTAGCTGTTTTACAGGAAGAGCCACCTGGTCCAGAGGAGTTATCAGAGCTGGAGAGCAGCAGTGTTTCTTCCTTTGAAGACCTTCCCCCGCTACCCAGTTCCCATGAGAATTCAGAGGAGGAGATGGACTCTGGAGAGGGTGTGTGTGTGATGGAATGTGTTTCTGAGGGGATAAGTTATATTATGGAGATTGCTGGCAAGGAAGTCGGGAGCCCCTTCCAGGGGGAAAAACGCACACACAGTGTAGAAAGCCTTGGGCACCTGGCCAAGAGGATCAGACAGGACCCGCCTTAGAGTTTCTGGAGTTTCCCCTTAGCATTTGCTAGTTCTGATCAGTTCTGGCAAGATTCTGTTATAGGGTAGAAACAATAAAGACTAGAGCTTCATTCCTGACTCAACATGTTTCTTCGCCTCATTCCTGACAGGTGGCTACCAAAGAAGGTGACCTCAGGAACCTTAATTTCCTGGGCACCATGTTTCTTTCAATAGAGGAAGTTCCAAAATCATTTCCTCTGAATGAATCATTTCCTCTGAATGAATATGAGCTCATAGAGGAATCTTGTGCCAGTAAGATTTTTGATAGTACAGAGAACATACATACACATGCGCCGGGTTCTTTAGTTTTAATTTTATGTCTTTTTCTTTATGGTCTCTATTATTTCATGGTTTATTGTTGTTGTGGGCCACCCAGAAGTGTGCTTTAAGATGGGCAGCCGTACAAACCTTTTCAATAAATAAATGAATTCTGTCCAATGTATAGTTAGAAGAGATGGAAAACAGAAGGGAGAGCTAGCACCCCACTTCACAAGCTATTAGAATACATGGAAGGTATCTTCTGAGGACTTTGTAATGACTTGGATTCATCTGTTCTAACTCCCTGTTCAGTGCAGGATGTGCTAGGCAGGGTGAAAGACTTCATAGTCCCTGTAAAAGACCATCCAGATTCTGTTAAATTTCTCCCAACCCTCAGCAGACTTTTCTTTTTTTTTGGTGCCTTCAAGTCAGTATTGACTCCTGGCAACTGCCTGGACTAGTCCCTGCAGTTTTCTTGGCAACATTTTTAGAAGTGGTTGGCTTTTATCTTCCTAGGGCTGAGAGAGGGATTGGCCCAAGGTCACCCAGCTGGCTTTGTGCCTAAGGCAGGTCTAGAACCCGCGTTCTCCCAGTTTCTCATTTGGTGCCATAACCACTACCCCAAACTGGCTCTCTCCGGCAAGCATTAAAACCCTAAATGTGTCTACCTTAAATGTTTAAGTTCTTCATTAAAATTATGAGATATATTCTATTCATTGTTGCAAACTATGCTGTATGCATTGCTGTGGGATACTGTGCTCGACATGGGAAGCAGTTTAAGAACAACACAGATGAACAAATTTAAAAAAATGGAACTCGGTATGGCCTTGGATGAGGTGACAAACATTCTGCCTTTGAATGAGGTGACAAACAGATAAGATGGTGGCTTATCTGTGATGATTCCTGCACAATCACGTAGAATCTTGTGATGAGTTTGCATATGCAGGTAAGTCCTTCATTTCCAGTGTTCACGGTTGCAAGGGGCATCCGTGGGGAGGGAGGGGTAAAAAGATCAAGATGACAGCCACCATGGCACAATTGAAGTTCCACCACTATTTTACATGGGTTGCACAGATGTAAAAAAGTGACAGGGCTTTGACTGCATGGGCCAGGCCAACCTCTTGACTTTTAAGATACCTCTTTGCAGCCATTTGCTTACTTCTCAGGG
Source organism: Candoia aspera (assembly GCF_035149785.1). NCBI lineage: Eukaryota > Metazoa > Chordata > Lepidosauria > Squamata > Candoiidae > Candoia > Candoia aspera. The sequence goes on along the minus strand of NC_086156.1, from coordinate 12,585,696 downwards.
CTAAAAGGGAAAACTCAGGTCTCTGTGTACGTTTGATCTTCCCACACATCTACAATTTGTGTGCTGATGCATCTCTGTTGGAATGTAGAACTTTGATTCAAAATTTTTTGATTGCATTTCAATGAATCACCCCTGAACAGTGCCCAAAATATGACATCAAATCCTTTGTAACATTTTGAGAAAAAGACTGTAATAAAAAGCACCTCCATAAAGTACATCATGTAAATGAAAGTCAAGGTAAATGAAAGTGAAGCTACTCCAGGAGTTAAAAAAAAAATGTATCTGAGAAAAAGAAACTTAAGACTCAAGCTGGAACATAAATCACCATCAGCAGCATCAAATATTAGATAGAGGATAAATTAAACTTAAGGTCAATCAACTGTAACAGTGCAGTGGAGACCTTACTACAGGTAGATCTCATTTAGTGACCACAATTGGGACTGGCAACTTGATCATTAAGCGAAGCAGTTATTAAGTGAAACCATGGCTGTGCTTTTGATCTTACTTCAGCTTTCCTTTGCTTTACAGACCTGCAAAGGTCATAAATGCGAGGATTATTGGTAAAGTTACTTTTCCATCACCATCGTTACTGCAAAGAGTCCATGTATGAGGCAGTCACTAAATGAGGACTGCCTGCATTAAGTATTAAGCTTAAGATATAAAATATTATTATACAATAAATAATTTAATGTATTTTGCAATTGTTTATCAATGCCACATTCAGCTTTAGATGTAAAAATTTAACAATTTTGCTTTTTATATAATTTGACTTCTGTCTTCCTAAGGAGGAAAAAAACTTTCAATTCTATAGTCTTTACTGGCAGAATTTCTTTGCCTTCCTAATCAATTTCCTTGAATTTTTCTGCATTTTTCTATCTCTAGAACATTCTTTGCATGCCAAGCGAATGTTGCAAAGACATGTGGTAAAGGGGCTTGACACCCTGGAGAAGATGCTGATGCTGGGGAGAGTGGAAGGCAAGAGGAAGAGGGGCCGACCAAGGGCAAGATGGATGGATGATATTCTAGAGGTGACGGACTCATCCTTGGGGGAGCTGGGGGTGGCGAAGACCTACAGGAAGCTCTGGCATGGGCTCATCCATGAAGCCACGAAGAGTCAGAGGCAACTGAATGAATAAACAACAACAAAGGGGCTTGGGAGTCTATCTGGCCATCAGCAGGATAATTCTCCAAAAATTCAGCAGAATGTTACCAAATCTGGTGCTGGGGGAGAAACAAGAAGAAGGAAGTTGAGGTTCAAAAATGGGCAGGATTCAGTCAGGGGTGATAGAAAAAAAAAAGTTAGGAAAAAAAATCTCCAAATGCATCTCTATGGAAGCAGCACTCAGGCAGCTGCTCAGAATGCTGTTGACTGCTCCACTCTAAGCCCCTCCCTCCTCCCTTCTGGTCACATGACTCACATTGGAGGATATGCTGCCTGCCCTGGGCTTCCCACAGCACACATACCGCCGGAAGCAACACGAGGAGACAGCAGACACATACATACATGGACCAAGATGCAACAAATTAGTTAATTATGCAGAAGAAAATAGAGGCACCTCCTATGGCTACTGCTAGTAGAGTTTGGTTCTTTTCCTTGGCTCATCAAGATGCAGTGACTAGAAATCATGCTTGGAATACCAGACCATGCAATACTGTAAGCATGGTTGCCACTGAAATTTACGTAAAGGTGTTACCATATCAGTCCCAGCTACATGGCCACACTTAGTCAATTTTCACTGACATCAGAAAGCTAAGCAGAGTCAGATCTAGTTGGTAACTGGACAGGAAAACCACCAGGAAACCCCAGAGCTGTAGTTTAGACTGAATTTTTAAAAATCTTGAAAGAAGACAGTGGCAAACCACTTCTCTACTGTTCTGTGTGTATGTATGTATGTGAATGACATGTCCATGTAGTTGACTTGAGTTTGACTCTTGTTATTATACCAGCTGCTTTTAAACCTGTGGTCTAGATTCCTAACATAGATTTTGTCTTTTTTAACAAGTTGCTACATGTCGGATTGACACGTTCACTGAAGTATCTTTCATGACCCCAATATCTTTTCCTAGTCATTCACTCCCAATTCACAGGTCTCCAGACACTTAACAGCCCTTAATTCAACTTTCCACTACCTTTGGCAAAAAAGTCCCAGATCTGAACTGACTAGAAAAGAACTCTGTCTGAAATAAAGAGTCTCAAATATAATGAAAAGGTGAAAGGTCCCCTGTGCAGGCACCAAGTCATGTCTGACCCTTTGGGGGGACACCGCTTTCACAATGTTTTCTTGGCAGACTATAAAACGGGATGGTTTGCCATTGCCTTCCCCAGCTGTCACCTTCCCCAGCAAGCTGGGTGCTCATTTTACTGACCTCAGAAGGATGGAAGGCTGAGTCGACCTGAGTCAGCTACCTGAGAATCTAGCTTCCACTGGGATCAAGCTCAGGTCGTGGGGAGAGTTCAGTTGCAAATTGCCGCCTAGCAGCTCCTACATTAAACTTTCTCTGGAAACTTTGATGAGGGAATAATAGGAGCCCAAGCCTACAGTGTCCATCAGGTCTTCCCCAATACAGGTCTGTCGACCTTCTCAACAAAGTGCAGAATGTCAATGAGACAAGATGTATTTTTGTAGGAACCATGTTTATTTATTTATTAAACACATTTTTATGGCCACCCATCTTACTGAATGTGACTCTGGGTGGCATACAACCAACAATTAAAGCAATGTCACAACTATTAAAACACTTCGAAAACAATAAAAATAAAAACAAGATTGCAGGAGAACTTCCATCCAGATGCAATATGAGCATTGCACAGGCTGCCCATGGGATCCCCAAGGTCTCTGGAAGAACCATGTTTTCAGGGCCTTCTGAAAGTGAGGGCCCTGGTATCCTTAAGGAAATTATTGTTTAATGCTTGCTTGCTAACAAGGCACAAGTGGAAAAATTGTTGCTTTCTTTCTTTCTGGCTGCTGCAAGATCTCAGAACACGCCTCTTGTTTCCCCCCCCCCTCCTCTTTCTCCCCAGCTGTTATCAGCCGCTCTGCTGTCCTGACGCTGGGAGGAGGTCTGAAGTAGAAGGGAGGGAGGCAGCAGAGATGCCTGTGATTTATCAGGCAGCCTGCTCTCCCACACCGCTGAACTGTTAAACGGAAAAAAGGGGAAGATGAGATCACTAGTTGATCTAGCTGCGACCTAAGGGCTAATTAACATAGTAAAACCCACACCCTTAAGGTGGAGGTCTTAGAAAACTTGGAACATGCTAAGAGGTATTATGGGATAGAATGTAGCATGTTGAGTTACTGTGCAAGTGCTAAAAGAATCAGCCGATAAAGAGATTTATTGCCTTTATTTCCTTGCTAGAAGATGTATAAAAGAAAAGCCAAGTGTGTGGTTCAGGGCTCTTGAATTTTGGGCAGGAGCCCTCTCTTGTTGCTGTGCACAGAAATAAAAGAGAACAAGGGACCTTCCCGCCTCGGTGTGGTTTATTGGGTGACGACTCACGCCGAGTCACAGGCCTTCTTGGCCAAGAAAAGGCTAACAGGGATGGGGTTAACCTCATCTTGGGGGGGGGATGATGTTCCAGAAGGTGGGAGCCAAAGCAGAAAAGGCGTGTTGTTTGGGTTCTGACAGATGGAACTGTTTAGCAGACAGGGCCCACAACATACCCCTCCTGCTGGGCCTGATGGGATGGGTAGATGTGATTGGGAAGAGACAGTCCCTCACATAACCTGGACCCATCCCATGTAGGGCTTTAAAGATCAAAAACAGCACCTTGAATTGTACATGGAAGCAGACTGGCAGCCAATGCAGCTCACGGAACAGAGGTGTGACATGTGCCATCCTAGAGGAACACATAACTGTCCGCACAGCCTCATTCTGCACCAGCTGAAGCTTCTTACTCAAAAATGAAGTGAAGTAAATTGTAATTTCCTGAATTTCTGTTCCTGATCCCTCAAAAAAAAAAAAAAAAAAAGGTTTTATGTCCATTGCTTGCCACTCCTCAGGAATGGAATAATTTAGATCAGTTAATGTAACTGTTAAACCTGGAGTTTTACTCCCTACATTTGTAGGAATACAAAAAGCTACATTAAAACTTGGTCAGCCCATAGGTCCATTTTGTTCAGTATTTATCAATACTGTATGTGATGCAAACCTGCCCTTTAGCCCCATGCAACCTATGGGCACACGCAGCTTTAGGTGTGATCTCCAAACTCCTTCAGATTTGTCCCCACACCCCACTTCATCTACACAACTAGCAACAACTCTGTAATTTTGGAGAAAAGTCTTCCTGAGCCTTACCTGGACATGGGAGGGGTTGACCTTGGACCTGCTGCATGAAGCACATGTGCTCTGCCTCTGAGTGAGGTCCCGCCTTGGCTTAACCTGATTTGCATTTGGGCTGCTGGTTTAAACACAAGTCTTAGTGAACGGAAATTATTTTTGGATTATCACTTGAGGCAATCCTGCATACTATTGAGAAACCAGCAGAGGGCGTCTTAATACCTAAGCTTGTGCTGTTTTCATGTGAACTGGCAAAGCAGTTTGTTGCAGGCTAAGACGAGTTATATCTAAGTCTTTTTCCCTGCTGGGCAAACAGCTGAAGTGTGCAGGTCCTGAATCTGAAAGCCATTCTCCCAGAACCTATTATAATGAAGAAGGATAAGGAGGAGGAGGAGGAGGAGGAGGAGGAGGAGGAGGAGGAGGAGGAGAAGGATAAATGGTGACCAGTGCCAGCCCGACTGTTAGACAGAAAGTCAGGGCTACAGATGATGGTATTCCTGGAGGGGACAACTTGTTGTATCATGTAGTCTGCCCTGGGCATCCCGCCACCACATTAGCCTGCTGCCTTCCCAGGTTGAATTAAGTTTTTAGAATGGAATTAGTGGCTTCCGTGTAATCACACACACGTACAAAAGGGTGGGGCTTTGTTCATACTGCTAAGACTACCTTCTTGAATTTTTGGACACTGCTGATGGAAGTGCTCCTCCATTGTTTCTGTTTACTCTTAAGTTGTTTCTAGATGACTCTCAAGTAGGAAACATTCTTGGGAAACTTCATCTTCAACGATGTCATTGTGGTGGTTTGTATCACTTGTGCGGTGATGCTGTTATGCAAATGACCTAAAGTACATCGGGTCAATTTACTTCATTTGCATGATGATGACATAAATCACTGCTGGAATTTTGTCTGCTGCATGCAAAGTCCACTGTATGGAAGTCCAGTTAATTGAGGTTTCACTGTATTTTGCAAGAGAAAAGTAATACATAGTTACGATATTATGGAGATATAAAGGAAACAGTCCTCATTTCGTTTCCGTGTTTCTGTTTATATGTTTTTTCTAACTCATTTCTTTTTATAGGCCAGCTAACCTTCACTGCATTCCATATCTCTAATTGCACAAACTCTTTTTTTTTAATTTAATGTCATTAATGTTGTGTAGCAACACAATCTTTAATCTTTAAAAAAAATTAAAAAAATTAAAAACACAAACTAAGGAAAAGAAAGAAGTTCTGTCTTATATTTTATACTCCTCTTTTTTAAAAATAATTTTATTAAAAGCTTTGATTTTAACAGTAGAAGATAATACAAGCTAAAAAAGAAAAAAAGAAGTGCAAAAAAGAAGTGCAAAAAAGAAAAAAGAAAAACCCTAAGAAAGCAAGTTCCCACCCTCATCTCAACAAGTATAAACAATTTCATGATCTCTTCACCTCCTCTAATTAACAAATATAAAATTCTTCATTCCATAAGTCATCTCTTAACTATAGGCAAATCCAATAAGTAACGTCTTCTCGAATCCAGATGTCAGCAAAAAGTCCAAACAGGCCCTAAAACAATAACATTAATTAACGAATAGCCAACTAATTAATTGATTTAATTAATTAATGCTAATTAATTAGTTAATTAAACTCCACAATGTTTTCCATTCCAAATGCCAAAATTCCAAAGAGAACCACCCCAAATAGCAACAGATCACATTCAAATAAACATTCTATATCTTAATTCTTGACAAATCCGATTCAGCAAATATAAAGTAATCCCAGTATCCTGATAAACAAACAACTAAAATTTAACGTAACAAAGAGATATAAAAATACTGTTAAATACAAAGCCAGTTTAAATGCTGTCAAATACATACCATTTTTCCAGTACAGATATCAGCAGATCCAAAAAGTGAAGGACCATCCAAAGTAACTACATGTCCCATTTATATTTTATACTTCTCAATAGTCACTGATTTATCAATGAATTCACTACTATAATATAAACAATACAAAATATTATTGTATGATATCACAGAATCTATGCCATAATAACATATATTGGTGCATCCTTTGTTTGGTAGGGAATATTGCCTTTTCCAAAACAGATCACAAAACAGTCAAATTCTAAAACTCTGGTATATAATTTGCATCACATTAATATCTTTAACATTTAAAGATTTCCCCATAAATTTACTAATATACATTAATACACAATCCCAAAAAGATACTAAATGATCACAGGACCATATCAGGTGGGTCAGTGAACACATTTATTACACCTCCATAATTGCACAAACCTTTCTTTTCATGACACAATCTCCCCCTTTCCTCACAGCACAAATTGAGCCTCACTGCTCTTAGAGTAAACTCTGAGATGATGCACCTCTGTGGAAGGGGGCATCTCTAGAACAGTATTTCCCAACCCTGGCAACTTTAAGATATGTGGACTTTAACTCCCAGAATTCCCAAAATCCAGAAAGTTGCCAAGGTTGAGAAACAGTGCTCTAGAAGAACTTGTGACTACTGGGTGTTTTGACAGGAGCAGTAGTTAGATTCAAGCAACTTGCACAATGTGTACCCTTTAGAAGGTTTTTGGTTTTCTGAAAGAAGGTTTTTAACACCCAGCAGGCATGGACGGGTGGTAGATTTTGAATCAAAATGCTCATTTTGCAGTGGGATTTTTAAAAAATACAGCGGATTTGTGGGATCGGGAAAGAAGAGCAGATTTTAATTATTTAATGTTACTGTATCTTTATTTCCCTGGGGGAGATGCTTTTGATTTTTTTCCCCCTCCCTCAGGCATACGAGGCCTTTGTGAATCCATTTGGACAAGTCAGGCCTTCAAGTTGATTCCATGAACTGAATTGATTGGTCAATTTGTTTCCTTGAAGTGAGTGTGTCCACATCGATTCAACTCAGCTTGGAGACTTTCCACACATGCACACAGGCATTTCATTTTGTCCAAATCAAATGGAATTGAATACAATCAGGTCCGGTTTGGAACTAGGGTCTAGACTGAGTTAGACATCCAAATCAAATTGGATCAATTTTCTGAATTGATTCTAACCTTTCAACTGGACCTGATTTGTACTTCGTATCGTTTTTGCTGCATCTGAATTGAATAACCTGGGATTTCCCCTGGTTCCTTTACTGAAGTCTCCCAGAAAACCCTTTCCAGAAGATTACACCATCAAAATTCAGTGGTATGATTTGTTAAAAAGCAGTAAAATGGTTTATTAAGTCTTTAATAGCCTTTATGATATTAAAGAGGGGCTCAGCTTACTTAGCAAACTTTGGCTGAACTTAGAAGCTAAGAGGAATTAACCCTGATTAGTTTTTGGATGGGAGATCACTAGGTAATCCCAAGATGTAAACTAGATAGGGAAGTCTAAAATATCCCAGAATAAATTCTTGTTCCACTTTCATATTTTATGGTGCACCAAAAAACATTTTTTCTTTTTAAAAATTATCACATATAATAGCCTAGAAAAAAAGGATACTATGAAACTATATCTAATTTGTGGCATAGCAATGCTAACTAGACCACAAAATAATAATTTGAAAACTTTCGGATGTAGATCATTGAAGTGAACACGGCTTTTCAAAGTTGGTCTTCTGATAGAGCATGAAAAAAATTTTTTTTTTTATGCCTTCGAGTCAATGTTGATTCCTGGCAACCGCCTGGATTAGTTCCTGCAGTTTTCTTGGCAAGATCTTCAGAAGTAGAAAAAATAATTAACCTATATAATTACCAACATTTTAATAAATAATTATTGAAGGAAGGCTGAACATTCCAGCTCTGCTCCTTCAGGGACCTTGCTGTGTTATCACAATCTTCTGCAACCCTCTACAGCAGTGTTTCTCAACCTTGGCAACTTTAGGATATGTGGACTTCAACTCCCAGAATTCCCCAGCCAGCATGCTGGCTGGGGAATTCTGGGAGTTGAAGTCCACAAATCTTAAAGTTTCTAAGGTTGAGAAACTCTGCTCTATAGTTTTGAAAACAGTGAGTGGCCCCCTGCTACAAAACAATTCTTCACGTTTGGCTATCTGTTCATTTGCTACTGTTATGCAGAGGCAACTGTAGATTTTCACTGCACGGTCATGCAGGACACATGCCATCAGAAAAATTAGCCACAATCCTGATGCACATAAAAAAGCTTTCTGTCTGCCATCTTGACTTTTTAAACTGTACCTGCAGACACCCCTGATCCTGACACATTAAGGAACACTACAAGTTAAGGCTGCAGTCTGGAGAAGCATCAGGCAGTAGCCCCAAAATACAGAAATCTCCAACGCTGATGGTTGTCAAGGTTTTGCCTCCTGGATCTGGTAGACATACAACAGATACACAAGATGGTTTAGGAAGTGTGTCAAATGCTGTGATTCAGGTATGCATCCTTTGGGCTATATACAGACATTTAAAATATTATTTGGCTTGTCCACTAGAGGGAAGCAGCTTTCTGATGTATAACTTTTGAAAGACTTACAGGAAGGTAGGTTAGAACCAGGGGATGGAGTTCTACATACAGTCTGTTTTCTCCCTTGTTTAATGGATGTGTGTGTCTGTGTGTGTGGGTATACATACACATATATCCATTATATATACTTTCATATATACTGTATATTTATAAGAATGAACCGATTGAGAAAATGAATGCAAATGCTCGTGTCATAGTAGAGAAAAAGAACTGTCCAATATTGGAAAGTGGAGTTTGTCTTCCAAATATGGGCAACCAACCCAATTGCATATTACAGTAATCACAGTGAATGCTTCCATATTATGCCCCCACTTTCTTGGCCTGCCCCCAGCCTGTGTTGATCCTTCTGGCTGAACCGCCCATGCAGCTACGATGGGCTGAGCGAAGGGACCTTGACTCTCCAAGATAGCCCAGAAGAGAATGTTTCACAACACAGGCAGCTCCTTGGCTGGCAATAATGAGTGGAAGAGAGTTGGGGGTGAATCTAGCAAGTGTGAATCCAGCTGCTCACCTTTCCTCTCTAACAAATAGGCTGTTCTGAACAGTTTGGATGAAACAGTAGGCACGAAGTAGTGATTTATCATCCCATCATGAAAATGTGAACTTCTCCTGGAGAATCATAGTTTAAAGTTTGATGAGTAAGAAAGAAGGGAAAGTGTTAGAAGGGAGAAAGCAAGCTGACTGGTGTTCTCACCGTACAAACCAGCAACTGTTCATTGGTTTGTTTGTTTTGTCAGGGCAATCCAAAGTTGTAATATTAAGCTGTGGATCGGAAGGTCGGCGGTTCGAAACCGCGTGGCGGGGTGAGCTCCCATTGCTAGTCCCAGCTCCTGCACACCAAGCAGTTCGAAAACATGCAAATGTGAGTAGATTAATTGGTACCGCTTTGGCGGGAAGGTAACGGCGTTCCGTGAGTCATGCTGGCCACATGACTCGGAAGTGTCTATGACAACGCCGGCTCTAAGGCTTAGAAACGGAGATGAGCACCGCCCCCTAGAGTCGGACACGACTGGACTTTACGTCAAGGGAAACCTTCACCTTTTTATTCATTTGCCACAGTCAGATTCACGGAAGCTCACAAGTCATCAGATAAAGTGCAGCTGAAATTATGATGTCTCCTAAATGCCTGTCCTACCATGAGGCAGAGCGAAGTGTCTACTGTGATTATGCTGGAAGGGTTTGATGGGGTGTGCTTATTTTGTAGCTATGCATGTTGCATGAATTTACCCACAGTGGTGTGAAACCATGATTCGTGGTACTAGAGGACTTTGTTTTAACTGACTAGTTGCAGAAAAGGGGTATCTGTTACCTATAAATATAATAAAATAATAATAGTAATAATAATAATACATTAAATACAAAATACATTGGCCACATAATGAGAAGACAGGACACCCTGGAGAAGATGCTGATGCTAGGGAGAGTGGAGGGCAAAAGGAAGAGGGGCCGACCAAAGGCAAGATGGATGGATGATATTCTAGAGGTGACGGACTCGTCCCTGGGGGAGCTGGGGGTGTTGACGACCAACAGGAAGCTCTGGCGTGGGGTGGTCCATGAAGTCACGAAGAGTCGGAAGTGACCAAACAAATAAACAACAAACAACCTGGTAACTTATGTCATTTCTGTCATGACATAATTATGCAAATTACTTTCTATCAATGTACATCATTTGCATGATGATGGAATCATGCAAATGAAATCATTTGCATACTATTTCCATGCAAATCATGGCATTTGCAAAAGGATATCATTACCCAAATGATGTACCTCATGGCAGGAATTTGGTCTGAGGTTCACAGACTAAAGCTGCTTTGCATCACACAATAAGCCTAAATGTGAATTGCTTGTTGTGTGAACCAAGCCAGTATGATTTTGAATCATGGTTCAGGGCTTAGTGTGAAAAGCCAGGCAACGATGGCATGTTTTAAAAAAAACACATAGGTTAATAAGCCAAGGCTTAGTCCATGGGTATAAGTATGGCATGCATCTGCCTTGCCAGCATCTCTCTCATTGCACCCAGAACCCCCAAAGGGATAGGTCCAAACATCGGGGTCCCTTTTGCATCTTTGGAACTCTGGGAGATGTAAACAAGTAGAATTCATGTCATCAGCAGCCCCCATTTCACCCTTAAAATTCTTAAAGTCCCATTTCAAAGAAAGTCCTGGGTCTGCCCACTCCTGGAATTGGTGGTGTCCCTGGAGAGGGTGTTCAAAAAAGTCAAGATGGCATCTGTGACCATGTAGTTGAACCCCTGCCCCCTTTTTATATATGTTTTGTGGTACATGGAAAAAAGTGTGTGACATGGATCACATGGAGGCGCCTGCCATCTTAACTTTTTTGATCCCTCCCTCCATGAACACCTTTGCTTAGAAGATAGGTCTCAATGTGGCAAGCTAGTTAAGAATGATTTGTGAACTTAGTCATAAATAAATCTGCCATTAACATTTCTCCATAGGAGGGAAGAGATTGCAGGACCAAACTGGGAGAAGAATATTTAAATAATCCATTGTCGGACTGCTGCACCAGCGTTCTGCACTCTTTGCTCCTTCTCTCTCCCAGGAATAGGAACATTAACATTTGGGCTGCACCTGAGAATGTGCAATTCGGAAAACTCTGGATATTCAAGGCCTTCTGCCTTGGCCAGTTTTAGCCCCATGCATCACTGACTGGAGTTCTATCGCACTTGGTGACACTGGAGCCAATTGAACAGAAAATTGTTTTTCATTCAGCCCAGCTCCCTAGCCCTTGTACCTCTCCATTTAAAATTCTGCCCTGAGGTCAGCTGCCTAGCATATATCATACTCGTAACAATTGCTGGGAAATAGATTCTATTTTAGTTCTGTTGAACTTGCTCCAATGAGTTAGTGATGGTAACCAGAAAAGACTAGAGCCAGGAAACAAATGGGAAAGATTTATTTCAACCACAAAAGATTTTTAAAAATGCACTCTCAGAAAGGAGAACAATATACACATAAATGAAAAATAAAAGGAATGCAGCAATTTACTAGGAAATAATTAATAGGCAAAATACATTGTAAATATCAAACAACAATTTACTAAATAAGATAGTACAGTAGAGACGAGAGGTAGCGACAATTTGCAAAGAAAGAAAGAGAGAGAGAGAAAGCAGGGAGGGAGGGAGGGAGGAGGGTTGGTTTAGGGTAGCATTCTCTACCCTTCATGCTCTACTCCTAGAACCCTCACTAATGGTCATACTGGCTGAGGGATTCTGGGAGTTGAAGTCCATACATCTAGAAAACCCGCAAATTAGTTTACAAGGTTCCCAGTGATACATTAGACTAACTTAAAGATGAAGCCAGGAGAAGTTTGAACATTTGCTACTCCTGGAGCTCAGATGTTGAAAACGCTTGATCTAGGACTCAGTATAAATGAGAAGAATCAGTTCAGAGAAATGCAGAAATGGATTTGAAACAGTATGTCTGAAGCTGCAGCATCATGAGGGACAGAAATAGTTGAATAGTAGCTATTCAAAATGATTTCAAAAGCCAACCATGTAATCCCAAAAGCCTGCTCTGAAAGAATGGTCAGGAGCAGCTTAAAAATTAACAGAGAGGCAACTTGTGGGTGCTGACCCACAATGGCTGCTCTATGGATGTTTGCATATGCACAAAATGATTGCCATAATGGGCCCAATCAGTCCCAAGATGCATAATTTCCATGCAGTAAACTGGTGAGGTTGCTTACCACAGCTTCCAATAAGCCATGGCTTAGTCCACGAGTACAATGATAGCATAGGACCACAGCATAATCCCCCCACAATTCTCCCTAGCATCTTAGCTTTTCCTAGTCTGTTTTGAGGTAGATGGAGATATTTCTAAACAAAGCAATTGTCCATTTATTTAAAGAATGCATATGGGGCTGCGGGGCATCCATAAGGATGCTTGGAAGGAGATGATGGTTGAATCTAGTGCTTTGCATGCTGTTCCTCTTTTCACTATTACTTTGTATTAATTATTATTACTGTTAATTAGTAACTCTGTTGTAGCACCAGACAGTCTGGAATCCATCTTGTTCTCATGTGTTTGCTCCTGGTTTGGTTGGGTTTTGGGTCCAGCAAAGAGGAGTTTATGGTCCAGGAAATGGTCAGATTCTAAGGTCTGTGGTTGCTTGTTCAAGAACGTCTCAGTGGACAGCCAGTAGCTGGGAGTTGGGTGGCATATCAATTTAATTTATTATTATTATTATTATTATTATTATTATTATTATTATTATTATTAAAACCCACTGTAAGAGTTTTAAAAATGATATATTGTGTGTGTCAGACTAAAAGAGTGCTTAATGTGGGTCTGTAATGGTATGTGGGAAAGAACTTGGGAGACTGGGTGAAGAGATGCTGCTAAGGGAGCAGTCAGATAAGAGACAGCATAGCCTGCAGCTGGACAGTGGGAGGGGCAAGAGGCTCAGAAGAGACCCTTCCTGGTTTCTCAGGTTGTAAAGGAGATTAAGGGGGAAGATTTGTACTTTTAGACTTGCAGGATTCTGTCAATGTAATGTTACAATAAAGTAGAAGTAGCTCATCTGGTTGTGATTCCTATCTGGTTTACCCCACGAGGCCAACAGGCTCTGCTGTAATGGATTTCTTTAGTATATCCAATCAGTGTGGTCCACAGGGAGAGGTCAAGATTGGCAAGTTGGCAAATGGAGCATCCCAATGAATACGTATCAAAAGGGGGAAAAAGGGGGAAACAATCTACAATACAACAATATTACACTGATCAATAGTCACTGGTCTACTAATAAACATGCTACTATAATATAATCAATACAAAATATTATTGTGAAATATCACAAAATCTCTGCACAGTAACATATATTGCTGCATCCTTTGATTAGTAGAAAATATTAACTTTTCCAGAACAGATCACACATTTCTAACAGCTGTTCCTTAACATTTGGAATAATATCACTCCCCCACCTTCTATTTTATTTGGAATTTTTTGTTTTTGTTTTTGTTTTTGTTTAGTTTTTCTTTTCTTTTGGTTTCTATTATTATTTTTTCTTTAAGTTTAAAGATGGTTGTGTTAATTCTGTACGTTGTGAAAGTAATTTTGTTAAAAATGCATCAAATGGGTAGGACTTGCACTTAGATGCTCCATCTGATGTTGGCAATCCCCAGTAGACACTAAGCATGTAGTTTCTGGAATTCATGAGTATCATTTGGAAAAAGGCACATCCACCTTGTTGCGTCTTCCCTCTCCGATAGGCCTCTGCACAACTGCAGTGAGGCGCTTCCTGACACAGCAGAACATCTGATGGAGACAGGCCCATGCTGGCTTGTTTTGCTCTATCACAAGGGGCGTTTGCATATTCAGAAGGTCCGGTTTTCCAGCAAAGCCGTGGCAGTTTAGAAGCAGGGTAGTTCATGATTTTGCTTCAAATGAGCTCTTTGCTCGAGCTTTGATGAAGCAAAGAATCTTTTCAATGGTTTACGTGATTCCTTGAAAGCATTCTGAAGATGATGCGCAACCATCTTCAGACCTTTGAGCCTCAAAGCGTAGAGATCAAGGAGCAAAAATCATCTCTTTTCCCAAGGTGGCATAGTGCCTACAGTATCAAAAATCCTCCCCCCTCTCTCTCACACACATACAAGGAAAATGAAATAGATTGCTTTCAGCATCTTTGCCTTGTCCTTACAACATGCTGTGTGCCTTGCTTCGTTCTTAGGCGGAAAAATCCCCATGATTCTAAAAGGAAGAACACCAAGTTGTCTTTGTCCTTAAAGCCCAGGAAGCAGTGAGACAGGAGTTCCTTTAAAAGAAAGAATTCAGGTTGTGTGGCACAAGCCACACAGAACGGCAGTGTTTCAGTCGAGAAACACTGCAGCGTTTTCAGCAGTTTCAAATACATGACGTCTGAAAGCAGTTGCTGTCTCTTGAACACAGCGGGTGCTGTTGGATCACAGAGGTCCAGAGTGGTTTTCAAACTGGAACAAAGTACCAGTTGTGAGGTGGTTCCTAGTCATAACTAACTCCCATTGAAATTAGGGGGACCCCAGTCTAGAAGGTATAAAGGCACTTCAAATTTACGTTGGAAATGTGAACAACAAGAAGGGATATTTTATCATGTTTGCTGGATGTGTAAAAAAGCTAGAAAATTCTGGATTCAGATACGCCCACTGATTCAGAGGATTTTAACATACAATTGAGATCAAAGGTTTTTCTTTTGAGATTGATGAACAAACAGTTGGAAAAAAGTCATGGAACTTTGTTTTTGTACATGATAACCGCAGCGAGATTATTGCATGCACAAAGATGGAAAGATTCGGCATTACCTACAGTGGAGGAATGGTTGGTAAAGATGATGGAACTCGCTGAGAAGGCTAAATTGACTTCTTTGACCAGAGAAAAGACAATATCTACATTTACTGCTGACTGGAAACCCCTTATGGACTTTTTGCATAAAACAGAAAAAAATGAACTTATGATTTATGGTTTTGATGATTAGGCAGGATAGATTATAGAAAGAAGAGAGTCTTATTGTAACCGTAGAGTAAGAAGTGAATTTATAATTGTACTTATAACTGCTGTAAAGAAGATCAGAAGCTACTTCTTTTATCTTTTTTCTTTCTTTTCTCTTTCTCTTTTCCTTTTTTTTTCCTTCCTTGCACTTTTAGCTTTCTCTTTGATTTCTTTCTTTTTCTTACTTCATATTAGTTTGTATTAGTTTTTATCTTCCTTTTTTAAAAATCTTTAATAAAAATTATATTAAAAAAAATTAAGGGGACTCCAGTTGCTTATTTCGATGAATTGTCTTAGGAACTTTAGGGCAGGGGGTTTCACATTTTTCAGGCCATTGAACATGTTAGTTAAAACACACACACACCATCTTGCCTTTTTTGACTCCTTGCATGAGAGGGTGCTCATATTGTCTCATTCGATAGGTACTTAATCCAAACTCATCTCTTCCCAGGATCCTGTGCATGGCCTCAGCCTCTGCACTGCAATTTGGGGGGGGGATGTGTTGGAGTTAAGCAGCTGCAAACAGATGTTATGTGCACCCTGCTGCACACTCAGAAGCACCTTTTCTCTTTTGGAATCCCAGAACTGTGCTGCGTTGCACAGCCCTATGAAACACAGTTCATATGAGTAGTATGGCATATTCTACTTTCATCCTATTGAAAATTACAGTCAGGTACTAAATTATGGTTTGGGATCCAGGGGCCACCCCAAAGTCTCAGGAGCCACCCCCAATCCTAGGATATTCTGTTCAGGTGCTTTTCCCAAATGAGGGGGAAGTACAACGCGTTGTTATTCAAATATAGGAAGCCGCTTTCTGACATGGACCATATCGTGGGCAGCAGTTCAGACCAAGGACTCACTAATGGTCCTGCTGGAGTCACGTCACCTCTTTTTAATTCCAAGGAATTATTGCTTATTAGGGGAAGGGAATGGTTGGGGAGAGGGATCTGAAACTCAAAAAGCAACTTTGATTTCTTTTGTTCTCCTGGTCATATTGTTGGAGGTAGCGTTGCTGCCCAGCCTTAGAAATGCTACATTTCAAAATTGCTGTTGTCCTCTATTACAGGAGCATCCAAGGGGGGAATGTCAAAAAAGGCAAGATGGAGGCCCCAACCATATGATTGAAGCCCCACCCCTTTACATGTGCCATGACCTGCAAAGGATGGGTGGTGGGCAGCATCGTGACTTTTGGGGTCCTCCTGGTGCCCCTGCTCCCACTATACAATCACATTCAGACTAAGTTATTTCTGAGAAGCACCCTAAAGCATGGTTTTGCACACCGTGTTCTGTGGATGGGGTTTGGTGAGAGCAAAAAGCAAAACTTCAGTCAAATAGCCAATTTTCTGTTACCAGAGCAGTGTTTCTCAACCTAGGCAAATTTAAGATGTGTGGACTTCAACTCCCAGAATTCCCCAGCCAGCATGGCTGAGGTTTAGAAACACTGTTCTAGACTCACCTACTTCGGAGGGCAAGGCCTCTGATATCTGGGAAAGGCACTTGGAAACAGTTGCATTCTCTTGTCTTATGGGATTTAAGGTATTCCCAGTTACCTTGGTACCACTGTGGTTATGATGCAGTTCCTAGAAAGCAGGAATGATGCTGATTATATGCTTTTTAAGTCCTGGCAGTGGCAGGATACCAGCTACAATTGGCTTAATAAATCTGCATTGCATCCCTTCCCCCCCCCCCCCCCATACGTTGGAAACCATACAAAGCTCAAATAAATCTACATTTGCTTAAAAATCTAATCTGATCTTTAATTAGGTTCAGCTGAAATTTAATTTAGCCCATTTCAAGCAATTTGCTTGTGTAATATTTTAAACTGAGCTTCTTTGAAATGCTACTTCCACTTTCTTCTCCAAATAATTCATCCTGTTTAAAATAATTTTTCACAGCTGCAGTAATTCGCTTTGTCAAATAAATTTAAAGCTCTGATTTGATTTTGTCATGTAGCTTCTGCTTCAAGAAAATACATGGTACCCAGCAGAACTACAAGATGGTGATATATTGCTTTCAACTGATACCAGCAGGAAAACAAATTTCAGGGAAGTAACCATTTTAGCAACAACAATAAAGGGTTGTGAGGGATCTTAAAGATGGGAAAATACATTTATTTAAAACTTCAGGTACCTGGCATTGATTTGTACATTCTTAAAAGCAATATTTATATTTTTATATTGACATATTTACTGTGCTGGAATACCACTGAATCTGCTAGGAATCCTTGGCAGTTTATAACCTTCTGAAACAATTAGAACATTCATAATAATACATCATTCATAAAATATCCACAGTAAAAATTCCAACTGAATTAGCATCCTGATCCTTAATCAGACACAATAATTATCATCCATCATCACCATTAAATAAAATAGTTGTATGATTTGTACAACTGGTGCTTAACAACTATAATATCTTGTCAAGCTAGATGGCAGAACCTGGTTCACCTTTATTAATCTACAAAAGCTAAGTTGGATCTACCCTGGTTAGTTCTTCGACAGGTGGTCTTCAAATAATTCAGATCTGTACCCTACAGTATATTGAGAAGTCACCATCATCGAAAACTATAACAAACTATGTCTATATTGTTGCCTTGAAGTCACTAGGAGTTTATTCAACCAAGGGAATCTTCTTTACATCAGGGACACACAAGTTATGGGTGTGGGATTACACGTACTTCTAGTACCCCTGTTTTTTGCAGACTTCCGGAAACGCAGTTTGTAGAAAATTTCCAGGAGCATCAGTGGGTGTGTGGGTTGGGTGGCAATAAAGATGGTGGACAAGACCAGATGTATGAAGCTCTGACCCTTCCCTTTTGCATATAAAAAGTGATGCAGCTTTGCACAAACAGTTTGTGGCTGCTGCCTTGACTTTTTTGACACCTCCCCGCCCCCAACCCCCCAAGTGAAGCACAAAATAACTATGCCACACTTTGGAACAATCTTCAAAAGTTGCAAACAATCCTGGGAAATGTTGCTTTAAAAACTTGTATATTAATTAATGTATATATTAGGGTTAGGGCATACAGAATGTGAAGAAATGCTATGTTTGCACTCCAGGGCACTCCTAAAGCCCTTTTGGAGATGAAATCTGACATATTCCGCAGCTCTAGTGTTGAAGCCAGTGGAGAGGACAGCAAAATCCCGATTCAGATCCGTCTCAGCTGTGGAAGCTCACTGGGTAAGATTACTATTGCTCTGCTTACCTCCATCACAGGGTCGTTATTGCACTGGGGTGGGGGATTGTGTTTCTGGCTGGAATGTCTAGAGCTGTGTTTCTCAACCGTGGGAACTGTGAGATGTGTAGTTTTCAATTCCCAGAATTCCCTAGCCAGCAAGGTGGCTGGGGAATTCTGGGAGTTTAAGTCCACACACCTTAAAGGGGTTGAAGTTGAGGAACACTGTTCTAGAGGAAGGCAAAGTGTAAAATTAATGAATTTAGTATTTATTTTTGTAATGGAATGAAATGAAATGTAAATTAAATCTGGTGGTGCTGTTTGTTCCATTTTGCAGAGGAAGTGCATTGGAATTATAGACTTGATGAAGTTTAAAAATGCAGTCAAAAAAGGTTCCAAAATCTAGAGGGGAAAAAAAAGGAAAATCTTGACCCCATTCCTTTCCATTATCACAATCTTACTCTGATCCTCAGTTTCACACAATACACACACACACAAAGGCATTACTCAGTAATCAAAGATTGGCCATATTTGTGTGAAGCCCATGCAAATAATGGTGTTTGCTTCATGAAACTGCTTCCCCCTGAGCTTCATTTGGAGGTGACCAATTATGTCAAACTGCTGGTGCTGAAGAGCAAACATATAGAGAAGCCGTGCTCAGACTTTCATGTGTAGCACCAGAGGTTGAAGGGCAAGTTCACGCGAGGACTTTGGGCTGGAGCATGTGAGGAGCCTCAGAACAGGAGCCCAGTAACACTGCCCCACGGAACTGACACGTGCCCTGTTTAGCAATGAAATTAGACCTGGGATCAAAAGACCTTTTCAAAATCTCTTCCAGTCTGTGGGTAGAATGCGAGATGATTCCTCTCAAAGTTCTTCCAAAGGAAGGACAAGTTCACCCATGAGTCCACAAAGGCAGACCACCTTTTTGGGCCGCCCTGTATAAATGAAGGGAAATCATATTCCACCCGTAAGGTTTTCTTCAGTAATCTTTTTTTAAAAATTTCCAAAAGAGGAAGGCAATAAATGTAGGCAAAGTTTCTACCCAGAAGTACTTGAAATCAGTGGGAGGTGTTATTCCAATTCAAGCACCACTGATTTCTGGCGGACACTAAAGAAACAGAAATTCTAAAGGAGAAGCCAGTATGGGTGGCCTGTTACCCTTTACACTCAGACACGTGGCCTACTTGGGCCAAATGCCAGAATACAGCTTTGGAGATCACTAACTTCATCCTAACACAGCACCATTTAGAATAATTGCTCTCAAACCCATGGGACTTATTTTCAAACCAGCATGGTTGAGGAACAGGCCAATGATCCTGTTGCCTCTTCTGTGCTGCACTATAATGCCAACTATTTCTCATTCTTCACCGGAAAGCCCATCTCAGGACTTCTTCTTCATCTTGGATTTGATCCTTTAATCATAATTACAAAACCCATGACTTAGTCTTTGTTTAGGCTTCAGATGAATTAAAATCTAACACCTTTACATCTTAATTCTATTGCTCCCTTGAAATGTGATTCAATAGCTCTTTGTTTACATTTATTGATTTGAGACTATTACCTTGAGCATTAAATCAGCATTTTTCTTAGCCTTTCTCTGATAGTAAATATTTTTTGGGGGAAAAAACCTCATTTTCCCGGCTTTTTAAAAAAAAGTAAAGCCAAAAGCGCTTCTGCAGGTAAAACATTATTTGCAGTAGTAACAGGCAATTAGCAAACAGTTGAATTTGTTTTGCATTTTTGTACTGTGATTTTTTGCTCTTGAGTTCAACAGGGATTTATTTATTTATTTATTTATTTGTCTTAAAAGATTTGTGTGGCTGCCCACCTTAAAACTTCTCTGGGTGACTCACAGCAATAAAACTATAAAAACCATAAGGTAAAGGTAAAGGTTTCCCTTGACATTAAGTCCAGTCGTGTCCGACTCTAGGGGGCGGTGCTCATCTCCGTTTCAAAGCCGAAGAGCCGGCGTTTGTCCATAGACACTTCCGTGGTCATGTGGCCGGCATGACTAAACGGAATGCCGTTACCTGCCCACCGAAGCTGTACCTATTAATCTGTTCAGATTTGCATGTTTTCGAACTGCTAGGTTGGCAGGAGCTGGGACTAGCAATGGGAGCTCACCCCGTCACACAGATTCGAACTGCTGACCTTCCGATCGGCAAGCTCAGCAGCTCAGTGGTTTAACCCGCAGCGCCTTATAAAAACCATAACAACATATAAAAATGAAAAACCTGGCACCTCTATCCACCTCCCAGGGTGCGCCAACAATGTTCTGCAGGCCTGGGTAAAAAGCCAGGTTTTAATGGCCTTCTGGAAGGCTAAGAGGGTGGGGGCCTGCCGGATTGCTGGGAGGAGTGTATTCCATAAAGTAGGGGCAGCCACGGAAAAGGCACGCTTCCTAGGTCCCACTAGAGGGCATTATTTCAGGGAAGGGACCTGGAACAGGCCCATCCTATCTGGTCTAGTGGTCTAGATCTAGTGCTGCATTCCGTTCCTTCAGAAGCCTATGTCTCAAGATCTGTGCATGTTATCACAGAGGGCCTGGGCATCACAAAACTGCTGTTTGTGCTTTGGACTGATCAAATAGTCTGCACAGCGGCTTATGGAAGGAACTTCATTTGCCCCCCTACCATTCTGAAACTTGAGAGGTATAGTGGTGTGAAGGACCATGCCTGATCAAAAGATCTCTTCCATCTATGTAACTGGGAGCCAAATGGTGTCCACCATTGTGGTCTATTCTAGATTACCTACAGCAAACTTCCTGGCTAATGGGCTCCTGGCCCTCCCCTAGCACCTTGGCTGATACTTGCCAAAGAGTAGCCAAAAATACTTTGCACGTGCTTTCCTGCAGCAAAGGGTACTAATTAGTGCTCTGAACATTTCTGCTAAGCAGCAAACACTGATCCAAAAAGGAAGACCAGTCACTTAGCACAGTTGCTAGAAGGTTCAAGCGTACTTATTGTAGTGAGGAAAAATAGGGAAACTTATCAGGGATCTTGACTGGCTGGACCTGGAAATCCACACTGGTCTAAGTTGCCATGGAAAGGGGAAAAGTTGACATTCCCTACTAATGTGACGCTATAGCTCAAATTCTAAAATGGTTCTTTCTAGGTGGTTTGTTTCAACAGGACACTCAAACTGGGAAAGTTACAGTCAACAGTTTGGCCTAAATCCTGCGGTCAAAACCCAGGAGGACTACTACTATACATTCATTCCTACTACATACGATCCATTCCTCACCTCACTCCCATTTTTTACTGATTCTAAAAATGTATCTTCAGGGGAAGGAAAATGTGTTGGGGTTTTCATTTCCATTGGAATTCATGCCTCTCATGTCATAATTGTCCCGCTATTTGGGGGCTGTAATTAAGGGCTCCCACTGCTACTTCAAACACATGGATTTACAGTTTATGTGAGATTGCTGGCTGGCCTTCCTGGAGCACCACTCTTCTGCTGATACACCAGATCCTACCTTTTTTCCTTCTCCAAGCTATTGCTAACTGTTCTCTCCAGAATATGAACCAGAAAGGATCTCTCCTAGGGTGTTTTGTCTAATGATGTCATCACACTCATGATGTTAACTGGCATGGAAAATCAGCCTGTGCTTTCCATGCAGGCTTCCAATCAGACATCTATTGACCTTTTCATCATCCAGCCACAGGATTATGCTAGTCCAGGACTGGGCATAATAGAGATTGCACATTTTTTTTTTAAAAAAATTAAGTTTCCAGGGCTGCAGGTAGTGTGCTAATGTCAGTGGAAGAGGCAAATGAAAAACAAAAAAACAAAAAACCTTTTTCCAGGTATTTTGAAGACTGTGATTTGTTTTTCAAACTCTAAAAATATGCATTAAACTTTTTGTTAGCTACCTTTAGTGCTTACCACTGCAGAATGCTGGGGTAGAAATCAAACAAGCAAAAAAATACTTTATTTTGTTCAGAAATAGAATCTCTCTCTCTCTCTGACCCACACACACACACACACACTCACACACACAAACGGGCAATTTACTTCCAAATTTCAGCAGTCTGATCCAAAGGGTTTCTGAGGGCTTCAGAATAGGCATGGGGATTATAAGCCATCATTGTTTGATTTTTCTTCATGTGTTCAACCTGACCAATTTTTCTAGCAAAGGCTCTTTAAATTAGGCAAGTATTGAGTCTACCTTGACTGCTACTCCTGGAATCTTCAGGAAACGTTAAGAGAAATGACCAGACTGCTAAAAGGAAGCCCGTCTTCCTCACAAGTCATGTGTATCCTCATTTATTTAATGACTCTTTACATCCATCTAGGTCAGTTAAAATGAAGACCTTGTTGCAAGTTAGATGGTTATGAGCTGCAAACCATTTAACGTGCCCAATGATTCATGCTTAATTTATTGACTTTTGAAACATGCAGCTCCTGAGCCTAGTGACGTGGCTTTAAATACACAGACTGGCACATACACAGCTGCCTCCTGTACATTTGCCTGGGTAAAGAGAGCAGGCATTGCTGCATTGCCAGATTTCGGGGACTGTGTTACTTTTTTATGCACTTGTTTAATTTAATGCTGTTGCGCTAATGAGACGGTCTGGGCTGAATGACTCTCTCTCAGGAGTGCTTTGGATTTTATGCCAACATGATGGGCCTTCCATGAGGGTTTCGTGATTTATGTTACAAGGGCAGCTGGCTGCACAAATGGAGCTGTGCTTGCCTTTTATTATCCTTAAAATAAAATAAAGTAAAATAAAATAAAAACCCAAGTAGGCAATTGTGTAAAATATATATATTCTTTTTTCTTTAACAATTATCTGTGAATTATGCATGAAATACTCCTCAGAATTCTGACCATTTCTGTTGTGTTGTTGTAGATAACCTGATGGTATCATTCAAACCTGCTCTATCTTTTTCATTAATTGTTTTGTAGGGAGGGGTGAGTGACTGTATTGTAGCATCATTTATTCACCCTTAAATCTGTTTCCATTTCTTTGTGTATATATATTATTCACCCTTAGATCTGTTTCCATTTCTGTGTGTCTGTGTGTGTGTGTGTGTGTAGTCTCATCTCATTGTTTGTTCCAGTAGCCCACTTCCTGGATGTCCCACTGGATCTAAGAAAAAATCCCTGTGGGACTTCCAGATCCAGATGGACAGGCAGGTACTGCACAATTAGCCAGACATCGTGGTAGTAGACAAGGACCGGAAGATAGCGATGGTGATAGATGTAGCAGTGCCAAGTGACAGCAATCTCAGGAAGAAGGAGTATGAGAAGCTGGAAGTACCAGGGCCTGAAGGAGGAACTAAAGAGGACATGGAAAGTGAAGGCCAAAGTGGTCCCAGGGTTGGTAGGGGCACTCAGGGCTGGGACTCCTAAGCTGGGAGAGTGGCTCCAACAGATCCCAGGAGCAACATCAGAGCTCTCTGTCCAGAAGGCAATGCTAGGAACAGCTGAGATACTGCACAGAACCCTCAAACTCCCAGGCCTCTGGCAGAGGATCTGAGATTGAGGAAGATACATACTACCTATAGAGGTGAGAATATGCCTGAAAATATGCATTTTAGTTCACACACACACACACACACACGGCATTGGCTGTCAAAATTTCCATTTCAGCACATTTTCTCTTAAACTATATCTTTTTATAGTCATGGCATAGGGTTGGACTAGATTATTTTCCAGATCCCTTCCAACTGTTATATTCTAAGGATTCCATGAATCCGTACATATCTGCTCTGAACATTTTAAAGTGTATTTGTTGATAACTTATTTGATATACTGAAATTGAGGAGAGCTATGTTACAGATGGAGAAGAGTGAAACCTGATATAGAAAGAAAAATGAACTTTGTGTTGTGATGCCATCTCTCCTGTTGTGATGGTATGTTGGCACATACCACTAGAATGCCATCTAGTGATTTGCATAGTAGAGAAGTGATCTGAACTGATGTCTCCTTAATTGTAACATTTCATCTATTCGCAACAGTTTATCTTCCCAATACGTAGCAGAAAGGTTGAAGGGTTATAATAGACTGAAGGTGCTTCAATTCTCAGTCTCTTTGTTAATCCATGAAATAAATTGGAGTGGCTTTAGCCAATCATTACTTTTCAGCTGAAACAAGCTCCTTCAAATATTTTGGGACTACAACTCCTAGAATTCCCACGGAGAGCAGTGATTGGCTAGGGATTTTAAAAGCCATCACCACATGATCTCTGGAAGATACCAACCAGAGGAAGGCCAGACTTCACTTACATTATTGATGTGCATTGAAGATGGAAAAAATAATAATGTAAATACCCATAAACAAAGCGACAGATGTGGGGGGAAAATAAAGAAATAGAAGTATGGCTAACATTCTAACTTGGGCCAAACATATTTCCTCATGTTCATTTATTAGCTGTAGTTTTTCACAGACAAAGTGCCCCTTAAAAGAAAATGTTACCAAGGAGCCACACTGAATGAGTTTCATTTGTCCAATAATTGCATTCTTGATGCTAAAAAATAGTTCACCCTGTTTTTTCCCCACTTTCAAATCAGTTACAGAATGAACACTTTAATGGCTGCTTGGGATGTGCCAGTTTTAATTTCCTGATAACAAATAAACCCACCATCCCCAAAGAGCAAAGCTAATTCCATGCTCAGATTTATACAACGCCAGCTAAATTATACCCTATAGTGTGTCTGAAAATGCTTAACGCAGAACCGACTCATTGACTGCCAGCGCATCAAAAGGGGACCATTCTAGTGTAGCTTTGAGACCTATCTGGAGAGGAACTGAGACTCTTAAGGCTCCAGTTCCTTATTAAATCAGTAACCCATGTAGAAGAAGTTTACTTTTGTAAATGTTGATGTTCTGCATAATCTTCTTTATATTTCACAATGACTCATCACTTTGCAAAAATGTGAGTTCAGCGTTATGGCTTTGGAAATCTGCTTGCATAAATGCTCAGGGACTTCACACAATTTTGCCTGCCCCCCCCTTCTATGATTCATTTGTCATTTACTTAAGGCTAAATCCAATCGATTCAGTTCTCTTGAGTCCAACCAGTTTCAAAACAAGAGGACTAACGTTCTCTCATTAGCCACAATGGACTAAAAGTGTTTCACTTTGGCTAGGTTAGCTGGTAAGAACTTGGCCCCCCCTTAACTGTGCAGCAAAATCCCCAGACCCGAAGAAAAAGCTCTATACTAAATAAATAAAATAAATAAAAAACTTCATTAGGTGGATGATACAAAAATAATCTAGAGAAAATCACATAAGTTTTCTTAGAATATATATGCTTTGTTTCCTGACCCAGACTCATAAAATTGGGCTTGTCCGACCATTTATTAATATCTTATTTGGTTAATTGATTAACATATTGGTTATACTAAGTCATAATCATGATTACTGTACATAAGGAAACAATTGTTCTGAAGCAAGAAGCACATTGTTTTTAAAAAATGCATTAATGATAAGCAAAAATGGAGGAATCTGTACCTCCCCAGAGGCTGTTGGACTAATGTTTCAACCCGCATGCATGTCCAAAAAATTCATGGATGTGAATTGTAGTCCATTATTTTCCTAGGACCCACAAATTCCTTAATACTGATCTAGAAAGAGGCAATGTCTCCTTGGGAAGAGAGAAAAAAACCAAAAACAAAGGAAAGTGCCTTTTTTAGAATGGTGGAAGCTATTTGTAGCTTCTATAGCTAAGTAGCTGAAGGTGATGGTGATTAACATAAAGGACCTATAATGTGGATTTGTATACTGAAAGGTAACAGTGATTCCTTTCAATAACCTTACATTCTAATACAATATTTCTGAGGACCTTAATCTGGAATTTCTGCACTTTGCTTTCTCCTCTCCATAGGCTAGATGGGAGGAAGGAGAGCTTAGGAGGCAGTTAAAAAGCAATAATGGCCACTGTTTCTTTTAAAAACATCTAGAATCTATCCTCCTAATACCTTTATTAATGTCAACGAAAATAAAGCAAAATTACATGCAACTTTTTAGATTCACCATAGAGGTATCTTCAGGGAGGGGGTCTTTCTATACTTATACTTACCGGTAGGAGGCAGAGGGAATGGCCTTGAAGAACAGGAGGAAGAGCTTCTACCAAGGCAGCGGTCAGATAAGAGGGGCTTGAGCCTGGGTCAAGAAAGTAACTTGAGAAAACATCTCAGACAAGCTCCTCCATAGTTCACACAAAGGTAAAGGAAGGGAGGGAGGAGGAAGCACATTCAGACTTGCAAGGTTCTGTTACTATAGCTGTTACAATAAATAGTGCTGGCCTGCATAGCATTGGTTTCTTAGTCTGGTCTACCTTGTAGGGCTAACATTCCCCTGGGCACATACATGCCTTTAGCAACATCTGCTTTTCTGGCAGGTTCCCTGATACCAGCATCTCAATCCCCAGCCCCTTTATGAAACAAGCCTTAGCTCTACTGTCCTTCAAATAGCATGTTCTCCCTTATTCTGACACTCTTTGAGGGAAGCCCCGAGATGTAAACATTAGTCAGACATTGTGATCCCTCCCCCAGAGGAAAGTCTGGTGACTGACTGGCAACATCTGGAAAGAAAGACAATAGATTTGGCAAGGAGACAGCGATTCTCATGCCCCATAGACCTTTTTTGCCTACTGGAGGATGGATGGAGAACATTGGAATTCAGCAGTGAAGAAAGGACCACAGAGAAAGCAAAAGGGGAGATGGGGATACCATCTCCCTGCCCCTTTATTATTATTTTTTAAACAAATAAAATACCACTCGTTTTGGAACTACCCAACACCGTCATGTGGTTATCTCCCAAAGAAAGCAACAGGAAGTAACAGGTCGTACATGTTCCAATACAAAAGCAAGAGCTCTGGACGCTTAACAAGAACATAGGCCCAAGTTAGGCCCAATGACCTTGTAGACTAGTAGAGGAGAGAATCTGGGTCAGAGTGGATAACCATGTGCTTCTTTGGGACAAACCCCTTGTTTTGGTAGTGAGGATTTTACTTAAGGAAGGCCTGCAGGCTAATACAGTCAATTAATAATAGCCATTATAATTAGTAAAATGCTGCATCTGTTTCAGGCAGCCTTTGAAATCTGGGATCACAAAGCACTTTACAACAGTTAACTAATTAAGCCTTTCAATACTCATGAGGCTTCCCGTAATCTCTGGCAGCCTCTGGTGCTCAGACAAAGCCATTTTAAACTGTAAAGGTGAATGGCAAGCTCAAAAGCACAGGGAGGGGGGGAACAGTGATTCAGGAAAATGTTAACTCAAAACTTCTGATACAGCACCGATTCCTGCTTTCTGCAGAAAAGAAAATTAGTGTATATAACCTAAACCTTGATGCATTTTATGACTGGCATGTTGGAAGATTTCTTGATGTACATAAGCATATCCTTGATTACATATCCTTGATGTGCATACGATGTACATATATAGGATGCTGTGTCAAGGCAGGCTCCTACTACTTTTCAGAGCCTGGGGTGGTAACATGTTTATTGCCATTTTTCAGGGTGTTATAGTTGTGTTTGCCACACTGTGGTATGAACCCTGCTGAACAACCCTGCTAAAATATGGAGCTTGGTTCCATATTTTAAAGGGGAATGATCTGCTTTCCAGATTTTTTTTTTTTTTAAATTGACCTCATAGATAGAAGAATGCATGTGATGGCAACATAATTGCTTGCTTCACTACAGTAGAAGATTATTGAACAATTGCACATAGATCTTCAATGGTCATTGTGAGAGCATTAAGATAGCCAATGTCCCATTTTGATATATTAGCCCATCCACAAAGCTGGGACAGAAGGATTGTCGAGATTAGAGGTATCCAATAGATCAGGGTTCCTCAACCTTGGCAACTCTAAGCTGTGCGGGCTTCAACTCCCAGAATTCCCCAGCCAGCTTTTCTGGCTGGGGAATTCTGGGAGTTGAAGCCCGCACAGCTTAGAGTTGCCAAGGTTGAGGAACCCTGCAATAGACCATCAAAGAATCTGAGGATATCCTATTCTAAGACATTGTTTGATAGGGATCCGTCTGATTTTCTTTCAAAAATATACAAGGTTGTTTTACACTGTTGTGTCTACAGAGCTTTTATCTTTCTGAATTGCTCTTAATTTGAAAAGATTTTCCCCCTAAAGTTCAACCTAAACGTTTTCCTTCCGTAGAATCATTCTGTGCTGACTTATTCAGGATGGGTTGTGTTTTTTTCCCCTGATACCCATTTAATTCAATGAACCTATTTAATTGTTTTTGTAAGCCGGCTGGAGTCACCGTGAGTTGGTGAGTGAGTGAGTGAGTGAACCATATAAGTCTCTCTAATAAATAAAGAAATAAATAATGACCCAGCTGATCTTCACTGTTCCTCCCCCATTAATCTTTTAATACTTTTTGCCATGAGGAAAGACAATTTTTCTATTAGCCCCTTGGAGAATCCCAGCAGAGAATTTCTCTGAAAGGTCACATTTTTCCAGCAAGTTTGTCACTACTGTTCTTCTCTTCCTAATCATTGTTGATGACTATACACACTGCGCTTACTAATAACAGTAACAACAATTTATTAAACTTGTATGCCACCCAACTCCCAATGACTCTTATAGTTTTGCCTTGCAGTGATTTGGTTGGTTTGGGTTGATTGGTTGGTTTTCTCTTATCACTGTAATTAAGATCCTTTCCCATTTCTAGACACCATTCCTGTAGTGAACCTATTTCAGCTGTCCTTTCACCAATGTTGAGCAACGGACTCGTTTTCCTTCCATATCCTTAAGCCAACAAATGTATAATGACTCATTTGAGCTGAGCTCAACTTCTGGTGATTCCATGGACGTATCCATGTATGGTAGATTCTTGGCAACAATCTCATGACTGGTATTGATTCTATAAAGCAAATGGGTGCTGCTGAACTGAAACTCCCAGCAGGCCCAGTCAGCATAATTAATGGTAAAATAATGCTGGAAGTTGTAGTTTTGTACTATTTGATAGGCCACTCCTGCCATTAAATAATCTCTACTTTAAATATAATATTGAGAATACATTAACAATTATACTTGGGTGATACATCATGGAGCATAATTTTATGCCATTGGGTCTATAGCCTGGACCAATACTATGTTGCAGTGCTATAGTTCAGTCTTGTTTCTGGAACAAATTTGAATCAGACTCAATCACCTCAAAAAGAGAATCTAAAGAGTCCCTTCCTCCCTACCTATAGTAC
The DNA here is from genome assembly GCF_035149785.1 of Candoia aspera. Classification (NCBI taxonomy): domain Eukaryota; kingdom Metazoa; phylum Chordata; class Lepidosauria; order Squamata; family Candoiidae; genus Candoia; species Candoia aspera. The sequence continues at coordinate 12,556,129 of NC_086156.1, read as the reverse complement.
ATTTAAACCTCAGCCTGAAGTTGAGGTGTTATCAGAAGAATAAGAAGAGAAGATGCAATCAACCTCACAATTAGGGTTTGATTCACTTTAGGTAAATAATTCATCACATCCAATTGATGAGCAATAAAATGCAATTGCTAGACCTTGATTGCATGCAGGTTGCATCTTCTGTTATGCCGAAGCTTGCACCTCTGTGTTAAAGCTCCCTAGTAATCATTTTTTGATAAATGCATTTGTACAATGTCTCTCCATATGTCGTTTCTCGGTACAGAATTGAGATACATTCCCATTTCCTCCAGATTCTCTGTAAGGTATAAGGAAATGGGGGACATTACATACAGAAATGACCTTAAAATGGAGTTGCCCAAGTTCCCACAGTGGAGGAATGGATTGTGAAAATGTCAGAATTCGCCGAGATGGCAAAGCTGACCTGGTTGGTTGGAGAAAAAAACAACAAACTATTTTTTGAAAGACTGGAAACCTTATGTGGACTTTTTGCTGAAAGAAGAAAAAAAATGATATGATGATTTACAGGTCTGAGGACTTAAAAAGGTGGGTCAAGTGAGAGGCTGAAGGGATTTGTATAACACCTACGAGGGAGGGAGGACTGTAAGTTTGCAGTTATCTGTTGAAGAGAAGGTTGGAAGTCATTATATTTCATTAGTTTCTTTTCTTTTTTCTTTTCTTGCAGCTTTTTCTTTCTTTCTTCTTTCTTTCTTCTTCTTTAGATTTGTCTTTTACTTTATGTAAAACTCTCAATATATATACTTAAAAAAAAAAGGAGTTTCCCAAGGTGGGGGTTTTCTAGTTTACTTCCTGGATGTTCTACTGCAATTTGCTGCTTCACCTTTTTACTTTCTCCTGCATTAGGGACTTACACCGTATTACCATTTTCTTTAAATGGGATGAAAGGGGAGTAATAAATGTCTGGGCTTTGATAGCCACCTCTAGGTTGATTGTACCCCATTTCTTAAGGGAGAACACCCTGAATAGGGGCATGTTTATGCCATGAGATCTGGCCATAGTGTGGTGCCCAAAATGCATTTGTTTCTTTGCTTCTTTTTGTTTGTTCCTCCACCACATTGCAACAGCAAGTGACTCATTAACTCAGTTCTGGCTCCTTTGATTGTTCTCACCAGAGGTAATTGAGCCTAAAGCAGTGATTCAATTCAAAACCAAAAGTTGCTGTCACTTATAAATCACTGTGTGTGTGTGTGTTTTGGTGAGTCAATTAAGCTAGGGTTTCTTAAATGATTTTTGCTTTCTGTTCTGACCCTCCAGGGCCAGTCAGCAGTGCAGGCTGGCCATTGTCTGCTATTCACTAGGAAGCTTCAGTCCACTAATACAGAAGCCACTTGACAATATCACCACCATTCTCAATATCAAGGAATTATGATAACATTGGAGATCCCCACTAGGAGATTTAGTACCTACTGTATTATGGCTGAAATGAATAATACCAAGGAGGAATATCTTGGTTACTTGACTTGCTGTAACGTATTTCTGGATTTTCTCATCAAGCATTCAGGTTCCTCAATGTATCTGTATTACAGCTCAGTGAGTACAAATGTTTCCTGTGTCATGACTTCCCTAGCTAATTCTGAGGAGCCCTCAGAACCTTCTGAGATGGGAAAATCTGGACAGTTCTGTTGGAAGTTTTGACAAATCCAGCATGCCTCATTAACATGTAAATTAAGTTGCCCCACAATACAACTCTGAGGAAGCTGTTTGTTGCCACTCCCATTTCCTCTTTCCCTCTTCTCCACCCAGGGAGAGGCAGCATGGATGCTGCTCCCTTCATCAGGGCCATGTGCTTTGGGCCTTGATGAGGGATTCTGGCCCTTTCTTTCACACACCTCTTGGCAGCTGTAGGGCTGAAAGTTTAGGGCAAACTAAGTATTTAGAAAGAAAAGAACAACAAAGGAACTTCATCTTTTCCACCAAGATGGATGTAACAGAAGCAACAATAAAGTCAGTAAGAAAATCTTTTACTTACTTTTAAACCTACTATGTCTAAGCCTGTGATTCTTTATGCTTGGGAGGGCTGAATGTGTAAGAGCAATAACCTGTGTTTCTCTGGCATGCTCATTGAAGCTATCTAAGATAATTTTCTTTTTCTGTGCCAGCTTCTAAGATGTGTTATAAGCTCTGCTCCATTTCAGTGTTTCCAGCAGGCCACTGAATTGGCTTCAAGTTCAAGAGTGACTAGGAAGATGGAGAGATCTGGTGTAAGATTGTAGGAAGATACTCTGAAAAGACCCATTCTTGGAAAAATGTATATGATTCTTTAGTTAAAGGGTGGGATACTAATGTGATAAACAGAATAGTGATCTATTTTCTCTGTCCCACATATGAAGATACTCAACTTTTCTTGCATATTTGAGACATAAAAGTCTACAGATTCTGATTAGAAGTTGGCTATAAAATGTACCTCCTTTCTACTTTGATTCATTTACCTAATGTTATTTCTTGATGCCCTTCATTTGTGGACTGCCCCTTTCCTCTCATTATTGTCAGGATAATAAATGCTGGAAGTTGTTTGTTTGTTCTGCTATCTGAAAAACCATTTAATTGGATAATATTTTCCACTCACCACTTGATCTTTATTAACACTGACAGCAAAATCCATAAGGAGTCTAGAAGGTCCTCAAATGTCCTTGATAAGTCATATCAAAACTGTTCAGTGCTGTGTGTTCAATTCGACATACTATTTCTTTCACTCTCCACAACAACTTTAGACAACAAGCTTCTCAAAATACAGAATACCCATGGGAAAATATTTGTTTAATGCTCAAAGAGATGTTGCCACTCAGTTTAGAACACAACTGGCAATTAGGTACCCTCCAGATGTTTTGGATTTCAACCATCAGCCCCAGTTAGAAGGCAAATAGGAAGAGATTCTGGGAGATGTTGTCCAGAACATCTGTAGGATATTAGTCTAACTTCAGTTAGTACCAAACTAAATGACCAATGGTCTGAATGTAAAACAGCTTCCTGGAATTCTCCTAATTTGACAGATGAAAACTAAGGTAAAAACAAGTTCCCCAAAGCCTCCCAGTGACTTCATTACTAGTCTCAAATTTGAGTGCCACCATCTGTTCAGCTGCTCATGGAAAAACTGCAGTGCTGTCTGCCCCAGCCTGGCTACTGATCCAGAAGTTTGGACTTCAATTCCCAGGATTCTCAGCAATGGCCATGCTGGCATGGAATTCTGGGACTTGGAGTTCACAGATCTGGAGGACTTCCAAGTTTGAGAATGACACTGTAGTAACTACTGCACCCTTATTTGTTTTTTTTTCCCCATTCCTTGTAGTAGCAATGCCTTCATCTTTTTACTGTAAGAATACAGATTTAATAGCAACATTGAAAAGGATGCAGTACCGTCCTACTGCCATGTGTAATAAATCATTCTGTTGGCTATTCCATTTTGATAGATGTAGGGCTTTCCACCCCCCACCCCCCAAATGAGCATGGTATTCATTATGCTGGAAACATATGTTGGTTGTAACAGGGATTTAGGAAACCCTGCCAAAATGCCTTTGTCTTTATACACTGAGCCCTCCTTCTCTGGTTATGCCAGTCTAGCCTCCAGCAAAGTCCACAGATGCTGCTCTTTCTACTCACTCACTCTCTTTTAATGCATCAGGCAGAGGATGCCAATTCTGAATCAAGCAATGGCTATTTTGCTTTAAGTTCATCTTCAGATCAGAACAAAACCACAGGTTGGAAATGGAGGCTGAAGTTTCTTTTTTCAAAAGTGAAGATAGAAAGTACTTTGCAAACAATATACACGTTCCATGGAACGTCTGTTTCTTCCCTGGGGCTGCTGAAGCCACCTTGCACTCTTTTGCAGCAGATTTAGCTAGCGGAGGTGTTACTTCAGCATCCATTTCATGATGGAGGCTAAACGGGATTGAGATGCACTCCCACAACATGTTTAACCTGGTCATTTAACAAACCTCTTTTCCCACATAATACATCTGAAAACAGTAAAGGAATGTATCCTTTTATGGATGACTGGATCATAAATTAATTTTTTGTAACAGAAATAGCAACTCCTGGATGGAAGGATGGGAGGGTCCAACTGGAGCAACCTCTAAGGCAGCCTTTCTCAACCTTTTGACCCTGGAGAAACCCTTCAAATATTTTTCAGGCCTCGGGGAACCCCTGCACATTCAGGCTCAAATATAGGCCAGAAGTTACGAGTTTATTATATTTGTTTCATGTGTAGGCCTGTATATGTGTACTAACAGTGTTCTTAAACTAAAAATAAAGAATGAAACCTATCTCTTTAATGAGAAGTTGCCTGAATTTGAAATAATTTTTAAAATAAATTGTGATCTCCCAAGGAACCCCTAGTGACCTCTTGTGGAACCCTAGGATGCCACGGAACCCTGGTTGAGAAACCCTGCTCTAAGGTGACATTTTCCTGCTTTACAATCCTTCATTTTAGTCTCAATAGAAACAACTGTGTGAAGGGAGAGCATCCAAAGTCCCCCACTTTTCAGTTTTGTAGTTTAGCATGTGATTGTTAATTTGGTTAATCTAATGACTAAAAGTATATTGTCTGCATCCTAAAAAAGCAAACCTGTGGCGAGGGTAGATTTGAACCTGTGTCTCCCAAGCTCTAGTCTAACACCTTATCTACTATACCACACTGACTCATCATATGAAACTTCAAGTAGTTAATATGATATATGATATAGTCATCCAGTCAGGTGACCTGTAAGAGGTAAGCTCAGCCCAGCACATGTTGACCAGTGTGGATTGCTGGAGGTATGTTCTCCCTCTAGACATTGTCTTCTGGGGCCGTTCTATTTTTGAGTGGCAGGAGCATCCCATTCTTTCAAACTCTGGTCTCCCTCTGTACCAGCCAAGTTATCTAGCTGATCCCCACTTAGAGATCTGGATCAGCCTGATTGATTAGTAGCTGGCTGACAGAGGTGGTAATGGTGCAGCTGTGTGGTGAACTGGGAGAGATATCCAGCTCTTTCTCTCCCCCTATGGTTCCACCCCCTCCCATGGCACCTATCAGCAGTTCAGGTTGCTCTCTTCTGGAACAGCTAGACATGGGTTTAACTCTATTCCAGAACAATATTATTCCAGAAGAAAATACTAGTTTAGTGCCAATCATCTCCTTTTAAATACAGGTTTAGTGCTCTTCAGGAACAACACTAAACTCATGTCCAGCTCTTTCTGAATTTGGGTTTAGTGCTCTTCATTATCAGCTGATAGTTGGGCTCCCTTTGAATTTACCTGTTCAAAATATTTGCACAAAACCAGAGCAAAGTTTGACAGATAAACCTGCCACTCTAGCCATGTCTCAAAACTTGCTTCCTCTCCTAGGCTCAGCCCCAACCCATGTCAAAATCCATGATTGGTTGCCATTTGATGATGGTTGGTGGGAACAGAAGGAAGCAAAGCTGGAAGTATCCAACAATCCCTTTCCTAAACATATCTTATACATGGTAAATAAGCACAGTCCCATTTACTAGCATCATGGTATTCTATTTCAGGATAACGATCCCTAGAAGGAGCAACAGATTTTATACTGTTTTTGTTTCCTGCTGGCTCAAAAATTGGTCAATAGTGCTTTAACTCAGCTGTGTAGAAGACCCTTGGAGACTCAGGTTACGTTTCATCCTCAAACGTGCTAGGTCACTAAGTGCCTCTGGGCCATTCATTATCTCTCATCCACCTAACAGGTTTGTTACTGTAGAGAAGGTAATGCCACCTGGTTGTTGTTGTTCAGTCATTAAGTCATGTCTGACTCTTTGTGACCACACGGACCATAGCATGCCAGGCCTTCCTGTCCTCCATTGTCTCCCAGAGTTTACTCAAATTCATGTTCATTGCATCGGTGATGCTATCTAGCCATCTCATCCTCTGCCGTCATCTTCTCCTTTTGCCTTTGGTCTTCCCTAGCATCAGGGTCCTTTCCAGTGAGTCCTCTCTTCGCATTAGGTGGCCAAAGTATTTGAGCTTCAGCTTCGGTATCTGTCCTTCCAATGAACAGTCAGCATGGATTTCCTGTAGGACTGAGTGATTTGACCTCCTTGCAGTCCAAGGGACTCTTAAGATTCTTCTCCAGCATCACAGTTGAAAAGCATCAATTCTTCGGCTCTCAGCCTTCCTTATGGTCCAACTCTCACAGCTGTACATTACTACTGGGAAAACCATAGCTTTGATTATATGGACCTTTGTCAGCAAGGTGATGTCTCTGCTTTTTAATATGCTGTCTAAGTTTGCCATAGCTTTCCTCCCAAGGAGCAAGCATCTTTTAATTTCATGGCTGCAATCACTGTCTGTGGTGATCTTGGAGCCCAAGAAAATAAAATCTGTCACTGCTTCCATTTCTTCCCCTTCTATTTGCCAGGAAGTAATGGGACCAGATGCCATGATCTTAGTTTTTTTTAATGTTGAGTTTCAAGCCAGCTTTTGCACTCTTCTCTTTCACCCTCATCAAGAGGCTCTTTAGTTCCTCTTCACTTTCTGCCATTATGGTGGTATCGTCTGCATATCTGAGGTTGTTGATATTTCTCCCGGCAATCTTAATTCTGGCTTGTGATTCATTCATCCCGGCATTTCTCATGATGTACTCTGCATATAAGCTAAATAAGCAGGGTGACAATATACAGCCTTGTCGTACTCCTTTCCCAATTTTGAACCAATCAGTTGTTCCATGTCTGGTTCTAACTGTTGCTTCCTGACCCACATACAGGTTTCTCAGGAGACAGGTAAGGTGGTCCGGTACTCCCATCTCTTTAAGAATTTGCCAGTTTGTTGTGATCCATACAATCAAAGGCTTTAGCGTAGTCAATGAAGCAGAAGTGGATGTTTTTCTGGAACTCTCTTGCTTTCTCCATGATCCAGTGAATGTTGGCAATTAAATCCACCTGGAAGATAGATCAAATTAAAACCTAATAAATTATTGAATAGATTATGATCTTAGATGAAGTCTGCCTTCAAATGAGAAATAAATAAATGAATTTTCCCTCAACCCTCTCTGGGGCTGCAGTTTTATACCCACTTACTTGAGAGAAAATCCATAGAACACAGCACTTAGTAAGACGCTTCTACGGTATTGCTGTTCAAAATGAAATTCTGGGCTAGATCGCCTTGCTGTGTACCAGCAGGGAAATACTAAAAATTGTGTATTGCGAAGAAGTGTAAGGGAGCTCTGCTTTCTCAGACAGTAACGCTTCCTGATCTAATAATGGCATATTATCCTTTAGAGTGAAAAAGAGAGAATTGATCTAAAAAGGACTCCACTCTGGGTACTTTTTTTATCTGAATTAAAGACCTTTGGGGGTCACTGATCCTTCTGTGCCATCTCTATGCACAAATCCAATAATGGTTTTTAAAACACAACATTTGTTATTGATTTTCACATCATTTAGATGACAACTATGGGGCATGCAGAGCTATAGACTGTGTTGTTAATAGGACGGGAGATAAAGTACCAAGGAAACAGGAAAACAAGGAGGAAAAAAAATCCAATTAGCATCACTTGCTCGAGGCGACTTTAATAATGCTCCAAATTCGTGGCAAAATCCAGTGGTTATGAAAGCAGCGGAAGAGGCTTCAGAAATTATTTGTTGCCTTCGAGGCTCTAGTTCCTGTAGAAAAAACATGAGGAAAGCTGGATTTGATCAAAACCTTGGAGGCCCATTTAATCCGGTATTCTGTTCTTACTCCAGCCAATCAAATATCAATGAGCACCTCAGAAATAAGACATGATGACAATCATACCCTTTTTCTTGTGTTCCAAAGAGCATTGCCTGGAGGTCCTGTATATCCAATTAGCTACTGTGACTAATAGCCACAGGCCATGAAATGTCCATGTTCCTTCTTCTCACAGTCTCTCATCAGATTCCACCATGGGTTTCCCATCCCCGCTCATATCTGGCACCATGTTTTTCTTATCTTCATGGGTCCTTACAGCTGGCTTGAAATGTGATAGACTCTTAGTAACAGGGATCTTAGGGAAATCCATGTGCCCCATCCACAAGTCTTCTATGCCCAGGAAGCAAGTGAGCTGGACCTCTTTTGCCCCATATAATTCAAGCTGGTTGGTTCCCACAGATCTTCTTTCCTCTTTGTTTCTGCTACTAACCTTTCCTCCTTTATCAACTAAAGGTCCCTCTTTTTCTTCCTCCCTTATAGTTACTATTCCCTTTGAATCTTCTACTATTCCCTGAAGGCCAAACTAAGATACTCCCAGATACACATTCAGCAACTGTGTGAATGGCTTTTTCAAAGCACTAACAGGCACAGGAATCTGATCTGGATCTTGGGGTGTGACTCTTTGCTTTTCATGGCAGACTCAGTTTGTATCAAAGTCTTCCTCAATGCCTATTCATTAAAAGAAAAAAGACTTCACAATCTTTTAAAATTTTTTTGCATGAATGGCCTCTTAATCTGCTTTGGCATTGAAATACCCTTTTGGAAGAGATGGGGGGGCAGCTGTGTGTTATTGCCTGCCAACCCTCTTTAGTACTTTCCTCTTTAGTATTTTGAAGCTATTGTTAAATCTTTTGTCTCCCTTCTTGATCAAAACAATGATACCCCTGACTGACACCACTGTCTTCCCCAGTTTTGGAATATGCCCCAGGCTCTTTGGGGCAGGGAGAGGCAATAGGGCAATTTCCCTGGTTTTGTACATGGGGTGGGCACCATCCAAGGAACAGGTCTGTATTTGAGGAATTCTTGGTGCTCTTTGACCTTGGGTGTTTGCTTGCAGACATTTCATTATCCACCTAAGTAGCATCATGTTTCCTGGTTGGGTAACGAAACATCTTCAGGCAAACAACCAAGCTCAGAGAGCACCAAGGACTCCACAGTTCAATCATGAGCTACAGATATTCTCTTCTATTGGAGGTCTGTATTTGAAATGATGATTCAAAGCTGTAAAACAAATATAACTCTGAGACTTGGTTCACACAACACCCTAAACCTTAAAGCTGGGCCAAAGAAACACAACAGCTGCATTTACGTAACATATGGCTAAAAGAAATGTTGTAGGTTCAAAAGATGAGCACAGTTAAGATCACTCTTGATTGCAAACAATTATCATTGGGTTCCAGTTCATAGGAGAAAGAGGAATCAGGACCTATGCACCTACAAGGGCTTTGGCACATCTGTAGAAGTTTTACGCAATCAAGTTAGACTACCCCTTCAATGCCTTGAAGAGGCGTATAAAAAAGGGGTGAGGCTTCGATCACATGGTTGCCACCACCATCTTGACTTTTCTGACCCCCTCCCTCCCATGGATGCTCCTGGTTTTGAATTTGCCCCACATTCCAAACTGGGCAACTTATGCTAAGGGATGAAAATAATGAAGAAAAAAATAGGGAGCGGGGAGCACGTTCAATTAAATATCTGGCTCCTAGTTTTCTTGAAGACTTAAGTGGCCTTGGCTCTGTATAGAGAAAAATGTTTTTTTAAGCAGACATACTCTATATAATTAATGGTAAGCATAAGGGTAAAAGTACAAAGCAAACACTTCTATAAAACAACTGTGACAGCAGGAAAGGTATTTGACAGTCATGAAATTAGGAGTTTAGATTGCTCTCTGAATATTTTTTAAAACTCCAATGGATAGTCAATTCTGCCATCTACAGTAGTTTGATTTGAAAGAGCCTTTGGTGTTAAACAATTTAAAAGGAATATTCAATTTCATGAAAAAAAAATCCTTTATTTCTCCCTGTATTAGGAGGTGTACCAAATAATTAAGATGGGGGTTTCAAAATAGTAGATAATTTCTCTTCCCACCTACCCTTCTCCTTCCTTGGTGTTTCATGAACAGGGCAGCCATCTACAATGTGAGATTCTCCTCTCTTTCATTGGTATGATGCCTGCAGATAAGACATTTGCAATTCTCCCTTTCAAAAATAGCTCTCATAAGCTCATTGGGATGTGTGCAGTGCTAGTACCCCCCACCTCCCCAAAAAGTTTCAGTAGAATAATAGCTTTTGATCAGCATCTTTTTTTGCATTTCCATCCTTTATTTCATGTTCTAATTTGAATATATTTTTCTAAAGGTTTGCGAAAAACAAGGATCCAGTAGGACCAGCTATGGTGAGATGCAGTGAGAACAACCTTCACCACAAAATGCCTTGCTTGCTTTTTTGGTCAACAGTCTTGGATTCTTCTGGAAAATTAAATCAGGGCACCCTGATCCACATCAATTTTCCACACCTTGGTGTTTTCCCAGTCCTTTGGATTAAAACTCCCATCAGGTTGCCTAGTCAAATGCAGGAGGTATCATCCAAACACTGGACAGCTCCACATTGGAGAAAGGCTGAAGATTTTGCAATACTTTGACCTTTAAGTATCTGTGATTATAAGTTGTTGTTGTTTAGTTAACCATTACCATGGGAAGAAGAGAGTGATTTCTGTGAAATGCTCAGTGCCTAGATTCACAAAGTCCTGCTAATCCAGAGTGAAATAGACACTCTAAGCCAGTGTTTCTCAACCTCAGCAACTTTTAAGATGTGTGGACTTCAACTCCCAGAGTTCCCCAGACAGCATGCTGGCTGGGGAATTCTCAGAGTAGAATCCACACATCTTAGAGTTGCTCAGGTTGAGAAACACTGCTCTAAGCTAAGAAGAATCATGAAAACTTTAAAAGTTTTTGGAATAATCTAGGGCTTCATTCAGTAGAAGTGGAAAGGGCCGCCAAATGCAGATTGCCTGATTTATCACATTTGAATTAAGTCAAATGACACCCTTTACAATCTAACAGGCTTCCTCCCCTACAGTGTACGATCAACCATCCAAAATGCCCTAATTGCCCTGCTATCTAATGGCATGACTAACTAGTGCAGAGGTAGAGCAACTTTGACCACCCAAATGTTACTGAATTGAAACTCCCAGGAGAGCAGTTGCTGGTGAAAGATGGTGGGAATTATGATTCAGCTGCATTTGAAAAACTATTGAATGCAGAAGAAGACTCTTCCTTGAAATATGTCATTGGCCACCGTTCAGAACAAGATACTGTATAGAATTTAGCCTGATCCAGCAATGGTATTTGTATTAGGTTTTATGATGGATGGGAAGCAGATTCAATAATCCCAGAGTAGGGATTGTGGAATGAGGAACATGAAATTTCATTCAGACTATTCTGTCTCAGGCATCTAGGCCAAATTAAACAAGGACCGTGACAGAGAAAGAAATGACAATATACTTACCTGTCCATGGGATGTTACCAATTGCAAGCTGAATTTGACTTTATTTTTGTGATTTTTTAAAAAAATATGAAACTGGACTTGTTTTTTTAATGCATGTTAAACCTGAGGCATCACAGTGAGAATTTATGCTCTCAGAAAAGAGATTAATATCTTTCTTGGTTTTTTTTAATTGTTCAACATACTTTCTTTAAAATCTGCTCTAAATTAATCCTGTTTTTCTCTCCCCCCCCGCCCCCATTTTTTCTGGGTAATGCCTTAAGGAGTCAAAGAAGAAAGCATGTCACATGGCCACATTATCCCACTGTTTTATTAGTACATATGAGTCAGTTTCCTACCATGTTGTGTTTCATCCATCAGCTGATTGTAGAAAAGGAAGCATGTGTAGAAATCAACACCATCTAACTGGAGCTGATCAACAGCATGGTAATTTAGAGGGAAGGGGGGAAATAATTCCTATTTAACAGGTGCCAATTTTAGAGACATGAAGTAGGATGTGGAGTCCCTGGTGTTCTCTGAGCTTGGTTGTTTTCTTGCAAACGTTTTGTTACCCGACTAGGTAACATCTTCAGTGTTAGACATAGTCCTTCTAGGAAACACATTTTAATAACAGCAGTGTGTGGTCTGAGTAAGGAACATAGTCCTTTGAGGGCTATATAGCTAGCATAATTGATCACAGTTTAATGAGCACAGAGCACTTTGGTATATGCAGAACCTTGATATCACCCATGTAGTAGATGATCATGTATTTCCAACCTGGTTTTGGACCAAATCTTTGTTAAACGACCACAGACCTCTAAGTCTTAATCAGAGTTTAGTGTTTCCTAGCTTTTGAATACAGGAATAACTTTTTTCTTCAAATCCCTGCCAATTTAAATATGACAATGAGCTCTGAATGCAGTACAACTCAGAAGAAGCCCAAGTTATACCTTTAAATCCTACGGCCAGCATTCTTTACATCCAATTAAATTAGTAATTTTCACATTTATAACACCTCAGGACATTGGTGATTTGGATCCAATTTGGTGATAAATGTGGGCAGCTTTTATTTCTGTCTTAGCTCAAGCCTAGTTGGAGAGATTCTGATGAATAATATGGTAAAAATAGTGTTGCACAATCTGTCTTCTTGCTTCCTACCCAGATGGGATAATAGTTTGTTAGTCAACAATTTATGTCTGCCCAGTTGAGAGGAAGCCCCACAGAACACAAAGATATTTGCTTCTAAGCATCTACACTTTAAAGACCAGCTTGGCAATGAGGATTGGATGACATGTAACAATTACAATTTTTGCTGGCTTCAGCTGAAAGGATGCAGGAAGCTGGAGATCTGATCAGACGCTTTGCCTTATTTTAAAGCCCCTGCATTATGGGGGGTTTGGAAAGCTGGCCAAAGGGTATCCACAGAGGAGTAAAAAAACCCATCAAGGTAGCAGCCACAACCATGCAGTCAAAGCTCTGCCCCTTTTTTGTGCATTACCATTCTACCTAACCTACAGTAGAGCTATTACATCTGGCCTGCAAAAAACAAAACAAAGAAACAAAAAACCAAGTGACCACTAGATGGCAGCAAAGGGCACATGTTTTCAGGATCACTTTGCTGCCAACGAACAGTCATCAACATCAACAATGGCCTTTCCTCCTGCATCCCCCATCCTTCCACCAGACCTGTGGCCAGGTTATTTTTGGACAAGTGTTGAGTGCTCTTTCCAAAGAATACCTCCATCCCTGTGGCCTATTAGCGGGTCATAGGAATGGAGGCAATTTTTGCACTAACTTACTTCAGGTGGGTAAACCCGTCATTCAAAGCATTTGCCTACACTCATCCAGCCCTGCCCCATGTTAAGGAGAGCAATAGTTGTTTTTATTGCCAACAAGGGATGCTCAGTGGGGGGACAAATGAAGCCAGGGGAGTCTACTAATTGCTTCCCTTAACCTTTCCTGCCTTAAAAGTATAAAGATGGCACTATTCGTTATCCTTGTCTGTGTCCTCTGGCCATGTTGTGTCTATAGGAGTTTTCAGCATCTATCTAGGTCATCTGAGTCTCTTTTAGATCAGTTAATCACCTGCTTTTTGTCAGGTAGTCTTCCTACAAGTGAGCTGTGCATTAGTTGGCTATTCCATACTGCCTTTGTATGGAGCTTTTAGTATCTTAGCCCAGAGCCCGCCCAAATCCTTTTGTTGTGTGAGGTGAAGGATAAGCTGTCATAAATTTTTCCTTTCACATTCAAGGTTGACCACAGTCACAGCTGAATCCATCCCAGGTTATGGGGCAACATCCTCCCCACATATTTCCATAGGAGGGTGCTTGGAATAGTTTGTCAGGGTTTCTCCACCAGGGTCTTGTGGCACCCTCGGGTTCCACGAGAGGTCACTAAGGGTTCCCTGGGAGATCACAATTTATTTTAAAAATTATTTCCAATTCAAGCAACTTCACATTAAAGAGGTAAGTTTCATTCTTTATTTTCAGCTTAGGAACTCTGTTAATGCATATATACAGGCCTACCCATGAAACGAATATAATGATTTTCTAACTTCTGGCCTATATTTGAGCCTGAACGTGCAGGGCTTCGGTGCCCCAAGGCCTGAAAAATATTTCAAGGGTTCCTCCAGGGTCAAAAGGTTCAGAAAGGCTGGTTTATGTGGTGCAGGACTGGCTAGATAGTATCTATAGTCTTTGTAAAATATGGGAAATATAGAACAAATGAGTGAATATTCAGTCTTCTTTGCCTAATGGTGGGACCGGTCCTGGCTTTAATCCACGTTTACTTGCAATTTTTTCCCCTTCTTTTCTGGAAGAGCAGTTACTTTAGGTCTGAAAATGTCTACCATTCTTTATCTTTCAGACAGAGATGGAGAATGGTGTTAGACTCCTTAGAATTTATTTTCTTTGCTGATTTCATTCTGTTTTAGGTCCAGTTTTTCACCAATGCAGGAATGGGATGCAGAGGGGTGACCAAGACCCCTTCCTCTGTTTGCGAAGACTTACTATTTTGCCATGTGCTCCTTGTGTATAACTCCTCTTGGCACTGAAACAGTGACCCATGGCATGAATGCCATCATTCTGAGTTCAGCACAGGGCTACTGGAATATTCCCCTACAAACTCCAAATGCTAGTATTAACATGAATTATGAATATTTCAGAAAAATGCCTCAGTGCATTCTTAAGTCAAGCACTGAAAACAATATGGGAGTTTCTTTGCTTGTCTGACTGATTCTGGATCTTTCTGAAAACAAGGGATGCCTATTTCCTAGTTGTGCAGCATCTTACTTGACGTACCTACTATCTTACGCATTAAAGTGCGACATTTAGACCGAAAAATGACTCTACTAAGTATGAAAATTTCACTTCTGCTAAGTGAAAATACAGAAATCAACAAGTCAAAGGCCACACTTATCCCTTAGGGAGTGGCTATGTTGAAGGAGTTGCGGATGGGTGTCTTTGGGGATTTACAACACCATTTTTGTGGACACCCCACACCCTATTTCAGGGAACTATGCTGCCCCTTTTCAACAATCTTGGTCAAAGAGGCCTCTGAGAGGCACAAAACTGGGACTCGTACAGGTTTGGCAGGCCCGTGCCCACTGCTGCAGCATATAAGCAAATAAATAAAATCCTTTGGACCTGTCATGCCCCAGATTTCCACAAGAGGGTAGTGTGGACATGCTGGAGTCCTGGAAAGTGCTTTTTTTTTTTTTCTTCAAAGCAGCAGCAGCATCTACTAATTTCAGCTTTATTAGGTTTTGTTTTGGGTATGAAGGGTTCGTATATCAGTGCACACGAATGTGATACATGATGATTTTTTCCTTGTGCAAGAGAGATTTCTGTTTTGGTTTTGGTGTTCCCCCCCGCCCCCCACAAGCCTAAGTATTATTACTGCTGTTGTTATTATGCAATTTAAGCAATGACATTTGGAACAAAAATAACAATCATTTCAGGTCTTTGCCCCTGTAATACTGTAGGTGAGCAACAGAAAGCAACAGAAAGGGAATTGCATGAAATATCTTCCCCTGCACACATTTAAATCAGGTCTCCTAAATCTAGGATAGCAGTTGTGGTTCTGCTACCTGCTCTTCCCCATGTTAATCAAGAGTCTGAAAGGGACTGGAGTCACATGCCTGCGCTGGTGGCATCTCAGACCAAAGGTGTACGAGCTTGACCATCTCATCTTCTCTTGCAAGCTTTCCTCCTCAACTTTCCACTGTCTGTATTAGGGAGTTTAATTATTTCTCCTTGTTCTCGTCTTTGTTCCTCCCTTCCCAACCTTGTTCAAGGCTTCTGCCACTGCTTTGCAGACCAGCCAATTCTTCTCTGTTCATCCATTGACCTCACATGTATCCAGCACGCTAATGCCACAGTTATTGATCAACTTCACTGCTCTGTCTCATGATTCCCTTCTTTAAATCCCTCCATTGGTGTCAACTGTTGGATACTCTTCCTAACTTACAAAGTCCTCTAGGGCCTTGACTAACATTCCTGCTGGAATCTGTGCATGACCAGCTCTGCCACCCACCCTTGTCTAAAGTTTGTTGCAGTATCTGAAGGCTTCATCTTCTTTCTTACTTTCCATGTTGGAACTGCCTCCCAGAACATCTATGTGTTGCCACCCAGAGTTTGGTAGAAATGGATGGATGATTTCTCTGATTTTTTTTTTTCCCAGACAGAGGAGAAACTCTCCAACAGTTTTTTAGGGGAAGGATTCATTTAGAAAAGCACAGGGGGATGAGTTTCCTACCCATGTCTTCATTTGGGATTTAATTGAAATGTGGAAAGCCAGGGAGGTTGCAACCCAAGTGACAGAAGGGGAGAACATTCACACACATCCCTTGTAACCAAGGGAAGTTCCAGAACATGGGAGCTCTCCATCCTGTGGAATTTCTCTGAAATTCTCTTATCCTTTGATAGACATTTTCAAAGCAAATCCTCCTCCATCAAATTGAATTAGGTAGAACAAGTACAGGAGAATCATCCTGCCTGGTACTAATACTACCTTTCTAATTTCCTTCAAATTCTTCCTCAAAACCCCCAGAGTTCACTTTCCTCACTTCCTTCTGGTTTCCCCCACCTTGAAAGTTAGCTTGTAAAATTCTCAGGGCAGGTCTTCATTTTTTGTAACATCCCATGACTGGGAAGGCCAAAAGAATGTTTCACACAAACCAGGACAGGTTAGGGACTAAAATGTTGGCCTTGGGCTGGGGAGGCCTAGCTTCGAGTCCCTGCTCAGCCACAAAACTCACTGGGCAACTTTGGTCAATTGCTCAAGCTATTTGCAGGGTTCTCATGCTATAAATGCAATCATAAATACATTTGTTCAAGCCCATTACTGGCCATTACTGGCCCATTACTAAGTTCTGGACAGCTGGATTACCTTGAGTCAGAGTGTTACATGGCCATACATTGTGAAAGCTACCAGTGGAAAGCTACTGTATGCTTTTTTGGCACAGTGAAGTGACTGCTTTGGGCATCAGCCTGAGAAATCAGGGCGGAAGCTTGGCCCAACTTGCTGCCCATCTTCTCAAGAAGGTTGCTTCATTTGGCCCAGCTGAAGGGCTGGTCCTGATCTTTTGCTTGCAAACATGTGGTGTGTTGCAGATGCTGGGAAAGCCTTTAGCCCAGGAGAGGTCAAAAAAGTCACACACCAAGCATTTCTATAAAAATAATTTATTTACAGAAAGCAAAAACAAAAGCAAAACATTTAAAGTACTTAGCTCCGTTTGGAGCAAGCCTTGCTGAGCTACATTTCCAGCAGAGAGAAAAAAGGAAGAAGTGAGAAGACAAGTCCGGGCAGGTCCTCCCCCCAGGCTATTTTGCATGAAGCACGTGAGAGGAGACAATCAAATGCAACCCCTTCACCTGGCCAAAATGATTTGTTACAATAGCAGTCTTAATCTATTAGTAGGAAAACCTTAACACTCCCCTTTTTACACTACAGATTAAGATGCAAACCAATCTTCTCTGACTTTATATGTCTTTCCATTCACATTACCATTATCTCCCCTTTGGTTTAACAGAAAGCTACCATTCTTCTTCCTGTGTTTTTCCAAACCTAGGTAATTGGTCACAACTCCAAGGCTTTTTAATATGAAATGGCTTTTTATGCAGGCTTCAAAATCAAGCCTTTGTTTTTCTGTTGATGTGAACAGCAGCAAATCATCAACATAAATGCACAGATACATACAGCCTTGTTTGTCCTTCTTCATATATACACAGGGATCTGCTTTTCCTTTTTCAAAAACAAAATTCTGCAGTTTTTCATCTACTTTTTGGTTCCAGGATCTAGCAGCTTGTTTTAACCCATAGATTGACTTCTGCAGTTCACAGACTAGATTCTCCCCTTTTTCATAGCCAGGGGGTTGCTGCATGTATAATCTGTGGTCTAAATCACCATAGAGAAATGCAGTTTGAATGTCATAGTGGTTAACTGACATTCCCTTGAGTGCAGCAACTTTTAACAGTAATCTAATTGATTCACCTTTAGTAACTGGTGCAAAAGTCTTGTCAAAGTCTAAATCTTTCCTTTGAGTGAACCCTTTTGCAACCAACCTTGCTTTATATTTTTGGATTTTGCCATCAGCATCCCTTTTCAGTTTGAAAACCCACCTACAACCCAGACAGCGTTCATTGGGAGGTAGATTTACCAGTTTCCATGTTTTATTTTCTTTCAAGGATGCTAATTCCTGTTGCATGGCAGAATGCCAATTTTGTGCAATCTCAGGTGGTAAAGCATTCACTTGTTCTAAAGACTCAGGTTCTGTGAATATGTGAAAAGCCTTTACTGTTTCAGCCTGAAAACGTGATGGAGGAACGCCTTTATTACTCCTCTGAGATCTGCGAGGTAATACAGGGCTTAAATTTTGACTCCTATCACTTTCCTGAGAAGCATCTGTCTCATCAGACAGATCTTCAGTTTGCTTTTCTGGTTTAATGTCCTCATCAGGCAAAAGATCACCATCAGCAAGTCCTTGCTGTTCTCTTGTGGTGGTCAGTTCAACTGGAGAGCTAGAATTTAATCTCCCCCAGTTTTGTTCAGCAAAAGAAGCACTTTTGCTAATTATTAATTTCTCTCCCATTATGAACCTGTAGCTCCTCTGGCTTTGTTCATAGCCAACAAAGATGGCTTTCTTTGTTGTGGGGCCTCCTTTCCTTCTCTGCTGTTTTGGAATGTGAACCCATGCAGTGCTACCAAACACTCTAAGATGGCTTACCTTTGGTTTCACACCATAAAACAAATGGAATGGAGTGTCCTGAATCATAGAGTTATACAACCTGTTCTGAACATAACAGTCGATAAAGCTTCTCCCCAGAATGTAAAACATAATCGTGAATCTTTTAACATGCATTCCATCGCATTTTGCAAGGTTCTGCCCTTTCTTTCAGCAACACCATTTTGCTGAGGGGTGTACGGGTTAGAAAGAATTTGTTCTATCCCTTTTTCCATTAGGAACCTTCTGAATTTGTGAGAAAGGTATTCTCCTCCTCTATCACATTGGAGTGCAGATACAGGCCTAGGGAATTTTCCATTTGCCCATGTCACAAAACTTTTAAATTTCTCAAATGCCTCATCTTTATGTTTTAAGATGTAGATAAATGTGTATCTTGAGAAATCATCAATGATGGTCATTGCATACCTTGCTTGTCCAAGACTTGGAGCAAAAGGACCAATAATATCAGAGTGTACAATTTCCAAAGGTCTAGTTGTAACTCTGTCACTGTGCTTACTCACAGGAGCTTTTAGTGTTTTGCATTCTTTGCAAACTACACAGTCTAAGTACTTATTACAGGGTTTTATCTTTAGGTCAGCACACAGCTGTGGCATTTGTGCTATATACTTGTAATTAGCATGACCAAGTCTCCTGTGCATCAGGTGTACACATTGGTCATGATATGGTGTGTTGCCAACTGCAGCCTTGCAGCTTGGCTTCCTTGCATTTTGCACAATGTACAAGGAGTCTTTTAACATACCAGTAGCACACAATTTCCCATTTTTACGTATCTCACAACCATTTTTCTTAAATGTTATGATATACCCTGTTGCAGCCAATTGTGCCACAGATAAAAGGTTTGATTGTAAATTTGGCACATACAACACACCTTTTACAGTTTCTCCTAAGCAGGATAAATACAAGTCACCTTGTCCCATAATTTTGGTGACAGACCCATCAGCCAAAGATACACTTTGTCTTTCAGTTTTAGACAGTGACACAAAAGAGCTTTTACAATTACATAAATGACAACTGGCCCCAGAATCTAACACCCATACATCAGAATTACCCTTCTCAGCAACCTGTGCAATCTGGGTTGTCTGAAGAGCCTTCTTCTGTGTTGCCCTTGTGTTCTTCTGCTCTGTCTTTCTACCCTTGGGTCTCATGGCACAGTCTCTTTGCAAATGTCCAGCTGAACCACAAGTGAAGCATCGCTGGCTTGCTAGTGCTGTGGCCTCAGGTTCCTTTCCCTTCTTTTCCCTCATTTTCTGGTCTTGCAGCTTTCCAGAAGAGATGGGGGGGGATCTTTCCTCTCTCTTCTCCCATTCAGCGAGTAAGCGCTGTGTAACATACGATGGGGTGAGGTCTGCTTCAGGCATAGCCTCCAGGGTACAAATCAGCGTGTCCCACGTTTCATTTAGTGAGGACAGGAGGATATAGGATTTTGTGAGAGGTGTAAATTCCATTCCTCTCTCCTGCAACTCAACAAACAGCTGCTGAATATAATGCAGGTGCTCAGGAAAGCTTTCTCCTTCTGCAAGGTAGGCTCTGTACAGCTTTTTCGTCAGAGTAACTTTACTCCCTGCTGTTGCCTTTACATGTAAGTCTCTCAAAGCGTCCCAAAGTTGCTTTGCAGACTGCATGCCTCGCACGTGGACTAGCTGATTGTCCTCAACTCCCAAGATAATGGTGGCTCTAGCCCGCTCATCCTGTCTCAGCCATTCAGCATTGGGATTTTGGGGGGTTTGCTCACCAATTTGCAGCCAAAGATTCTCTCTGCGAAGATACATCTCCATCTTCAGGGCCCAATTCAAATAGTTGGTCTCTGATAGGCGCTCCAGAGGCATCGCTGAGGGCTGGGAGGTAGCCATGGCTTCTTCCTTCTTTTGCAAGTCACCTCAGCTAGCTTCTTTGTCCTGCAGACCGGCAGTTGCTGGAAAATCTCCAGGTGGCTCCAAAGAAAATCTTCACAGGTCTTTGCTACCTGCCTTTAAATTGTGCACGAGGTGTGAAGCTGACCTCTCTTTTCTCTCTGGGTTTTACTGCGTTGTTTACTGGGCCCATAACCTGTTGCAGATGCTGGGAAAGCCTTTAGCCCAGGAGAGGTCAAAAAAGTCACACACCAAGCATTTCTATAAAAATAATTTATTTACAGAAAGCAAAAACAAAAGCAAAACATTTAAAGTACTTAGCTCCGTTTGGAGCAAGCCTTGCTGAGCTACATTTCCAGCAGAGAGAAAAAAGGAAGAAGTGAGAAGACAAGTCCGGGCAGGTCCTCCCCCCAGGCTATTTTGCATGAAGCACGTGAGAGGAGACAATCAAATGCAACCCCTTCACCTGGCCAAAATGATTTGTTACAATAGCAGTCTTAATCTATTAGTAGGAAAACCTTAACATGGTGTATTACTAAGTTACTGTCAGATGAGAATGATACTCATATGACACAGAGTGCTGTTGGTAAGTGCTAGAGCAGCACTAGTTTTCTTGAACTGATGTTGCTGCATTTCACAAGACCGAATGCTAGTGGCAAGTTAACTGTGTTGCCAGACCCCGCATCTCAGCATTACTGGAATTCCTAAATCAGCTGCCTAAAGCCTTAAAGTGCTTTGGTGTAATATGCAGGCTCTGTCAGGCCTAGTAAGCAAATAGATTGCAGCTCACTTAGGCAGACAATTCCATCAATTACAGGCATCTCATCTGCTTGAGCTGTTATATAAATTATCTTGTTTTCTTTTATTAATCCTATGCAAATATGAAATCACAGACTGCTGATCCAGCGCTACCAGAGCCCATCACTTTCCCAAATGTGCAGTAAGACCTACTTTAATTAATTTTATTAAATTAATCTGCCTCCTAGAAACAGGGAAAAAAACCATATCTGGCAGAATAACAATAAAAGTTTGCATGTGGTTCTTCCCCTATGTTCTCAATGCAGTTCCTACGATGGGCAGAGGACAATGTGAAATATAGGAAAACATTGCAGGAGAGGAGAAGGAAGAAGGCAAATTTCACAGCCAGCTGACTGTTCACTAACTTCCAGACTGAGATGGAAAGGAATGGTGGGATTAGAGCAGGAGGTAAGGAAGACACAAATCAAACAGATTGTGAATGAAGTCACTGTTTCTTGACAAAGTTAGTGATGAATATCTGGAGATGGGTTCCACTCAGTTCATAATCATCTGTCCTTGAATGCCTACATTCCTGTATATACTTCCCTTCCATATATATGGAGTGTTGGAAGTGTGGCTATAATGGCACTTAAACATTTCCACACCTAGTGACGAAAAGGTGCTAGGAATTCACTCTCTGTCCTTTCATCTCTCCATCTACCTGCTCTTTGTCTATGAGACAACAAATCTCAGTCTTCTTTCTGCCTTTGTTCCCAAGGTAGAGACTTTTTGTTCACTGATTCTTCTACTGATAGGATGGGGCTAGCTAGGTGCTAGGCTTTGCCAATCCCCAATCCCCTCCATCTGTTATCTTAAATAATCCTCCATTCCGTTAAAGTTATAAAATGATGCGCTGATCCTTTGTTAGTCTAGATTCCTGCTCCAAGGGAAACTCACACAGACACATGCAAATTGGCTTTCTTCAACAAGAAGCACATAGTTGTGAAATCATCATCAGAATGGCCAACATTACAAAAAGAACATTTTTCCCTGTCTCACTTACTATTGGATTTGTCCTGTTCCCTAATCAGTCAATGGGAAGTTTATTTACATGGTCTATTAAACATATCTGCATGACTTCTGATTCAATTCTTCTTGCTTTTAAGGAAGAATACTGAAAAAACTGGATCACTAACATGGTTTTAAAAAAGAATGCTTGTGAACAGAGTAGGACAAGAGTTTAGCCTTTTTTAAAAAAGGTTAAACATTTATTTCATTCTTTACTTGCTATGCTAAAATTTCATTTCATTTTGGAAGTAGTTTAATTGTTCCTGCCAGTTTTCTGAGAATCAGCCAGTTTTCTGCTGCTGGTAATGTTGGTCTTTTTTTGTCTGCCAAACATGACATTTGCAAGAATTTTCCTATTCTTCAGTGCAGTACAGTTTCTAAATTTTAGATATATGGGAGAAATAGGCTCTTATCCTGAACTTAGCTATTGTAATGACTGTATTACTCAATCTCCCATCAAATTCGATTCATATGTAATTATAGAAGAAATCTCTTTAGTGGAGCGTAGCATACAGAACAGTGAAAAAGTTGCAAATGAAAGTTCCCATGTTTTCTCCAAGTTAAAAAGCCCAATGAATTCAAACCCCCTCCCCTTCTCAGGAATGCAGCCCCCCTCTTCATGCCAGTCAGTTCACCTCCATGAAGCTGTCTTCAATGGCTTGGCAGCTTGACCTTGGATACCAGAGTTAGTCCAAACAAGATGCTTTCACACTCCTGGTATGTTCCCCCTCCCAATTCTGCTAACTCACAAGTCCCAACATGTGATAACTCCATTCATGCATGTGAGTCCAATCAAATGTTCTGAGAATGTTTGATTGGGGAGCATGACAGCTATGAACTGACACAAGATTCCTGACTATACATGTTCCCTCTCCAGGATCCCTAGTGATTTAGTAAAATCTCTCCCATTAAGATTGTTTAGTAGACCACTTGGCAAATAAAGGAGGACAGGATACCATCTTGCAATGTGTTACACATATGCTTGATAGCTCTTACCACAATCCTGTAAGATAGACCAGTATTTATCAGGGGCTGCCAAGGTTAGAATCAGGAACCCAAAATTTATCCATATGATGACCCAACAGGGATACAATCTAGAATATTTTAGAATATTGTAAACCGCGCAGAAGGGCAGTGATAAAATTCAGTAAGTAAGTAAATAAATAAATAAATATTTCCAAAATGGTTCTTGGATCCTGATATGAATCCACTCACCTAGTCCAGCAATTAGACTTCCTCACCAAGAAGGATTATAAATGCTTCATGTTTAACTTAGCATAGCTCTTTGGGCTCCTGATTCTAGCTCTGCAGCCTTTGACCAGCACCCCCAACAACAACACATCAACACAAACACGCCACCAAGAGAAATTAAGCAGAAATTCTCAAGCATTCTGAAATTGAGATGGAAAAATAAAAGCCTCTTTGTGCATATTTTTAGAAATTGCAAGGCAGATTCCAATCCAGAATTAGTCAAAATGTCTTGTTTACATAATGAAGTTCGAGAAAGACATTTGAGGTCTAGAATTAAGAACTTGATTGAGAATTAAGGTTAGAACAGCTGAAATCTGTATTTGGCTTGCTATTAATAAGCATACCTGTCTAAACTTAGCACTTGCATAAAGTCATGTACACCTACAATCACTGCTGAGTGTTAGAAGTACTTCCAGCACAGACCTACAAGAAACAAATATGAATATGGTCACCTAAAGCAGTCTCTGGAAACATAGGTAGTACTGCACGGATACTAAATGGAGTCGGATATTTGACACATGTAACACCACTGCTACGTGAGCTGCATTGGCTGCTGGTGTGCTTCCAGGTGCAATTCAAGGTGCTGGTTGTCACCCTTAAGGCATTTCATGGCTTGGAACCAGGTTACCTGAGGGACTGTCTTCTCCCAGTTGTTTCTGCCCGTCCAATTCAATCTGGTAGTTTGGGCATGCTGCAGGTCCCGTCAGCCAAGGAATGCCGGTTGGCGGGGACTAGAAGGCGGGCCTTCTCTGCCATAGCGCCTGCCCTCTGGAACATTCTCCCCTCAGAGAATAGGATGGCCCTGATCCTGTTGGCCTTTCGTAAGGCTGTGAAGACCTGGCTATGTGCCTGGGCCTGGGGAACCGAGCATGGTCCCATTTCTTGGTTATATTAACATCCATGCATTGCTTACTTGGTGCCCATGTATATTTATTTGTGTTTTAATTGTTTTAATTGAAATTGTTTTAATTGTTTTACAGTTTTTATTGTTGTCAAGCTGCTCAGCGTCACTTGCTGAGATGGGGGGGGGCTATAGAAATCAAATAAATAAATAAATAAGGCATTTATTGAGCTCGTTGAAGAGGAGGTGTATAGTTTTGAATGGCCCTAATAACTTGTGTGGAAGAACAACAATGTTGAGAATATCCATTCCAGGCAGAATATCCTCAGAAGCTATGCATAAGTTGTGAAAAAGTAATCAGTCATCATTTGGACATGAAATCTGCTAAGGTCAGCAACTTGTTCTTTGTCTGCTGCAGAGAAGGCATCTGCTTTGACTAGCATGATTTTGCCTTTGCTAAAAGCCCACTTTTTAGAGGGGTCGATAATCAAGCCAAGTAAAGCAATCAGTTAACCAGACCTACAGTCATCTCCACCACTTCAGTCATTCAGAGTCACAATGTCATTTACTTTCACTCCAGGTGTGCAATGTTCCCCAAGCTGTTGCCCTCAAGAAGTAGATACTCTCAATGGGTCTGAGAAGATTCCATCAATGGCCATAGCTTATGAATCAGTGCCACCAATAGGACTGAATCACAGTATGGACATGCCAGGAAGTGCAAAGGCAATGCATTAAAATAATATTTAGAACGATAAACGCAAAGAATTGACAAAAATTGCCAGTGGTTTTCAGCACCCACAAAAATGGTACCAGAATGAGGGAAGTTGATTTCAATCAGTTCTCAAAGTCAGCCCCTTCTAAAATGAAAGCTCATAAGTGATAATATTCAACATAGAGAAATCCTAGACCAATAACATTGGCCAGATTGTTCTGTACATCACTGGGAACTAACTTTGGGGTAGAAATCTAGGGCTCCTTTCATTAGAATGACTGAGAAGGCCCCAAAGACATCAGCATTTTGAAATATAGGTAGCAATCCAAACAGCTATCAGAAAAGAGGAGATTCATCACACAGATCAAATGCACACACATGGGTCTATTAACAACACAGAGCGAATTTTCTATAACCATGATCTCAGATCACAACATGCTTTAAACAAACTTTTCTTTAGCAATACAGTTATCTCAACCCAGGCATATTAGCAAAGAGTTCTTAGCACAGAGCATAAGACGATAACCATCTTCCCAAGAAAAATATTTATCTGTACTACACAGGCTGAAGAAAGCTTTGTCTCTGCTCTCTCTTTTATTATTAATAGGACAGCTTAATCAGATGTAATTGAATATGCCAGCTAGAATAAAACTAAGCTTCATAAACATTCATTGGCTGCAGATGTCTTTATAATCTCTTGATATTTGTTTCCTATCCTTTTTTTAATGCCTTTGGAGAAAAGGAAAAAAAAAACATTTGAAACACCAGGATATTTCCTGCACTGAAATACATACATAGATTTGGGGGGGAATGCAAAGACGGTGTGGGGAGACAAAGTAAAGCTGATGATTGTGACTGAACTTTTCTTCGGAGGTTGAGAGATAAGCTTTCATTGAGTTCTATCACATGGTTACAGAGTTTAATAGTAACGTCACCATTTTTGTGAAGAGTTTGATGGTCCACTTGGTCATGATCTTGCTCCCCCAAAATCTGACAACTGGTTTTGTGAGGCATTTTGCTTCGCATCACTGTGAATATGATAAGAGATTCCTTTCAAAATCTATAGTTGGGGAAGGAAGGAAGGAAGGAAGGAAGGAAGGAAGGAAGGAAAGAAGGAAGGAAGGAAGGAAGGAAGGAAGGAAGGAAGGAAGGGGTGGGGTAGGGAAGGGAAGGGAAGGGAAGGGAAGGGAAGGGTAGGGAAGGGAAGGGAAGGGAAGGGAAGGAGGGGAGGGAAGGGGAGGGAAGGGGAGGGAAGGGAAGGAGGGGAGGGAAGGGGAGGGAAGGGGAGGGAAGGGAAGGGGAGGGGAAGGGAGGGAAGGGAAGGGAAGGGAAGGAGGGGAGGGGAGGGGAGGGGAGGGGAGGGGAGGGAAGGCAAGGCAAGGCAAGGCAAGGCAAGGGAAGGGAAGGGAAGGGGAGGGGAGGGGAGGGGAGGGGAGGGGAGGGAAGGGAAGGGAAGGGGAGGGGAAGGGAGGGAAGGGAAGGGAAGGGAAGGCGAGGGAAGGGGAGGGGAGGGGAGGGAAGGGAAGGGAAGGGGAGGGAAGGCAAGGGAAGGGAAGGGAAGGGAAGGGAAGGGAAGGCGAGGGGAGGGAAGGGAAGGGAAGGGAAGGGAAGTGGAGGGGAGGGGAGGGGAGGGGAGGGGAGGGGAGGGAAGGATTATGGAAACAATAGTGTTCTTCCACTAGCGTTCTCCAGCAAGTGGCACTGAAAGAGTGGCAACTGCCTCTATTATTGGGAAGTATATATGGCCCTCATGACTACTAATCCAAAGCGGTATCTGCCATTAATACATTGAAGGTGCCCAGTTTTCTGGACATCTACATTTTGTAGTAGTAAGTTCCCAAAGTTCTTATTTGCACAATATAACAACAGCCCTGCTTTTTGTCCATTCTGAATCTTCTACCAGCTTCAGTCATTCCAATTTTCCAGTGTTTGGGCTAAGAAATATAAAGCCACAGGGATAATGAGCAACCTATGATGTGTCTGAACTACAGTTCCCAGGATCTCAAACCAGCGTAGCCTTTAATGAGATGTTAGGAGATTTAAGTTCAGCAATATCTGAATCCTTGGATTATCTGCTCACATGAGAGCAACTTGTATTGCAGAAGACATCAAGGTCAGGGACTTAAGTTACAGTAAAGACAGGGAGCTTGCTTGTTATCCCCTGGACCCTTCTGCTTCTAGCTGCCATAAATATCCTGCCCATTTAGCCTTAGAGAACAAACAACAGATCTGACATGATGTGGGGTGAGGCCAACAAATTACATGTGTAAAAATCATCATGGTTGAACTGTACCAGGGTATGAAAAGTATGGCCTGCCCAAATCCTTATTGTAGCCCCCTTATCCTCCTAGAATGTGTGGGGCCATGTTTTATTTTTTGGAGCACCCATTTCAAGCCTTAAAATTCCTGTATCCATCAAAATATGGTCCCAGGCAAACTCAGTTTTCAAATTCAGTCTTTAATATCTGATGGAAAGTCTGGTGTGGGCTTCAGGTTAATGGAAATTGTGCTGAAATGTGGCTTGCTTAATCATGGCTTGTTAAATTACCTCTCACTGGATCCGTACAACAATGCAAGCCATTAATCACGGTTTGGAAAATATAGTGGCTAGCATCATACCTTGTATTAAGTGACAAAGAAGAAGACTGCATTATGGCTTAGTGAAATGTGTCAGAGCTGTGTGAGGGATCAAAAGATGTGGGACCAACCTGTAAACAGAACTGAAAGACAAATTAAGAATCAGTGTTGAAGGGTACAGAAACACAACAGAGTTTAGAGAGCAAAGCAAAAGATATCTTGTCTTTTTTCCTGTCCAGAAAGATCCAGTAGGCAAGCAGAGTCAGCCAAGGTTTCTTGACTTCACCAAGAATCTGCCACTGTGCTAAAATATTCATCACATATGGGAACTGAGAGAGCCCTTCCCACCATGCTTAAAAATGGTGGATGTTGTGATCTCAACACAACTGCCAGTTTAGATCTGGTGAGATCCTTGGATTCAATTAGCCAAGAAAACTCTTTCTTTTCCATGACCCCAACTACTTATCAAAATTATCTGGGAAGTCCCCTGCAGTTATTACTGATCCAATTGGTGGTGACTTGGTAAGGCCTTCTCTGTAGCTGCCCTTACGTTTTGGAGCATCCTCCTGTCCTAGATGATAGGGCTACCATTTTTGGTGGCCTTTCAGAACTCCTCCCACAATGCATTTCTGTTGTATGCTTTTCATTGCTCTTTTACCGTAATTGATGCTAACCATTTTGATGGGCTGAACCACTTTTGCTTATTTGGCTCTTTTAAATTCCATTTCAGTTGCTCTTGGATTCTTGTTTCCATGTGAAAAACAAGGAAGATTGATATTGGAGCAAGGCTGATACACCTGACTTTTTAAAAGAGCCAGTGAGCATCAAGTAACATGCTTGATCTCACCTGAAGTGGAGGTGTCCATTAGGGCCCAGTGGGTGTAGAGCTAATGTGAAGAGGAGTTTTGGGCCAGTGAAAAGAGCAGCTGACCTTCCAGGTTCCTCTTTCCAGCTGTTCTCTATCCAGGAAATGCTTCATCCAAGTCTTGATCACAACGGCATTATATGTCTCCTATTGTAGCAGCTTCTAATGTACCATGCAGAAAAGATCACACTCTACATTAGACAAAAAAAGTGAAAGAAACCAGTTCCCTCCCACCTTGGGAATTTCCTTTGCTGCTTTTACCAAGCCTTCTTTTTTCTTCTCTTCTCTTTCTTTTTTTAATACTGAATTTTAAAAATAGCCTTCACTTTAGCCTTTCTGTGAACCAGAGAAGAACGAATGACAATAGCACAGTAATTTAGGAGCCAATTTCTCTTAAATACATGTTCGGTTAGATATTGAACCCTTTTGATATTTGGAAGCTTTGGGACTCAGTTCTCTGAAAGAAGCTGCATCAGCGGTGGGTTTCTGACAATACCGCTTGGTCTAATCGCTGCTTGATCATGGCTCCTGGATGATTTGCACTGTGCTGGCTGATTGGGCTGCTCAGTCAGAGACGCTAGTGCAGATCAAGACCATTCAAAGGAACGCAGTGAAGGCTGTGTGAGTATTTCCATTATTATGCCTATTGTCATGACCTTCCTAATTTGCTTTTTAAAATCCCTCTGAATCAAAGGCAGGTATATACTGTAAGCCACATACAGATCGTCACATGGGGGCACTGGAAGGCTGACAAAGGTGAAGGCTTAGGGGCACTCTTCCTTCAATAAACTCTACCCTGCCCCTCAGTTTAGTTTTATTCAAACTCTGGGAGGCACACTGAGTTGACGGAAAATGGCTGGGCTCACATATCATGATAAGTCATTATCTGGTTTGTTTAGTTCTGGCCCAGCGCCATGTGTGAACTCAACCACTGTGGTTGTAAGCTTTAGGGTTTAGTGTATTACTCCAAACAAACAATGGTTTAGCATGATGAATGACCTCTCAATCTATGATTGGGCAAGATGGGCTTGTGAACAGCATTGTGGCTAGGTGGGGAATTGGGACCAGCTCTCACTAGTCTTCAGTCCTCCCACAAGTGCTGGATAGAGGAATTCACCTGTTTTTAATTTCTACCAGTTCTAATTGAAACAGAGTTTGCTTTAGAGATTATTTCAGAGATGAAAAGAACTTCAGAAACATTCCCATGAATGGAACAGCGTTCTTGCATTGATTTAGTGACAAGATGGCCAAGGAATGTGTCAGGCCCAGCCCAAGAACAAGTCAGTGCACTCAAAACTCCAGTTCTTTATTTGCTGTCACAATACAGACAGAATCTTGCCAGGCTGAAGCTACTCTAACTGACCTAAGGGGAAATAACCAGGAAGACTCTAGGGTGGGGCTATCCTGAAGCTCTTTCTTCTCCTGCCATTGCTCTCTGGACTGTGAATCCTCTTATCTCCTTGGAATGTGCTCCCTCCTTCCTGAGAACCAGTGGCAGTGCCGAAATCCACCACAGAATCCCTTCTATTGTGCCATCCATTCTCCAGTGATCTGCTACCTCCCTGGCTTTTCTCATCAGTTGAGTCCCACCAGAGAAGTGGCACCATCCCCCATGGGGCTTTTTCTGTAGTAGTGCTACTGTCACCATTAAGTCCTACCCTTGAAAAAACTTTTAGAGTTTTTCTCCTTTCCCTGGAAAAAATTAGATTGTCTGCCCAATTGCTCTGCCCCTCCAAGTTTATGGAGAACTTCAAAAAGCCATTTTGGTTGACTTCCAGGGGAGGTGTGGCTAACTAAAGATGGCTCTGTGAAAGCAGAGCAGATGACCACAGCAAAGACCAAGGAGCCAGTGAGTAGACTGGTTCCTTGGAATCTCTTTGGATAAGGAGAGGACGGGAGATCATGCACATGTGTTCCACATGGCCCACATGTGCTCCAGACAGTGGTTTTCCACAGGTTTGAGTGCTAGGAGATGATGGGATTAGCCATCTTGCTCACAACCGCAGTGGAGACTATTAAAGGACACTAAGTGTGCAAACCTCACTTTCTAGCCCTCATTAACTACTTCTAACCTATTAGAATGACAATGAAAATGCCATGTGAGTCTGCCTTCAATCCTGAGCGAAATACAATTTTAATTGTAAGCTTGAGAATTTAAAGAATCTGAAATAAATGGCAAGCTAAATCAGATCTTGATCTTAGAAGGTTATAAACGGACTAAAGGTCCAGATAAAATTGGAATATTGAAACTTTTACAATAAGATTTTGGAATTAATTATGAAGTACTAACACCTTCACGTGGGAAATACAGGTGGTTCTTGATTAACTACCACAATTGGGACCGGAATCTCAGTTGTTGAGTGAATTGGTCATTAAGCAAGATGCCCACGTGACTACTTTGCTGAACAACTGCAATGTCAGAACTCCTGGTTGCAGTAGTTAAGTGATCTCCTGGGTCGTTAAGCAGACAGAGTGAAAGATCTGCCTGCTGAAGGATTTCTTCTCCCCTCTGTGCATGGTAGGGAAATCCTTGGTGGGGCTAGAAGAACAAAGCAGAAATCTTCAGGATTTGGGCTCCGTTTCTGCTGCTCCATGAAGTGTTTCCCCTCCTGTCCATCCCCTCTGCTTGCAACCTTCCTTGCTTGCTTCCCCACTGACTTTCTGGGGAAACTGGCAAAGAAGATTGCAAATAGCGATCACATGATCACGGGGTGCTTAGCAACCAGTTGTAAATGTGAGCCAGTTGCCGAGCACCGAAAATGCAGTCATGTGACCTTGGGGGGTGGCGATGCATCATTTCATGATGGCCAGAAGTGCTTTATAGGCCATAAAGCACCCTTTCCAAGGCTGTCATATCTTTGAACAGTTGTTAAGCAACCGGTCGTTAAGCAAGGACTACCTGTAGATCCTGCTTTGTTTTTTATAAGACACAACATAGATAAGCAATTTAATTATTTCAAAAACTGGACACTAGAGGGGACTAAAGTTTTTAGGTAGAGGAAAGATACACAGGTCTATAAGATGATGCAAAACATTATGACAATAAAAATAGTGAAGGAGACTTTTGAAGAATGGAATCAGGAAATAGTAGCCACAGTATCAACAAAGTCAGTAATGATGTCTGCTTCTAGAGACAGACTATGTCCAAAATATATTATTGAAGAAATGTCAGATGTAGAACAAATTTTATCTGACAAGTTAGATAAGAGGCCAAGAGAATGGTTTAGAAAAGGATGTTTCATTGGATCTACAAAAGAAACTGGCTGAGGTTTTAAAATTTAAAAGAGATATACAAATGACAAACCAAGAGATTGACCTGGATTATTTTTTCCTATTGGATTTACAAACGAGGCTTGTTAAAGCCTAGAAGAAATCTATGTGATGGGGCAAAGAAGAAATGAGGAGAAATCAAATCCTACAACAGTATTTGAATGAACTAAAGATTAAATCTGTTAGAAGTAAAAGGAAAGAATATAAAGTTGGTTTATTTGATCAAGGTTAAAAAAAAGTTATGTTGTTCCTTCTGGCTACCCATTATGGATTTTCTGCTGACACCAGGACTGAAAAGATGATCCTTTATGGATTTGTTTATAGATAACAGATGGGATATGGGATGAAGAGATAAATGTTTGTAACCTTAGAGGTGGTGAAGAATTACTAAATTTGTTTACACTTGTTGTGATGGAGGTCTGAGATCACTTCTTTATATATTTCTTTTTTTTCTTTTTGTATTATATTCTTACTTTTCTCTTTCTTCTCTTTTTCTTTTCTCCTTGCACTTTTTACTCCTTTTTATTCTCCTTTCTGTCTGTCGGTCTGTCCGTCTATCATCTATCTATCACCATAGTGTGATTAATGGAAAAGGATGCCAGAAGGTCACCACTATATTACCCTATCTGATTCCCTTGGACTACCATGAGTCACTTACATCAGCTTAAATTGCTCCTTGATCTCTGCCTTCATTTGCTTCCAGTAATCTAAGGAGGTTTAGTTTTAATAATGGAAAGTTGATGCTCTTAGAAGTTTGTCATGCACCCTCACAAAAGAATTTGTTTTGGTTATGGGCTCTCCATCACAACCTCCTCTCCTGAGCAAGCACTATCAGACATGTGTGCATGCTTAAATGTATTTTCTTATCTCTGGAGTCATATTAATTCTCAGGGTAGTGATTGTCTTACCAACCTATTAACTTACTTTTTTTAAAGTCATGCTTTCACTCAGAGGCAGCTGGCAGAAGGAATTCAGAGATGCCTCTGATATCCAGAGAGACCTTTAAAATGGCATTTGCTGAAGTGTCCCTGGAAAAGAAGCTTAGCAGAAAGGAAGGATTTATGAATTGCAACAGAAATGAATGGCTTAAAAAGTGAAGTGAAGGAAGCCTGGATGGATACAATTTCTCACTGTGACTGGCAGTCAAAATAGGACTCTGATTCTGCAGACAGTGCAGTGAAGCCCTTTGATGTTCATAGCTGAGCATTATTTCTAAATGATCAGCATTGCTTATTACAAGCAAAATCTAGATGGAGGAGAACTGTGGGATTTCAGTTTGCACTCAGTGAAGTCATTTTGGACAATCTACGATCAGCCTGTACAAAGGTATTCCTAGGTTCTTACTGAATTAAAACTATTTTTCAAGGAGGGGGATGGAGACAAATTAAGTTAGCCTCTTAAATGTCCATGTGAATCAAAACCAAAGATAAACCTAAACTTTGTGTGTGTGTGTGGGTGGGTGGGTGTGCGTGTGTGTGCATACACACGCATGCGCATCTTCAAATCAGTTCTGACTCGTGGCACAAATCCCTGCAGTTTTCTTGGCAACATTTTTGGAAGTGGTTTGCCATTGCCTGCTTCCTAGGGCTGAGAGAGAGTGACCGGCCCAAGGTCACCCAGCTGGCTTCGTACTCCTAAGGCAAGACTAGCACTCATGGTCTTCTAGCCTGGTGCCTTTAACCATTACATCAAACTGCCTCTCAAATCTAAACTATTGACTTTTAATAACCATTTTTGGCAGGGCTGAAAAATATCTCTCTCAGGTAATTGTTTACCAATTTGTTTTTTGCCCATAGTGTCATTTGTTTGGATTTTATTTGCTGAAGTCTAGATAGTTTGTCATGTTTGAAGGAACATGGTGATGTTCCCTCAATTGTTTGATCATCAAAGTGATTATTCATTGGTTACTAGTTAAGCAAACTGTAACTAAAGGGAAGCGCTTTTCTCTGAGGATACATCAGTACTAGAATATTGTCCATGCTCATCTGATTTGCATCTATTTTATTAACATTTTAAGCATGCAGGATTATTACAGTTGTGATTTGAATATGTATCTTGCCTTTCTACTGAAGGAAAATGGTGCTCAGTGCAGTTAAGCCAAACCAACAGTTGTGGAATGCTGCCCAAACATTCTTGCATGGTGTCTACTTTGCTAATTCATTAGCATTAGCATTTATTTATCTATCTGTTTATTGAACTTGCACACAACTTTTCCACTAAAGGAAAAATGTGGCTTAAATAAGCTAACAGAAATAAATCAATAAACAGAGGTACATGAAAACAGTCACAGTTCCTTAAAATGTTTATTATAAGCTATAATTTGTTGCCTAGGTTGTTTCTCTTTGAACCTGATGCTTTCCTATTCTGGTGCAAATTGCTGTGGAAACTTTAAGTAAAGATATATATTTTAATAATAAAAAAAAAGAATTCTCAAGATCCTCCCAAGTCAGCAGGAAATCAGTTCTCTCACAGCACACAGCCAAATCATTCTTTGCTATCTCCATCAGATTCCAAACAGAAGCACTGCTGTGCCATGATGTCTTGTCTTTTGCATCTGCAAAAAGAGAGAGAGAGA
This sequence comes from Candoia aspera, assembly GCF_035149785.1. Taxonomy (NCBI): domain Eukaryota; kingdom Metazoa; phylum Chordata; class Lepidosauria; order Squamata; family Candoiidae; genus Candoia; species Candoia aspera. The sequence continues at coordinate 12,521,971 of NC_086156.1, read as the reverse complement.
GAGATTGATGGTTTTACCAGGAGTATATGGAGTACAAATATGATATAACATACTAAAGAAATAGGTCCTGGTTCTTCCACAGGGACTCTATATGTCATAGGTCAGGATCAGTGGAAGATCTCTTAGATTATTTATTACCGCAAGCATCCCAAACTTGATGGTCTCCAGATGTATTGGACTGCAACCTTCATGCTTCCCAGGTAGCATGGCCAATGGAAGGGGATGACCAGAAGGTATTAGAGAAGGGAAAGCTGCCCTAGATTACAAATGGGGGCTAGTTCCCTATGCCTAACTTGAAGACTGAAGTAAATGAGACATCGTTCCTGCAATTCACAACTGTGGGGATTTTAAAAATCATTTCAGTCAATGAACTGTACTTTGGAGGAGACACCCTCCATGAGGACATCCTAGGACATCTGCCTCCATTGCCTCCTGTGCTTGTTATCTGTATATGAAAGAAAGCTTTCATTGCTCTGAATGGGAGCTCTGCTTCCAAAGTCAGTGACAATGCAAAGGTCAAATCCAGATTGAACTTGTATTGGTAGTAAGGGTTCACTCCTCCACCCTTTATGAGGTAGACCCATGATCTGGACTGATATTCTCTTATGCTCACAACTGTAGTTTTTTTTAATTAGGGGGTGGGTAGGTTGGAAGGATTTTTATTTGCTATTGGGCTAACTGTGGAAAACATTCAGTGGCCAAAAATTTCAGGAGATGATCTGTAAGCTGCTCCATAAACAAAATTGTTTTGAAATCTACTTAACTGATGGGAACATGGCATTCTTCTTATGGGATTTAGGTATGATAATTATGGCCATGTGCAGACTGGCTCGCTATCTGTAAAAATGAATGGCAATGTACAGATTCCTGCTGGCACGAGAAATTCCTCTGCATTTTTTTCACTTTGATTTAAGGGAATCTGCTTTCAAAAGCCTTTCAAAAGAGAAGCATTCTTCAGGGAAATTCTCCCCGGTGCAGCACTTTCTCTCTTTCATTGTACAGTTTACTCTTCAGCATTTTGCAGGATCCCTGGTTTCTCTGTTCAGTCCCAAGGAAAGATGTTCTTGGAGAAATTTTCTTGAAGGAAGTTAAAGTAACAGTCCTTCTAAATTCTCCACTCACAAATTGGGCAGACAGTTTTGGAAGGCAACATGTCTAAAATATTTCAGCTAAATAAATAAATGTGAGCTTCAGGGGTAGGTTTCTACCAAGGGAAGTGACAGAATTTGTAATAGGGAAGTCATGATTCTCCTCATTCCCAAAGTCTTCTCTGAAGAGTTCCTTCCTATGATGATATTGAGGGCACCGAAGAACTGCAAGGAGAAGAAGTGGAATGCTGGATTTTACCCTAAATAAGTAATGCCAACACTGAACACACATAAATTGGGTCTAGAGTATGAGTCTCTCCCATAAAAGAATGAAGCTGCTGATCAGAGGGAGTGGGAAAGTCCAGCATAGTTCACTATTCCACATATGAATCATTGCCTAAGAGCTCCTGCAATGGGTTCTATACTTCTTCAGTTAATTTATGAAACCAGGGATCCATGAGTTCAATTGCTTTGGGCTGACCGTGATGGGATCTTTTGAGAAAGTGAAGGTATATCCAATGGTAGATAAGAAATATCTCTTGTCATACAAAACTCTTGTGGCTTTTTTTGTAAAAATACAAAGCCTACTCTATTGTGTGCGCTCTGTGTGTGTGTGTGTGAAAGAGAGAGAAACGTGGAGGTAAATGTGGGTCACAGGGTATGTTTAAGAATAACTCGGTGGATATTTCTCTTAAGGCTAATCTAAATGAGGAAGACAAAAATAGACTTAATATTCCTTTTGTGCATTATTATCCTCTAAAGCGTTTAAATAACTTGTCAAAATGTTGATTCTTTAATAGTGGAGATATCCAAAAAAATATACATCTTTAGTCTTAGGACCCATGATGGAATAATTGCATTTTTCCTTAATTTAGATAACTCTGCACCAACTGAGCCCAAGGCTACTTTGAAGGTTAATGTGGATAAGCTTTCAAAACTGAAGGTATTGGAAATGAATACATTTCTGAAATTACTGCTTCCAAAGCCATCACCAGCAACAGAATGCAACCATTAAGATAGATGTCATTTGTTGGGAGCATGATCTCTTTCTAAAACTCAGTGAAAATCACAACTACAGAAGGGAAAATAATATATGGAACTTCTAAAACTTATAACCAGGTGTTTTTTTTTTTTCATATTGCCCATTTCAGAGATGAGGAATGTAATACTACTAAACTATTCCCTCCCCCCGGTAGCCAGGCTGATGTATGTTGAACCTGGAGCAGCTTCCATATCATCTTGATGTACAGCCCCATGACTACTGCAGCAGTCTAACCAGGAGGTCATCACTGGACAAGCATCCTGATCCCCAAAGCTCACAACTGGCAAAGCTAGCTGAAGCTAGGCAAGCATACTCCTGGCCATGGCTCCTACCTGCTGCTCAAATAGAATCTTGAGCTCAAGAGGGCCCACAAATCACGGACCTGCCACTCTACTCAGTTCTAATGCAAAGATTGGAACTGAGCCCGATTGATCCTCTAGAAACCATAACTTCATCTTGCAGGAATTTAATCTCAGTTTGCTTTGAACCATCCAGCCCCTTGCAACCTCCAGAATCTATGAGACTTATGATGGAGCAACACCTTTGATTTACAATGCAAGTGCTATAAATCCAAGCCACATGTCCTTCTGGGTGACCCCACTGACAAAAACACAGGACTGCTCATTCCTTTCATACCTGAGGTTACAGAAGAAAGCAATGCTTGTTTCTCCATGATAATCAGCCATTGTTTGGGGCATTTTATAATAAACTGTCTTTACTTTGTAACTGGGATCATATGCACACACATGGTATTTTCTTTGTGTGGTAGGACTCTATGAAGAAATGGCCAGATCCATAATTCATGGTAATACCAAAACAAAAAACAAAACACACACAGAATACAAGGTGGACCTATTCAAGTGAATACGTCTCTGTGTAGATAGAGTCAATTTAATTCTTCATTACTGAAAGCTAAATGGGCAGGGGCCCATTTTTCTCTTAGTAAGAGATGGTTGTCATAACCACTTATAACAGGGAAGTTTGGTGGTTACATATCTATTGGTTGAAAAGCGAAACAGGTCCATCCTAAAGTAAGGAAATAATTGCTGAAATTCAGGGAGTTTGTAATTATGCAAAAGAGTGGACATTTTTCAATTAAAACAGAAATAATGTTGGTAGAGAACTGTTAAGGGTCTGTGAACCTCCAGGGCTTTTAGAAAGTTGAGGTGCTTCTTGAGGAGAAGAAAAAGGAAGCTAGAGAACACAGAGAAGCCAAAGAGTTGGCCTGCTCTAATCTCTAACATGTTGAACATTCAGTAATGGGTAAAGAGGTAGAATTCTGCCCAACAGCCAACATTTCCATCTCTCAATCCTTCTGAATGCAGTCTACAAAGCATCCAAGATTTTTCCAGATCATTTTCACTACTTTCACATCTATTTAGACATCAGGAGGCTATGAACATCAACATGCTGGCTGGGGAATTCTGAGAGCTGAAGTCCACACATCTTCAAGCTGCCAAGGTTGAGAAATACTGAGATAACCAACAATTCCTCCAAGTGAGAGGAGAACATAGCTCTTCTGGCACAAGGCAGTGACACTTTGCCATTTTGGAAGCCACATTTGATGGGCTGAAACAAGATGTGATCAATGGGTTAATCTCACCACCACTAGCAGGACTTCCCGGTCTGACTTCTTACTGTGGAAGGACGGAGGGGCACTACACCAAAATGGCTCCTCGAACAGGTAGGAATTGCTGTAACATTTATTACCATCTCGTTGTTTCAGACATTTTACAATGAAAGAAAAGACTGGGCTGTTGCTAGCAGGATTCCCAACAAGGGAGGGAGAAGGCAATGCATTTTTGTAATTATTACATTCTCACAGAGTTTTTGCAGTGAACAAACTTTTCTTACACACACAAACACACACACACAACACAATCTCTTATGTCCATGGGGACATCTTCTTAATACAGAAAACATGACAGATAAACAGTGACCAGCTATCCAGCAATGACCCCTCCTATTCCCACAGTTTTTGTAGTCCTTTATATATATTAGAGCATTTTAATGTCCTGCTCCCTATAGCATTTTAATGCTGCTCTTCAAGTCCTTTTCTTTCAAGTTAGGAAAGTTTTTCAGGTCAGAATGGAATCTTTCAGCAAGAATCATGGACAAAGATTTGTGCTTTTAAACTGTACTAGTGATGGGAACGTGTGTGCAGGTTTTAAAAACCATGATAAATCAGGTTCTAATACGGTCAGTGCAAAAGAATGTGGCCTATTGATCTTCCTTTAGAGACTGGTTAATAGTGGCTTCGTATCACGTATAATCTTAAAGATCACATATAATCTTCTGTGGGTGTGTGGGTGTTTGCATGTGCGTGCATGGAAGGTTGGAGCAGCTGTCTAAGAAGCAAGAAGGGTGGTTTCTCTTGGCAAAGATAAGGTGACCTTCTCAGGACTGTATGTCTAAGGTTTGTAAACTTTTGCAACAAATTCTACACTAAGAATGTTAGGGGCATTTTAATAAATCTTAGCTCTTGAGAAGATAGGATCCTAGTCAGGTTCGCATTTTTCTGTGCAGGACATTACATAAACTTTTTGAAAATTAGGGGGTGAAAACAGTTGGGTTGTTTTTTTTGATAGGGCCTTTGGAATCAAGGGTCCTTCACAGCAAAAAGTAGTAGAGGAAAACCGAGTTTGTTTCTGATTTTATTATATGCGTTATTGTTCTTGTTTAATATTGTCAGGCATCTAGAGTCCAGAGAGTAGGAGGCAAACAAATTGCTGGAATAAATGATAGATTAGTGTTATTTAATGTATAAATAAAAACTAACCAACAAATTGTAAAGGAGCTCTTATACTCTATAACAGCGAATTATTGTATATAAAATATATATTTTCAAATATTGATATTGAAGCTAAATGGAGGCAACTAAAATACATTCTGCAACTGGCAATGGGGGAGATTGATTATTACTATAGCTTTTAGAGAATGATGGAACATATTGTTATGTCCTTAACTTTTCTGAGTGGGACAAAGCCTTAAGCAAAACTAACTGGGTTTGGCTTCTTCAGTTTTGTAGGTGAGATTGCTGGAGATCTTTTGTAAACTTTGATTGAGGTATGGACGTGTGTAATCAAATCTCTTAACTAGGTCTCAGCCCTTGTCTCTGTCACAACACTATCAGTATTGAGTGGGGATGCAAAAGAGGACTTCTTTGGTTGCTGTTCTGAGGTTCTAGAGGCCCAACTAACTCAGTTTATGTCATGTTCCCCGTTGCAAGGCATCCATGCATCACAACGGGGAACATGCCTTTCAGGAAAAGGGAAGGAAGGAGGAAGGAATAATCCTAATCCCTTAAACACTTAAACGCTAAAGCAAGCACAAAGACAAAGGAGGCACACCTTTGCCCGGACCAGAGAAGCCATCAACATATCGCCTGGACATCTCCACATTACCCCGGGGGACACACCTGCACTGGACATGGGAAGGAGACAGAGGAGACCAGCGATAATCATCCTGATCGCCCATCAACAGACCGGTATCGCACCCCTATTGCCCATCAAGGATCCGGATCCAGACTGTGGGATAATGGGGGGTGGAGAAGGGCCAGGTCCACACGGCGGGTATTTACGAGGTACCCCGCAACCACGTCCGCATTCCCGGCTTTTTGCGCGTATGCACTCTGTTCTCATTAAACGGAAATCCTTAGCCCCATCTAAGTGAGTCCGTGTCTTTTTGGGAAACAAGGCAACCGTTACAGTTTTCTTCTCCATCTTGCTGGCAGGCAAAGCCATTTTTATCCAGACAGGCATTAGCTTCCAAGCACATCCTGAAGCTGTTGGATACATCATCCCCATCTGCCAGATTGTTTCCTTCATGGGGCAGAAGAGAGGAGGAATCACCAGATGTTCTGCTTTCCAACCCTAATCTGCTGTTGTTATGTACATAAATGGGTTACAGCTGGAATAACCAAAGGCCACTTGCTGGTGAGCTGTCCATGCTGATTGATTATCCACAGTATTGTTTCCAGTGGCTCTAAAAAGTTCTTGATTTAGATATACAGTATATTATGCAAATTCTTGCCTGTTGCTTATATCCTTCTCTCTCCCTGCTTTTGCCCTATTCTGCCCCATTTTGCCAGTTAACAGTGTTTTATTTTTGCTGATGTTTAATAAATAATATATAATAAATAAACATCAAGCTATATTTTTTACTAGGTGAAATGAGGGGTGTGTGGGCCTACCCTGATCTGGATAAAGGGATTGACTAGGAATGTGCAGGGTGCAGACTGAACTGGAAGTTACCCGCAGGAATTTTCCAACAGAAATAAGTTTTAAGTCAGAGGTGCACAACCTCTGTTGGCTTGAAGTCTGCACAAAGCTTTGCAGCTGCCATCCAGAAGTGAGATGATGCAGGCCCTATTTTCAGTGGGGTTTTCAGAAGTGTTGATATACATCTCTTAAACATCTACAGCAGCCTTTCTCAACTTTTTGACCCTGGAGGAACCCTTGAAATATTTTTCAGGCCTTGGGAAACCCCTGCACATCCAGGCTCCAATGTAGGCCAGAAATTACAAAATTGTTATATTCATTTCATGGGCAGGCCTGTATATATGCATTAGCAGTGTTCTTAAACTAAAAATAAAGAATGAAACTTACCTCTTTAATGTGAAGTTGCCCAAACTTGAAATCATTTTTAAAATAAATTGGGATCTCCCAGGGAACCCCTAGTGACCTCTCGTGGAACCCTACTTGAGAAACCCTGATCTTCAGAGCATAAGGCACTCATTTTAATCCTTAACCTCCATGCAAGTTTTGTCATTTACTGTTAGTCATCTTGGATGAGCCATCTTGCAAGAGCACCCTTAGAAGAAGCCTACCAAACCTTGTCATTTAGTCTAGAGCAGTGTTTCTCAAGCTTGGCAACTGTGAGGTATGTGGTTTTCAATTCCCAGAATTCCCCAGCCAGCAAGGTGGCAGGGGAATTCTGGGAGTTGAAGTCCACACATCTTAAGGTTGCCAAGGTCGAGAAACTCTGGTCTAGAATGACAGTGGCAAAGCTACAGGCAAATACTTTCTTCGAGCAAGGTTAAAGGTGCTTTTCAATGAAATCTGAACATTTGGTGGAGCCTCAATTTTGGGCTAATTCCAGACACAACTGATATAATATCATATCAGCTTAACTGCACATCAGAGGGCAGTGTTATAGTGCTCATCCTATGCATCTCTGCTCACAAGGACATGTCACCAAGTTCAATCAAGTAAATGAGCATAGCTTAGCACTGGAGGTTTAAGAGTCTTCGTTTGCTGAGTCTTTATTTTAAAGAGGACAAGTGTCATCCAATACCTGCTGTGAAACAATGTTCAGCTGATGCTCCCTTTCATGAATGAGCATAACATTGTTGAGTTACATTTCCCATATTCAGCTGCATCACCCTTGCCACAATCTTCCCCAGCTGTTGAACCACTTGGCTCCCAATCTGGAGAGGAAACTGTTGACCTCTTTCCTACAGTGAGTTATGATGGAAATAAAAGTTAGCTTCAAGGAATGAGGAACTAAATTTCAGAGGAGCAAAGTAGCATCTGTCATAAGAGATATAGGCCTCTCAATGGTTACTTCCCTCCCTCCTCTCTCAAACCTTGTAAAACCTGGAGAATAATATGGCTAATGGATTTGTAGTCTGATTATGAAGCTTTACTCAGGAACAATTTTGCTTTTATTCAGTAAAATAATATCCACCCCCACCTGAAGAAAGAAGATAGAAGATGTCCAGTGAACTTGGATTGCAACCTGATTAAACAAATGCAAACAACTGCAGTGAAGTTTGCACATTAGGCTAGCCAGCGAAAGACCCAAACAACCTCAGTTTGAGATCTTCCCTCCATCTCCAGCTGAAATCAGCTCTGAGATCACTTCCTTGCACATCTCTGCTTATCCCAAGGAGCCTTGTTGAGCCATCTGAAGTGAGGTCTCTTTAACAGACTGGCTTTGGGCCCCAGCCCCAGCCAGTGCAACTGCAAAATGAACTTGCAGTTACAGTCCCAAGAATCTTTCTGGGTTTTCCAGGAGGAGAACTCCTGCAGGATGTGGCCTCCTTAGAATTCGGAAGACAGTCTTCTCAGGTTGCTGGGGCACCCCTTGCTGAGCTGGCTTTCACAGCCTACAAATCTCTGGATTGGGTTCCCTGCTTATAGCTGAAATCAAAACCCCAGAAGAGGACTAAAACCAGATGCTCTAGATCTGGTATGCTACAACACCACCAACAAAAAAACCCTCTTCTGTCTCTGTTGCTGCTTGGAAAGGGTTCTTTGGAGAGCTCACCATGACTAAAAGATCTTGGATCTTCTTGCTTTGGCTTGTTTCCAGTGCTGTTCCCAAAGCCTTTCATATTAATGAGGGACCCATTATACAATGACTGGTCAAACTACAGAATTTGAAGCTCTTCCTTAACAAATTGCTTCACGCTATGGAAGCAACACTACCACCCCTGTTGAGACACTTTACATACCCTCAAGGCCTTGCCCAGCAATTCCCATAGCCAAAAGAGACATCTGTGTAAGGGCAGAAGCATCTTCTGACTACTAAAACTGCTGGCAAGAGGTGTGGACCAACACAAAATGAAGCAACAGGGCCACTGCACTTTTAAAAACAGGAGGGCAAGCGTTGCTTCCTCAAGCCATTGTGAAGAGATGCTTCAAATGAAGCTTCATCAAAGCCAAGCGCGCTGAAGTTTTGCACACATTCATTTAACATTAACTACTTTTATCAGCAATGGCATGATAAAAGAGAAGATGAAGACTGGGGTGGGGGAGGAAAAAAAAAGCAAAAACTCTTCTCTTCAGTTACAGCCAAAGGCAACTGTTAATATAATAAAGTCATTCATCCCTGTCATCGTAACCCAAGATTAAATAGCCCTAAAACCACTGAAACAGCAATTTTGTGATTAGCTTGATGGGTATTTACAATCCTTAATGAAACATTATATAGTCATTTGAGCACAGTGCTAGCATACTGCAGACTCAAGTTGTCACACAGCCAAAACCAGAATTCTACTGTATATAGATAATATTGCATGAATTTGTTGATATGGGGTGTGTGTCCTGGACGTAAAAGAGAGTGGGTGTGATGGAAAAGATGAATACTTCTGAAAAAGTTCCTGCCCTCATGCATACTTTTTTCTAAGTCTCATTTGCTATTTCTAAAACAGTACAGTTTTCTTAGTCTCTCACTCCCTCAGCCATGTCACTGATTAAGCTACACAGGACTAATTTCAATCCATTCTCTTCTATGGACCTCCTTTCCTGAAATCTTGGCACTTTCCCCAAACTGGTACCATGTTGTCTCCAGATGTATCAGGTTATAGCTCCTGGAATATAGAGCCAGTATAGTCAATGGCTGGAAAAAGGAAGAGTTTGAGGAAGGCTTCGACATTTGAATATAGTGGTGCTGTTTCTTATGTAACCAAAACTGCTCAGGGCTTGCACACATATTAAGATATGAGGCCTTCCCCACCACCACTGCTGTTGAGCCAGTGCAGCTTGTACAGCAATCGCTTCACAATGGCAAATCTTGATGTCCTCAATACCATGCACACCGTTGTATTCAGCTTCTTTTCAACGGCAGCCTCGTGTTAAAACACATTGTGGTGATCCAACTGAGAAGTGACTAAGGCATGAGTGAACATGAGCAGAGCCTCCCGATCCAGGACTGGATGCAACTGGTGCATGAGACAAAGGCCCTTCTACCCATAGCTGTCATCTGCTCTTTGAGCAGGAGCTAAAAGTCTAGTAGGACCTCTGGATTGTGACCAGTTCTGTCTGGGGGAGTGCTACCCCATCCAGAGCCAGAGATGGAAGATCTCTAGATCCAGGGAGCTCCCAAACCCTCAACTACTTAGTTTTCCTATGGTTGAGTTACAGCCTGTTCCTTCCCATCCAGACCCTCACTGTGTCCAGGAGCTGGGTAAAAACCTCAATGGCATAACCTGGCACAGAGACATATAACTAAATATCTGTGGCATACTGATTATAATTCATTATATAGTGATGGATGACTTCTTCCAGCAGCTTCATGTAGATGCTGAATAGGAGTGGGGAGTCAAGCCTTGGGTCACCTCACATATCAGGGGTCTACAGCAGTACTTCTCTCCCCCTGCCCCTCAACTCCAACTGGTTCTTCCACAGATAGAGAGGAAGGAAGATACAGTCTCTATCAACAGCTGCTTGCCAGTGGACACATTCCATAAACATAATAAAGCCATTTTACTGTATTGACATGATTGATTGTATCAATAAAAACATCCTTATAGTAAATAATGATAGAAAGAATTCTCATGTCAGGAAATTTACATCTTCAAGAAACACCGAAAATATAGCATGCATGTAGGAATAATATGACAAACAATAATAACATAACCATGGTCTTACCTGTTTTTCAAAACCTATTTAATTCATTTGAATACTTTCATGTGTTTGTTCCAAATTAAATTGCCCTTTTCAAATGCTATAAAGATGTCCTGTTGAGATCCATTAATTTTCCTGCTTCTTACAAGAATGTAAGAGTAGACCTGCTGGATCAGGCCAAGGCCCATCTTAGTCCAAGGTTTCAGAGTATTTGCTTCTCCGGCTGGCCAATCAGCTACATCCGAAATGTTCACAGACAGGAGATGGAGGCGTACTCCTGTTCTCTCACCATTGTTGCCTTGCACTGATACTGAGAAGCATAGTGATAAGGGCACCTTAGCCCAGAAGCCAGATGTAATCTTAAGTCTAATAAACCTTGATTGTCTGTTCTCATGAATTTATCCAAATCTTTTTAAAGCCATCCAAGTTAGTGGTCATCGCCACATCTTGTGGCAGTGAATTCCCCCAAGTTAATTATATGAAGAATTTTTTTCTTTTCTCTGTTCTGTATCTCCTTCTATCAGCTTGCAAACAGATGATCCGTGATCCTAGGATTTTGAACGAAGAAGAAAACTTCTTCCTGTCCAATTTCCCCATGTCATGCCCGATTTTAAACACCTTAATATATCCACTCTTGGTCACTTTTTTGCTGTCCTAAACAGTCTCAGCTGTTCTAGCCTTTTTAAAAAAAAAATCAAAAACAAAAGCTGTTTGAACTTCTGATCATTTTGACCTCTGTCTTCTGCACTATTGTCAGCCCTTCAAGGATGTCAGCCCTTCAGGGTAGACCAGACTAAGAATCCAATGTCATGAAAGTCAGTACTACTTTTATTGTAAAACTATAGTAACCAAACCTTGCAAGCCTGAATGTGCCTCTCCCTCCATCCCTTTATCTTTGTAATAACTAGGGAGGGTCTTGTCTGAGACATCCACTCAGGTTACATTCCTGCCCCAGACTCAGTCCTCTTTTATCTGACCCTTGTCTTGGTAGCGGCTCTTCCTCCTGTCCCTCAAGGCCGTTCCCTCTTGCCTCTACAATTATTTCCAGGCCTGCTAGATCCTTTTTGCAATGAGCAACCCAGAGCTGTCCACAGTGTTCCAGATATGGATATACCTTAGAGTTGTCCAGGAGCATTGCAAACTTGGCACTTTTATTTTCAGTGTTTTCTAATGATTCTCAGCTTGGAATTTGTCTTTTTCACAGCTGTCACATAGCCTCTTTGCTGAGCATTCCACTGTGACCTCAAGATCTTTTTCCTGAATAGGGACAGCTTGAATTTCCACAGTGCATATGTGAAGTTGGGATCTTTGCCCCAGTGTGCATCACTTTAGCCGTACTTAAATTGAACTGCATTTGCTATTTAGTTGATCATTCACCCAGTTTGTAAGAGCACTTTTGGAGTTCTTCACAATCACATTTGGTTTTTATCACCCTGAGTAACTGCATATCATCCACAAACTTGGCCAGCTCACTGTGTACTCCTAAGTCAAGAGGATGGCTTTGCCTGCAATTCCTGATTTGTTAAAAATCCAGGAACAGTTTTTTGTTATTCTTTCTTTACTTTGGCCTCTGCAACAGCTACCCAAAAAGAGCATTGATAGACCTGCTTTTAAAGTCCATCACTGGCAAATTAAATTTGCTTCTCTTTAGAACGAGAGGGTCTCAGTACGACACTTTATGACTTGGAGTGCCTGCCAAGTGGCTCAGGAGATCTTTTTCATTTGTTCTGCATAGAACAAAACAAAAACAAAAGAAGTGGAGGAAATCACCTCCATGTTGTATTAGGGCTAATTGTACTGAAATCCCTGACTGCTTGGGTAATTAGAGCATTATAACAATGGCTATCTATGGCATAGTTCATGTATTTTTGTTGTCTTGCAAACCTTTGTATGTTGGAAAGGACTGGTTCACTCTGGTTTCCTTTCCTTTACCCAGCACATGATTAATTTAGTACCACATTTGATGCTAAGGCTTAGTTAGCATTGGTGATAGCTGCTTGGTAGAGAGACTAAAATCGAGGGACTAAATATTCCCACTAAACGTATCTCATCCTGAAGACAGTCCTGGGCTGGAGGGATGCTCGATAAAGACATTAATATACAGGATCTCAACCAGTCTTCTTCAACCTGGTGCCCTCCAGATGGATTGGACTTTAACTCCCAGAATGCTCAGCACGTATTTACAAGAATGAGGATGCATTGGGCTTTTTAACACAGATAACGTTTAATTTAATTGGGTAATAATGTGCTTCAAGGTTTTTTATTTTAGGAGCTTCATCAGGCAAAGTATTCTTGTACTGTTGTATTTTTCCAGAAATTAATTGTATTACTCTGTATTAAAGAGATTAATTGCCCAGTTGTGGGGCACTTAAAGGCCAACATTTTGTCAGTTCTAGTCCATTAAAACTGGCGCAAAATTTGTGAATCTTCAGGCTGCCACAGAACTCTTCCTCAGGTTTTCTTACTGAGTTTTGTTGGTTTTCACTTCATTTACTATAAGGCATCATGAAAAGAAAAAAAAACCCTGAAGAAAAATGGTGTATGGATAGTCCTTGCTTAACAACCACAATTGGGACTGGAATTTCAGTTGCTAAACAAAGTGAACATTAAGTGAATCCAACCTGATTTTACAACCTTTTTTGCGGTGGTTGTTAAGTGAATCACTGTGGGGTTAAGCGAACCACATGGTCATTAAGCGAATCACCTGGTTCCCCATTGATTTTGCTTGCCAGAAGCTGGCCGGAAGGGTCAAAAATGGCGATGACGTGACCGTGGGGACGTTGCGACGGTCATAAGTGTGAGAACAGGTCATAAGTCATTTTTTCAACACTATTGTAAGTCCAAACCATCACTAAATGAGTCACTGTTAAGTGAGGACTACCTGTATTCAGTGAGTTTATGAAACAAAACTAAACTTTACTTTACTAAGCTAATGGTATTGCAAGAAACTAATTTGAGAGACATTAATGTACAATAACATAGCCAACACTATGCAACAGCTCAGGACAAACTGTAGATTTTTTTTTTCAGTTTTTTTTGTAGAACTCATTGCTAAATAATCATTTTCATAGGATCATATCCCCTAACTAAACTAGTTATAGCTTTGTTTTCTTTTGCATTATATATTATTATTTCTCTTAAATGGATCTGCCTCTCTCATTATGGGGTCATTGAGCCCATAGAGTTCAATATCAGAACCTTAATGCCTGACATGAAAGATAGCTATTACCATAAAAGGATGTTTATAAAAAGCATATTAAGCGAATACTTTAATTAAGCCAACTATGGTTTACTGAATAGCTGCCAGGTTTTGAGTTTCCAAGAACTCCAGCCAAGATAGTTAACATTCAGGGGAAAAATAAGGACTGTTAATATTTTGGTGGTATCATTCAAATTGTATAATCAGGGCTGTCTGCAGGATGTGGTCAAAAAAAGTCAAGATTGTGACCACAATGGTGCAATCAAAGCTGTTTGTTTTTTAAGGGTATTGCATGTGTGACACTCACAAAAAACAGGCTCTCAGAAAAAAATTGACATTAGAAAGACCAAGTAGGGCCAGACTAGGGATTTGGGTGTTGGTAATTGGAAGGCTCTCCCCAGCGTGATGGGACTTTAAAAACATCTTCATGGGAGGATAGACAAAAAGGCTTTTATATTCACTTCTGCCATGCCAGATTACCGGCAGAAAGGAATCTGAGAACCCTCCAAGTTGGTGCTCCGGAGTGCCCTGCAACTGAAAAAGGTAGCAAGCCTACATCAGCAGTCTTGAGGGCTAGAATCTTGAAACATGAAAGGCAAGATTTTCTGGATACGAAAAATGTGTCCCAGCATGGACCATTTTGTCTGGAACCTGCTTTCTAGATGGAATTCCATTTTGCAATATGGGGGATAAATATGGAAATACGTTGTGGGCTTGAAAAGCTAGAGAAAAAGGTCAAAGTTCCTCTCAGGGCAAATATGAGCTCAGAGACAGACTCCTAGGAAAGGTGCCAGACTTGACAGCCTAAAATTAGAAATAATTATGTAAATCTTGGCTCTGAATCAGGAAACAGCACATGTTGCCAAGGTTGTTAAGTATGGTCACATACCTTTGCAAATTAATTCAATTGCCTGTCATTTGATTACAGTTCCCTGGCGAAGCCACTAAAAAGACAGCGTGTTGCACAGCACCAGAAAAACTTGTCCATAAAAGGGGTTATTTTTCCCCTAGTTCAGGAATTTTAAAAATAACAATACAATCATTTGCAAGAACCCACTTCTTTTCCATTGAAGCCTTCTCTCCAAATGAGGGAAGTCTGATGAATCCTATGGTCCTTGGAAAACTGCCAAGAAATCAAGAGATTATTGTCTTAATTCCCTTTCTATTAAGAAAACCCAACCTGTATAAGTCTTTTTTGATCACTTCACCAGTAGGACTTTCCCTGATGAGTACTTTTCTTTTCAAATATCATTTGATATCCAAGAGTTATATTCTCATGCAAGGAGAGTCTGAAAATTACAGGAATGCTTCTGTGATGGTTGAAAACTGCCATGCAGTTTCTCAGAACTAAAAAAAGGCTTCTGTTTTTCTACATTTATTTTCAGGAAGCTTAAGAATTGATTTTGAATTTTTCTTGGAGGTGTTGTTGAACTGTATTGCTGGCAATAATAGTGTTGGAAGTGTTGACAAATCAGCATGCCTATTAGCATGTAGATGAGTTGATCCCAGGATGCAATTCTCTATGTGAGAGGAAGCTGTTTGTTGCCACTTTCACTTCCTCTCTCTCTCTCCTCATCCTTCTTCCACTGAGTGAACAGGCAGCATGGATGCTGCTCTCTCATCAGGGCCACGTGCTCAGGCCTTGATGAAGGATTCTGCCCTTTCTTCCACACAGCTCTTAGCAGCTGTAGGGCTAAGGGTGAATTGTGTTTAGAGACAAAAGAAGAACACAGATTTCATCTTTCCACTGAAGATGGATGTAACAACAATAAAGTCAGTAAGACTCTTTTTTACTTCTTAACCTCCTCTGTCTAAGCGTGTCATTCTTTATGCTTGGGAGGGCTGAATGTGTAAGATCAATAACCTGTTTTTCTGACATGCTCATTGAAGCTATCTAAGATAGTATTCTTTTTCTGAGTACAGCTTCTCAGCAGTGTTAAGCTCCTGCTCCATTTCAGTGGTTCTAGCAGGCCACTGTTGTTGTTTATTCGTTTAGTCGCTTCCGACTCTTCGTGACTTCATGGACCAGCCCACGCCAGAGCTTCCTGTCGGTCGTCAACACCCCCAGCTCCCCCAGGGATGGGTCCGTCACCTCTAGAATATCATCCATCCATCTTGCCCTTGGTCGGCCCCTCTTCCTTTTGCCCTCCACTCTCCCTAGCATCAGCATCTTCTCCAGGGTGTCCTGTCTTCTCATTATGTGGCCAAAGTATTTCAGTTTTGCCTTTAATATCATTCCCTCAAGTGAGCAGTCTGGCTTTATTTCCTGGAGGATGGACTGGTTTGATCTTCTTGCAGTCCAAGGCACTCTCAGAATTTTCCTCCAACACCACAGTTCAAAAGCATCGATCTTCCTTCGCTCAGCCTTCCTTATGGTCCAGCTCTCGCAGCCATATGTTACTACAGGGAACACCATTGCTTTAACTATGCGGGCCTTTGTTGTCAGTGTGATGTCTCTGCTCTTAACTATTTTATCGAGATTTGTCATTGCTCTTCTTCCAAGGATTAAGCGTCTTCTGATTTCCTGACTGCAGTCAGCATCTGCAGTAATCTTTGCACCTAGGAATACAAAGTCTTTCACTGCTTCTACATTTTCTCCCTCTATTTGCCAGTTATCAATCAAGCTGGTTGCCATAATCTTGGTTTTTTTGAGGTTTAGCTGCAAGCCAGCTTTTGCACTTTCTTCTTTCACCTTCATCATAAGGCTCCTCAGTTCCTCTTCACTTTCAGCCATCAAAGTGGTATCATCTGCATATCTGAGATTGTTAATGTTTCTTCCAGAGATTTTAACTCCAGCCTTGGATTCCTCAAGGCCAGCTTGTCGCATGATGTATTCTGCATACAAGTTGAATAGGTAGGGTGAGAGTATACAGCCCTGCCGTACTCCTTTCCCAATCTTAAACCAGTCCGTTGTTCCGTGGTCTGTTCTTACTGTTGCTACTTGGTCGTTATACAGATTCTTCAGGAGGCAGACAAGATGACTTGGTATCCCCATACCACTAAGAACTTGCCACAATTTGTTATGGTCCACACAGTCAAAGGCTTTAGAATAGTCAATAAAACAGAAATAGATGTTTTTCTGAAACTCCCTGGCTTTTTCCATTATCCAGCGGATATTGGCAATTTGGTCTCTAGTTCCTCTGCCTTTTCTAAACCCAGCTTGTACATCTGGCAATTCTCGCTCCATGAATTGCTGAAGTCTACCTTGCAGGATCTTGAGCATTACCTTACTGGCATGTGAAATGAGTGCCACTGTTCGATAGTTTGAACATTCTTTAGTGTTTCCCTTTTTTGGTATGGGGATATAAGTTGATTTTTTCCAGTCTGATGGCCATTCTTGTGTTTTCCAAATTTGCTGGCATATAGCATGAATTACCTTGACAGCATCATCTTGCAAGATTTTGAACAGTTCAGCTGGGATGCCGTCGTCTCCTGTTGCCTTGTTATTAGCAATGCTTCTTAAGGCCCACTCAACCTCACTCTTCAGGATGTCTGGCTCTAGCTCACCGACCACACCGTCAAAGCTATCCCCGATATTGTTATCCTTCCTATACAGGTCTTCTGTATATTCTTGCCACCTTTTCTTGATCTCTTCTTCTTCTGTTAGGTCCTTGCCATCTTTGTTTTTGATCATACCCATTTTGGCCTGGAATTTACCTCCAATGTTTCTAATTTTCTGGAAGAGGTCTCTTGTCCTTCCTATTCTATTGTCTTCTTCCACTTCCGCGCATTGCTTGTTTAAAAATAATTCCTTATCTCTTCTGGCTAACCTCTGGAATTTTGCATTTAATTGGGCATATCTCCCCCTATCACTGTTGCCTTTTGCTTTCCTTCTTTCTTGGGCTACTTCTAGTGTCTCAGCAGACAGCCATTTTGCCTTCTTGGTTTTCTCTTTCTTTGGGATGTATTTTGTTGCCGCCTCCTGAACAATGCTGCCAACTTCTGTCCAGAGTTCTTCCGGGACCCTATCTACTAAGTCCAGTCCCTTAAATCGATTCTTCACCTCCACTGCATATTCCTTAGGAATATTAGTGAGCTCATATCTAGCTGATCTGTGGGTCTTCCCTAATCTCTTTAGTCTGATCCTAAATTGTGCAAGAAGAAGTTCGTGATCTGAACTACAGTCAGCTCCAGGCCTTGTTTTTACCGACTGTACAGATGTCCGCCACCTTTGGCTGCAAAGGATGTAATCAATCTGATTTCGGTGTTGTCCATCTGGTGAAGTCCATGTATAAAGCCGTCTCTTAGGTTGTTGGAAGAGAGTGTTTGTTATGCAGAGTGAATTGTCTTGGCAAAATTCTATCAGCCTGTGTCCTGCTTCGTTTTGTTCTCCCAGGCCATACTTACCTGTAATTCGAGGTGTCATTTGACTGCCCACCTTAGCATTCCAGTCTCCTGTGATGAAAATAACATCTCTTTTAGGCGTGTTGTCCAGTAGGTGCTGCAGATCCTCATAGAACTGCTTTACTTCAGCTTCTTCAGCATTTGTGGTTGGGGCGTATATTTGGATCACTGTGATGTTAGATGGCTTGCCCTGAATTCGAATTGAGATCATTCTGTCGTTTTTTGGGTTGTATCCAAGCACTGCTTTAGCCACTTTACTATTAATTATGAAGGCTACTCCATTTCTTCTGTGGTCCTCTTGTCCGCAGTAGTAGATCTGGTGGTCATTTGATGTGAAGTGGCCCATTCCAGTCCATTTCAGTTCACTGACGCCCAGAATGTCTATCTTTAATCTTGACATCTCACCAATAACCACATCCAATTTGCCCTGGCTCATAGATCTTACATTCCAGGTTCCAATGGTGTGTTGATCCTTAGAACATCGGATTCGCCGTTCACCACCAGCACCGTCGGCTGCTAGCCGTCCTTTCGGCTTTGAGCTAGCTGCGTCATCACGTCTGGGGCTAGTTGAGCTCATCCTCTGTTCCTCCCCAGTAGCATTTTGACCATCTTCCGACCTGGGGGTCTCATCTTCCGATGGTATACCGACATATCTCTGGTTGTACTGATCCATTTAGTTTTCACGGCAAGAATACTGAGGTGGGTTGCCATTACCTTCCCCAGGGATCGCATTTAGTCTGACCTCTCTGTCATGACCTTCCCGTCTTGGGTGGCCCTTCACGGTTTAGCTCATGGCATCATTGAGGTGCTCAAGCTCCAGCACCACGACAAGGTAACGATCCTTTGCTGAAGAGCAGGCCACTAAATGGCTTCAAATAGAAGAGTTGTTGATATTGTTGTTTTCTGTTATATGTCTCTCAATCACTTGGAAATCTCCTCAGCTACTTCTTGATATGAAAAAGCCCAACATGATGTTTTCCCTTCTGGTGTTTCCTTTGAGACTTAATGGAAGTGAAGAAATACAAGGAAGCTGCAGACTCTAGGAGATGCAGGGCATTCACACATACTCCCCCTCCCTTGTTAAATAAGTGCAGGAACAGCAGACTTATTTAGGAAGAATTTCATGGAAATCCTTTTCCCTTTGAAAGGAATTTCAAAATCAAATTCTCATCCTATTGAATAAGAACAGGCAGGAAAAAAAATACCTGATAATATTCTGCATAGCCCTGTTTCATTTTAGTAAGCAAAACAGCGTCTCTTTTCTCTTCCAGATACTCTTTGAAAACGACTCCTCGGTGACGTTTTACGTAGTTCCTCTGTTAATTTCAGCCACATTTGGGGCAATTCTGCTGATGAACTCATTCTTTGATTGTTTATACTTGTTAAAGGAGGAATCTAATCGTCACCTGAAACCATTTTTCTTTTATTGGATCCGATCCAAAGTTTCATTAACAAGTGGTGTGGAAATGAAAGAAATCAATGCTTCTACTTTCTGCGCCCTGAATATATTGTTGAGATGCATGTCAGTAGAGGTAATTGAGGTATCGTCGTTAAAGATACTGGGATAGAGACTGGGAGGTTTTGAGTTCTAGTCCTGCCTTAGGCACAAAGTCATCTGGAAGACTTTGGGCACTCTCAGCCCTAGGAAGAGGTAATTGATTGATGATTATGTTCCATCAAGTCGGTGTTGACTCTTAGCGACCATGTAGATAGTTTTTCTCCATAATGATCTGTCCCTAACATGATATTTCAGGTCTTCCAATGGTGCACTCATCACCACTGCAACTGAGTCCATCCACTGTGCTCCTGGTTGTCCTCTTCTCTTTCCTTCCATCTTTCCCAGCATTAGAGCTAGGTCTTCGCATAATGTGTCCCAAGTAGGATAATTTGAGCCTGGTTGTCTGTGCCTCTAGTGAGAACTCTGGATTGATTTGTTTGATGATCCATTTGTTTGTTTTCTTGGCTGTCCATGATATTCCTAGGAGTCTTCTCCAACACCAAAGTTCAAAGGCATCGATAGTCTTCAAACCAATTCCAAAATTGCTAAACTGTTGCCTACACAATTGCATGCCCATGTCCATGTAGTCACCAGGAGTCAAGTCTGATTCAAGGGCACCCCCACCCATAAAAAGTAACTAGATATAGAAAAGGACAATCTTCTCACTAATGTAAAATAGGTGACAGCAGTTGCTTAACATCAGAAGATCTCAAAATAGGTAGGATCTGATTCATACTTAGATGGGAGACCACTAGGAAACCTCAGGACTGTAGGCTAGACTGGAAAGCTGAAGAAACATCCTGAAAGAAGGCTGTGGTCTTCTCTTATTGTTAAGAACACAGCTGAACTCTTGTGGGAGACTTTGCCTTTAGGAGAGGGAGTTTTGAAGGTGTGATTTGAGAAACATCTTCAATAAATGATCCAATTTACTTACCTTTCTCTGTGAAATCATCAGTTAATAGGACAGGCTGGGAAATATCCAGACTTGTGAAGAAATGTAATTGCTTTTCATTCATTTTGCTGCACATTATGATTTCATTTGACAGCACTGAAAGCATTTTCTCTCATTTGCAATAATATTGGAGGTCAAATAGGAGATAATTCGATGAATGCATCCCGTTGACTCCACTCTTTTTCTTGTTTCTAAAAAACACCAGTCTTCAATTCTAATTATTCTCCCTCACTGCACTTTTTATGGGAATTCGGTTGTCTTCTAGAAGATTACAATATGGAAACTAGCTATTTTTTTACAGCTGATGTTGGGACAGTGCCACATATTAGTGGTTGATGTGACCACAGCTTCATAGATTTGGAAGAGTCCATGTAGGATGCTGAGTCCAGCCATTTGCTCACGACAGGAATCCAAACTTAAAGCACCCCTGAGAGACAGGTCCTCTATCTAGACTTCACTTGGACACATTCAGTTGGTTGCACTGTTCGCTATTAAGATTTTTTCCCCCATTCTCCTGATCATTCTCACTGCCTTTCTTAGCCCCTGTTCTTATTGGACCAAATCCCTCTGCAGTATTCAGATTAGTTCTGATACAGAACATTTAATGCACCCATACAGTTCATACATATGTCTGTACACATGCACATGGAATAAGACAAGATAGCAGGTGACTCTGTACACAAATGCTGGGTATCTATCTATCTATCTATCTATCTATCTATCTATCCTGCAGTATTTGAGGGCTGGATTTAACAACAGCAGCAAAAATATACATGTGGGCACCTGAGAATTTACACTGGCTATCCTGTTAATATGGTTTAAAGCAGAGTGGTATAAATAGCTTTTCTGTGATCCTACTATACGGTTTAAAATCCTGGTTTAGCATTATATGTGGGTGTAGCCCTATAAGTATATATGAGTTTTGGTTCATGAGATTATAGTTGTAGTTCAAATATAACTTCCATTTACTGAATTTCTAGCAAGGGTATCTGATGGTGATGAGAATTTTAGTCTACTTCTGGGAACCCATGACTAGGAAAGAGGCTCCCCAGATTAGTTAGCAAAACCCCAACGATTCTTAATGCCTGCATCTTATCAAACATTAAAATCTACATATTCTTCAACTTGATTAAAATAGGGCATAAGGAGCTTCTACCTGGCTACCCTTTTCACTAATTAAATTAGTTTCCTGCCAGTGCCCCACCTCCCAAAGCTCACTGTCTGAGTATCAAGATACTAAGGCAGCTTGTCTGTGATTGGGAGGGGAGCACCGAGGAGGCAGGGATTGGCAGGGTTCCTACCAATGGGAAACTACCCCACCCTTGAGTCCTAAAGAGGCTAAACTTCTCAGATAGCCAGATAGAAGTGTTGCAAGTTTGAGATTTTGGTTGCTGCGCAGGGAGAACTTTGGCTTGACCCTTCAACCTGGATGCTAGAGTTGGAACCCATCATTATTATGTTTCAATTAACCGTGTAAAGCAGTATAGATCCAATGGATTCCCCCAACATATCTCCTTGGAGAGAGGTTGGATAAAACTACATATAGTTCTAGATATGGGAAGCCATGAGATCCTGGGGTTATGAAGCATTGAATGAATGAGGAGATGAGATGGGAGATGAGGAGAAGCTTAGTCATTGGTAGCTGGCTGGCATAGCTGCCATTCAGATATTTTAAGATTTCTTGAACTAAAGAAAAGACAATGAGGGACCTTACCAATTTAAGACATGTTGAAAATAGCTTTTTTAAAATGAAGTGCATGCATGTATGTGGACATATGTCAATAATCCAACAAAGAAGCATAGCTGTACGGCTGCTGCTCCAGGTGGTGAGCGTCAGACTTCAACTAAGTATTCTGTAACCTTAAGTATATCAGACATAACATTAACATTCATTCAGTTATAACCAGGGCGTACATTCCCTACTGTTCCATTCAGTTCAACTGCTCATCTTATCAGGCTGCCTACCAAATATCCAAAGATGGCGTTCCTTTAAAAATCAGCTTGCATAAAGTGTAATCTTCCTCTCACCCTGAGGGCATTGTAAGAGGAAAGCTGTGTTAGTCTATGGTGGCAAAGAATCAGGAATCTGGTAGCACCTTTTCCAGCTAACCAATGTTATTAAAAAGCATAAGCTTTTGCCAGCATGCGTCTGATGAAGTGAGCTGCAGCTCATGAAAGCTTATACCTTTTAATAAAAACAATTAGTTGTAAAAGGTGCTACCAGATTCCTGATTTTTTTTTTTTGGGGTCATCTTGAGAGCATAATTCTGGATTTACAGGGATTAAAGCAGTAAATACAAATTAGATTAGTATTAGTGGAGCCCAGCCTCTCACCAACACATTTCCCTAATATAGTTGACAGCTGTAAAAATGACCAGAGATAGGCTAAACATTTGTCTGGAAACCCAGTGGTCTTATTTACAAACATAACCCACCCACCAGTTTTGATAATTAGTTCTGTTTTGCGTTTGCTGATAGACTCAAGTGAATATTCAAAGCACTAGTGCTTAGTTGCCGCACCTGGAGTTCATGCCAAAATTCAATAGTATTATTTTCCATGTTTTCTTTAGGGGACTTTAGGGTGTGTGAAAGAATTGGCTGCAATCCAGTTTGGAGCATTACTTCAGTTTGGGTCATTGGAGAATTTAATTCAAAGGGGTATTTTGAATCAGGGAACTCAGCCATTCTAATGTTTTGGTTTGAAGGGTCAAAGGACCCTGATTTAATGTGATGAGTTGCTTCCATCAAGAGAAAAAAGGCTTTTGTGCATGTGTTACTACCCAGAATTTTAGAGTTCATGCATGAACGTCCAGTCCAATGTGTTCCTCCAGTGCACCACTTCAGCGTGGTGTTTCTCTTCAAAGGAATGCTTCGACTTTATTTAATCTGTGTTTCCTTCAAAGGAAGCACTGTATTGAAATTTGATACTTAGAGTCAAAGAAGAGATGTGACATATGGTGGAGGCTACACAAGCGCGAAGAAGGACTTAAGATAAAAAACCAGCAGTTGAAAGAGCCCTGCTTATCCCCCTTGGATATTCGCTTCAGCCTTGGATATTCACTTCACCATTGACTGTCAAGCAGAACTACCCCATTAAAAGAATTTGGCATGAAAAACATTGGGAAAGAAGGTCAAGTTTCAGAGGAAGAGCTAACTGGACTGAAGACTTCATTCTCAAGGGATTGCATAGGGTGAGAAGGGCAAAGCCACCTACTTCCTCCTGTTGTGTTCTGCAATCACTAAAATGGCAGCATGCTCCCTGCTTCCTGTTGGATAAGGTAGATGAAGGATGCGCTTCCTACTGGACAGGGTGGGTGTTACAGATTATTTCTTCTGATTTCCAACAAGTGGGAAAGTCATAGCTATACTTAGTACTGTCTGTTAACAATAAATTATATTAAAAACCTAGTTCCAGAAAATATCTTCCACAATTGGTGCCGAGTTCTGTGGAACTAATGGGATTGACTTTGGGTAAGTATAAAAATATGAGATTTAGAAACCTGTGCTTACCCTTTAAGCTTTTTAAAACATTTGTTTGCATCCAGACAGGTGCAAATCTCTGTTTAAAGATAAAGGTGTGTTGTGTGCTATGTGGTCTGATTCTCAGCTAAAGTAAAAGCTGAATCCCGATTTACTGTGAAGCTCTGGAAATCCCATTGGTTTTCCTGCTTAAGTGTCTCCTTTCCCTTTTAGGGCAAGCTTTTTTCCCACACCAAAGACCTACTGGAGAACTCAGTAGCTCATCCTTGTACACTACAATGTATTATGCAAGTGTTCCCCACACCAAGGCTCTCTGCAGCTTTAAAACAAGATGACTGAAGTCCCACATTTCCATTCTGCACAGTGATGCTGATGTTTTAACTTTTCTTCTAATATCACACAGGTATTTGCAGGATAACCAATAATTGTAATAGATTCAATCCAGTTGTTTACTTATTTATAGCTAAGTGCATACTTACTGATGTACTTTTTGAGTGCCATTTTGAATACCATTCCTTCTGATGAATTCCTGCCTTACCATCTGAGTTAAAGTGGCCCATTCCAATCCAGATAAAGTCATTTATTTCTAAGACATCCAATTTGTCCTGCTTCATTTCCACTTTGACAATTGCAGGTTTTCCTGAATTCATGCTTTTTTATATTCCATATTCCAGTGGTGTGAATGTGTACCTATAAAAAGAGCATTTTCTCTTTTCAGTTCTAGCAACATCAGCCACTGGCCTTACCTGTGACTGGGATCTGATTCAACACTGCTACCAGATCTTCTGATGGAATTTCTTTGGGGAAAGGGAAAGGATGCATCACAACCTGGTACCCAATTTCATCTAAATAACTATATAGTGTTCTTGGCAACAATACAGAGGGGATGTGATTTTGGTGTTTCTTTCTCCTAGCTGGGTTGGATTTCCTCCAGGGTATCTGTGGAGGTGTCAAAAAAGTGCAGATGTAGGCATGACTGTGTGATCAAAGCCCCTTTCCTTTTTGTGTGTACGCAGCCCATGTTAAAAGGACAGGGCTTTAATGATGCATGTAGCGACTGCCATCTTGACTTTTTTGACCCCCCATAGATGTTCCTGATTGCATAGCCCAGACTTGCCTTCATCCCTGTCCCCTGCTATGGATTAATCTTCATTTTCCCCTTCCCCTTTTATCAGCAAGGCTGAACTGACCAGGAATTTGAACTCCTGCCTGGGCTGTTCTCACACAGTGGTAACAATTTGCTAGGCAACAATTTCTCCCTAATATACATTATTTTCTTTCTGAGTGTTTGCATTTCAAAATTCAGAAATATGTGAATTTCACAGGAGAAATTGGTTCAAGAATGCAAATTAAAGTCACTTCTCATTAATCTTTAAAGCAAGCAGAAAGGACAAAATTGAATGAAGCAGCAGAACATCCAACACAATGGCAGGTTTGCTGTTGGCCTTTAGTCCCAGAAATTATTTTATCTGGCAATTAGCAGATGTACCAAAAATTAAACAAGTTATAACACAAGGTTTGTTTATGCATTTATTTATATGTAATTCCTGATTATAAGAAATATAGTAGTTTATAGGCAAAATTACAGCAATGGTACAATATGGGATAGGGATTTTAAATGCTATTACTGGTTCATCTAAAATCTGGCATCCTTTTACACCTTATTTAATAAACTCCATTTAATGTAATTTATGACTGTCAGATCTAAATATCAGTAGTTGTTAATGTAAAACCTCTGGGCATTTCCTGTCTTAGTTCAAGTCCTTTATATAATTTACTGTATCACCCATTAATTACCCACATATTTATAGATTTTGTTTTCTTCTCAAAGCATAACACAGCAAAACTGCAAGGCTGCTTTTTATGGGTTGAGAAAATGGGTCTAATGCATATTTCATGCAAGCAATCTGGGATAACCCAGGACAACCCCAGAATGCTCCAGAATCCCCACAAGAAAGGAACAAAAAATGAGAATGGCTGTCTTAAAAAATAAGACTAGAGTCATGTAAAAGTGAGATGGTCCACTACATAAATCAAATACATACATACATACCCAGATTTCAAAATGTATGCAAAACAAAGCAATGTCATCCTGCCCATTGAGAGAAAAATATTTTAAATTTGATTGTTGGAATGATTCCCTAAAATTATGAATTTTTTTTGTTACCTTTGCTCTATCAATTAAAATGTAATTAAAAATAAATGATGTATTTCTTTCCTGCCAAATCTGGCCCCATGAAATCACTACTTTTATTTGAGGAGGGCCACACCAAGTCATTTTTCATTTTAGCAGATCACAGCCCCACAAAGTTTGAGAACTGAGGAGAACAGATTAAACCAATGTTGTTTGGAGTTGAAAAGTGCCCCTCTGTCAACCCACAGCTGACTAGGATTAGCTCCTTGCATGATCCACTAATCCTGACCCAGTTAAGTGAATTTTGTGAATGCAACCCATGCGAGAAAATCTCTGAACCTTTACTAGGTCCAATAGAGAGCTGTTCATTGTGAGACAATGAGCCCCAGGTCCAAGATGAACAGCCTTGCAGTTATTCCACACTGTCCCCATTTTTATTTGTGCGTTGCTCGTGGGCATGTCCAAGCATTTCCTAGGACAATTTTGCTGCATGTGACTTTGCATGAGTGCATCTGATTCAATTCTCAACCGAGCAGCCAGGGCTACAATCACGCATCTTCTTGCTCATAACAATTGGCCATCCACAACCGGTAGCAGGATCACACTCCAGATAAATAGCATGCATCTCTCATCTTCTCTCTCACACACTGGCACAGCTGTTCAGCTCAGGGAGCAGAGGGGGAAAACCAGACATCCAAACTGAGCATCACCTCTGTGATCTTTCACGACGGATGCCGTCAGTGATCAGCAAGGGAGGAACCAGGGCATGCGTTTATTATAAATAAAATGTCTGGAGCCTTTGCAAAACGTTTTCCCTCAATCAAGTCCTTGCTATTTAAATAAAATGGGGAGGGAGGAAACGATATTGCTAATGAGGTGCCAAATTATAGCGGCAAGAGCTCGTACACATCCTAGGCAGCTGATTATCTTTCATCAAGCTGGCTAAGTAATGTGGTCCTCCTAATGAATGAATGGATTTGCAAGTCCAGTTAGCACCCAAAGTTCAACCCTTAGACAAGTTAATCAGTGATTTTTAAAAAAAAATTAAATTAGCCCGTTGGAATTCAGCTGATGGAGGTACAGTATTAGGGCCAAACTTTACTCCCTGGTCCATCTTTTCCTCATTCCCCCTCCCCCGTCTCTTTCTGTGTGGAAGACTTGAAGGCTTCAGCTCTTTGGGGACTTGGTGCCTCAGTTCTCCACCATCCATGCATATGGAGCCGCTAATGATAGAAGCCGTCCCAGTGGAGAAGGCAATTCCAAGTAGACATTTTCTCCAAAATGGATTATTTCAGCCTGGTTGGTCACAGATTCCATAGTTTTCGAGCGATTCATCTTACTATTAACAATGTCAGAGAATTTTAGGCCCTTGAATTAAATAATGATAAATAGGAGGCACAGAGCGAGCTTGGCGGAGGCAGTGACTGTTTATTTCAGCACAAGGCTCTGTCAGGCCTGATAAATCGGATCCCTGAAATAGTTTATAAAGTACCGAATTGATGTGGCAGTTTGGTAAGGGAAGAGAATTAATGTCACGGGAGAAGCCTGCAACCCGGATTTTGATGAAAGCCCAGGAAAGCCGTTTTATATAAATATGGGGTCTGTGTCAGGAATGGTTGCAGCAAGAGGGGGCAAAAAAGCCAGAAAGAGGCTTGTGTAATATCAGTGTACCACAGATCCCTGAGAGAAAAGCATTAGCGGCAGGGAGGTCTGCATGGGAGTCAAAAAGGTCAAGATGGCGGCCGCAACCATGCTATCAAATCCCTGCTCCTGTTTTTTTTTACATGTAACGTGTGCATGTAAAAGAGGGAGGGGGCTTCAATCACAAGGTCACAGTGCCATCTTGATATTTGAACCTTCCTGTGGATGCCCCTGATCAGTGGCAGGAAAGCTCAGTAACTCCAACTTGGAATATAGGAGTTGGAAGGGGTAGTCATGGGTGGGGTGTCTATTATACAGGACAGGGAGCAAACACTTTGTATACGAAGGATGGATCTGGGATAGAGGACATTATAAGGGAATTAAAAAATAAGCCACTTTAACAAATGAATGTTGCACCAAATGCTGTCTTGCAATTCTCGAAAATGTTCTTCACTCTGACAGAGGATTCAGTTTTCCTACCTTATCCCCAGGGAACTTGGAAATTCATTTCAATTTTCTCCACTTGGTGGTTTTGAACTTCTTTTACTGTTGGAGGTGGCAGAGGATACTACTGTTAGTTGCCCAGCTTCCTGTTGCATAATTGTCTGTTACATAACTTTATTTAACTGTATTTGCTACTTCAAGCGGGCAAGTGTGGCTGACCTTGCACAGGGTCTAGCAAGAAGTCTCAGGGCTATAGCCTTTACTGGGAAGTGTAAAAACATTCCAGGGTTGTTCCACACCAGTTGTTAAAAAAAAAAAAAAGATGAATGTGCCCACCGAATCCATCCTAAGGAGTCATGCTTGATTTCAAGGGGACTTAGTGCAGATGCTCAGAGTGCACAACAAACGAAGCAGGATCTTGCTGATCTCCACAACCTGCCTCAGCCTTTCCAAACCTTGTGCTTCTTGTAGATGTCTTAGGTTACAATCTTGAGGCTTTTGCTATAAGGCCCAGACAAATTAACCCCTACAGGTAGAATTCTCTAGTCTGAAAGTGCCAACAAATAAGAAGGGAAGATTCATCATTTATAGCATCTATAGATCACAGTTCCCATCTTCCTCAGCCAACATAGCTAATGGTTGTGTCAGTTGCAGATGATGGGAACTGTGGCCTAACAAATCAGACTCTAAACTCGTGAGTCTCTTCTGTAGCTAAGCAACTCATACCTCCAAGTTCTGCATGCCAGTATCAGATCAGCCACCAGCAGATGTTTCTATGGTGATGGAAGCAAGTGAGGATTTAAGGATTACAGGGATAGAAATCTGGCCAGATTTTTAAAAGGGTGTGAACAAAATACTAAGATTTTTTTCCTTAGGTATTTCTTTTGTTTGCATAATTTAATATATATATTAAATTGTACTGACCTTTCATGTTTTCTGCAAAGGTTGGTTTAAAGAAAATACTTGATTTATTTGTGAACATGAACAGGATTTATTGATCATTCAGACAACTAAATGGATAGATTGATTAAGAAATCAATCAACTGATTGAGAGTTCAATAGTAGATGGATGGATAGCTAGATCCGTGTTGTAAACCACCCAGAGTCCCCCTTTGGGGGAGATGGGCGGTGACAGAAATTTGAAATATAAATAAATAAATAGATAGATAGATAGCTATTAGATAAAACTGTATAACAATGAAAACCATTGTAGCACAATTTCCTTTCAATATTGCTTCTGTTATGTGCATTTTTCATCCAAATTCTACATATGGACTAGCTTGAAAAAAAGACTATTTTATTCCTCTAGAGAGTGTTAAAGATTTTCCTAGTATTTGATGCTGCTATGATATGACGCTGATGATCATGGTGATGATGTGTTTATATTGTACTAAATGCTCAAGGGATTGGAAGAATAGACACTCCCTGGTTCTCTATATCTTTGGAGAGTCCAGCATTTGCCTTCAATTATATGCTAGAAGTAAAAGGAAGGAATGTAAAGTTGGTTTATTTGATCAACATTAAAATAAGATATGTTGTTATTTCTCTTATTTCTCTTATTTTTCTTTCTTTCTTTTTTCTTCTCCTTTGCACCTTTTGCTCTTTCGATTCAAAATGCTTACATTCTGAACAACTGCACAGAAATGCCTTACATTAGTGAAATTTCAGGTGAGAAAGAAATTAGAAAAAAAATCAGGAGAATAGCTATCAAAATGGGAATATTGGAGGAAATGTGCAGGAAATGCTCACACTGTTGTATGTGTGTAGAGTTTAAAAAAACACCACCTGATGTGGAATCAGACAGGAACAAACTGGATACTGGAAAAATGAGAAATGGAGTAAAAGTGTGATTAATAGATTTGCCAATCCTGAGCCATCGGTTGTGGGGTGGGTGGTATAGAAGAATGAACGAATGTTACAGGGACAGAACTGGGTAGATAGCTTGGTGAGCCTGCTCCTCCTAAAGTAATTTGAGGTATCAATGTTCCCTCATGTCTCAGATACATCACCATTTCACCATCAGAGTTCACATAATGCTGAAGTTGTGACATTTTTTTATAGTTTTTGAAAAAAAATCTATCAACCCTTCAAACTCTTTTTTTGTAGCTGAGGCATAAGCTGAATGCATCATATTTATGAGTAATAACTGTAATGTATGTTATTATTTTCCCTTTTCAAGGGGACAGATGGGCAAAATCCCATAAGGTTTTCTATCTGTGCTTGATTTCCCTAATGACTATTTCATATCCAGCCCATTCAGCTAAAGAGGCGCTAAATTAAGAAGACTGCTGTATGAAGCTAAGGGTACAAATTGAATTTCAAACACCTAACAAGGTGTCGAAAATTACCTCAAGCTTTCAAATGTCATATAATGTAAAAATACAAATGAGTCTTGAAAAGCAGCTCCAGTTGTAATTAACATTCTGATGTGTTCAAATAATCAAACCTTCTCCTCCAAGGAGCATATTGAAGGAGATTATTACAAGTAATAGTTTGCTAATCACTAGGTGACAACTATTTTTATGCCATTGATCCAGATGTGCAGCATCCTTTTTGTCTCTGTCACTTGGTGTTTTTTCAAGTACGTGATATTTTCCCCCCCTCTGTGATGAAGACAACCTGTCCTTCAATTCTCAACCATGTCAGTCTCCACTTACAGCTATCATCTTCACACAGCACAGATAAATAAATCTGGGTAACTTTTGGTTTCAGTCATATCCTGGTTTTTCCTCACACCAACCAATCAAATTCCACAAGGAAACTAGTCTGTGTGTACCATATGTGTGTGTGTATTTCAGCTATATGAAATGATTGGATTGAGGACTTTTCACATTTTTAACCTGAAAAAGACACTTCTAATGTTGAAAAAGATTGGAACATTCAAATTTTTTCTTCAAGAAAGTGAAAAGAGGATGGGATGTGTCCCACACAAGGAAGAAAATGAGATCCTCATTTAAGGTTTTTTTATGGCTGAACAGTTCAAAATGGTGGTAACCACAGAAATGGAATTTTATAGCTACCTCCTTTATTTTCACCCATGAGAAATTTTCTCTAAGCAGTCAACTGCATCACAGATGTAAATGTCAAGGACAAGTTGTCCTCCATCATCTTTGGTGTCACTTCTTCCCCCATATGAGCAAAAGATTTCTGGGAATTTAACTTCAACCTAACACCAGGTAGTTGTCATCACACCTTCCACACAAGCTACATGACTTGTTTCTGACATTTCAGTCTCTGCATCAGATTTCCCACTGTTGATAGCCACATTCCCTTAGGGATAATTTGATGAGGGTGGGGCTGAAGGACAGAACATGATTCAAGCCTAAAGTGGGTAGCAATTCCCAATTTCTTTGCAACAACCCTTCTTTGTACAACCTTCTCTCTCATTCATACAGAGAGCTTAATAGCAGGCGAAGATTTGCATAAGATTAGGCTGAGGATCGTAGGTTGTTCATCCCATTTGTATTCTTCAGAATAAGCTGTTCTGAATAGGACCCAGTCAGATGTATGCATATCCATCTGTTATGTGCTGCATCTTGGATCAGAACAGAATGCTTAAAGGGAGGAAGTGCATTCTTAGGAAGGTATGACTGATTTAAGAATAGTGTCACTAAAAAAATAAGGCTCTGAGCATTAAATAAAAACACTGTTAGGACTTTAAAGATCAAGTCTTAATCCTTTGAATTAAGACTGAAATCATCAACCTGGGCAAATATATATAACATTATAACATAATATATAACATAATACAACATTGGACAGGCACATTGTTAGCTAATAGAGGTAGCTTGCATTGAGCTTCATTCTACAGGTAGTCCTCAACTTACAACCACAATTGGGACTGGAATTGTTATAAGTTGTTGTGGTTGTAAGTTGAGTCACCATGTGACTGGACCCAGTTTTATGACCATTTTTATGGTGGCAGTTAAGTAAATCCAGCTTCCCCAGTGGACGTTTTTTTGCTGGTTGTAAAGCACTTTTTCTGAGGCCGTTGTAACTTTGAACCATCATTAATTATCCAACCTGAATGATAAAACACAGATTAGGTTGGACAGATCTGTCATCTCAAGGAAAAGACACAGTGGCCCAAGATGGTAAAAGTCACTCCTGTTTCCTGCTACTGCAACCATCTGACCATTCAGGAATAGGATTAAATTTAGCAACACCCCAAACTATGATTCTGCTTTCTTAAGAATCAGTGCAATCTTATCAAAGTTGGCTATGTCAGATTGCCATAATCTTTTCACCATCTTTGCTTTGTCTCATCCAGACTGAGCTCCAAAACTGATATCAAAACTGATAGCAGAAACTGCCATAAATCTTGCTCTTGGAGCAAAAGATGGTGCCATCCATATTATTTATTTATTTATTTATTTTTATCCTGCTTTTGTTATTTTTATAAATAACTCTAGGCGGCGAACCTACCTAATACTCCTTCCCCACAACAGCAACCCTGTGAGGTGAGTTGGGCTGAGAGAGAGTGACTAGCCCAAGGTCACCCAGCCGGCTTTGATGCCTAAGGCGGGACTAGAACTCTCAGTCTCCTGGTTTCCAGCCCAGCACTTTAACCACTAGACCAAACTGGCTAAATCAGAGGATAAACTCAATTTTCTGGTATAAATGCTGAATACATAAGATCCAAGACAGATTCTTGTGGGATTCTGTAGGTCAAGGGCTGTGCACATCTTCAACTGTCTTACCACTCAAACCCGAAACTACTGCGACTTGGTGTTTCCCAAAGTAATTTCATTCAGGCAGTGCATTAGGATATTGTGATCAAAGGTATTGAGAGCAAGTTTGATGTAGTGGTTAAGGTATCAGGCTAGAAACCAGGAGACCATGAGTTCTAGTTCTGCCTTAGGCACGAAGCCAACTAAGTAACTTTGGGCCAGTCTCAATCTCTCAGCCCTAGGAAGCAGGCAAAGGCAAACCACTTCTGAAATCTTGCCAGGAAAACTGCAGGGACTTGTCCAGGCAGCTGCCAGGAGTCAAGGGACCAAAAAAAAGAGGTAAAGATGCTACAGAGATCTAGGCAAATTCACCTGTATTGCATTGCTTCTATCTGTCTCTAGGCTGGTTTGTCCATAAAGGTATAACTGATTCCGAGCTGAGCTATCCAAATAGAAGAAACAAATGCTAGTTAATAATACTTCAGACTGCAGTGGTAGAGGGGCCTATATTAAGGGAAAACAAACTCCCTCTCCCTGAATATACAAAATTGATACTTCAGAGATCAAAATTCTAGCTATGCCTTTCTGTCTGAGATGTTAAGTTTCCATTCAGAAAACGAATATAAAAGAAAGTAGGGATAAATGTGATCTTACATTGGAGGTGCAGAGCCGCTGGGTTCATGAACTCCCTGAAAATGTAGACAGCAGTGTTTCTCAGCCTTGGTGAATGGAAGATGTGTGGACTTCAACTTCCAAAATGGCTGGCTGGGGAATTCTGGGAGTTGAAGTCCATACATCTTCCAGTTGCCAAGGTTGAGAAACACTGCTAGAGAGTATTAACCTGAAGGCATCCACCAAGTTGTTACCAAACTGTGATTTTTAAATTTGTTAGGAGGGGGAAATTGCTTGAGAGTAGTGGTATCACCTATATTTATTTTTACTGAAATAAAAATAAAGGGGAATTTAGTTTTTATCTCGGCCCCACAGGTTACTGAGGTGGTAATGGCCCCAGCATGCCATTCAAAGGCGTGTCCTTTAGCCTAGAAGAATGGGAATATGCTTGTGTTACATCAGTTGCCTAAGCAACAGCTCTGCCACCTTTCTGTGAATGCACAGAAATTATTTCCAGAAAGCTAAGGAATATATGTGAGAATAAAAATTGCTCATAATTATTCCTATCTACCTTACCCTACCCTATTGATCATTTTCCTACCACACGTAGGATTCTCATTTCTCCTGTTTAAATATCAGGTAGCTGCAGTGCCTAGGTAGAATGTGGAACCGAATTAAACAATGTGGCCTACTGCCTATCTGCTGTGAATTATTATCTTTTATTTAGTGAAACTCTCAATGTTGAGCAGCTAAAATTCTAGCCTCTCTCTATAGTTGGATGTTTGATCCAACATGGAGCTCGATACATAAATCAATATTTAATAACAAGGCAATGTGATTCTTTTATGTGCTTTACTGTGTCTCTTGATGCGTTTTAATAATCTTCACTACCCAAAGGTGATGGAAACTTTATTTAATTAATGTCCACGAAGCATTGTATGCTGCTTTATTTTGGGCACTACATAAATGCCATTTCCCACCCCCTGCACTTTTCCCCTGTAGGTTTAATTGAATCTTAGGCTGATTTTCCACTATGTTCTCTTTCATGTAACAATATGCTTAGCCATGTCTTTTCAAACATGATCTTATAGAACTATTCTGAAAAAAAATTTTCATGCTAGTCAGAGAATTTCTAAAGCAGGCTCTCCCAACCTGTTGTCTTCCTGCTGTGCTGTACTTTCATTCCCTTGTTATTAGTACTCCAAGTCTCACAGTTTTGAAATGCACTAGATTAAGAAAAAGCGACTGCAAGTTATCAAGTCATGCTTGTTAGTTCAAGACATTTCATGTCAAGAAAGGGCAAAGTGTGGTCTCTGAACACTTTATATTTTTAGGAGAATTTTTGGGAGTTCACTGAAGCGCACATTGGTTTATTGATCGGTACTAGGATGGGCAGGGATGGAACTCCCTCTCCACAGAGTTTTGCAAAATAGAATATACATGTGATTGGAAATAAAGGACTTGACTGAATACTAATTATTGTATTAATTCATTAATTACTAATTATTGCATACAAATTATTAATACCTTACGTACTACAAAGAAATGGTAGCTTTGAGAGAACAAAGAAGCCACATTTCATGAGTTACTTACCTTATACAATCCTTGTTCTCCAGAACCACCTCCTAGTATCATTTCCCAGCATTCATTGGCCTTTTGAACATTTTATAGCT
The DNA here is from genome assembly GCF_035149785.1 of Candoia aspera. NCBI lineage: Eukaryota > Metazoa > Chordata > Lepidosauria > Squamata > Candoiidae > Candoia > Candoia aspera. Next base: position 12,486,843 of record NC_086156.1, on the reverse strand, counting down.
GAGCTAACAGTTTAGTTTCCCTGGGAAAGTGTATTTTTTGCAGGGCATAATTTATTTGCCAAATCTGATGCCCTATTTTCTCCTTCACCCCCAGAACTACTTTCCATTGAATTGTGCTTTCCCAACCCCTTGGGGGCAAAAAAAACCTTGAACGCTGTGATGTAACTCTAAAATACATTTAACCCCATGACTGTGCAGAGTATTTGAATAGTTTTCCATTTTGTTTTAATTTTTAATTGGGTTAAGTAGGATTGTGCAAAGCATTTGAAGGGCACTTTACGAAGATGTTGGTGTGAGCCAAATATTTTTCTCAAGTTATATAATTATGCAAAACTTTTAATTAGATATATTGTTTCACTGTTTTATTGTTTTCCTTTTTCCTGACAACAATTTCTTGGATTAAACTATTTTCTTTTATTGTAAAGGCTGGTCAAAGACCATAATAAAGACATTCATTCATTCTAATTTGAAGCCAGAAATTCTGCCCTAGTCCATTAACTATAGTGTACCCATAGCATCTTGTCATCTGACAAGAACATTGCATGCATTTTGTAAATTGGGTTTCAACTTTTAGGTTCAAATTCTCTCTCTCTCTCAGTCTCTCTCTCAATGAAGTGTGGTTTTGTTTCTCTTGTGACATTCGTTATTTCCAAAATAGGAAAGGGCTGAAACCTCTAACCCCATACCTCTATGATATAGTGCCAGGAAATTTCATTTCATTTTTCCTCATTTCTATTTCTTCACTGCCCATAAGACAAAACACAGAGTGAGAATCCTTTCTCTCACACAGTTGGATCTGGGGAGTACTTCAAACGAAGCGAGGATGTGCAGACCATGATCGCTTCTGGAAGAGAGGAGGTTTGTGAACCCCACCCTTTCAGCCTATGAGCCCAGCTCGGATGCTACAAATGCTAACTATGGGAGAGCAGTGCCTGAGTGGAAGATGTTCCAAAAATATATGATGTGGCATTTCCATTGTTCTCCTTGCCTTAAAAGATGGGGCAAAGCTGTCCAAGCAAAGCTGGCCGGAGAATTCTGAGAGCTGAAGTCTACACATCTGCAAGCTGCCAAGGTTGAGAAAAACTGCTCTGGAAAGAGGGTGGCCTGGACCTGAAATGGACCAGCTCTCTATTCTGTCATATTGCTCAACCACACTACTCAAACCTGAGTTGCTGCAGCCAGAGCCCACAAGATCCAGCATTAATTTTATTTCTCCCCCCACCCTACTTTGAAAACCTGAAGGCTTTAAAGTTGGTGGATAGGCACTAATGGATTTTCTTAAAAATAAAAATTGTCTAGGCAAAGGGCCTGACCTTCCCAAGTCTCTGTTTAGCACCCTCTGTTACAGCCCTGCACTTCATTTGTTACCCTACCGTACCTCGCTGGGAAAGGTAATTACAGTTAAAATTAAACCCTACAGACTGTGTCCTGCCTGCCTTTTAACGGTGAGAGGCAACGGAGAGACCAGTTCAGGTGTATTCTCCTCTTGTTTGGAAGATTCATGTTTATCTAATGTGAAGTCAATATTATCATCCTGTAAAGAGTTAGGGCACCACTAACAATCCATCAGGGAGGGCTTCTTTATCATGCCGGAGCTACGCTCTGCTAGCTCAAAATCCATTTAACACTGGGCTAATGCTCGGGCTCGGCTTTGCCGTGTCAGCATTCCCACCACCATTCATCTCCGCCTGAAACGTTTCACGAGCAAGGGTTTTACCAAGTGCTCCCAATGGTGAGCACTCCCTGAAGCGGGGGAAGGAAAAAACAGATACATAGACACATGCATCAGAGCGGGTGTATTTCACATAAAGAAAGCCAGACTTCATACTTTTATTTCAGTTTCATGTATGAATATGTGTATGTTAAGTTGTTGTTGTTGTTGTTGTTATTATAAATTTGTTATGGCTGCCCACTCCATTAGACTCTGGGAGGCTTACAAAATTCAAAAAAGAGTAAGCACAGTTAAAAACACAAAACAACACAGACAGCCAGGGTGAGACAAGCCCCCTAGCTCCTGGACTTTAAAAAAAAAAACTAAGAACCTGGTTCCGCCAGCATTCTTGGAGTGGGAGGGGGAATAGTTACTCCTGGTGATGGCTAGCCCCATAGAATGGCCCTTTAGACTCACGGATTGATACAGAATTTCTCAGTCCATCTGGATTTTATGGTATTTTATATTTTTATTGTTGGTTTACATTTATATATTTATAGTTTTTGTAATTTTATCGAATTTTAACTTTGTTTTTATTGTAAACTGCTGAGAGTCCCTCCTTTGGGGGGAGATGGGTGGTGATAAAAATTTAATTAATTAATAAATTTTATCCCCACCCCCACCCACCCACTTTGAAAACCTGAAGGCTTTAAAGTTAGTGGATAGGCACTAATGTGCTTGACAATAACAAGAAGCCACAATGGGGGCCCCACAGAGGGATCATCCCCAGGACTATAAAAAATACCATAATGTTAGATGGCTCAGTGGAGTCCTTTTCCATAAATACATAGGAATGTGCTTTAAATGGAGTTAGATTATTTGTCTCTCTAATCATGCTTCGAGTGGTAACAGCTTTTTGGCATCTCAGTTTTTGTGTAAATCATAATTTGAACCTTGCATTCCACCTTTCAGAATGTCTCCTAATTTCATTCCCTTTACCTTGGAACACATTTTGGAAGCAAATTCCCTTTCATCCAAGAACTGATAGAAAGGAAATGCAGAGGAATTTTGCAGTCCAGCACTGATCTTAATGATCAACTGATCAAATTAAAAAGCTGTCTTGGATTTTCAGCCTTTATAGGGCCTTCTGGGGTTTTGACTGGTTTCCTGGGCCAGCTAATTTTTGTTCAGGTTTAAATTGAAATTTGGAGTCTACTGTTGAATCATGAAATGATTGTGCCTGATTTACTAAAAGAGCCAGCATGCTGGTGTCAGAAGGGAAGGTCCTAGGACAGGGAAAGAAACTATTGATCTTCTACATCAGTGTTTCTCAACCTTGGGAACTTTAAGATGTGTGGACTTCAACTGGCTGGGGAATTCTGGGAGTTGAAGTCCATACATCTTAAAGTTCCCAAGGTTGAGAAACACTGATCTAGATGTTGCTGAACTACAATTCCCAGCAGGCTATGGTCAGTATGGTCCAGGGATGTCTGCAAGGGAGAATAAAAAAAAAAAAGGATAGCAGCCCTGATGCACATAAAAAAGGGCTTTTATCACATGGTTGCAGATGCTACTTTGATGTTTTTGACCCTCTTTCCATTAACCCCAGGCATGGTTAATGATGAAATGCATTAGATTAGAAAGGTTTGAGGAAGGAGTAGACAAAATAATGAGAATTCAAGAGCTAATTTGAAGGCATCTAAACAAAAATCTGTTAAGTAATCTCTTACTGTATCCACAATTTTGGAAAGGAAAGGAAAGGTTTTCCATCTGCCTCCTCTTTGTTTTTCCTTTTTGTACCTTTCCAGTTCAAAAGATTATTAATATCTATTTTATTATTTTCTTCGTTTATTGGTTTTGACAATGTCACATTCAGGGAGAAGGACGTTTAACATATGCTTAGTAGGCAAACACATTCCAAGTTAACACATAATGCCGACTGTTTTCAAACTGGGTGCAGGAATTAGAGTGACAGAATGAATGAACTCTGCTGTTGAAGAGCAAACATTTAATGTGGCATGTTAAGCTCTATTCAATTTGATTAGATGAAATGCTTTACCCCACCCTCCCCCCATGCAAGATGTAAATATTGAACTGTAGCTCAAGGTTATTTGGTTGGCTGGGATGATTAAATAAGGGTTAATAAAGATAACTGCTGCTATACGTCCAACAACCAAATTTATCTTTTTGTTTGCCTTTTGCAAAATTAATAACTCAATCTGGCATTGTTTTTCAAGGCACTGTGAACATAACAGGTGTCTTACAGACCTAATACAGTTTGGCTAGGCCAGCAAAAGGAATTTTAAAAAAATGGATTATCCTTCTGGATGAAATTTTCAGGTACGTAAGGGGAGGGGTATAGGGTGCATAGTGAAAAAATAAACCATATCCATCCTATCTGGAAGTGTTCAACTACAAGTAACACAATGCTTTCTCGGAAAACAAAAACTGTCCCTTTCTGGTGTCTACCGTCCATTCCAACATTAGAAATCAGTGTGAGGATGCAGAAATCAAATGGCTATGCACAACTGTGTTTTAAATTAGTTTTGGTATGCTATTATTCATTCATTTCAAGTAGACTGGAAAAGAAATATGTTCTCCAGCAATGGCAATGGCAACAACAATGGATATGATGTCAGGGGCTGCTTCCTGACCCTTTTAATTCATTTTCCCAGCATGCCCCAGAATAACCCAGTTCACTAGGCAGTATGGGAAAATGGATTGGGAGCCCCCAGAAGGATGTTCAGTGGGATGTGGGAAGGATATTAAAGAGAGAGAGAAATAAAACTTGATAATGAATTCCAATAACTAGATCAGTGTTTCTCAACCTTGGGAACTTTAAGATGTGTGGACTTCAACTCCCAGAATTCCCCAGCCAGTTGAAGTCCACACATCTTAAAGTTCCCAAGGTTGAGAAACACTGATGTAGAAGATCAATAGTTTCTTTCCCTGCCCTAGGACCTTCCCCTTCTGACACCAGCATGCTGGCTCTTTTAGTAAATCAGGCACAATCATTTCATGATTCAATAATGCACTGCAAATTTCAGTTTAAACCTGAACAAAAATTAGCTGGCCCAGGAAACCAGTCAAAACCCCAGAAGGCCCTATAATCATGGCTGGCTGGGGAATTCTGGGAGTTGAAATCTACACATCTTAAAGTTCCCAAGGTTAAGAAACACTGAGCTAGAAGAATGAACACAATCTATCCAGCACACTGAACAATGAACCAAATGAGGGTTTTAATAACAAAAATAATTGGAATAACAAACCCCAAATTAAACCTTAAAGAATTCAACTGCATAGTATAGGTGTGACCCTTTCCAGGAGTCTGTTTATTCCAATCTGCTGAATTAGCATTACAGCTTCAACTGTCTCCATTCTCTCCTCTGTATTAGCAATACTGCTGCAAACAGTCTAGGGAATCCAAGCCCCTTCTTGCTTGCATCCCATAACCTTGATAATTTCCCACCTCCTTCTGAGGCAAATTTTTCATCCCTGAGTTACAGCAAAAATTACACAATGGGCAATGGGGCTTTCATTTTCAAAAATGAGTTCTGCCAATTTCATCTGCATTATATCATAAGGGTAAAGCAGAGATGCACATGGACCTCAAACCAAATTATAATCATAAGCCTGCCATGAGCTTTCAGGACCCAGCGCTGCCTTATTAAGTAACCACTTAAAAGTACACCAGGTTAATGATGTATTTGCTCATCTTAATATTCTGTGCATAAAAGCTGGGAGAGAGAATATTAAGTGTGGGTAGAAGGAATCTTTATTATTATTATTATTATTATTATTATTCATTTTATCATTTTTCCCCAGAATTTCTTGCAGATAGGTTACATAATAAATTGTTTCAGCCACTATTAATAGTCTTGGCAAAGTGTGCTCATTCTGAAGTCTTTTTTTTTTTAATGGAGCTTATTAAGAATTAAATAAGATTAAAAAAAGAAGTTAAACGAGGAGTGGGTGGAGGTGCCCAAGGCAGCCTTATACCTAAAAATACAGACACACAAAGGAGTCGGCCAACACAAGACGATGGAGTTGAGCAGGACGGTTTCAAGCAGATATTCGTTTCCTCAGGTGGCTCCAATGGGTCTGAGCCCATAAAAATTTGGTCAGAAGTTGTTGCTCTGGAGCCCCAAAAGGGACATCTTGAAGTCACTGAACAAAGTTAAATGAAATGAAAATGAAATTGTTTATGGAGAATGTAATGTAGTACTACAAGTCCCAGGAGACCTTGCAGCAACAAGAAAAGGAGGAACTTAGGTGAAGTGGCAGTGGGGGGGAAGAGAGTGAGAGAGCTGAAGGCTCAATAGCATGGACCAGCATTTCTCAACCTTGGCAGCTTGAAGATGTGTGGACTTCAACTCCCAGAATTCTTCAGCAAGCTGGCTGGAGAATTCTGGGAGCTGGAAGTCCACACATCTTCAAGCTGCCAAGGTTGAGAAATGCTGGGGTAGACTATTTTGTAAAAAGGAGTTCTAAGTTGCAGCTAACTTTGGAGTCTGTATTAAGAGCCTGTTTAGTGCATTCTACTCTTCCCTTAGGAATGAAAGCTGGCTGGCTATTTGGGGTTCCTCTCCCTCTCTCAGCCCAGCCTATCTCACAGGGTTGCAGCAGTGACAAAAATAGGTGGGAGCATTACGTTGTATGCTGCCTGGAGTTGTACAAAACAAATCGAATAAAAATAAGAAAGAAAGAACACAACATAAAACATTGTAATAGGGAGCAAAACTGTTCCTATTGCCCAGTGTTATTGCTATTGAGCAATTCTGATCTGGCCAGCCACAGCATTTTACTGGACTAAAGAAACTGGGGGGAGAGGGGGAGAGAAATGTTATCTTAAGGTTTTGCCCTTGACTAGCTTCCTAACAAAGCAAGGTCAGATCTGGTTAGGACTTGGAGGAGACCACAAGGAAATCCTAGGGGGAAACATCCAGAGAGATGGCAGTGGCTGGTCAATTCTACACCATGGCCCAGAAGAATAAATGGAAATCACCAGGCATTGAGTTCAGCATGGAGACTTTACATTTGTGGAGTCCTTGGTGCTCTCTGAGCCTTGTTGTTTTCTTGCAGACGTTTCATTGCCAGGCTAGGCAACATCTTCAGTGCGAAGAGGGAGAGGGTCTTGCTCTCTGTTTACATACAGTGGCTTGCCCTGCTTGTGTTGGTGGGGGTGTTGTTCTCTCCTTGGGAGTTCTTTGATTAGGGTTAGGGTTAGGGTTTGATTGGTACTTTACATTTGCTTTAACTTTTAAATTGTTCCCCAGTCTCTTGTCCAGGGAGGTCAAGAAAACTATGTGACTCTATGTTGCAAAAAAGATTAGATGATTTGGCCTATCTATTGATTATCTTTCAGGAAAATATTACTCAGTTAAGCCCTTACACTTCTGTCCACATTCCTGACAATAAACTCTGCCATTTCCAGAAAGGGCCATAATTGCTCCTATGAGTCACAAGGTCCCTTTTCAAAGAACACCCAATCTGTTTATCTGAAGTTTGGCACGCATAGAGATGGGTACTGCTACTAAAAATTTCAGCACATTCTGTCCCCAAATAGCAACGTTATGGGTGCTATTTCCCAGCATCGTTTGTTAAAATATCAGAATTAGTATGTTTCACCCCCAGATAGTGGTTTAGCTTCCTCCAGTTCTGATGAAAAATAGCAACAACAACAACAACAGATTAGTTCTAGACAAAGCAACCTCAGTTTGCCTTGATGAGGCACTTGCATTGGTTTGGTTGCCTCTATTAGTACACCCAACAGCTGAAAGAGGTTCCTGTGCATGTGCAGAGAAACACTGGGATTGAAAGGCCATGGATAAAAAGGGTGAACACCCCTAAATGCCCAATACAAACTGTACAATGATGAAGGAAAAGTGTGACACACCGCAAACTCCAGCTTTTTGTTTTTCTGTTCTAATGTCAGACACACGGGTGTAGGTGAGGTAGTTTTGGTTGTGACACAGCAATGCATGTTTTGTCTTATTCTTCCCCCCACCCCCTGTGTCTCTGCTACCTCCCTCTCTGTGTCCTAAGTCTTCCTTCTATTTAAAGAGCAATTTAAAGAGATCAGATCTCCAGTGAATGCTGTCTAGGTCTGCCTTCAGCCCATGCTGTTCCAGTGTCATCCAAAGGGGCACAAAAGCACCCAAAGTTATTGTATTTTTAAGACGCGGCTGTTTCGCAGGAAGATTTCATCTCCTCCTTCCTTATCCATGATGGAAACAAAACCAGACTGAAAATGCTCAGAGGGCTTTCTGTTACTAGGCTTTGTGGTTTAACAACAGAAGAGAACCCTCTGCTTGAAACAAGCGAACCCCGTGGTAGGTAGGTATCGTCGGTAATTAACATTGCTAAGGCAAAACTGTCGGCTTTATTTAACTCCAATTCCAGCATTTCCGCTTCCCCCAGTCCAGTCCATGACTATGCTGCCTGGAGGAATGAATTGTGGATGCATCTATACTTCAGACAGGATAATGATATATCTGGTGGTGTCCCTCGCCCCCTTCCCCCCATTTTCTTTTTATTTGGATCAGCCACGTAGTTTGTCATTATGTTCTACTGAAAAGGGATATTATACAAAGAAGAGGTATCTCTTCCATTCTTACTTCCCTGCTTCGACTTCCCAACAGTGGAGACCCAGGATAGGGGAGGGCTTCCGTGAGTATTACAGCATTACAGCAGATTGAATGTCTGCAGCTCTTGATTGTCAACTCCTGGATGCGGGCTTGCATCTCTTTTTAGTGATTAACTCAACAAGCTTTGGTTCCACACAATACAAACTGTGTTGGTGTTGGTGCTTTAGCTATTTACATAGATTTGGGTGGTTTGGGTGCTGGGTGGGGGCAGAAATTACTCTGTACAAGTGTAGTAGTAACTGGAATTGTAAGCGTAGCACATGCTTGTCTTTCCCCTTTATGATGTAGGATGGCTTTGACTGATCACCCAACAGGTGAGAACATGCTTTTCTTCCAACAAGGTTTGGACTGGGAAGCCCCGATTTAAAACTTGTATTCTTAGCCATTATTGCTAATTTTGCACCTAATTCAGTCCTTCACTTCTCCCAAACATTTTCCCCTTTGAAAGGACTTCAGTTCTACTAACTCAGGGGTGTTGGACTGCAATCTCCAGCAAATTCAGTCAGTGCAGCCAATAGCGAGGGATGCTGGAACCCATAGTTCAGCCACATCTGAAAGAACATAGGTTTCCCAATCTACCTCATTCTCAAGGTGCTTGATAAGCAGAAATATGAAACAGCAGAAGGTCCTTCTGTTCCATATTATATTTTCTCTGTCAGTTCCCTAGGCTGCTGATACCTCCTGATCCGCAAAGGAACCCATGGGAAGATGGGTTCTTCTCCATGAGCCATTCTTTATTGCCTGAGAACCTTGATGGGCACTTCCAGGAATTGTAAAAAGAAGGTTTTGAGCATATACAGAAACTTCTTCTGTCTACTGGAGCTGTAGGAAAAGGCCCCAGATGTGAGGGTTATCAAAGCAAGGTGGCTATTTTGCTAGGTTGTTAGAAGCAGAGGGCTGCAACACTTCATGAAGTGGCTTCGAAGAGTGATTTTGCTCAAAGTAAAGTATCAAGCAACACATCTCTTAATTATGACTCTAGCCCAGATAAAGTAAAGGAACAGTATTTGCTATGCTGTGTAGAATATCATAGTAGAGCTATAAGAACCTAGATGTCCACCAGATGGGCAGAAAAGAGATATAGAACCATCTAGTTTCTACTTGCTGTCATCAAGTAGTGGCCGGGTTTTCTGCAGAAATGTTATCTTGGGATTTTAAGTTGTACCACAAGGGATACTTTTTCTGAAGCCTTTTCTCCATTCCAGATTTGGCAGAGCTGTCTTGGAAACCACAACTCTGTTGAATTGCAGCAGCATTTCCTTATTCTTGCATTTTAATCCTGTGACAAATTAGGCAGGAACTGCTTCTGCCCAGCATTTTATGATGCAATCTGCTTAATGGACTCTAGTATGAAATGCCAAAAAAGAATTGTGTCTTCTCTAGTGGGTCATCACTTCTATGATTGAGCATTTGATGTTCTTTTATTATTGTCTCTTCACTATATTCCAAGCCTAATTCTTTTCCCATGAAAGAATGTTATTGATCTACTTATTAAATACTGTCTACCTCGTATGAATTTTTCACATAAGCAGTGTTATTTAAAAAAATGATAACTATGATTTATCTGCAATGCAGGGCTCTAAAGACCAACCTCATCAGGAGGTGGGGGGGGGGTTTGATGGATTTCAGCTAAATACTTTGTGTACAAAAGGCTTGTACCTCCTTTACAAAATGCCTTACTTTGATTATATCTCTTAGAAAAATGGAGCAATCAATAAATGATTATGCTCCTTGAACATTCAGGCCATTGGATTTTCTTTTGTGCTTTTTGCTCACTATCAGTTTAAAAGGGCAGTTAGTCAACTTACAAAGTCTAAGGTCTTTTTTTTTTTCTTTCAAACAAGCTTTTCTTAAAGTTAAAGGTGCAGCAGATTTACTTAAATTCTGTCAGGAACCAGGCCAAGAACCACACTGAGCTGATATCTCTAGTTAGAGTTGAGATTTTTTCTTCTCTGGTTCTCACCATATAGACAGAATCTTGCCAGACTAAAACTGCTCAACTGAACCTAAGGGGAAATAACCCAGAAGGGCTCTAGGGCAGAGCTACCTTGAAACTCTTAACCTTAAAATTTACAAAAAGATGTTGCTTCTGATGTTTAACAGTAAGGATATACAAAATTTCCATAATCAGTCTTTTGCTCTGTATTAAACCAAAACACCACATCATTTCTATAAGTCATTCCACTTTAACACATAATAAAAATCACTAAGTACAGTTACTCCTCTCCCTTATATTAAAATAAAGAAGAAAAATTCATATAAACCTCCTAAACATCTTTCTTCCCTCCAAAAGATAAAACATATTTAATTATTCCCTTCCTACCATTATTCTATACATTTCTGTCTACTATAATGAAAAAGCACATAAGTTGTCTGCTACTGGAAGTTGTTATTTCTAATGAATAAAGATTAGAATCCTTATTCTATCTTGCATTTGCCATAGAATATATGAATGGAGGGCCACAACTAGGGTCTGTGTCACCTGGGGCAAACATGGATTCCATGCCCATTTTGGCACCCCCCTGGCACTCATTTTGGCGCCCCCCCCCAGTGCTCATTTTGGCTCCCCACCAGCGCAACGCCCAGGGCACATGCCCCAGTTGCTCCCCCCAGTTGCGGCCCTGTATGAATGTACCATAGAATTTGAGTTTTATTTGTCTACCTTCTTTACTTGTGATAGATACATTCTTCTCAGTTGATCTCCAGAATCCACAGAGGAGGTCAAAAAAGGCAAGATAGTGGTCACAGCAGTGTGATTGAAACCCCACCACTTTATGTGTGCTTGTCACATTAACACCCATACAAAAGGGGTCTTTGATCATGTTTCTTATCTTTTGCGATCCTCAACCCTCTCTCGTGCAATTGATTCAGAGCTTTTTGGTGACCAGTGATGTAATGTGCACTGCCCCCAGGACCTTCGGAAAGAAGACTACCTTCTTTCTCAATATAATCTAGAAGAGTCATGGAAATATATGGCCCTTCCACAGTTTGAACCAGCAATATATGGGGAGCCATGTTTTCCAGTCTTAGGCTAGGAAAAAATGGCTAAGCCCATAAGAAGTTTTTGCATATGCTACTTATGGTTTGCAAAGCTCCTCAAAGTTTTTTGAGATAATGACAGGCTTTTCACAGCTTCTTCTTCTTTCACAAAACTGAGATTGTCAGGTGATTTGCTCATATAGTATAGTGGGGAGGACATTGCTTTTTTTTTATTATTATTCTGGGCAAGGCTTTGTGTCCTGGAGTTGGAGAAAATTTAGATTTAAGACAAAACCCGTCCTGCATATGTGAAAAATGGCTTTTTCCAGTTCCAAACTATATAAAGAAATTTGAGGGAAGAATGTTTGATTAATGTTTCATCTGACCATTTTGAGTTTGACAAATTCATAGCAGAAACCTGGTAATTGTGAAATTCAGTGGCATCTTTATTTCTTTTTCTTCTTCTTTGTCTTGTTTCTTTTCAGTTCATTCCACAATCTTGGCACAAGAGATGCTTATGCCACAATAAATGTGCTATTCTTTAGATGTCACCAAATTCATTGCTATATTTATGTGGTTACAATCTGGAACCCCTAACTCTTATATACACACTGGAACTAAAGATGCAAAGCCAACTGTGAAACAATCTTAGCATGATGTGGAGTTTTATATAAAACATTGGGTTCACATGTTGCACCAAGCCAAAGAGCCTGTGACACCACCAGATGGTAGCTTCCAACCCCCCCCAGATTAGATTCAAAATTATAAATAAAAATGTCCACACTTCCAAAACTTATGAAAAATTGCTGACTTTTAAAACAATGCTACTTTCTCTAACACCATCTCATGCAATGACATCTTCAGAGCACTGCTTATACATCAAACTTATGAACAAGAGAAGAACATTAGAAATATATGCTATTTTTTCACAGCTAACTATGAAACCTCCCAAAGCTGAATTGATTCCAATATCGAGGATTTCATCCATCAACATTTTCAGTATGTTCCAGTTCAACAACTGGATTTTAGTCATATCCTGTAAACCAGAAATGGACAACCTTTGTGAAGGAGAAGATTGCATATAACGTTTCTTTGGAAACAAGGACCAAAGCGGGTGGGACTGGAATTCAAGGTAGGGGATGTGAGCTGAGGCTGTATCACCTACTTGGATGGGGATAGGATATTCCCAAGGGTGGGCAGGTTTTGGAAGGGTATCTGTTTTATTTATTTATTTATTTATTTTATTTATCAAACTTTATCACCGCTCATCTCCCTCCCAAGGAGGGACACTGGGCAGTTTACAATAAAATGAACTTTCCTTTTCCTTTTTAAAAAAATAATGTCAATTTGATTTTAGAGCAGAGTGACACAATGTTTTCCTGGCTGCGGGTCACATTTGGCTTTTCAGTAAAATACTGGGCCCACATTCCAAAAAATGGTGAGTGGGGCTAGGACAAAAACTAAAATCAGATTTGAATACAGCTGTTCATGTACAGTTTAAATTCAGTCATTTTATTCTTTCTCTTATTAAACATGATAAGTTGGTAACAACATGGAGGTTCACGTCCAGAGGTTTTTTTTGGGGGGGGGGGTCACCTATAGCCCCATGGTTTCAGATTTTGCACTTGTGTTTCAGGACTTACACTAGAATTCCTATGTCTCCCTCCTTACAATGGAAGCTGTATTGCCTGTTTGTTACACTTGTAAAAAAAGGGGCGGGGCTTTGGATGGATGGTTGAAGCTGCCATCTTGATCTTTCTGACCCTTCCTGCAGATGCCCCCACCTCCAGGGATTGCAAATGTGTGTGTGTGTCTGTGTCTGTGTGTGTATTCATTCCATGCTGCCACCACATTTTACTGTGAATTTGTGGAGGATTCCGGCGCTGCCCCTGGTTCCCAGGGAGGGAATGCATTTCAGACTGATAAGAGGCTTTGCAGCCCAGACTCTGTTGCTGGGAAGTCCAGTGCTACTTAATAACTAACCCAAGGGATTGGCAGTCTTTTCAGGCATTGAATGCCATTTTGTTATCTTGTGAGGTGGAACATATCCCCAAATTAAAATCTGGTGGATTATCATATATTGCAAAGGTTTGACCACTGAATGCCCCAATTTTTGTGCATTGTCCCATGTGAATGCTGAGGTCTTGGGTGCTCCCTTCTGAAATCTCATGGGATTTTCCTATTCCCACTTGACACCTTGTGAGATTTTTATGTGAGGAAACCAAAATCTTCCAAGATTTGGCAGTCATGTGATTTCAACCATTTAATTAAAAAATAATAATTTGATCAACTGACTAATTGCACAGCAATTCATTGATGACCCCTGGATTAGACTAGGTGAAGCTCCCTTTATCCCCTGCCCCACTTCTTCTGCCTTTGTAAGTTGAAGGGTGATCCAAGGGCTAGAGAAAGGAGACCTGGGAGTGGGGTGGCTACATGAAGACTGCAGGTTACCCATCCCTCTATATCCATATAGATCTAACAATATATATGCAGTGATGCATGGTAGCTAATTTGCATGCTTTTTTCCCCCTTTCATATGAGGGCTTTGGATAATCAGCTCAGGAGCTGAAACATTAAGCCATATTGTTGACTGTGTCCTATTATTGGTAGCACTTGGGGGGTTGAGAGCCACAAGATTATTAGGACAATTCTGGATCAATCATTGAACAATATGCATTTATTCGTTTTGGCTGTATGTGGAATCTATTGATATACTCAAAAGCAAGGTTCTTGGCTATAGGCCTTGACTTCAAGAATACAGCCCTGGAAGGTAAAATTGATGCATGATCTGCAGTAATGGGTTTTTGATAATGTAGGGTTGGTCGACATATGACATCTCTCTCTCTCTCTCTCTTCTTTTTTTAAACAAAAGAGCAATAAAGAAGATTTTTAAGCAATATTGTCAAAATTTTTGTTCTGTTTACAAGATAACATCCAGGCCTGCCTTCCTGCCGTCCCTCCCTCCCTCCTTCCATCCCAAAGTAGTTTTCAGTTTGAGTTGGCCCTTTATTGCTATTGCATGCAGTTGGGGTAGGGGCTGAAGCTGATTAGTTTAGCAAATAAAAACAGTAATATAATAAACTCCATGAAATGCAGGTGGAGTTTGTCCCTGAATAAACACATTCAGGATGTTTATGACAGTTAAACCGAATAATTTCCTCTCTGATTTGGGAACACACATACACAAGCTAAATAAATAAATAAATAAGCTGCTGGATTCTTTTTTTTAAAAAAGAGACAAAAGCAGTGCTCTTAAACATGATCAGTTTTTTTCTTCCAATAGACAAGGATGTCACTGCATACATAATATACTATAATTAATCCTTTCATGGATTCCTGTCTACACCGTACAAAATAACTATAGGTTGTCTGTCACCTAGTAATTTCTGCAGGTGAGCAATTATCGTGATAATTAATAGTTAGGGAAATTACCAGGACAACCCCATCTCATTTCAGATAAAGAAAACTTGCTATTTATTGGGTGAGCTTTGGGTTCTCTTGTACACTGCCAGTAGAAATACATATTTTTGCATCTGCTTCTCCAAATTGCATGCGTGCTGACATTTCTTCATACTTGGTGAACAGAATGTGTATTATGTTAATCCTTTGTCAAACAAATATTAAATGTAAGTGATAGTGGAAATATCAGTATGGGCTTTCGGAAGGAGTGAATTGGAACATTTTTACGCCACAAACGGAAAGCAGTTGGTGTCATAATTGTACCTTTGGACTAGTAGGATGGCAGGATACTTTATTTATTTATTTATTTGTCTATTTGTTTATTTTTATCCTGCCTTTATTATTTTTTATAAATAACTCAAGGCAGGGAACATACCTAATACTCCTTCCTCCTCCTATTTTCCCCACCACAACAACCCTGTGAGGTGAGTTGGGCTGAGAGAGAGGACTGGCCCAAGGTCACCCAGCTGGCTTTCATGCCTAAGGTGGGACTAGAACTCTCCGACCACGCCTGATTGGCTCTTGGGCTGAGAGGGACTGGCCCAAGGTCACCCAGCTGGCTTTCATGCCTAAGGTGGGACTAGAACTCTCCGACCACGCCTGATTGGCTCTTGGGCTGAGAGGGACTGGCCCAAGGTCACCCAGCTGGCTTTCATGCCTAAGGTGGGACTAGAACTCTCCTACCACGCCTGATTGGCTCTTGGGCTGAGAGAGAGGGACTGGCCCAAGGTCACCCAGCCGGCTTGCATGCCCAAGGCAGGACTAGAACTCTCCTACCATGCCTGATTGGCTCTTGGGCTGAGAGAGAGGGACTGGCCCAAGGTCACCCAGCTGGCTTTCATGCCTCAGGCGGGACTAGAACTCTCATACCACACCTGATTGGCTCTTGGGCTGAGAGAGAGGGACTGGCCCAAGGTCACCCAGCCGGCTTTCATGCCTCAGGCGGGACTAGAACTCACAGTCTCCTGGTTTCTAGCCCAGCACCTTAACCACTAGACCAAGTACCCTGAGTGTAAGTTAGTATATTGCATGTGCCTCCTAAGTTCATGGATGCAGGCAATAATACATTGGTTTGCAAGGTATTCTTTGGATTACACATCCTAGTTTGCACAATATAGCATGTGTGTGCTTGGGGTGAAAAGGAACTTTGGTTGTGTTTGTGCAATACTATCCCAAATGTACCCAAACCGACTAGTACATCCTTACCATTATCAGCGAAAGTGACATGAATATGAACAAGCCTTGCAACTTAGATTACACCTTTCTTACTTAAAAGCTTCATGTGTGAAAGTCTCAGTTGACCAAAGTCATGAGGAGTTCAATCTCTATAGGCAACTGAGTTGATGACTATGCATATAGAAGATTGTGACTTGGCAAATAAGAGGCATAATGGTAATGAATTAACGAACGAAATGAAAGAAAGAAAAATAAAAATGCTGTGTGTCTGTGAAACTGAGAGAAAGAGGAAAGATGTCGCATGTCTGAATGAAGTGGTCTGATGTTATGGAATGGAGTAGATGAATACATGCAGGGAAGTGAAGGTGTTGGCTTCATTAGGTGTAAAAGTCTAAAATGGATGATAGAAAAAATGAACTGGTATCATCTAGATTGTTGTGGTTGTATGTCAATGGCTGATGACAGTTGCATGTTATGTAGCAATGGAAGGTGATAATGGAAGAATTAGAGACAACTTTCAGAGGAAATTGTGGACCATTCTGAATTAATGCAGTCCAAGAAGAAAAAATTATTCAGTCCTGAATGGAGGCATGAGAATGGGATGACAGAGTACTGAAAAATTGATTGGGCCATTCGGAGACTGGTTGGCCAAAGACTGAATGTGAATGCTGATTGTTTGGTGTGCATCTGCTTATAAAAGGTGTCTCACATGCAAAGAAGTGAATATAAAACTAAAAGGATAATTGGTTTGATAGTTTACAAAAGATATACGGTTGATGAGAGGTTTTGAAAGTAGGACAGACCGTTTGTTGGTATGTCAAAAGTGGATCTTGGGAATTAATGGACTTGGAAGAAATGAAGGTGAAAGAAATGAAGATAGAAAGGGAAAGAAAGTACAAGCCCTGTATAACAAGTATTAGAAGTTAGATAACCTTGCAGGCAGGCAGGCAGGCAGGAGGGAAGGAAGGAGGGAAGGAGGGAAGGAGGAAGGGAGGGAGATAAGGCTGTTAAGTATAGTAGCTCAGGGACTTTTATGCAGGGAGGCAAGAAAGTCAAGATGGTGGCTGAGACTATGAGATTGAAGACCCACTCCTTTGTGACTTTTTTGACCCCTCCCCTTTCTGGTATAAATGCACAAACATTTATATGAATGTGGTTTACTTATGGGAATGCTGTCATTTGTTTCACATGTGTGTGAAAACTGGGTCTGACAACTGGAAGAATAAGAAGAGAAGAATAATTCTTCTACTCTAGTTCTTGAAGTGTGCCTGGGAAGATGTTTGCCAAATTTCTGCTAGAAAAAGCACAAGAGATGAGAATGAACAAAATGTGGAAGGCAGTATGGCAAGAGAATGTGCAGACTAGATTCTACTCTTCAGCAGATCACAAAAATGTAGGAAGGTGAAGAAAATTTATTGTATAATTGATTTAGGGAAAGTATATGATAACATGAATGGGCCTGTATTATGGGACTTGTGCAAATGTGGAATTGAAGATGGTTCATTGAATGTAATAAGAGCAGTATATAGTGGAAGTAAACCACCTGTGAGAATAAGTGGAGTAGTTAGTGAATGGTTTAGCAATGAGCAAGGAGTAAGAGAAGAATGTATGATGTCCCCTTGGTTGTTTAATATATTTATGGATAAATAAATATGAAGTTCTTGCAGTGACATTAGAAGTGTATTGGATGGAGATGTGAATAAACATGTACATTTGAATACAAGCAATTCCCTGTT
Organism: Candoia aspera; assembly: GCF_035149785.1. Taxonomy (NCBI): domain Eukaryota; kingdom Metazoa; phylum Chordata; class Lepidosauria; order Squamata; family Candoiidae; genus Candoia; species Candoia aspera. The sequence goes on along the minus strand of NC_086156.1, from coordinate 12,469,192 downwards.
GTTGACTCAGAATCTAAATGATTTACAGCTAATATTAAATTGATTGTGTGCTGCAAGCAGGAAGATGGATTTGAAAATTAGTGTAGTAAGATAGTAGTGTTTGACAGGGAAAATAAAAGAAACAATTACAAGTAGTTCATGGAGGCCGAGAAGCTATAGCAAACAGATGAACTTGTGTACTCGGGAAGAATGTTTTCTAAAAATGGGAAAACGGTTGGGGGAATTTTAAGACATGGAAATGCGGGCAGAAAGTGAATGAGTAGCATGTGGCAGAATTAATGTTTGTCAAAAGGAGTGCAAAGCATTTGAATTAGAGTATGCTTCTGCCCATGTGGTAGATTTCAGTAATGCTGCTGGTTCTCGGGAAGGAGGGAGCACATTCCAAGCAGGAGGACAAGATAAAAGGAGACACAGTCTGGAGCTGGAGTGTGGGAAGACTAAGAGGTTCAGGATAGCCCCGCCTTAGAGCCTTCCCAGGTTATTTCCCTTTAGGTTAGGTAGAGTAGCTTTAGTCTGGCAAGATTCTGTCTATACGGTATGAGCAAATAAAGAACTGAAGTCCGGCTGGATTGATTCTCTGAAGTCCTTGGGCTGGGCCTGACAGCCCATTTTATTAGTAAAAATAGAGGTTGTTATGTCAGGAGCAACTTACAATGCCGTGGGAATGGAGTACTTTAAGCAGTGAATGTGGTTAAACCAGAAGAGCGAGGGTCAAGAATGAATGAGTGCTGAATGAATGTGGATTGAATACAAATGAGAGTACGACAGAAGTATTTTGAGGTGGTTTGCTCATGAAGAAAGTATAAATGAGGGTTGAATCACAAAACACATATACATGAGTGAATGGGTTGAGAGGAAGGGGAAGACCCAGAAAGTTGTGATTGGAAGGAAGTAGTGGGCCTCTCAAAAAGAGAGAGATGAGATGTTTAGAGAAGAAAAGGCAGTGGAAGGACAAGGTGGAAGCAAGAATAGTTTGCAACACTTAGAAGTTTATGAAGGTCTGTATATCGACTGGTTTGGGCATTCACTAGATTTAAGTATAGCTCCTTTTCTTTTTCTTATTCTTATCTCATTCACTATTGTTGTTGCTGTTATTTTGTCTTGCTATTTCTCACTCTTTTCCTGCACTTTACATATAATCCAAAAGGTATGACGGGATCTCAGTATATATGGATGTATCTATGTAAGTACTTGTTTAGAATGCTAAGTGGTGATTTAAATGTTTAAGTTTTCAGATCAAGTATTTTGCTGCAATCAAAGCAAATTTACAGATGTAATAGAAAAGTTGGTCGGCTGGTCATGGATATTTAAAAAAATCAGTTTTTAAACAGCAATTCTGCTATTTGCATTCAAGGCTTATCAGTCACTACATCTATTAGTTAATTATTCAGTCATTTTTCAACACTGCTTTAACTTCAGACATCATTTTTTGCTGCTTCTGTAATTTGGAGATATTATTATGAATATTTATTGGTTCTGGACTTAAACTTGTGAAAATGTGTTGAAAATCAGTGGGTCCAAATTAGTCTGAACTTTTTAGCATTCTAATTGATTTATTCTTTTGGCAAACTAATCCAGGATGAGACATACTTATAAATAAACAAACAAAACAAATTGCATTTTAATGAAGAGATGCTACAAACTTTCAGCTCATGTGAATGGAGTGGTCCTTAATATAAGAGCAGGAGAAGCATCTGAAAGATCTCACTAAATTGCTACCTAGCCTGGCATCTGTTCTACAAATCTACTTTTGTCTATTATTGTTTGCCTGATTGGTTGATTTTTATCATGCCTTTCAATACAGTGGAATACTCAAGACGGGTAACAGTAATGAAAATGTATAATACAAAATAAAGATTAGAAACAAGGCAAGCACTAAATTGCTTTCAATGAAAAGTTGAGCAAAAGAGATATGGCCTGGCTGTTCTTCTAAATTCAGAAAGAATGGGGATAAAATGCTACCAATCCTAGGCAGAGTGAGATGGCCACAGCAAGTGGTGGAGGCTCTCAGAAGGGGTGGTGTGTTAGAGGAGAGAGCTGTGTGCAGTGAAGTCTGACCAGTATAATCTAAGTCAGCCTTCCCCAACCCTGAGTGCCCTCCTGATTTGTGAACCAACTCCCAGAGTCCTTAGCAATGGGCATGTTGGTTGAAATAGTGTGACATTTGAAGTCTATGCATCTGATGGGTGCCAATTTGTGAGAAAGTTATTCTAGATGAACTGCCTTCAAATGGGGGACCTGAGCAATCTCTGTTGTTGAAGAAAGATTCATTTGCCAGTACAGCTAGTTTTTGCACACTGAGCAAGAAGCAATAGCACACTGTTCTTTGACTCAGGCAAAAGGAAAGCTTGAGATGGTCCTAGTAAATATATTCTCACTTAGAAAAAAAGTAGCTAGATTCTATAGCAGAGATAATGGTCCCTGAGAAAGCCTCTAGATGTGCCCTTATGAGCAAACTATGAAAAGACTGCTGTTGATGGTGATAGGGAATGAGATCATTTTCTTGATTCATTGATTTTTCAGTGCATGATTTCCATTCCTTGACTTTTATTCTTTGATTTTATCCACTGATTTTCATTGATTCTCAACAGTGACTTACTGATTTATTGGCAACCTCATGGGTGATTTCATGGAGATTACATATAATTTCACTGGCATAGCAAATGGGATGATTTTGTCCCTAGGGTTTGGCCAATATTTATCCCATATTGGCATAGACCAGGATGCAATAGCCTGTTCATTCAAAGGTATTAAAAAGAAGAAGAAATTCATTTTCCTATCAAAGGAAAGCAAAGTTTGAGCAGATAGTTTTATTAACCCATATATAGACATCTTGTGTGTGTGGCTGACTGCCTTGAATGACAAGTACTTTATTTTGCACGTCTCCAGCTGATAAAGCAAATTTCACACTTAGGAAAATAGCATCACATTGAAGGTCAATGTCAAAGCCTCGGATAGGACTGGATTGCACACTTAAGAAGACAATACATGAAGACACCCTTCTGTCTTTTCTGTTTATGCTCAGGCTTCTCTGGGCTTTGAAAGCAGGGGAGAATCTGGGGAAGAGCAAGCTTTCCTGAGCCTGGATATCATTTTGTAAGCTTCCATGATGATGACTTGAGATCATAAGGTCAAGAAATCTGGTAAGACTTCAGTGTTGTTTCATGAGAATACCAAAATAGCATACAAAAACATTGAAATCTCTGGAGATTTTATGTAAGAACAATGAAATCTTGAAAGTTTGATATGCTCACAAGAGAGCTCAGGATATATGGACAATACAGTATTCTATGATCTCATGAATATCCAGAATATTTTTAAAATGTTACTTTATTTTGATTCTGCTGTGAACATTTCTTGGGGATCTGGTGAGAGCCCTGAAACTCACAGGTGCAGTGGCATTAAAGTTTGGCTTAGACCTATGGCTAGAGAGCCATCAAAATACATTGGCTACAGATACAAGGTGTTCTTACCAATGTTAAATGTCTCCTTGTGAACCACTCCAAGCAAACTTAGTGGGATGGAAGTAAAAAGATCAGAGACTTGGAGAAAAGCACACACTTTTGCAGATAATAGTTATTCCAGGTTCAGTCCTTGACATATAAAAAATTACATAGTAAACAGCTGAGCTCAGATCTTAGAGAATCACCTCTAATCTAACTGTATAGTGTAGGACTGGAAGGAGAAACAATCTCATGTAGCATGATCTCAATTCTTATACACAGGAGAATTTTTTTTCAAATGATGGCACAGCTCCATCAATAATAATCCCTAGCTTGATCAGAAGGGTAGTATGATTCCAATTCAAGATCAGCTGGATGAGGTGTAGCCAGAGTTCCTTGAAAACATCTTAGCTGCTTTTTTTTTTTTTACTGTAGGGCAAAGTTCTAGTTGGTGAGTGCAGAAATGGAAAAGTTTACATAGAATGCCACAGGGCTCAATTCTTCTTCGCATTTTATTTAAATCTACATAAAGTTGCTGGGGGAGGTCATCAGCAGTTTAGGATATATATCTGTATCCCAGACCAGTCAGGAAATGCAGTAAAAGTTTTGACTGGGTTAATACCAACTTAGCTTTTAGTGAGGTTGTGCTCTTCCAGAAAGAGTTGGTGTACATTCCAGAGGCTGTCCTGGACTGTCAGATCCTGGGAAAACAGGTGGAAACTGGGGAGATGATAATAATGGTCACTGATACCTAATGGTCACATTTAGACTACTGTAATGAACTTCACATGAGGCGACCCTTGAAGACCATCCGGAACTTGCAATTAGTGCAGAATGTGCTAATTAGGACTACTAGGTACAGCCACAATACTGCAACACTTGCATGGTCTACTGATTGCTTTCTCTGTGCAATTCAAGTGCTGGTGATAAAAGTTCTGTATGACTTGGGTCCTACTTATCTTCGAAAATCTGCATAGTGGAATTCTCTGAGTCAGGGAATGGGAATGGTTGTTTGCAAAATTGGAAAAGTTGAAGGAATTTGGTGCATTAGCTGGATTTAAAATTAATAAGGAGAGAATGAAGATGTTAACAAAAATATGAGGATGAAAAGGAATTAATTGAAAAAAAAACTGGTTTTCAGATAAAAAACACTTGGGCATTGTTATGACTAATACGAACTGTATGTTATTTCAAAAAATTATGTCAAGGTATGGAGTGAAATTAAGAAGAATTTACCTAGATGGGAAAAGTTACAATTATTGTTTGGAAGAATCTCTGTGGGGAAAATGAACGTATTGCCTAGAATGATGTTTTTATTTCAAACAGTATCTGTTTTGAAAAATGATGCACCACTCAAGCAATTGGAAAAAAGATATATCTAGATTTATATGGCAGGGGAAGAAACCAAGGGTTAAATATGAAATTCTTCAAGATGCAAAGGAAAGAGGAGGACCAGGACTGCTGGATTTTAAACTGTATTTTGCAACCTACTGTTTGGTTTGGGTGAAAGAGTGGGTGTTGCCGAGAAATAAGAGGACGTTAAAATTAGAAGAACTTAACCTGAGGTTTGGTTGGCATGGCTTTTTATTGTGTGATAAAGTTCAAGTTAATGTAGATTTTAAAAATAATTATGTGAGAAGTGCCATATTAAGAATTAAGCCCAGGATATGCCTGGGAATACTTTTATTGGTGTCAGTGCAGGAAGCATTTTACAGAAAAGAAACAGTGGGCAAAGAGAATTGGTTAACATATCAAGATTTGTTAGTATAGGGACATGGAGAGCTTAAGATGAAGTCAAGAGGACAATTGACTGCAGAGGGATATAGTTTCCAATGGTTTGATATGCACAATTAAGAGAAAAATTTAATATAGATTAAAAAGGTTACTGGAACTGAACAACATATGACAGAAGTTGAAATTTAACTATATGACTGCAAAAAAGTATAAATGTTTGCTGAGATTTGAAATGGAAGAAGAACAAGTTAAAGATTGCATGCTAAAATGGGCTAAGAACTTTGGTTATAACATACAGTTGATCAGTGGGAAGGCATGTGGGTAAAAGGATTGAAATTTACATTTCGTTATAATTTAAGAGAGAATTTTTATAAAATGATGTACTGTTGGTATATGACACCAGAGAAATTATCTAGGATGTATAAAGGTACATCTGGTCAATGCTGGAAATGTGAAAAACAGGAAGGGACCTTTTACCATGCATGGTTGACTTGTGAAAAAGAAAAAAAAATGGATACAAGTACATACAATAATGCAAAGAATTTTAAACATTAATATTAAGAGGAAACCAGAGCTTTTTTTTAACTGGGTCTTATGTACAATCAATGAGAAAATACTTATGGAAGACTGATTTTATAAATGGTAACTGCAGCAAGATTACTATATGCACAATGATGGAGAACCACTGAAATACCCACAACAGAGGAATGGATTGTAAAGATGGCAGAATTAACAGAAATGGCAAAACTGATCTGTCTGTTCAGGGATAAAACAACAAGTACTTTTATAAAAGCCTGGAAACCTTTTATGGACTTTTTGCTGAAAATGGAAAAAAGTGAAAAGGTGATTTTTGGATTGCTGATTGAAAAAAGGGTTGAATATTGGACAGAATTACAGTAATGTAATTTTAAAGAGGGAGGAGGGATAATAAGTTAGTTTGTAGCTGCTGCAAAGAAGACCGGAACTTGCTTCATCTCCTCCCCTCCCCTCCCCTCCCCTCCCCTGCCCTCCTCTCCCCTCCCCTCCCCTCCCCTCCCCTCCCCTCCCCTCCCCTCCTCTCCTCTCCTCTCCTCTCCTCTCCTCTCCCCTCCTCTCTTCTCCTCTCTTCTCCTCTCCTTCTATATTGCTTTTTGCACTTTTTATTTTACCTTTCTTCTTTTGTCTAACTTTTCTTTATATTTTCTTCATGTTTGTCTTTTATCTGTGTAAAAATCTCCCCCCACCCCCCTCTCTCTCTCTATACACTGTATATATGGAAAACCTACCAACAGAAACAGCAGTTTGATGGTGGAACCAAATACCAAGGGATGTGAAAGTTTTCAAATGTAGGCTGGACAAGTGTCATGGAGACTTTAGTTTGGATCTCCCCAAACTAAACAGGGGGGTTGGAACGGATGACCCAATGGACCTTTCCAAATCTATGATTCTATGCTGCTGAATTGTACTGAAGCAGTACACTGCATTGACTTTCCCCATTGGTCTCCCTTCCATGACAGCACCTACCAACCTTGACTGGTCTGAAAAAAAACTGAATGAGATTAAAACTGATTAGTACTAGGGTGGAAGGCTACCAAGAGGCCACAATTCTGCAGGTGAGATTGAGAAATTAAAAAAAAATCTGAAGAAGGCAATGCAAACCACTTCTGTATTGGTGCCAGGCAAAATTTCATATACAGGTAGTCCTCATTTAGCAACCACAATTGGGACCAGCAACTTGGTCATCAAGCGAAGCAGTCACTAAGTGAAACCACGACTGTGCTTATGATCTTACTTCAGCTTTCCTTTGCTTTACAGACTTGTGAAGGTCATGAAGATGAGGTTACAAAGTTACTTTTTCATCACTGTCGTAACTGCAAATGATCACTAAATGAGGCAGTCACTAAATGAGGACTATCTGTATGTCTTAATACAAAAGAGATGTTATTATTTATTTACTTCACCAATTGATATGGCAGCCCATCTCACAACAATAACTCTGGGTGGTGTACAAAAGGTTAGAAGCAAACAACAATGAAACAATCAACGGATGATCCAGATCCATTAATTTATTCCTCTTCATCAAATGTATAAACATTTGCTTTGCATGCAGAATGTTTCCAGCATTGTCAGCAGAGAAGAATTAGTGGCAAGTGAAAGGAAAATCTTCTTGGTGAAAATCTAGGAGACCAGGTTCAAGTCAAGGTCAGTGATACTGAGCTGGATGAATAGGCAGTCTGCTTGGGTATAAGCTAATTTCTCATGGTCACATACCACATAAAATGAGGTAGTGAGGAGAACTGAGAGCCTTTTTATGTTACATAATAGACAAAACTGAGTCAAAGGTGACTAAGTTTTGGTCTCACCAATACGTGTGATTTGAGGTAGATATTGCTGCAATGTTGCTTTTGGAGTGCTGTGTCCAACTGCATAAAAAGAATTTATAAGAAGATCATTCTCAATGATAAAAGTTCCCTAAATTACCAGTAAATAGCATGCAGTAGATGATCATTTATTTTTGCCCTGAACAAGACATTTAAAATATTTTCAAGGACATCATGTCTGCAGGCTTTAAAAAGATCAACTAATTATCAAATCAATGATCATTTGGGGAAAAGTAATGAAGTATGGAAAATAACCACCTCAAATTATATAAATCATTACTGCAGAGTATTTAAAACTGGTAAGCCATTAGCAAGGAGATTTAATGTGTGGGCATTAAATGCTTTTAAAGTTTTACTTTTGGTTTTTTTTTTAAAGAAATGGCAAATTATATTTTAATTGTTTTAATTTCTCTGAATGTGAATAACTTGCATATATATATATATATATATATATATATATATATATATATATTCAGTTTATTATTTTTATTCCTTCCTTGGAAGGACATTTGACTTATATTTGAACGATTACATTTTCTCCCACAAAGTAGACCTAATTTTACCTTATTTTATTTGGCAGTGTTGTGCATTATGGGCTTAATAGAGAGACTGCAGTTTCACTACAATTGCTGTCAATGGGAAATGAGCATCATCTCTGTGTGGACCACACTAACAACAGAAAATAAGGAATCCAGAAGGCATTCTTCTTCCTTTTGGAGAGATTGTACAGCTCCGGGGAAAGCTCGTTCATCAAGGGTAGATCACATCCTGGGATAAGGCACCAGGAATGCAGAACAATCCTACCCTTGGGCATCCAGAAGCAAACCCCAATGAGTGCAGTCTTCAGCACTCCATCTGTTGCTCCAGCAGGAGATACAGGTCAAGGAGGATGTCCAGATTGCATATCTGCCTTTCCAAGTGTAGTACCCACTCTGTCTACAGCCAAAGATAGGGTACCCTGAATCATATAATTTCTGCCCAGACCAATAGGATTCGTTTTCATCTGAAGCAGACCCTCACAGCTTCCAAACATTGCATCAGGATAGATGAAGACTTCAGGCAAATTAGTGGTGTAATTGTCCTAACAGTCAGGAACCACGCTGAGACAAGGAGTAGGTCTCTAGTGTTTATTACTGCTACATAAGACAGAAAATCCTAAAAAACTGAAGAAGCGTGGGAAAAACCCAGACAGATAAACCCTGAAAGTTAAGGTGGCTCTGATCTGTGTCTCTTTGAATGGCTGCTTAATTCCTCAGTACTACGCATGCGTTTTCCCCCCTGAATAGGGGCCCCCTCCTGCTCGCCATCAGTACTCATGACAGTAATGCCAGTGAGTTTCTGGCTATTGGATAACTCAACTAACAGAATTAATTAATCATTAGATGGATTGGTGGAAACTGCAGGAAAAATGTCTTCTCACACTGTATGGACAATAGACTCTGGCACGCTATGCAACTGTCAGGCTGATAAAACCTGTGTACCCTTCATTTAGGAAGTAAATCTTTTTCTGGGGGAATGTTAAAAATTTATTTAGTTCTCAGGAATTAGAACTTTCTATTTTCTTGAAATAGTTTTCTTGATGTGTATAGTAAGCTCCATTTGCTAGGACCTCGAGGTTGGCAATGACCTCTTGAACCCTTGAAAATCTGTGTGCTTAGCCCTGAATCTGGCCAGTCTTTGAAATGAAAAGACATCCATCACCTGCAGACTTGAGAAGAATGAAAAATCAGGATCTTTTGTTCACAAAAGATGCCCTCCTGCAACCTAGATGTGACCTACCATCTTAAGTCTAATTTATCCCAGACAAGTTTTGATCTAGTGCTCATCTGTAACCATTAGCAACCAAGAGCAAAATAATACACTGCTGAGATAAAGCTTGCAATAAAAGGGGAGAAAAATAATTTCGCGTTGATTTGCTTTTACTTTGTATTCTTGATAAGAAGGATAAGCACGAGGTCCTTGCTTGGTTGGAATTGTTCACTGAAGGCGACTATAGAATCAAAGTGTCCGACCTAAGGAAAAACTATACAGACACATACACACATGTGTATCTGGGTCTCTGTGTGTGCCCATCTGTGTCCGTAGAGAGACCAGAGAGGAAAAGTAATGTCACATGGACAGTGACATCGTATCTCACATCCTTTTTGCGTCAATCATAATGTCATGGTCTGTCATAGTGTCAGTGTAGATGTCTATGTGTAAGTATACATGCCCACACATATGCATACACATTGGCACAAATATGGTCTCACACACACACTTTTAAGAGTCATTACTATAATAATGTCTGCATGAGTTTATACTATTGTGATTACCAGTGTTACATCATATTAGTAATTGAAAGCATTTAGTTTATCCCATTCTTTAGCCCCAAAAGACAACCTTGAGCAAGAGGCTGTTCATGTCTTTACACATTTCAACCAGTCCTTTGGAAGTGGTGGGATACCTCTCAATAACTAACTAACAATGTAAAAGTAACTTTTCAAGCACATCAAGCTCAACAATTGAAGTATTATATGTCATATCATGTCACATCACATCATATATTATTATATTCCACCCTCTGGAACAACAGCCTTTCTGAGATTAGGTGGGCCCACACCCACCTGGCCTTCCATAAGGCTTGGAAGACCTTGTTTGTGCCCAAGCCTAGGGCCCTGAGTGTGGGGTGGATCCCATTTCTTGGCTATGTTGAGGAATTTTTAGGATTCTCCGGCTGCTGTGTATTTCATTTTAATATTTGTATATATTTTATTTGTTTTTAATGTGAGCCGCCCAGAGTCATGTGCCTGAGACCGGTGGCTATATAAATTGAATATATAAATAATATTGATGCTGCTCTAGAAGTTGCCTCAAACCCCAAACTGTCTTAGCATTTGAAAACACAGCCAAATTGGGTCCTGTGCACACAGGGCAATCCCTTGGATAATCCCCCACGAATGCCAATTTTCTACTTTTCTTTTCACTTCTGCAGTATCCTTCATAAATATTTCCAAGTGCTTTCTTTTTTCTTTGAGGCCATTATTTTTACCCTGATTGATTGTGAGAAAAATTAGCTACTATGAAGCTACCTTGTGCAATACTAAAATATTTCATTATCGAAGAAATCCTATATAGCCTTGCTCAGTGCATTTCCAGCCGTTCAATGGCTTTGCAGATTATTTTTAAACACAAAAATCAATTTCAATTGGACTTTATGTTATTAGATTGTAAGCAAGGCTCTAAAAATTGTAACTGTAAGCTTAAACAGTACAATGAACAAAGCAAAAAAACTCCCAATGTTATAAATCAGTACTATTTCGAGTTTTATGAAACTGCCTAGATGTTTGTAATGTTGCTTCAGCAGCCCTTGCTTTTGGCAGTCAGAAAGGTCTGGGCATCAGCACTTCAGAGCTTCTATCTTGCCTTCCACAATGCAAGCGTTCCAATTCAATTTCAGGGGTTTTGAAGAAATATGTCCGATTTTGCACAATCTTTTTCTTTTACAGCTGCTCTCTGGGTGATCAGTGATGCCAACAGGCAACATGACAGAGCAACGGTCTAGATCAGGACTTTGGGGCACAGTCTGGGACAGGATAAGCAGGTATAAGTGGGAGCCACAAATGAGCATCAGAGTAGGGCATCACAGCATGGCAGGCTTATTCAACTTAATGCAGGTAACCTTCTCAGAATGGGGAGTGTTATAAAATCCTAATATTAATTCTAACCATCCATTAGATCCACAAGGCTCTAGATCTTTTGAGTGGGTTTCTGTTTCCAAGGGCAGAAGGCAGAGGGAAAGGCCTTGAAAGACAGGAAGAAGAGCTGCTACCAAGGCAATGGTCAGATAAAAGAGGGCTGAGTCTGGGGCAGGAATGGAACCTGAGTAAACTTCTCAGACAAGACCCTCCCTGGTTCACATGGAAATAAAGAGAGGGAGAGGGAAGCATGTTCACACTTGCTAGATTCTATTACTATAGCTCAATGTTTCTCAACCTCAGCAACTTTCAGATGTGTGGACTTCAACTCCTGGCTGGCTGGGGAATGCTGGGAGTTGAAGTCCACTCATCTTAAAGTTGCTGAGGTTGGGAAACACTGCTATAGCTGTTACAATAAAAGTAGTCCTCACCTCCATGGCATTGGTTTCTTAGTCTGGTCTGGGTTACAGGACTGACAGAGGTGCGGTCAGATAATTCTCTGGCAGCTGAACAGAATGGGACCAAATCTGGTGTGTGGGGAGAAGATGGCAACAGAAAGATTGAGTTAAAAAATGGGCAAGATCTAGAAAACCTTTCCCCCAGTGGACCCCTATGGGAGAGGCAGTTGGGCAGTGGCTTGGACAGCTATCAATTGCCCCGTCTAAGCCTTCTGTCTACTCCAGATCCCATGACTCGGAATGGAGCCTATGCAGCCTGCCTAATGCAACATGAGGCAAGAGCAGAAATACACACATGGCCACACACATATACCGGCATAATACATTACTTCATTACACAGAAGAACATACAGACAACTCCTATGGCCATGCTGGTAAAGTTGGAAAGAATTCTAGAAGCCAGGAGCTGCAGGCTTTCTCAGCCTTGTTTACCCAGCTTTCAAATATAGGTAGTCCTCATTTAATGACCACAATTAGGCCCAGAATTTTGGTTGTTAAGTGAAATGGTCATTAAGCAAATCCAACCTGATTTTATGACCTTTTTTGCAGTGGCTGTTAAGTGAATCACTGCAGGTGTTAAGCGAACCATGTGGTTGTTAAGCAAATCACATGGTTCCCCATTGATTTTGCTTGCCAGAAGCTGGCCAGGAAGGTAGAAAATGGTGATCACACAACTGTGGGATGTTGTGACAGTCATAAATGCAAACTGGTTGCCAAGCACCCAAATCGTGATCATGTGACCGTGGGGATGTTGCAATGGCCAGAAGTGAGAGGACCGATCGGAAGTCTTTTTTCAGCACTGTCGTAAGTCTGAACCATCACTAAATGAATGGTTGTTAAGTGAGGACTAGCTGTATGGCAGAACTTTGAGAAATACACTGGCAGTGTTCTTCTCAACCCTTGGCAGGATGAAATCAGGTTGGCTACATGAATAAACTGCTCATTTCCCCTTATGCAACAGGTCACTTGAATTATCCTGTGAGTTCTAATAAACCCAACCCCCCACCCCCGGCCAGACTTTAACCTCTTCTTGTAGCTATATTCTTCCTTTCCTTTTCTCTTAAAATATTTTTTAGGCTGCCTTTTTGGAATCATTCCTCTGAAGGCTGCTTGCAAAGGGAAAAAAAAACACTTCTTTAAAAAAAATTCCAATAATATAACAGCAGAAAGCAAATTGCTCTTCTCAACTTTTCAAGGCAAAAACCATTAAACATATTGACAGTTGACAAAACCTCTAACATGCAGTTTGCTGCAGAAATTCTCTTGTTCTCTCCCTTCCTTTCTTTTTCCTCTTGCTAGCTTCATCCCTTAAAACTTTGGAAGTTGACAAAGGGGACACTTACAAGCTTGGACAATTACTGTTTTATGAGTGATTATAACTCTTGTTAAGGCCAGAGCATAGGATTCTGCTTAAATTTCCTGGCATTTGTTCAGCACCAAGTGCCCAGTAAATGACAATATTTTATTGCTCCTCTCGTGTTCTTTACGTGATGGTGCTGCATTGTGTCCAACTCATAAATAAAACAGCCCTACGAAATGCTTATGTTTTATGACTCCGTTGAAGGCTGCTGAGGGCCAAAACACTGGCTGGTTTACCCACATCCGAGGCTGCTCCCCCTCCAATGTTGGTAATGGAATTAAAATGGGTAGCAATAAATCTACATGGCATTCATCAATATTTTCCAAAGCTAGGGTGCAGTCACTTAGGGTACATGAAATAGGCTGCTGGTGAGAGTTAATTTTAGAGTAATAATCTGCATTCTGTTTAGTGAATTAAGAAGGTCGCCCGCAGCTAGGATGAAAAGAGGGTTGGGGAGAACCTTATTAGCAAAGATGACTTACCTAAATTGCAAGGGGTTAGTCCTGTTGGCCTAACATTTACACAAATCTTCCCAAATCCTGTGCATTGCACGCTCAGGAAATTTCATTTCGCTGATAATACAACTCCCAAATGTGTTCCAGGGGATGGATTATCCCTGTACTTCTGCCTGTAAAAGATAAAAACCAGGAAGGAGATGGATATCTGGTAAGATGTCAGAATGAGAAATAGGGAGGTGGTGGTGGGCATTGTGTGGTAAACAAAATCTTTTATTTGGTTATTATTTTCGCCTCTCCCCCATGGCTTCAGAATGTAACAGTGAACGATATTAGCTGGAGTGGCATTTGCCACTGAGAGAGCAGTTTTTCCCCTAAATCCAAAACCAAGAAATACATCCAAATAATATGAGACTAACTGCTTACTAGTTTACTGATGCTATCATTCACCACAAATGGCACATAATGCTACTGAAAAAGTAATTCTGTGTTCCTTGCTCTTTCTGCCACTGGGTTATGTGAATTAGACCAAGAACTCATAAATTCTTTGAAGGTTTTAAACTTTTTCATCTACTCTTTGCTTGAGAGTATGCCCCTTTATATCCTGAATTTTTCCCATGAAATATTAAGAAGTCACAGGCACGTGTTTCGCAATAGGCGTGCATGTTTCCTTTTCTGGGTGGCCATATAACTCCTTCTTGTGCAGAATATGAGGAATTGAAGTTTTGTAGTTTTGAGTGGGGGGAGTATCTGGGATTTCTTTGCAATAATATTTTGAAAGCAAAAGTTTTTTTCTTTCTTTTTGTATCTGAAAAACCATGACCTGGAGCAGTGAGCAATTCTTGTAAATATAATACTGTCTACAGCAGGCTTTCTCAACCTCAACAACTTTACGACGAGTGGACTTCAACTCCCAGAATTCCCCAGCCAGCATGAATTGATGAGTTAAAGATGAGTTGAAGTCCACTCGTCGTGAAGTTGCTGAGGTTGAGAAACACTGCTCTAGAGACTTGACTCCTCTTCAGCCACCCATCCAAACTCAAAACATCATTGTGCCTCAAAGTAAGATAGCCATCACCTCTGTAATATATCCAGTGAAAGCCAACTTCCACACCTCATCATTTCTCCAGTTTGTTCCCTCCCAATCTTTCTAACTTGCTTTGGCACCGACACCAAACCAAGCAGTGATGCCCTCCATTTAAGTCAGGGACCAGGGATGGCATTGCTGCATTGGGTTTGGTTGAGAAAGCAGTGACTGTGGCACCACTGCTTTCATTACTACTCCTGCCAACCCAGCATCCAGCTGCAATCAAGGTTCCAACTATGGATTTTTACTGGGCAGGAAGGCTTGCCCAAAATCTTGGCTGTCCCAGTCAAACTAGGGTTGTGAAAAGGTATGGATATGGCATTAGAAGGTCCTGATAGTTCGGGTTTTATTAGAAGCACCCATTTTACTGGCAACTGCATCAAGGATGGGCAACATTTTTTTTAGCAATGTCTGAAACTACAGAGACCTCAGCCCTCAGAAAGTAGAGTATCTCATGGACAATGCCCTGAAATGACCACCACTGATAGAACAGAGTGGGAAGAAGCTGGAACAAGGGCTTAATTTCATTAGAACAAACATTTGGTAATTGACAAATGGGGTCCCATCCCCTGAGCCCCTTACATTTGGAAATATGGAAAAAAACATCTCCACCACACCAGTATAGATGACACAGTCCCCACCTAGTGTGACTGTCAGTTCCTACACAAATCAACTCTTAACCATATGTGTTTTATGTCCCTTACCAAATTTTCTCCCATGGTTTTCACAAAGTCAAGACATTACACACAGTTCTGTCCATAGTACTCAATTTATGTTGCTTTGCTGAAGTTCTCTGAGGTCAATTTTGGTGCTGCAGATGTTTCATTAACTTACTAACATCATCAATGCAGGAGTTTTGCAGAAGTGAGTTTTGTTGGTTGGCTGGAGTTAGATATCCTGTCTTGCCTGCTTTGCACTTGCTTGCATGGAATGATCCTGTAGGTGAATGTTGTTTTGCAAGTGATAGATGCCTTGCTGTTGGTTGATTATTTACGTGGCCAATAAAAGTGGAGGTTCTGTCTTATCTCTGTGTTGGTTGCATCCTATGGATCGGTGGTGTGGATGGCTTGTTGGGAGTTTGGTTTTTTTCCTTGTGATTGTTGAACTGTAGCTGACTTTGGGTTATTAGGTTGATAAGGAGATGAGTCTAGTTTTTCTAGTGTTGGTCAATTGCCATGCTAATTTTCTCTAGCAGAATGAAAGCATGAATCCTGAAATACAACCCTAAAGGCTCAAGTGGAACAGATATCTCAAGCATCATTCTATATTTTGAACGTAGATTTTCTTGAATATATACCTGTACAAGAAGAAGAAAGAACTCATCTTGGCAGGAGTAAAAATCTGGCCACACCATAGCCACCCTGTGCATTATTTGTTTGTTCTCATTACAACAACTGTAAAATACTTTGATTGTATTTCCACATTGTGGAAGAGAGAAAGAGGGAGAGGGAGAGGGAGAATACCAACTTGTCTTAGACTCTTTCAGCTCTAAAACATTATCACTGGGAAGGAAGAGAGAAGCTGTGTGGTTGTTCCACTTTCAGTCCTCCTGCTTGCAGGAACCTAGTGATTTTTGGTTGTGTTCTAGTCTGCCTGTCTATGGGTGATTCTCTGCGTATGTAAATAAATCCACCCAACTCTTCTACTGGGGAATTTCCACTGCTGTCCTTAGGGTGAAAATCAGTGCTCTTCTCCCTCCAATCAGTTGAATGGTGAGGAAAGGCCGTAGCCAGCCCAAGGGTGTGGGTTGCCAACCCACGATCAACAGTAGAACCATGGCCTTTCAAATGCTCCTGAGCTACAACCAGCATCCAATTTGGCTGGCCTGGCCAACAGTAGGGGATGCTGGGTATTTAGTTCAGGGAACCTGGGGACCACCATTCTCTAACACCAACGTAGGGGGTTCATAGCAATTATGAGATGCAAATGAGGAACTTCCTGATTCACAGCTGAACCCTGGAAAACATGACACAGACATTTATAACTTTTTCAGCAGGAAAAAGTTGCTTTATTTCAATGAGAACAGCAGGATGGAACAAATAACATTAGCTGTGAAACGACTGCTCAGGAATTAATTGTTTCATTACTGCAAGTGCAAAATTCTTTAGATCAGTCCTCCAGTCCTCCATAAAATGTTCATAATGTCAACTTTTGTGCTGAAGATTCACTGAAGACAAAAGAGGGGAGAGAGAGAGAGAGAGAGAGAGAGAGAGAGAGGAAGGAAGGAAGGAAGGAAGGAAGGAAGGAAGGAAGGAAGGAAGGAAGGAAGGAAGGAAGGAAGGAAGGAAGGAAGGAAGGGAAAGTGATGTGTTAGCATTGCTGATTTGGGCCTTGATTACTGAAACAGAAAACAGAAAACAGTGGTAGGAAAGTAATTTGTTCCTTTATGCATGTGTGTTTTGCTGTAAGGTACATATTTTGCTGAGAAGAAAGAGATGTGGTTTTCCATCTGATGACATCAGCAAAAGTTCTAATAATTTTACAAGCATGATCAAAGAAATTCATTCCCAGACAAAAAGTTAATGAACTATACGAAGGTGCAAGCTGTATTCTCCTGAACATTTTAAAGAAATTCTATAATATAAACAGAATTATTTTTAATGGGACAATGCAGTGGAAAATAATCTAAATTAAATAAGGCTTAAATAATATGTGCAATGCGCAAATAATGAATGCATCTTCTTTGGTGTACATAAATATTTGAGAGCCATTGCTTATCATTTGAGCTCAATGCCCTCTCTAACCTACTGGCAAAAGATATTACATTAGAAAAACATACATACTTTGGGTAGAAAGACACCAGTGGCTATGCATGGTAGCTGAACTGAACCTCCCTATATAGAAGCAATATACCTCCATGAAACAGATATTAAGCCAGTGTCTTGTTGACAAACTTCCAGAGATATTTAAGCTGCTGTTGGAAGGAGTCAGACTGACGAGAAGACATATATTATCTTTGTGTATCCCACTTCAGTGCAGGTTCGCTCAAAAATATTGCCATGAACAAAAATTTCTCCCACATTTTTTTCTGTCAGTTCTGACTGAACAACAATTGGCTTTTGAATATTTTTTCCCCAGGGGAGAAGATAATTTCTAATAATAATAATAATTTCAGAAATATACTCACAGTTACTGTATACCTATTGTTTTACTGATTGACTGGGCTCATTTATTCATTTATTTATTCATATACCCCACATTTCTGCTCTGGCAAATTTTAAGGCAGCTAAATTTTTTTTAAAACCAAACAGAACATATATACATGCACTTACCCACACACATGTTATATAATTTATAAAAATCAGGTACAATAAACACTAAAATTGTTGAGTGATAAAAGTTTGGTGAGAGAGCCTTTTGTGGTGGTCTCTCATGAAGAATGTAGGAAGAATGCACAGACACAAATTCCTCGGGATGAGAGCCCCGATTCAAGCCGTAAGCCCTCTTTTATTTTCCCCCAGCTAAGCAAGTACACTAAAACAGTAATTCACATAGCAGAAGGCTGATTGGTCTAAATAGCAATGCATACCTCATGTAACCCCCCTGATAGCCTCCTGGCACAGCTCAGGTTACAGCTCGTGTTGCCTTGTGAGGAAAGTTTTTGCTACAACCTTATCCACTATGGAAGTTCAAGGAAGGTTCAATGTAAATAAACATCTTGCACAGCTGTTGTGGTTTGCCAGCCAACAGCATAGCATGCAATACTCTCTACAGCCTTTACAGATTTCCTAAATGCTGAAAAAGTCAAACATAGTTCCCAAGGGAGTGCATCCCATCGCTTGGGAACAGCACAGAAGAAGGCTTTTGCTGCATTCTGCAGAGGTGAACCTAGGACAGTGGACAGCACATCTTCAAGAACCTCTGTGTAATTAATAGCTGAGTGGAGGAGCATCTATTCATTACGTCCAAGGTGGTCACCTGGTATTAGTCAGTCTCCTTTTTTCCCCTGCATAGTTTTATCCCCAGTGATTCGCAACCTCC
This sequence comes from Candoia aspera, assembly GCF_035149785.1. Classification (NCBI taxonomy): domain Eukaryota; kingdom Metazoa; phylum Chordata; class Lepidosauria; order Squamata; family Candoiidae; genus Candoia; species Candoia aspera. Next base: position 12,450,637 of record NC_086156.1, on the reverse strand, counting down.
CTGGCTTCCTGCGTATCCCTTGAATCCCCGCCCATTGCCCTTTTTCAGGTTGGGAGTAGAAGCAGCCAGGGAGGCTTGGAGTGATGGAAAGATTTGTAACAGAAGACAGCAAAAGCCATTTCCTCCTTCCTTCACCTCTTGCAATAACATTTCCATCAAGAGAAATTCCAAAGAAATTCTGAAACTCTCCAGGGATAATGGAGAAACACAACAGCATCTTCTTGTAAACCGCCCAGAGTCCCCCTTTTGGGTGAGATGGGCGGTGATAGAAATTTGAAGAATAAATAAAACAAAAGTAAAATATTTCTCAGCAGGAGGACATGGTTCTTGAGAAATTGCTTGGTGAATGTCAGCGAGTATTATTTAAATGAGTCAGTGAAAATAACTGAGGGGTCACTGTCTTGAATTTCCTACAGAGGTAATTCTTTATGTTTGCCTAGACCACAATTTCAGTCGTAATATCTTGATTAGGAATGTTTGCAGAAACTCTGCAAAATAATGCACGAACTGTTCAGCGCTCTTTTTTTTAAAAAAAATGATATTATTTCTAGTCCAAGTTTTTTTTTTTAAGTTTGGAATAATTAGGTATAATTTGAAGATTGACAACTGTCAATTGTCTACATTTGTTCACTATTTTGTTGCCTGTGTTCTAGCAAGGGATGCAAGCAATCCTTGGATCCATGTAACAGCAGTTGCTGAAAACTGCTGCAAAGTGTGGGGCAGGAAATACATGACTGTAGTTCCAAATTTAAGATTACCGTACTGGGGAAGACCACCACCACCAGGCTCCTGAATCCTCCCATGCACCTGACATAACCTCACCCACTCTTCATCACGTTCCCACCATCTGTGGTCCTTGCCCCTCCCCAAAACTTTGAAAACAGCCCTTGGCCACAGAGGCATCTGGGGAAGCAGTCAAAAAAAGTCACGATGACAGCTGCAGTTGTATGATCAAAGCCCTGCCTCTTTTCAAATGCAGCAAAGTTAAAAAGGATGGGGCTTCAATCACATAGTACAGCTTGCCATCTTGACTTTTTTGCCCTGCCACCATGCACAGCTGCCCCTGACAGGCCACCAAAATATTATCTGCTCTTGTCCCGCCACAGAGAAGCGAATTGATTCACAGATTGGAGACGGGAGAGTAGAATACTGAAGATAAAATATCTCCATCACCACTAGCAAGAGGACCTTTGCAGTGGAGATCCTAAGCTGACTCAGTCAACAGCTCAAGGGGCAGTCTATGAAAGCAGGGACCAATCTAGGGTTCTGTTCTCCCCGTCTCCCACATGTACATTTCTGCTGAAATAAGGAGAGCAGGAACAACGTTGGGTTTAGCATCCTTGCAGGATGATCCTCTAAGACAAATTCAGCCTGACAACTAGATTTCCTCTGAAGCTAAAGACCAGGAAGATTTCACACCATTCTTGCAGGAGCATGTGATGTTTTGAAATTCCCTCAAACAATATCCCTATAAGGCTGGTTCGCTGGCAATAGAAAAATCCTTTTCAAGGGCTCATGCAAAACAGCTGCATTTCTCCCCCCCCCCCACATGTGGTTTATCTCTTTTTATTGTGAAGGTAATACAAATGGTTAACCTTTGCATTATAATGCAAATTGTATCCTTAAAGGAAGGGAATCTTCTCTATTTAGGATGAGTGCTGTTGTACTGTTGAGGAAGTTTAGCTTTCCAGATGTTGAACTATGATTTTCAGCAGCCCTAGCTAGTATTGGATTGTAGCTAAACAGCTGGAGAACCACCTCCATTCATACTTCATCTAAGGAAGTAGCCCTAACCTTTAGAAAGACTGACTGACTTCAGCCTGTGAGATACCTCCAAAATCATCTTCCACAAGTCACCCTGAGCTGTAAGAAAAAAATTAACCCAGCACACTTACCACTAAGAGCATAGAAGAGTCTGTTCCCACCCCTCTTCCTGGGACTTGATACAACTGTATCTACCCACAGCAAAACCTGTCCTGGTCACATCTTCTTTCTGCTGTGTTCCCTTAACATTGTCTTTGCCCCATCCCCATCCCATCATTGAGACAGGCTGAAATTATCCTTAGCTGTAGCCATGCTGAAGTCTCCTCCTCCTCCTCCTCTTCCTCCTCCTCCTCCTTCTCTTTCTTTTTCTCTTTCTTTTTCTTCCCAAGGTGTATAAAATCTGTTAGGCATTGTCATGGCTTACCTTGGATGGAAGTCAGGTCACTGCAATGCTCTGAAATAACAGTGGCAAGGTAGGGATTAGCAGTGGGGACAACTAATTTCATACTGGTATAGTGTCCTTCTAATTAATTAAATTAGATTAGATTAAATTAATTGGGAGATAACCACGAACTTTGAAAGGGGAGTCAAAAAAATTGTCTTAACTGTGTTTTTAAGGAATTCTTTTTAAAATCTGTATTTTTATTAATAATTATCACTTTAAGCACCATTTTAGGCAAGAATAGAAGAGGCCAGTTCTGGAACTGATTGAATAAGGCAGGCTTTCTCAACCTTTGACCCTGGAGGGACCCTTGAAATACTTTTCAGGCTTCAGGGAACCCCTGCCCATTCAGCCTCAAATATAGGCCAGAAGTTACAAAATTATTACATTTGTTTCATGCATAGGCCTGTATATATGCATTAACAGTGTTCTTAAACTCAAAAAAAAGAATGAAACTTAGCTCTTTAATGTGAAGTTGCCTAATTTTGAAATATTTTTTAAAATAAATCATGATCTCCCAGGGAGCCCTTAGTGACCTCTCACGGACACCTAGGGTGCCACAGAACCCTGGTTGAGAAACCCAGGAATAAGAAGCAAAGCCCAAGTCCTATCTATCTATCTATCTATCTATCTATCTATCTATCTATCTATCTATCTATCATCTATTTTCTAACCTGCCTTTATTATTTTTATAAATAACTCAAGGCAGCGAACATACCTAATATTCGTTCCTCCTCCTCTTTTCCCCACAACAACAACCCTGTGAGATGAGTTTGGCTGAGAGAGAGTGACTATTTAGAGCTCTGTTCAAAAGGTATTTTTAGTGTGTGTGTGTGTGTTTTAGCTCAAGTTAGTGAGATTTTGGAAAATGTTTTCAATTTTGGAAAAAAACCCAAAAGCAATTAGTCTATCAGTCCTCATTGTCAATGCTGATGTCCAGAGCACCTTTGTATGTTAGTCAAATATAATTGCTCCCTATTGCGTCTCCTAAACAGGGCATCGGTTTTTGGAGAATTGGTATATAAATGTCATCCAGACAAAGCATTTTTTTCCTCTGCTCTTCAGAACCTGCCAGGTATAATAAGTAGAATGGGTCATAGCTTGATATAACTGTCAGGAATGTCATCTTGCTGTCTGAAGATGTTGCTGTTGCCTTGGAAACTTTTAAGTCTAGCATATTGCAGTTGGGCATTTCCAGCCTCTGTGCAGCGAAATTTTAATAACCATGCATAACTGCATGTAATTGCTGAGAGCAATTTTTATCTCTGGTTTTATAACTTGTTTTAAAAGTTCAGTAATTTGGCCTCATTGCTTCAGTCCGCAACTCTATAAATAAAACATCTGCCCAGATTTTACTCTGTTGGTAGTAGCTGTTGATGTCTTGGCTTCAGTTCTGCAGATTTCTCCCTGTTATGGATTTTGGCTGTTCCTTGAGACTTCCCTGCCTCATCCATGATGAAACAGGAAACTTAAATCCATGGGCTTGGAAAAGTTCCTAAAATGGAAATATGTACTGGGTCATAGGGATCCGTCTGTAGGGTGTGGCCAAAGGAGTCAAGATGGTGTCCTTGATGGTGCATTTAAGGCTCTGCCCATTTTTTAACGAGCATTGCATTTCATTTGCACCATTGCAGATACCATCATGACCATTTGATGCACACACCCTGCACTCTAAGGAATTATACGCATATTGCTGGCTAACATGCTATCCTGATTGAAATAACTAGGAGAATGTTGCAGGAGAAAAATCTCAAATAATGGAAATTATTTTTTTTTCAAATCAGACTAGGAGGAATCTGGGAAGAGGAGAACAGGATTTTTTTTAATAAAAAAGAATTCTTAAAGTAACTAGATACTTTGTTTTATATCACGCACATGTCTTCTTTAAGACATCTACTATAAGAAATACTAGAGTTTTTTTTTCCTTTGCAAAAACAAAAGCAAGGAATATAAAAAATATATTTAAAGATATATTAGACAGGGATATTAAAGCCCAGTCAACCTTCTATTAGAAAACTGGGTGGTTTTTTTTATAGACTGCCCCATTTTTTGTTTTAGATAAGTGTATTGACTTCCTAGAACTATTAGTATAGTGTCCAACTGTGATGCAGAAATGTCCTTAGGGTGCAAAATGGTCAATGTGTCCAGTCCATTTACAAGGTTTTATTTGGGGGGGGGTTGAATGTTAGGGGCACACTATGGGGTACTATGGGGACTGCAAAAATAGGGTTGAAGGAGACATGTGAACCACATGCCACAGATTGTCCTGTGGTTGCTCATCCCTATTCTATTTGTATTCTTCTTTGGAGGATGTTGTGTTTTAGATCTTGGGTGCATTCAAACTGATGCCATCAGCAGTCCCATAAGAGTGACAACCACAGCAGTTCTAATATTGTAAAAGAGAACTATGAGCATCCCATGTTCACTTGGTTCAAAAACTAGCATCAGCTCTGCACAACAGCCAGTTCTATGCTCTGAAGCAGATGCTTGGCAACCCTTTTTACTAGCAAGCTGAACCAGCAATTCCATTTGCCCCCCACATAAACACATGGTTGACCTCACAACATAAAACTCGCCTCTAAATTGGATGGGCTGGAATAAAGCAGTGGTTAAATCAGTGCAGTCCAGTTGGCGTGTAATTCCACACAACTGCCAGCTTTAAAGTTTAAGGACCCATTTTGTGAATAAAGGCAAGACTAGCCATCTAACTGTTGGAAAAAGAGCATCTCTTTTGCATCTGAACTGGGTGGATGGGCAACAAAAGCCACTGTTTAAGGATGCACTTACCTTTGCAAAGAACTCCCCCAATGTCAGAAATTTCCATTTTTTCTAAGTTTAATTTTACAGGAAATCCATATATCCAGGTAAAACATCCTGCTCCAACACACAGTTCCTTTCCCAATTTTTTTCACCTAGTAATTATGAGAATTGCCACACTACCATTATCTTGGTGAGAATACTAAAAAGAATCTTTATAACAACTCCAGTCCTTCTTTAATACATTGTTATCAGGAGATTCAGGGCACATAGAAAGAGATGCCGGTTTAAAACTTGGATGGTTCACTTTCTGAGTCAAAAACGCCACACATTCATACAATCATGCATACTTGCTTGACTCAAAGTCTAGCTCAGTGTTTCTCAACCTTGGCAACTTTAAGATACCTGGACTTCAACTCCCAGAATTCCCGAAGTTGCCAGGGTTGAGAAACACTAGTCTAGCTGAACAGATAAGACTTGTGTTCCATGAGAACTGGGTTGAGATGTAGAATAAGTACTTCATTCATTGTGATGGCTGCAAAAGACTAAGTTTCCATACCCTGTTTGTACCTTTCAACAAGGTAGCCAGCTCCACCTGGACCCCTTTCTCCTGGTCTACCAATTGTTTTAGGACCATCTTTAGTTGTGAGAACTATAAGTCATCATGTCTTCTTCAAAGTTTTTGTCCTGGTCTCTTTTCCCATGCTAAAAATTTTCCTGAGTGAAGCTATCTGCCTCCATGGCCTGCTTTGAAGGGTAAATAATTTGTAAATAATTCTGAGTGAACTCTACAACCAACCTACATTTTCCCTGTGCTGCCTTCACCATCTGTAGATCATAAATGCTGTGGCGTTATCTGCATGCTTGCACATCTGGAGGTGAGAGAAACGTACCTTCAGACAAGCATTATTCAATCTGTCTGAACCAATCTGCAGCTGGGCTATTGGAAAGTCAACCAATCAGGACTCACTTTCTCTATGTCATATGTCAATGGTTGCATTTTCTGCCCCTCCAAGTGAATTAACAGCTCTCCTTCACCAAAAAAAAGCAAAAATATTGCTAGCATCCCTTCCCCCAACCAGATGCTGTTGATGCATTCATGATTATTATTTATGATATATTTGTGAACATTTACAAACATTACATCTCTCCTAATTTGCTGTTGTAAAGGTGGCTTCAGGAGAAGATAGATTTCTGAAACTAAGAACAAAGGCATCTCAAAAGCTTCGGCTAACTATGGAGACAGATCAGCATTCCTTGTGAAATGTGTTATACCAGCAAATCCAGAGCTTAATGCAGCAAAACTGCATTCAAAGACCTTTCCCAAGCAGGAAACGTGAGTTTGGGTGCTGAGTGAAATGCAGACATGGGAGGCAGGGCTCATGGAAAAGAGTCTTTCCCACAAATGCAGGTTGAATTTACTGGAACATGAGATTTGTTTCTTACTGAAGCAAGGACAAAGAAAAAAGTGGTCTCTCACGAGTGTAAATGAATTTAAAGCAGCAGAGATGTGAAAAATTGTGTGCTAGGTCTCTGTGACTCCTTGTATTCAAGACATCTTATTGTAAAGTGAAATTTCTTGTCCTGTCTGGATATCCAATTTTCTTAGGTACAACTTCAGCCATCACTGTTCATGCTATAATGTAGATATATGGGGCCATATTGGTAGGAATACATGGTCTTCTCAATTGCCACATATGCCTGTGAAAGTTGGACATTAAAAAAGGAAGATGGAAGAAGAATTGATGCATTCGAATTGTGTTGGCGAAGATTATTGAAAATACCATGGAATGCCAGAAGAACAAACAAATCATACAACCAGAATGTTCCCTAGAGGCAAAGATAACTAGGCTTAGACTCTCATACTTTGGGCACATCATCAGGAAAGACCAACCACTTGAAAGGGACATCATTTTTAGTAAAGTCGAGGGCCAGTGGAAAAGAGGAAGACCTTCAGTGCGATGGATTGATACAATTACTGCAACAATGGATGCAAACATTGGAACAGTCAGGCACATGGCGCAAGACTGAACAGCATTTCCTTCTGTTATACATAGGATCGCCATGAGTTGTAAACAACTCAATGGCAACTAACAACAACAACAATTGGTAGGAAGCAGCAATTTCAAAACTGTTGCCTATGTAAACATCAAATCTTGCTGGAAATTTGTATTAAACCCGTTAGGTAAAGGGGAATTGGGTGAGTGAAATCACCTGAAATAAGGCACAAATGTCCAGGCTCAAATTATCCTACTTTGGACACGTAATGCAAAGACCCAGCTCTCTGGAGAAAGTTGTAATCCTGGGGAAGGTGGAAGGAAAGAGAAGAAGAGGACAACCAGGAGCAAGGTGGATGGATCAGTTACAGAGGCAATGTGTGCACTGTTGGAAGACCTGAAGGAACAGCTTAGGGTCAGATCATCATGGAGAAAATCTATCTCTGTGGTCACTAAGAGATGGCACTGAGTTGATAGTACATAATCAATCAAGCACCTGACTAATCAGCTTCTGCACAGGCAGGATAAGCCCCATCTTTCCTTTTGCTTAAGGTAGTAAAATGGCTTGGGCAGCATAAAAGCTTATGCCCGAATAAACTTGGTTAGTCCTGAAGGCACTACCAGAGTCTGTATCCATTCTAGCACATTATTTTGTATCCTATCCCAGAGTTACAACTTCATTCTGCTTTCCCCTTTTTTATGCCCTCCAATTATTTTGGGACTGCAGTTACCAGTATTCCTAGCCAGCCCTGCCAATGAAATTCTGGGAAGAGAACTTGGCATCAGACTGGAAATATTGGCTCAGAGGTTTCTGCTGGCTGTATAAGCAGTTAGATCCAAGAAGTTGCATGAATCATACTGAATAGATGATGGTTATTTCTGGAATATTTTCCTTGTTCTCTGCTTCGTCATTAATGTGCATAGAAGCTGTATATTTGTACACCTGTGTGCACCGCTTCCCACTGCAGTCTTTGGCATGACCTATCACTGGGTCCCTGCCTACACAATGACATTTCTTTTGGTTCCCATGCCATCAGCAGAGATGCATGTAATTATATTCTCAATCTTAGCAATCACAGTGGGCAAATATATGGTTTGTGGTGACTTACTGGTGTTTTCTAAGAATACTTATTGCCTATAGATTTCAGACTATGAAGATTAGCTATGAGTGTTAAGCTTAGGGATGGGAAGATTTACATAATCTTTCAGTTCTCCTGGTTTTCTAAATGGCCCACTCACAAATGCATTTTTTAAGCATTTCCCTGAATAAATGCATTGTATATATACCTTTCCTAAAACACATATTAAATCCACCTGAATTTATGCCATAATATCCACATTAGTTGCAATTGTAGAGAATATTTTATGTATTTATTTAATTTTTATCCCGCCTTTATATGTAGCCTACGATTAGTGTGTTGGGTTGTAGGTTTCTGAGCTTGGTTTTTCATTTGCAGATATTTTATTACCCCCTGTGATAATATTTTCAGGGCCACAATCTTAGAGAAGTAAGGTTTGTGGGCTAGTTGTGGAATACATAGTTATTGTTAATATCAACAATTAATACATAGTTCCTACCAGCCTTGGATGTGACTGGATGGGCTGTGCTGTTCAGTGTTGTGGCTTTCTACAGGTGATCCTCTATTAACGAGGTAATTGGGACCAGAATTTCCATTGCTAAGTGATTTGGCCATGAAGCGCAATGCCATGTGACCGTCTCGCTTGGCAATGGCAATACTGGCAGTCCCAGTTGTCGTTGTTAAGCGAGGATCATGGGTAATTAAGCGAGGACCTCACATGATCGCAACTTTGACTTCCTGTCGGCTTCCCACAAAGTCAGCTGTGGAAGTTGCAAGTCCCGGGCAGCTTGCAAGCAGGCAGGTGGGCGGGCGACTATCATGGAGTGAGGTGGGGTGGGGGAGAGGGGATGCAGCTGCCATAGTGGAGATCCTTGGGAGAAAAAGTAAATAATGTGGATGCCAGTCAAGCTTCTTTAGGAAGGGAATTCCATAAATAGGGCCAACACAGAAAAAAAACTGTCTCCCTTGTAGAGACCCACCTCACTTCCCTTGAAAGGGGACCTAGAGAAGGGCCTCTTCAGATGTTCTTAAGGTCTGGGTAGGTACATAGGAGAGAAGGTGCTCCTTCTGGTAACCTGGTCCTAATGCATTTAAGGCTTATCATTATCTGATTTTATTATGCTGATGGGGTGCCCTCTCTTGCTTATCTGGGTGTTGCTTAACAGCTGTGTGATAATAGTCTTGAGGACAGCTTATGTTCCTAAAGTCCCATTTAACTTCTGGTAGTTGTAAATAACAGTATAGCTTGATGACTTCTCTTTAGATAGCAGCAATATTTCAATCTCCCTTGTTTATATGCCTGGGTGAGTAGCATAGAAAGGAAAGAAACTCTTTTCAGTATGAGCTGCAAAACGTTTTCGTAATCAGCCAATGCTGTGCTGAATCTGCCTTGATGTTTCTTAATATTTTCTTCTCTGGGCTCGATGCTTTTCTTTTGCTACCTTGTTTCCCCTGTGAAAGAAATTTTGAAAGCAAATTCTCTTCTGGGAAGCCACACGAAGACTGAAAAGTCCAGGAGAATTTTTTCTGAACACTCTTACAGTATCACGAACATTCAATGAATGGAGGCCGAATTCACATAATTCTCCCCCTCTTTTTCTTAAGGCATATTAATTGCCCCAACCATCCTCCTCCATATTCAGATATTGCAAAGAAGATCTGACACCCACTGGAAGTTACTGCATTCCTGCCATTACCCTGCGTAGCCCATTTCTTGCTCTTGGAAAGGTTAACAGAAAACAAGGGGATTAGGAAATAGTCCTGCGAGAGTTAAAACTGTGGGTCAGTGGACACAAGCACTATCTCACAGCACTGACTTAGAATTCTGAAGACTCCGGACTAGTTAATTATTGATTTCAGTGAGCCAGCTCCATGGTTCAGCTGGGATCTAGTTCATTGCACCATGATAGTCTGTGTGATCCCCAACATTAGCAGCTATTTAGGTGGGACAGGACTATGTCAAACAGCATGACATTCTCGATAGGATGGAAGTTTGGTTAGGTCTTATGCAAGACCGAGTTCAGCAAGCATTTGAGGTGCTGGGTGCCACAAAACAAAAATTTAAATTTGAATTAAAAATGGTCAAAATCTCATGTAATCACCAGTTCTTCTGAGATTACAGTATTGCTTTGTATCATGCCCAGTATTGTTTTGTATTGTGCTTTGCATTGTTCTGCTAGTCCACTGCAAAAACTGGAAAGCTACACAATACGTTTTTTGCTGCAGCCGAAGAGGCCTTTCCCCCAGTTATTAAGCTACTGAAGATGTGGACTTCTAGACATTATTCCAACATGGAGCATGCAGGCCTGAGCTGATGGAAGGTATACTTTGACTTGATGTAAATGTATAGTTGGGTGTAAGGAAAGTTCCCTATAAGCTCACTTCTGTGTTTTCATAATACTGTTTTGAAGACTTGAAATGGACTATGTAAATGCTAAGGATTATTTTTGCTTGTTCCTGTGAATGCAGCGTTACCCCTTGTAGATGAACCAGAAGTCCTGTTTTTCTTGGAGATGTCACCCTTGTCCACTTGCTAAGACCCTTTGTGACAAAACATATCTCGTCAGTTATCTCCAGTTTTCAAGGTTGCCCTTCAAATATCTACATTGTCCCTTCTAAGCATATTTATTGCCTCTGGTGATGACCTCAGTTTCTATTTAATACACATTCCCACATCAAAATGCCCCAAGGCTTACCTCACTTTTCTCTACCACTCTTTTTTTGCGACATACACTTCAGTTCACACAATTTGCTCTTGGTACATAGGGAATTATATGCTTCCAGTTTCAACATGACAGTTTGTCCTTTTACACTTTTCTGTTTGTTTTGACAAGAGAGAGATGCAAGTGGTCTCTTTTAGAAAACTCTCTTCTAGGAACACATTTTGAGGCAATGTCACTATGTATTCAGCTTTACAAGGGGCAAGCTTTGACTTGCCAATCCAAATGTTGAGTTTTTAATACCCTTTGACAACGTAGGTTGCAGCTATTTCCAATGCTGACAACTAAACTTGTATTCTAGGAAGAAAAATCTGGAAAGGTTAGATGAATAGGCCATTTAAAACTGTGCAGTTTTAAATGTTCCTGAGTTTCAAAAGTTGCTTTGTCATCTTGAAAGTTTCAAGTTGACATTGACTAATAAGTAGGTCTACAGTAAAAAAAGAGCAAGGTGAGTTATAGACCAATGATAGAACATATGACTCACAGTCAAGAGATCCCAGGTTCAAATCCACATATTTCTAAGTAATAAAGAATTGGGTAGGCAGTGATGAGAAGACCAGCTTGAGACTTTTGAAAGAGGCACCTATCCGTGTAGACCAAATGCCCACAAACTTGGTGCTCCCCAGATGTGCAGACATGGAACCCTGGAATTCTCAGTGACAGCCAAGTGCATTATGTTGTGGAAGACCAGCAATACAGTGAACGTTTATTTTAATAGACACCTTTCAAATTCAGTAGACCAAATTAGCAGCTGGCCTTCACCCTCAAAATAACAAACAAGTCCTTGTTTCCAAAGACTATAATTTACATCACTTGTAGCAATTGACATCATTTTCATAATTATATAATTGATGCAAGTAGCTCTAATATGTGGATTTTTAATCAGCAACTGGCTGAAATACATGCTTGTTTTTGGATACATTCTTCCTCAAATATGCACATTTTTCTCTAAATTTCTGAGCAGCTCATGCCAATCCACAGTGTTGCTTTCTTGTTTTGTTTTTTAATTTACATCCTTAAGATCCAGCTGGCTTTTTATTTCTGCGAAATGATTAGTACAATAAAATTACTTCTCCAAAGCAGTAGTAGTGGAATATGAGGTGGCTAACCTGGCTTTGATTTTAATCTGAGTTGGAGAAGAATTCCATCCTTCTACCTTCTTTCTCCCTCTTCCTATTTCACTCTTCCTTCCCTTCCCTTCCATTTCCTTACCAAGTGGCTGGTATTTGGGCTGCATCAAACTGTGAGGAAAGCGAACAAAAGACCACTCAACTTTCGTTGGCCTGCAGTCCCGGAAGACAGTGTCATCCTCTTTCTCCCTTTCTTGTTCTCCTTCCCCTAAATTACAAATGTTTGGAGTCAGGGAACTAACTGTGCTTTGTTTTTGTTTTATTTATTTACTGATTTGATTGATTTGGTTTCTATAGCTATCCATCTCCACAAGTGACTCTGGGTGGTGTGCAATCATAAAAACACAAAACAATTAAAACAATACAAAATGTGGAGTCCTCGGTGCTCCCTGAGCTTGGTTGTTTTCTTGCAGACATTTTGTTGCCTGACTAGGCAACGTCTTAGTGCTGAAGATTTATTTTATTTATTTATTATTCAAATTTTGTTACCACCCATCTCCCCCAAAAGGTGTCTGTTCGTTTGTTTGTTTATATTTCAAATTTCATCACCGCCCATCTCCCTCAAAATGTTGCCTAGTCAGGCAACAAAACGTCTGCAAGCAAATGACCAAGCTCAGAGAGCACCAAGGACTCCACAGTTCAACCCCGAGCTACAGATATTCTCTTTGATTGGTGCAATACAAAATAAATATATATGATGCCAAGTAAAATTATTGCCATAAATGTTAATATAGCCAAGAAACAGGGCCCTTAACACATTCAGGGCCCCAAGCCCGGCCACATAACCAGATCTTCATGGCCTTATGAAAGGCCAACAGGGTCAGGGACATCCTGATCACTGAAGGGAGAATGTTCCAGAGGGCAGGGGCTATGGCAGAGAAGGCATGCCTTCTAGTCCCCGCCAACCAACCTTCCTTGGCTGACTGGACCCATAGCATGCCCAACCTTCCAGACCGAACTGGACAGGTAGAAACAACTGGGAGAAGATGGTTCCTTAGGTAATGCGGCCCCAAGCCAAGAAAGGCTTTAAAGGTGACAACCAGCACCTTGAATTGCACCAGAAACACACCAGCAACCAATGCAGCTCACGTAGTAGTGGTGTTACATGTGTTGAACATCCAACACCATTTACTACCCATGCTGCCACATTCTGTACCAGTTGAAGCTTCCAAATGCCCTTCAAGGGATTATCCTTGCTTGTATTTTGCTTGTACTTTGATTTCACTGTTTGACTAAACTTGGCATGAGATCATAATTCAGTAGTGGAAAGCATATACTTTCAGCACTTCCAGATGAGAAATCCCTGGTGACCTCAGCCTAGAACCCTGGAAAATACTGATCCATGGCTTCTGCAGGAAACCATGGAGGGCCAGCATAGAACAGGCAGTGGCAAGCTAGATGGACAACTCACCCATCTCATAAGATGGCATAACATAACCCCAGTTAAACAAACAACATTCCCCATATTATGGTTGTTGAGGACATAACCTTGCATGAAAATCACATCCCCACAATCTAGTCTAGACACAAAGGAGGCCTTGACTTGAGTTTGCAGGAGTATTTTTGAATGATTTATTTGTCGGTCAATTACTCCATTCTCATTCTTTCTGATCTGTACTTGAAAAAATCAGTAAATTGCATACTGAGATGGGTGGTGGTGGCGGCCTGCAGCCGCCATATGCCATTGGAAGCATCATTGTGTATGGGGTAGTACTTCTGTAATTGGTAAGCCCCTGTCTCATCTTCAAGGAACTGGCCCTAATGCTATGCAACTGCCTGGAACAGCATTATTACGTGATAAAAAGGCACTGCGCCATACTGGGGAGGATTGGGAGGGGAAGGGAAGAACTTTGTATTTTAATTGTATCTTTTGCATCAGGGGATTAACCTTGTTGGATAGCTAATCATTTGCAGGAAAGGCCTCGTTAGTCTTCTATTCCTTTTCTCAGTGCATTGTCAATTATTGCCCCACTTTTGAATGCTTCTCCCTGAGTTAGTTGCGGCTAGGGAGATGCTGATTGGGATTCTAGAATACACTTGCTGATGATTATGTGTTATTTTAACAGGAGCATGACAATAATTTCCTGTAATGCCACTTGTTACAGTAATTATTATGCTGTAATTGCCTTATCAAGGTGTCATACAGGAAAGGAGATAAAGATTTCACAGCTGCTGCCCTTCCCCTGCTATGGACTGCCTCAGGAATAGATTATCAGACTTCTATTTGAATTCCTCATGCAAATTCAAACCAGGACAACTTTTCTGGGTGTCACAGAACATGAACAAATTTAGGAGTAGATAGCTGGGGACTCTGTATGTGTTCCTGTCCACACTGGGTGGAATAATTTGGAATATTTACATGAATAGATATCTGCTTTCTTGTAATGCTGGGCAGAAACGATCTCAGATTTTCTTCCCCATTCTTGTTAAGTTTGATGAAAGAAACTTTGCTTTGGAAATTCTTTTGAAGGAGCAGAACATTTTGAAGAAATTCTCATAGATGAAGAGTATTATTCTTCCGCCTAGTTAGTACAAGGCAACCAAGGAGAGTGGGGAAACGCCCCTAAGAAGGCATCAAAAATTTTTTGAGAGTGCTTTCTGTTGTATAATCTTCTCTCCAGTGAAGTGCAACCATCCATGTTTCTATTAGCTCCTAAAGAAAGACATCATGAAAGGACACCTCCCACTCAGCCTTTTTAGTAGTGATGCCAATGTCCTTCCCCTTAGAAATTGTTGGAGGTTTTTTTTTTCCCTCTGAAGAAATTTGATGAGAATCCCACAAATTTCCTTGTCCCTCTTTCTAATTCCATGCCTTTTAAGTGAAATTAAGGAGGGGAGCGACATAATAGCAAAAGCCAGGGTGCCTCAAGGTATTTTGCTTCTAACTCCCGTCAGACCCAGTCAGCACCACCAGCTGGAGAGGATGGTGGAAGGCGTAGCCCGAAGCAAATGGACAATCTCCATGTGGAAAAGGCTCTGGTACCGGTTCATAAAATTATTCAGTGCCTGGAAAAAGTGGACTGGCATACGTTTCTTGCCTTATCTCACAGGAGTAAAACTGAGTACTATCCTTGGAAGCCAAGCAAGGTATTTAGGACAAATAAATAAAATAATCATATTCAGCAGCATATAATTTATTTTAAGAAAAGTCATTCCTTAAAGACATAGGGTTTGTCCACTGTCTCAGATGGCTGGAAAATGCCATGAATGGCTGTTTGAAATGATATGGCAGAAATAAGCAGCTATGAAAGCGCCTTGCCTGTGTGCAAAATGACCACCATGGTGGTAGTGACGCTCCCAATACCATCGTATAACAGAAGGCAAGTAGATAAGATTGATCTCCCTCCACTTTTTCCACCTCTCACTTTACCAGACTCTCTCAATGAGCCAAGTATGTAATGGTTGAGTCAGAAGAGACAGGAACCAGCACTTCTCAGGTGGGCTGGGCTTTACATAAATGTGCCACATATCTGTACATTAAGAAAAGCAGGATGAAGTGATGAGCTTAAAGCCCTGGGCACATACAAGACTTTTATATCTTGACAATAGAAGAGAGCAATCAGCTGATGGGTAACTCTTCATTCTTGTCTGTGGTAAAGATTCTTATCTAGCCAAGCTGAGAGCTTTCAGTCAAGTCAAGTCAAGTCAAGTCAAGTCAAGTCAAGTCAAGTCAAGTCAAGTCAAGTCAAGTCAAGGAGCTAAGTCATGAAGTGTCAGTGGTTTACTACAAGACCTTGGTCATTAATCCAGATGGACATACACTACATCCAAATATAGTCCTGGGCTGGAACCCACCCACCACCTTCATTTTTTAAAGAAGACCTATGATTTTTTTTTAAAGAAAGACCCCCTTTGATGGAGCTATGATTATGGCATTTTATTTTGCAGCATCTGCACTTCATATATTTTAAATTAAGAGAACTGGGGCAAAATTTTAAAAGTAGATGGGGCAAGGAGACTGGTGGGCACCAAGGAAGGTGTCTGCAGGTCACATTGCCTAGCTCTGCAGCTAGATACAAAAAATGCTAAATTATTATGTGTCATGACACATAGAGGCTGTTGTAGGGATCAACATCAGAACAACTATAAGGACAAATTTAGGCAGGCTTCTCTAGTCAGAGACCCTTCTGTTGGACTGGACTACAGAACGATGGTTGAGGATGATAGGAACGGTAGTACAGCCTATTTTTAGGGCACCATATAGGCACCTTGTGCCAACTTTATGGCAACTGCATGAAAAAAGGTGCACAGCTACATAAATCTTCACTCTGCTCTGATTCAGAAAGTGGGCATGGTGTGTACAGGTAGTCCTCGCATAATGACCACAATTGGGACTGGAATTTCAGTTGCTTAGCAAAGCAGTCATTAAGTGAATCCAACCTGATTTTATTACCTTTTTTGCGGTGGTCATTAAATGAATCACTGTGGCTGTTAAGCAAACCATATGGTTGTTAAGCAAATCACACATTTCCCCATTGATTTTGCTTGCCAGAAGCCAGCCAGGAAGGTTGATAATAGTGATTACATGACCACAGGATGCTGCGATGGTCATAAATATGAACTGGTTGCTAAGCACCCAAATTGTGATCATGTGACTGCAGGGGATGCTGCAACAGTCGTAAGTGTGAGGACTGGTTGTAAGTCAGTTTTTTTAGCACTGTCATAAGTCTGAACCATCACTAAATGAATGGTTGTTAAGTGAGGACTTTCTGTACAGTATGTATCTCTCCATGTGTATGCTCAGTCCAGATCAATCCAATGCAGGCTGAAGTCATCTTCATTGAAGGTCATGGTCTGTAATCTACCACACTGGTCCAGTGTGGGTTGGTAGGTAGATGTTTCTTAACTTCCCAGACGAGGGCTGACAGAGAGAGAGAGAGAACTGGTCCAAAGTCACCCAGCCCTTCTCTGCTGCTGATTGAAGGAATCTGATCAGTTTTCAGGTTTCTGCCTGAACCTACAGGCAAGGTGCTGATTTATTAATAGTGAACTCCTTAAAATAGCAGCATGTTTTGATAGGCTCTTACCAGCAAAAGTGCAGCTGTTTTGATGAATAATAGAAAGGACTGTGCTTTCATAAGGTCCAAAGCATTTTTAATGGTTCCAAATTACAACAATTCCTGATGGAAATTTGCACAGTCACTGAAGGACATAGCAAACCTGTTTTGAGAATCTAGTCCTTTTTGTTGGTTTCCATACATATAAAAAGAAATAATACTAAAGGAAAATGTAAGTTCCTCTTCTTGCTCCTCCAATATTAAGGCTCAACATTTATTTCATACAATGTTTGTTTAGTACATGTGTGTGCTTTTAAATTCCTATTCTTTTAAAAAACTCTGCTTGAGCTTTCAATCTTTCAAATGTGATTCTAAATGGAAAAAAAAGGTAGATTTTAATAGATAACGGTGGACTTTTCATCTCCAAAAGATGGTGCCAACAACTGAATTCAGATTCTTAGATGTGGAACCCTTTGTTTGTTAATATAGCCTTGGTGAATATATGTTGTATTCCAGTATGTTTAGGTATAATATATATATTTTTATAATATATCATTCATTTTTATAGGACATTTTTCTTGACAACATATTTTTTCTCCAGAATGCTAACAAGCTTTAGTGTGCCTTAAAGGTTTCCCTTGACATTAAGTCCAGTCATGTCTGACTCTAGGGGGCGGTGCTCATCTCCATTTCAAAGCCGAAGAGCCGGCGTTTGTCCGTAGACACTTCCGTGGTCATGTGGCCGGCATGACTAAACAGAATGCCGTTACCTGCCCGCCGAAGCTGTACCTATTAATCTGTTCAGATTGGCATGTTTTTGAACTGCTAGGTTGGCAGGAGCTGGGACTAGCAGCGGGAACTCACCCCGTCACGCGGATTTGAACCGCCGACCTTCCGATCGGCAAGCTCAGCAGCTCAGCGGTTTAACCCGCAGCGCCACCGTGTCCCTTTTTTTTAGTGTGCCTTAGGTAAAGGTAAAGGTTTCCCTTGACGTAAAGTCCAGTCATGTCCGACTCTAGGGGGCGGTGCTCATCTCCGTTTCTAAGCCTTGGAGCCGGCGTTGTCATAGACACTTCCGGGTCATGTGGCCAGCATGACGACTCGGAACGCCGTTACCTTCCCGCCGAAGCGGTACCTATTGATCTACTCACATTTGCATGTTTTCGAACTGCTAGGTGAGCAGGAGCTGGAACGAGCAACGGGAGCTCACCCCGCCGCGCGGTTTCGAACCGCCGACCTTCCGAGCGGCAGCTCAGCGGTTTAACCCGCAGCGCCACCGCGTCCCCGGATTAGTGTGCCTTACTTATATGGAAATACTGTTTTGCTTTTCCCTCTTAATCAGTGTCTCTGGTAATTTAAAGATACTACATAGTATTTATTAGTTTGTTTGTTTATAACATTTCTATCCCACTTTCTGCTGGTAAACGATGGCTTGGCAAGAAGAGGTAGATGATATATACAGTGGAAATGACCGTGTCAGAAATATTGATTTTTTGCTTTGCTTTGATATTAGTTTGCAAAAGTGCATAGGGCCCTGTGGTCTATTTTAGTGGGATTTTACAAGGATGAATGATTCTAGATGCTGAGCTGTGAAAAGAAGCAAGAAACAGGAACTTGGTATTTAACAATAAGCCAAAATAGCTAAAGCAGGCTGACTTGAGACTGTCATAGGGGACAAGAAACAGAGCCAGAAGGCTCTGTATGATCCAGACCAGTGTTTCTCAACCTTGGCAACTATAAGATGTATGGCTGGCTGGGAAATTCTGGGAGTTGAAATCCATACATCTTAAAGTTGCCAAGGTTGAGAAACACAGATCCAGACACAGACAATATCTGATCCAGGGAGGAACACTGGGATATCTTATATATGGAGATGCGTGGTAAAGACTCAGTGGGAAGGATGGGAATCTTCAAGGTTTGAAGAGCAGACATGGTCAGAAGAATCAGCCCTGTAGGTTCCTGCTTTCCCCAGCACCTGCACTCTATGGATCCCACCTCAGAAACATCTATGAAGTACAGTGAATGGTGAGAACAATATCAGAATGGAGAAAGGAAATTGTTCCACCTGGGAAACATATTTAAATACATTTTCCCATGATCCAGCACTCCTTCTTTTCCTTTCCGTTCTTTAGATTATGAAGTTGAGCTTTGCAATTATTTAAAAACATTGTTATTGTTATTGTTGTTGTTGTTATTATTATGCTGGTAATCTATAGTTAGATACAGAGTCTAAGATCGGTAGAAACTTAATAATTCAAGTCCTAACCAAGGACCTAAGAATGATTAAGGTAGCATCTAAGAATATAGGCAGTTCCAAGCAGGGTGGTTTTTTGTAAAATTAGGCTGTTCAGGTCCGAGAAATTCAATATTTCCAGATATTGAGGGAGTCCTTTAGGTATTGCTCCAAGGGCTCCAATCATGATTGGTATAACAACAGATTTCTTTATTATTATTATTTCAGTGTCAACTCTTAGCAACCACATAGATCTTGACAAAACTTTAGATACTCAATTTTATAGCCATTTATTAAGCTTTAGATATAAGAATCCTTAAAAAGCCAAAGTTACTCATGCTACAACTTACTCAAAGAACTAAAGAGCATTGTTGAATGTTGCGACATGGTCATGCTAATATGAAATGAAACAGATGATTGGACAAGTTATTCATGGTAACCTGGAATCAAATTAGCACAATTAGAATATTGTGAATATTCTAGCTAGACTTAGTAGAGTTAGCTAAACAGGCACAATGTATTTGGGGCCTATACTAGGCGGAGTGTCACTCTGAATATCCTGGGGCAAGATTTGGTAGAAATAGCCAAACAAGTACAGGGCATTTGGGGGGGGGGGTTCAGTCTTCTTGGAGGAATTCCCAGGGTGCTTGGGGACTAAAGTTTGGTAGAAACATCCTTGGGCTTCCTTGGGCTGATTCTGATAAAGATGTACCTGATCTTAAGAACTCAGACTGCTAAATGTTGGAAGCTTGGAGGAGTGTTCCTGAATGCTGGGTCAGGGGACATAATGAAGGCGGGATAAAAATCAAATCAAATCAAATCAAATCAAATCAAATCAAATCAAATCAAATCAAATCAAATCAAATCAAATCAAATCAAATCAAATCAAATCAAATCAAATCAAATCAATAAATAAAAATATCCCAGCCAAGACAGGACCTGCAAGGAGATGTATGAGTGGAAGGTATGTCTAGGAAGCAATCTTGAGTAAGATTTGTTGTTTATTCGTTTAGTCGCTTCCGACTCTTCGTGACTTCATGGACCAGCCCACGCCAGAGCTTCCTGTTGGTCGTCAACACCCCCATCTCCCCCAGGGACGAGTCCGTCACCTCTAGAATATCATCCATCCATCTTGCCCTTGGTCGGCCCCTCTTCCTTTTGCCTTCCACTCTCCCTAGCATCAGCATCTTCTCCAGGGTGTCCTGTCTTCTCATTATGTGGCCAAAGTATTCCAGTTTTGCCTTTAATATCATTCCCTCAAGTGAGCAGTCTGGCTTTATTTCCTGGAGGATGGACTGGTTGGATCTTCTTGCAGTCCAAGGCACTCTCAGAATTTTCCTCCAACACCACAGTTCAAAAGCATCGATCTTCCTTCGCTCAGCCTTCCTTATGGTCCAGCTCTCGCAGCCATATGTTACTACAGGGAACACCATTGCTTTAACTATGCGGGCCTTTGTTGTCAGTGTGATGTCTCTGCTCTTAACTATTTTATCGAGATTTGTCATCGCTCTTCTCCCAAGGATTAAGCGTCTTCTGATTTCCTGACTGCAGTCAGCATCTGCAGTAATCTTTGCACCTAGGAATACAAAGTCTTTCACTGCTTCTACATTTTCTCCCTCTATTTGCCAGTTATCAATCAAGCTGGTTGCCATAATCTTGGTTTTTTTGAGGTTTAGCTGCAAACCAGCTTTTGCACTTTCTTCTTTCACCTTCATCATAAGGCTCCTCAGTTCCTCTTCACTTTCAGCCATCAAAGTGGTATCATCTGCATATCTGAGATTGTTAATGTTTCTTCCAGAGATTTTAACTCCAGCCTTGGATTCCTCAAGCCCAGCTTGTCGCATGATGTGTTCTGCATACAAGTTGAATAGGTAGGGTGAGAGTATACAGCCCTGCCGTACTCCTTTCCCAATCTTAAACCAGTCTGTTGTTCCGTGGTCTGTTCTTACTGTTGCTACTTGGTCGTTATACAGATTCTTCAGGAGGCATACAAGATGACTTGGTATCCCCATACCACTAAGAACTTGCCACAATTTGTTATGGTCCACACAGTCAAAGGCTTTAGAATAGTCAATGAAACAGAAATAGATGTTTTTCTGAAACTCCCTGGCTTTTTCCATTATCCAGCGGATATTGGCAATTTGGTCTCTAGTTCCTCTGCCTTTTCTAAACCCAGCTTGTACATCTGGCAATTCTCGCTCCATGAACTGCTGAAGTCTACCTTGCAGGATCTTGAGCATTACCTTACTGGCATGTGAAATGAGTGCCACTGTTCGATAGTTTGAACATTCTTTAGTGTTCCCCTTTTTTGGTATGGGGATATAAGTTGATTTTTTCCAGTCTGATGGCCATTCTTGTGTTTTCCAAATTTGCTGGCATATAGCATGCATTACCTTGACAGCATCATCTTGCAAGATTTTGAACAGTTCAGCTGGGATGCCGTCGTCTCCTGTTGCCTTGTTATTAGCAATGCTTCTTAAGGCCCACTCAACCTCACTCTTCAGAATGTCTGGCTCTAGCTCACCGACCACACCGTCAAAGCTATCCCCGATATTGTTATCCTTCCTATACAGGTTTTCTGTATATTCTTGCCACCTTTTCTTGATCTCTTCTTCTTCTGTTAGGTCCTTGCCATCTTTGTTTTTGATTAAACCCAGTTGTACCGAGTATAAACCCTAGGACATGAAAGAACTAAACTATTATGTTGTGCTCTGCTGTATAGTTGTTGATTAAACCTGCAGCAATTTCAAATCAAGATTGCAGTCCTATGGACTCCTGGGCAACATCCTAGAAGCCAAAAGAAAGATTAGATTTCCTACTCTGGGGATGGAGGAAGAGCTGCACTTTCAGAGGAGGTACCCCAGTGTTGATGTGGGGAGGGATCTGTCTCTTATCAGCTTTCATGGCTAGATTTCCCAGTGCTTGAATTTCAAATGCTGGAACGTTGGCAAAAGTAGTTACTTTGGTGACTGAAGTGACATTTAACTTGATAAATAAATATCACTGGGTCATTGGTGGTCATTAGGCAAGTAGGAAAAACTCTGGATCTGAAGGATGCAATGCATTCCTTGCCTTTTGACATACCCCTAATCCAAGGGGAATTTATACCTGCTGTTGAGATATTGCTTATCATGGATGTTTAGAGATATGATTTCTGCTTATTGCCACAGTCACTTAAATCCTCCCCATATATTGTGAAAGGGGAAAACATACCTTTTCTTTGTTGTTATCCTCTATGATGCCCAAAGGCAAGACCCATGTTGATTATCCATAACTTTAAAAAATGTACATTCGATTCAGACCTTCATTTGGCAGTGCATATATTGATGGAAGATATATTGGACATCATCCAATTCCTCATATAGGTGTGTTCAGTTACCTTCTTAAGTATCGGCAGGGTGAGAAGGTCAGACTTAATTGTCCTCAGGCTGGGGTGTGGAAAGGATGACCAAATAAGAAAAAGCTGCTGTTTGCCTGGGGGGACTGTTAATGTTCTATGCTATGCTTAAATACAATTATTTTTGTAGAAATGCCTGGTGTCTTATTTCTGATCTCTTGGGCCAAATGCTTTCCAGCACTCTGCACAAAACGCCAACACAGAAGCCATGTTCTCTAGCAATGAATTTCATCTGGATAAGAAATTCAACAAACAGGAAGTGCTGGTGTCTTCAGAAGGACCTCTCTTGCAGCTTCTAATAATGGGTCTGAAAACTGAAATGATTAAATAAAGTAGAATGTTGTAGTTATTTTTTTCATCACTGCCTATCATTCCAAGCTTCTCCAGATGCCATGGATATGTGAAAATTCATCCTGAATAAGTAATTGCAATTTGCTAGCTACCGTTTTCTCACCTCCCCAAGAAATGGTGTTAACAAATACAGAAGCAGGAATGCACATCTGTTCAAGGAAAGAACAATGCAACTATAAACAACTCATGAGAAGGAAAGGACACATTTGGTGCCTTAGGGTCAGTTTTCGACTGAGAAAATATATGGTATCCTGGTCTCCCAGTGTTTAGATATTTCTTACTTCATCCCAACTGGAAAGAAGAATACTTGCAGGGCATATTCTTTCTCAAGTAGTTGGTGACATGTCTGAAAGCTTTGTCAAGAAATACAGAAACGAAGAAAACATCTGTCCAGTCATTTCAACCACTGTATGAAAACAAAATACTGGGAGTGGGAAGAAGAAACTTTGCTTGCAATATTATCACACTTTTTGCAACAAGTACAGAAAGTTAAGTTAAAAACAATGTTTACAGTGAAATGGTGCTTGGTGGTAATTTTCTGAAAAATAAAAGCTGGTTAATCAAGTCCAAACAATGGTGCATCCAGTTCAGTATTATCTCACTGGGCAGCAGTACATCCAACTTCCAGACTCCTGTTCTAATCATGGGCAGGAGACTACAGGATGCAAGAAGAGCCTTGGGATGGCAAATGCATCCATGGCAGATGGTGGTAGGACGATGGATCTTGGACAGTTCAAATGTAGTATTATGGTTAAGATGTTGCATTTGTAGACAGCCAGCTTGGTGTAGTGGTTAAGGCATCAGGCTGGAAAGTGGGAGACTGTAAGTACTAGTTCTGCCTTAGGCACAAAGCCAGCTAGGTGACCTTGAGCCAGTCACTCTCTCTCAGCCCTAGGAAGCAGGCAATGCAAACTGCTTCTGAAATCTTCCCAAGAAAAACGCAGGGACTTGTGCCAGGAGTCAACACTGACTTGAAGGCACAAAAAAGAAAGAGAGAGAGAGAGAGAGAGAGAGAGAGAGAGAAAAGAAAAGAAAAGAAAAGTATTTGTACAAAAGAGATCCAGGTGCAATTATTTAAGCAGCAGGTTATCATCTGGTTTGTTGTGACTTCTGTAGCTATGCATTCCTGCCAGATAGGCAACTGAAAAATCTCAAGAAAGTAAGGAGTTTCTTTCGAGCTTGAAGATCTCCTAGTTCAATCCTCTGCAGGATCCACTAGACCATCTCTGTCATAGGACCATCCAGCCTCCATCTGAAGATCTCCAACAAAGCAACACTCACTATTTCATACGGCAACTTGTTCCTGTGGCTGACAGCTCATACAGTCAGGAAGTGCCTTCTGATGTCTAGTTCCAATCTCTGTTCTTGCAATTTTAATTCATTGGTTTTGGTCCTGTCCTCCAGAACAACTGCAGCTAAGTCCATGCCCTCTTCTGTATGACAACCTTCAGATGTTTGAACAGTGATAACCTACCTCCACTCTCTTCTGCAGGCTAAACATATCCAGACTAGCTCAATCTCTGATTAGCTCAACTTAAAATTCCTGTCTTGTAAATTAGAACTTGAAGAGAACACTGTTCAGTCTATGGGGAAATTGGTGTTGAACTGAGGTTTTGGCCCTCTTTGCAAAGACTTGTTAAGCAATTACATTACATTACTTGTTACTTACTCAGAGTGGTTATCTACTAAATGAGAGAATTTGGCTTTTGAATTTCCTAACAAAGGTGAAGTACTCAAGTGATAGTGAGGCAAATGTTTGCATTATAAAAGGTATAAAAAAGAACAAGAGTGAACATTGGGTAGCATACACATTTTGATTCTGATTTGGCTGGAAGCCATTTCCACCATGCGTTTGACAGTGTTTGCCAAATTTGTACCTCCTTTCATTGCTTTGAAAACTGTCTTAGAGAAAGGATGAAAGAACCCGTCAATTTCTGCTCCGTGTTCATATTTACTGTTGTATTTCTCTGCAAATCTGCATGAAAATCCATATTTGTATCAAAGATTAAAAAAAAAATAACTCCCTCTTCGAAACAGTAATTTGCATTTCTAAAAGAATGGTCCTTATGAGCCATCAGTGGCATCAAAAGAAATCTCAGATTATTCCTCCATGCAATCTTCACTTCATCTTCTGAAGAAATGAGGAGGGAAGAAACAGAAATAGGAATCTACCCAGTCCAAATTCTTCCTGTGCCTGGCTGCATCCTTCTTTTTGAAAGAGCATTTATATCAACTTCTGCATGTGGGAATGGAAGGCAAAAAGAAAAAAAAAAGAAAAAAGAAAGAAAGAAAGGATGCACTCCCTTGGACATTCCCTGGACACTCCCCAAAACATCTTTGAAAATACTGGACCACTGATTAGAACAATAAGGTTGCCCACTTGTGAATTTTCTTTCCAAGTACACATTTCTATACATACCTTTCTCTTTAAGAATATATATTAAGATGCATTTTAATTTGTAATTCTTTCACTCTTTGTTTGTTAGGAGCCAGGAACTGTTTGAATTTTCAGGAAGAATGGAAACTGATGGACAACCAAATCATGATCTTCACAATGTGTAGGTTCAGAACAGTTTGTCCTGGAATTCACAAAGATCATAATTACTCATAAAGACCCTCGCTTTGTTTATCCATGCGATGTTTGAGGAATTCACAAGCACAAGGTCCTTTAAACCTGGAGCCTCCAGTAAGGCAACAGTATTTCATTTTAGCTCACTTCCTTTGGGGTGGCACTGTCAATGGAGGTTAATTTTTTGGCCCTTGTTTGGACATTCAGATGTAGAATCTGGCATATTAGCGTCAATGGACAGACTGCGTGTGCCTGGGAGTGTCCTGGGTGGATTTCAGTGATCCTTGTAATCTTGCAGCTCCCAAGTTAATTTGTTAATAGATTGACTGGATTCACACCACACACTAAACCCAGACCCTTGGTTAATGAAACTATATGTACATAGTATGCTGTGCCCAAACAAACCATGTTATGGTTGAAGATGATGGTGTAGGTCACACAATATGCTAGCATAATGGCTATTACTCACAAAATGAACTACATATTGTTTGAACCACAAACTCCCAAGCTCATTTTAACTTTTCTGGTGTGTTGTGCAAAACAAGACTTAAAGTTTCCATCTAGTGGATTTCTCTTTGATTAATCCCAATTGCAGGATCATCTTGGAGGTAGGGGTCAAAAAAGTCAAGATGGTGGCCAAGACCATGTGATCAAAGCTCTCCTTTACACTTTTTCTGAGCAGCCAATCTCCTCTGATCAGACCTGCGAGATACTTAAATTTTGTCACAGTTTCCAAACTGAGGACAGCCTTTACACTGACTTAATGTTTTAACCTCAGCTGTCCAGGAAGGAAGGTGCAAGAAAGTACCATATGCCCTTTAACTACAACAATGTGTTATTGTATTGCTAGTTTTATAGGGACCCTTTTATTTCCCCTCATTTGATAAAATATCCAAAGTGTACCGATTTATTTTATATACAACTCATCTAATCAGGCAGCCTACTGTATGGTCATCACCAAATTTCTTTCTGCCACTTGTACAATCAGACAAAATGTGATTGCTCCTCTAGCTTCATAAACAAGGAAGTTTTAGATTTAAGTCTTTCTTTGGGGTTTATGCATCTTAGATCTAACCACAAGTTTATAGCCAGAAATAGAGATTTAATGGGAATCACAGAGTTATAGTATTAGTACTAACAATAATAATCATGTTAGTCTTAAAATTTATAGCATATGGGGAAATATACATTTTGTTTTATTCTATTTAAGCCCGGAGTTTCTGCTTGTGACTACTGATTAAATTGTTGGGTTGATTGTGTAATGCTGTGCTGGTCAATTATTGAAATAAATATTTGATTTGATCTGATTCGCCCCTGCCCCTTTTTATGTGCATTTCGTACTTGAGGTATGTAAAAAAGAGGCACTTTGATTGCCCTGTTGTGGCCCCATTTTGACTTTTTTCAAACACAACACATCCCCCAGTGCCCCTGCCCACTTCCTTTTCCCAATTACGTAAGATCACTTTCAAAGAATAGTGTGTTCTTTGAACACACTAATCACTATTAAATGTGTAACTGAAAGAGACACACTCTGTCAACTGCCACGTAACAAAAGAAAATTAAAACAAATTCACAGCAAAGTAAATACAACGTTGTCAGATGGCGTGTTTTTTTAAACAAAATGGGAAAACAAACAAGAACAGCACATAAATAGCCACATATTTATTGTTAGAATTTTCTGAAAGGGCATAATAACAACAGGATCTTTCTTCGGTACAAATTTTTAAAGATATGCATCAGCCAAACAGCAGAAAACAATATGAAGATGGGAGATTAAAGAAGGTGGCTCAGCTAAATGAAACAGCTTGCATTTTTAAGATGTTCATGTATTCTTCCCACTTGTAGAGTAAGAAGGATAGTCTTCCTTCCCCCTGCCCCAATTCTTAGCCACGTTGTTAGAAATTAAACTTTTGGCTTCTCTTCTGCAATATTCGATTAGGTGAAGAAGTTCAGTTCCATGAGGAAATCCATGTCAAATACATCTCAGAGGATTGCTATGACGACCCAGTAATAATGCATGTGAGAATTGGATACATTCAATAGGGAAAAATTCCACAGATACTTTTCTTACTTGAAGAAAACTGAGATACAATTTTCATGATTCAGTGGAAAGAACATCATTCAGATTTTTTCCAGTATAATACAATCGGCTCAGTTTCCTGTTGAAGTATTCTCCTGGTCCATATTTTTAGAAGGAATTGTTGGTTAACGACCCTCATTATATCTACCCATTTCCTCATAATCTAACCATGTTTGACACCAAGCAGATTCATTGCTATGCCTATTATCATGTATTGTCATGAACTCAGGAAGGATAAAATGCAGATACAGCCACCTACTACTTTCTTCTACCCTAAACTCATTACTCACGCAACATCTCCCCTTCTTCTGTTACATTTATCTCTGTTTTCTTTCTCTTAACCCTAACACCCCATTTTCTCCAGCAGAAGTTTCCACGGGGAATCAAAAAAGTCAAGTTGGCAGCCACAACCATGTGACTTTATGCCGCAATGGATGTGAAAAAGGCATGGGGTTTGATGGCATGTTTGTGGCTGCCAACTTAACTTTTTTGAGCCCTGCCAGTGGACAACCCTGTCTTCCAGGGGGAAGTAATGCAATTTAGAGAACAGGAGCTTAAGTCACTCATTTTGCCCCTTAAATGCTTTCCAACCTCCCAACCTCATAAAACAAACTAATGGGCTGTCTGACTCGACTCACATGTGGAATGCTCTGAGGTTTTCCAAAATGGTGGTGGGACCACACATATCCTGCACTAATCAAGTTGACCACCCCTGACTTAGAAGAACAAGTAGAGAATCATTAGAGGGAGTGGATGACAAGAACCAGTATATTCTATACATAACTGTGGTTGCCTGCTACTAGTGTTTTGGGTTTATAAACTTCTAACAGAAAACATGGAATGTAAGACTGTAAATGCTCAGTCAACTATCCACCAATAGAAGCCCCATTCAGGATTACAAAGACATTGTGAGATTTCAAGCCAGGTGCAAAAATAAATCTCAACTCCCCCAGGGACATAGCCCCACAAAGGATGACCATGGAAGTGTCTATGGACAAACGCCAGCTCTTCGGCTTTGAAACGGAGATGAGCACCGCCCCCTAGAGTCAGACACGACTGGAATCAATGTCAAGGGAAACCTTTACCTCTTTACCTATCTTTTCATCACATCATTAAAATTATATAACTTGTAACTATCTCATCACCACTCTTTGCAGCTAAGTGCTTGCACGATTAATCTAGTGTGTCTCTTTGACATGCACACAAGGAGGATCTAACATTTAGGGAATGGAAGAAAGATTTGGGAGGAAGGAATGAGAGCTGTAGTGGATAGGATGACAAAGTGAGGCAGGCTGAATTGGGAGAGTTTTCCCTGTGTTCTAAAAATATATTAAATTTACTCTAGGGTTTTACTACTGCATTTTTCATGTATCCCCTGCCTGAAAATTATTGAAAGCTGTGCCACCAAGTTTCAACCATAATTGCCACTTCAGTTGTCCCAAAACATTTTGTTGCCAGCTTGTATGAAGTCATGGGGTTATGGGTCTTCACACATCAGCTAGATTGTATGCTCACTGTTACCATGCAAAGACTGCATTACTTTGTGATGTTACCAAGACATGCTATGAACTGAACTGCAGGATCCACGTCTGTTATCTTGATGTTTTGTGATTGTTACTTGCAAGGGTTTTAAAAAAAAAACTCTCAGTGAATTGTGGAATGAGGATAACATTGAAAGCAAGGTTGTTTAAGCCAAAATGGATTTAAAGGGTGGAATGAAGTTGAGCAACTTGCATTCCACCCTTTAAATATTGTAAATAGCTTTATTTCCTGTTAATGGGGTAATTTATACAGTCCCAACTATCTCCATTGACAGCCCTTTTTATCCACCAGCAAATGGGCAGCATTTACCAAATCAATTACTTGAGTTATGAAGAGGAGCACAAAGACTTGTCGCTACTCCATTCTTCTCAATAACAAAGGAGAAAACACATTAAAAACTAGCATTGATGGGTTGTTGTGAGATCCAGTCAATGAGCACTTCCAGAGTTGAAATTAAAAGGCAGTTAGGAGAAAATTGTTTTCTCTGGTCATCAGTCACCATGTGAAAGGGCTTTTTCACAATGATTAATTAAAAGCTGAGGATGGGGTGGGGGAGAGAGAAAGGATGGAGGGGATGAAGGTTCAGCAAAGCTTCCGTGCAAAGGTGGGTAGGCAACATCATGAGTTAATGGACAGTGGCTTGCCTTGACTAAGTGTTATACCTCCACTCCATAATTTCATCCTGAAAATGGGCAAGGGAGTGAATCTTCCTCTTCGTAATTGAGTATTGATTTGAAAATAAATGGCACTGAAACACCCACTGAACTGTCAGGATATATTCTGGACAGGAGTGACAATAAATGGTTTTTGGTTGGTGTGAAAGTTATGTATCAGCTCAATACTTAAACACAGAGAGCTCATCTGCAATCGGTCTTCCAATTTATCAAGCTTCAGAGAGGTCAATACTGGCACCGCATAGGAAATAACATCTGGTAGATTAAAGCTGAGATGGCCTGAGTAGCACAGACGAGGGGCTTTTTCTGAACTTCCCTTCATTTGCAGAATTTCTTGGAAAATTGCAGTAGTGATAAAATGAGGCTCCAGAAGCCAATAGTGTGTTTTTTTAACTTTTACCCACTGCAGCTAAAGAATTGTGTGTGTGTGTGTGTGTGTGTGTGTGTGTTTGTTTGTTTGCAAACAGGAGCCTAGGAATCTGACCTATGCTGAGTCCACTCAACCTAGTTTTAGAGCTGGGGCCACTTCCAGATGTGTTGACTTCAACTCCCAGAATTCCCCAACCAGCATGATGGATGCTGAGAATTTTGGGAATTGAAGTCCCCCCGCCTGGAAGTTGCCCAGGTTGGGAAGTAAATTTGCAGTTTTCTTCCAGTCACTAGTTCTTTGGGATCTTTCCTATTAGTTCTTAAGATTTTTTACACAGAAATTGCCAATGGTTGAATCAAGGTGCTATCAGGTTACAGTTTTTGATTCCTTACCTTAGATCAGGGCTAAGCAAACTGTTAGTGCTTCAGCTCAGCACCTTTATTGCCCCCCACCCCCGGGGGGAGAACTGCATTTAGTGTGGTGATGTAATTATGGACTTTTCATTTTGATCTTTTCAAGTTTTTCAGTTTTCTAGAGGTATACAGCCTGACAGTTTATACAGTGATTTAAAATCCTTTTTCTTCTCTTTCTGCTCAAAACAGCAGGAAGACGTTCTACTATACTTGCTACTTTGTGGCTGAATTTCAGCAATGTAAACTTTGAAGGCCTCCCCCCCCACCCAAAAAAAACCCAAAGAACAACCAGAGGCTGCATCTAGCTCTTAGCTCATGGATTTTGTAACCCTGCTTTGATTTTGTGGATACAAGGATTTTATCATGATTTGATTTGATTTGATTTGAGATGGCTTGAATGCATTTGATCTGTGCAGTCAAATGTGTGAAAGAAAGACTTAACAGAAAGGCAACTACATATTTTAAAAAAACCTTTTACCCACCCTTGATAAGTTACAACATGTTCCAATAATATTGTTATAAATATACTAAGAAATATTGTGTTTACCTCTTTAATGCTTCTCTGTGAATAGACATGGAATCATTTCTTCCTTATGAACACATTTGAAATGTCATAGCATGTATACTGATTGCCTACTGTTTCACCCAATATTCTGTATTTGGCCAGCACAACACAGTGGAGGTGCTGTGACATTTTCAGTGATTTTTTAAAGACAATAAAATAATATACAAATAAATATTGTACCTGTGAAGCAACAAGAAAACACGATTGCATTTGTTTGCTAAAACTCTCACTTTCCAAAACGTCATGATGTGATTCACCATGTTGTTGTTGTTCATTAGTTTAGTCACTTCCGACTCTTCGTGACTTCATGGACCAGCCCACTCCAGAGCTTCCTGTCGGTCGTCAACACCCCCAGCTCCCCCAGGGACGAGTCCGTCACCTCTAGAATATCATCCATCCATCTTGCCCTTGGTCGGCCCCTCTTCCTTTTGCCTTCCACTCTCCCTAGCATCAACATCTTCTCCAGGCTGTCCTGTCTTCTCATTATGTGGCCAAAGTATTTCAGTTTTGCCTTTAATATCATTCCCTCAAGTGAGCAGTCTGGCTTTATTTCCTGGAGGATGGACTGGTTTGATCTTCTTGCAGTCCAAGGCACTCTCAGAATTTTCCTCCAACACCACAGTTCAAAAGCATCGATCTTCCTTCGCTCAGCCTTCCTTAAGGTCCAGCTCTCGCAGCCATATGTTACTACTGGGAATACCACTGCTTTAACTATGCGGACCTTTGTTGTCAGTGTGATGTCTCTGCTCTTAACTATTTTATCGAGATTTGTCATTGCTCTTCTCCCAAGGATTAAGCGTCTTCTGATTTCCTGACTGCAGTCAGCATCCGCAGTAATCTTTGCACCTAGAAATACAAAGTCTTTCACTGCTTCTACATTTTCTCCCTCTATTTGCCAGTTATCAATCAAGCTGGTTGCCATAATCTTGGTTTTTTTGAGGTTTAGCTGCAAGCCAGCTTTTGCACTTTCTTCTTTCACCTTCATCATAAGGCTCCTCAGTTCCTCTTCGCTTTCAGCCATCAAAGTGGTATCATCTGCATATCTGAGATTGTTAATGTTTCTTCCAGAGATTTTAACTCCAGCCTTGGATTCCTCAAGCCCAGCATGTCGCATGATGTGTTCTGTGTACAAGTTGAATAGGTAGGGTGAGAGTATACAGCCCTGCCGTACTCCTTTCCCAATCTTAAACCAGTCCGTTGTTCCGTGGTCTGTTCTTACTGTTGCTACTTGGTCGTTATACAGATTCTTCAGGAGGCAGACAAGATGACTTGGTATCCCCATACCACTAAGAACTTGCAACAGTTTGTTATGGTCCACACAGTCAAAGGCTTTAGAATAGTCAATGAAACAGAAATAGATGTTTTTCTGAAACTCCCTGGCTTTTTCCATTATCCAGCGGATATTGGCAATTTGGTCCCTAGTTCCTCTGCCTTTTCTAAACCCAGCTTGTACATCTGGCAATTCTCGCTCCATGAATTGCTGAAGTCTACCTTGCAGGATCTTGAGCATTACCTTACTGGCATGTGAAATGAGTGCCACTGTTCGATAGTTTGAACATTCTTTAGTGTTTCCCTTTTTTGGTATGGGGATATAAGTTGATTTTTTCCAGTCTGATGGCCAGTCTTGGGTTTTCCAAATTTGCTGGCATATAGCATGCATTACCTTGAAAGCATCATCTTGCAAGATTTTGAACAGTTCAGCTGGGATGCCGTCGTTTCCTGCTGCCTTGATATTAGCAATGCTTCTTAAGGCCCACTCAACCTCACTCTTCAGGATGTCTGGCTCTAGCTCACTGACCACACCGTCAAAGCTATCCCCGATATTGTTATCCTTCCTATACAGATCTTCCGTATATTCTTGCCACCTTTTCTTGATCTCTTCTTCTTCTGTTAGGCCCTTGCCATCTTTGTTTTTGATCATACCCATTTTGGCCTGGAATTTACCTCCAATGTTTCTAATTTTCTGGAAGAGGTATCTTGTCCTTCCTATTCTATTGTCTTCTTCCACTTCCATTCCTTATCTCTTCTGGCTAACCTCTGGAATTTTGCATTTAATTGGGCATATCTCCCCCTATCACTGTTGCCTTTTGCTTTCCTTCTTTCTTGGGCTACTTCTAGTGTCTCAGCAGACAGCCATTTTGCCTTCTTGGTTTTCTCTTTCTTTGGGATGTATTTTGTTGCCTCCTCCTGAACAATGTTGCGAACTTCTGTCCAGAGTTCTTCCGGGACCCTATCTGCTAAGTCCGGTCCCTTAAATCGATTCTTCACCTCCACTGCATATTCCTTAGGAATATTAGTGAGCTCATATCTGGCTGATCTGTGGGTCTTCCCTAATCTCTTTACTCTGATCCTAAATTGTGCAATAAGAAGTTCATGATCTGAACTACAGTCAGCTCCAGGTCTTGTTTTTACCGACTGTACAGATGTCCGCCACCTTTGGCTGCAAAGGATGTAGTCAATCTGATTTCGGTGTTGTCCATCTGGGTAAGTCCATGTATAAAGCTGTCTCTTAGGTTGTTGGAAGAGAGTGTTTGTTATGCAGAGTGAGTTGTCTTGGCAAAATTCTATCAGCCTATGTCCTGCTTCGTTTTGTTCTCCCAGGCCATGCTTACCTGTAATTCCAGGTGTCATTTGCCTGCCCACCTTAGCATTCCAGTCTCCTGTGATGAAAATAACATCTCTTTTAGGCGTGTTGTCCAGTAGGTGCTGCAGATCCTCATAGAACTGCTCTACTTCAGCTTCTTCAGCATTTGTGGTTGGGGCGTATATTTGGATCACTGTGATGTTAGATGGCTTGCCCTGAATTCGAATTGAGATCATTCTATTGTTTTTTGGATCGTATCCAAGCACTGCTTTAGCCACTTTACTATTAATGATGAAGGCTACTCCATTTCTTCTGTGGTCCTCTTGTCCACAGTAGTAGATCTGGTGGTCATTTGATGTGAAGTGGCCCATTCCAGTCCATTTCAGTTCACTGACGCCCAAAATGTCTATCTTTAATCTTGACATCTCACCAATAACCATACCCAATTTGCCCTGGCTCATAGATCTTACATTCCAGGTTCCAATGGTGTGTTGATCCTTAGAACATCGGATTCGCCGTTCACCACCAGCACCGTCGGCCGCTAGCCGTCCTTTCGGCTTTGAGCTAGCTGCGTCATCACGTCTGGGGCTAGTTGAACTCATCCTCTGTTCCTCCCCAGTAGCATTTTGACCATCTTCTGACCTGGAGGTCTCATCTTCCGATGGTATACCGACATATCTCTGGTTGTACTGATCCATTTAGTTTTCATGGCAAGAATACTGGGGTGGGTTGCCATTACCTTCCCCAAGGATTGCATTTAGTTTGACCTCTCTGTCATGACCTTCCCGTCTTGGGTGGCCCTTCACGGTTTAGCTCATGGCATCATTGAGGTGCTCAAGCTCCAGCACCACGACAAGGTAACGATCCTTTGCTGAAGGTGATTCACCATAAACAGATACATACAAATATTAGAGAAAAATATATACAGATAAATACATATAGCAAGGAAAGATATGCATAAAATATATTATCTCCCTTTCATAACAGGAACATACTGGAACACACACACACACACCCCTATACATAAGTGGGTATATTGGGAGAAATGTGCATGAAAATGTGCATTGAGTTTTAGGGTCCCCTTCCATAATATGAAAAATGAGCCAGATGTGGGTTGATTACAGTGGAGAGCATGAGAAACCGAATGGAACTGAAGTTAACAGATTTAGCTGTCCCTGGTGTGCTGGGCCAAAGCAATAGGACTTATTTCATAGCAGGCCTGATGGCAATATCTGCATGCCCTGAGGGACTCTCTTTCGACACACACTGGCGATCTTCATGTAATTGGGAGAGCATATGCATTTTCTCAGCAACAGAATGTCGTTGTGAACTATGGCTGTGGCAACACAAAGTCTTCCATTCAAAATGTGTAATGGTCAGTCAAAACCAGGCTAAATCAATTTATTGGGATGTGAAGGCTTTTGGTGAGGTCATCAGAACTTGGATGGGATGGGTGGGAAAGGAGACATTGTAATACCTTACTGGATATCAAAGGGAAGACATATAACCAATGACCATATCACAGGGAGGGTACCCAGAACCACCATTGATTAAGACTGCTTAATCTTGATAGAACTGAAAATAGCTAATGGTTTGTAAGGAAGAAGTTCCACAAGGGAGATGCTTCTATATCCCACAAGGAAGCTAGCTATGGCAGAATATGACCTGTTCAGCCATTTTTTCCAATAAAACTCTTCACTCAGCATAATCAGTCCTTAGTAACTAGCCTTAATACCGCATAGTGGGGAAAATATATTTTGAATTTATTTTTATTTTTTGAAAGTTTTTATATATAGATAATTTTTATGAAAGCCTTTAAACAAGAAGATAAAAAACTAATAACTAAGGAAGAATTTTAGCTTGTGTTTGTATTTAAAAAATAAAAACACAAACTAATTCATTTATTTATATATTTTATCGCATTTTTCCACTGCCCATCTCAACAAGGACTCTGGGAGGTTACTAATATAAAGTAAGGAAGAAAAAGGAAAAAAGAAAGAAATCAAAGAAAAAGCAATACTTTTTATATAATTTTTTAAATATAATTTTTTATTTATTTGGATTTATTACTGCTTATTTAAACTTGGTTTGGGAAAGAAGGATGATCATGGATGTTGTTTAAAAGTAAAAACGAGGCTCAAAACCTTCACCTTTCCCTTTCCCTTTCCTGCTCATTACCAAGCTGTCTAAAGCTGAGAATGTTTTATTAACACTGAAGAAGGACTGTCAAAAAGGTAGGCTTATTAAAACACAACTTGATTCCTTTCTACTTGGAAGCTGAGGAATTGGAGAATTCAGTGGACATTGTAGAGAATGAGGGAGCAAGAAGCAGCAAGACCAAGTTTATGTTGGGGAATATACTCAGTGGCTGAAAAATTTACTTTTATTTACTCAGTGTTTACCCTCTGTCTTCTTTAGCATGTTCATGAAAAAAAATGGAATTATTATTGCCATTATCAAATAACCCCTTTTTTTTGGTCTCTGATTAGCTTCCCTACTAGTTTACCAATAAAAACCATGATTAGAATTTGGTTTGTTAAGACAAACCATAGTTATAACTAACTAAAGCTTGCCCTATATATTAAAATTGGAGTTTAGTGATGTATCTAAGCAAAGGAAATAATCAGCTAGCTATGTCTTCAGCTTCAAAGCTAAAATAAAATTACATAGCTTCAGAAAGCATTTAAACAGCCAGTGTTCCGTTCCTGAGTAATACTTTAAAACCTTGTGCTTACTAAAGGGGAAACATCCATTATGGACTTCCACATAGCCTTGACGCTATGTCTGTCTGTCTTTCTGTCTGTCTAGGAGGAGGAGCCAGAAAACTTATGTTTGTTTCTTTGATGCTTTGAATCAGCCAGCCATGCTAGTTTGCGTTACAGCCTCTCATTCCTATAACTCAGAACTCCAGGAAAAGTTGGGGCTGCAGTTCTCTGCTCATTTAGAGGGAAGACTTCTCAGCAATAAAATTAACCCGGTTAAGATCAGACATAGCACGGCAGCATGTGATCATAGGAATGCCTACTGGTTTTATCAACAGATAGCCAGATCATATGCTACATTCTAGAATAGATACATTTATCTGAATGTTTTCCTAAGGAAGGTTAAGAAGGTATATGTATTGAAATGGAACTATAATTCCCAGAAATTCAACCCAACATAGCCTTTAGATGGAATTCTGGGATTTTGAGTCCCTACACATCTAGTCCAAGGTCATCAACTCGCATGAGTAAGCTCTATTACACTTTCAAAGGGGCTGAGATCTGGCCTCCACTTGTTGTACCACCTTCCCAAATGTTGCTACTTTATAATGCAGACAGTGAATGACTCCATGATTTCCAGGCATCAAAAACTTTTGTCTGACTGACATCTAGCTTGCCCAGTAGAAACGATAAAAAGTCAGGTTTCCATTAGCAAGTAGGCAGTAACAAGTAGGGGCCATCAAAGTACATAACTTTCCAGACGAGTGGAACAGTCCCATTAAGAGGGGGACATCTGATATCTCTGAAAAAGTACGTTACGGCTTCTTTGTATTCCACTAGTAAACACAGCTTGTTTTTCCAAGACAGCTTTACGTGTGTGAGTTTTCTACTGTATGTCGGGAGCTCAGAAGAAGACACTATTTTTTAATTTTTCTTATATTGCAGACTTCTATACCTTGAGAAAACACATGGGCCATTTTTTTCCATAGCATCTTCAGGCACCATCCACGCTGGGCCGCTTATATACTTCTAATAAGTGGAAGATTTCTCAGCAGTAAAGTGTACGTTTCATTGGAAATATGACTTTAACTGGACAGCTTTCATCTTGTAGGATCCACTGAAACACAAGCAATGAACTGAGATGTCCCTTTTTATACTCTTGACAAACACTGAGCCGATTGCTTTTTGCCATCAGTCGGCTGTAGAACTGAAGAGTTGCCTTGTGCAGTTTTTTGCTCCAGAAAAATG